>NC_132992.1:24402500-25602500 GCF_048564905.1 Vicugna pacos | reverse complement strand
AGTCTCCTTCACAATTACCAAGGCAACAGAAGAAGTAGACAGAGAGGTGTATAACAGCTTTTCAATTCTTCAACAGAGAAGCGACACATTTCATTTCTATCCGAATTTCATCAACCAGAACTAGTCATAAAGCTCCAACCAACTGCCAAGAGGTCTAGAAATGTAGGACACCAACTCTGCCCAAATAAGAGAGTGGTTAGTAGACAGATAAAGATAGAAAAAAGAAGGGAAAGTGGGGGGGAAATGGAACTTACAGAAGGAGGAGGAAGAAAAGAAATGATACAATTCAACCACAGATTTAGAACCAAGAATCTCTAAATTCTGAGTTCTAATCTCAACTCTACCCCAGCCATGCACAACTTTTAGGTTCTCTGAGCCTCAGGATCCCTAGCTGTATAAAGAGAATTTCTTGAGATAAATGGGAAAACCAACTTGGAAAAATAACTATTCTAGACAGTAGAGTTCTCTAAAAAGAGGAGTTGGCAAAATATACATACACATAACCCAGAAACATAAGAAGCAGAAGCTAAAAATCCTCACAGAAATGCAGAATACTGTGTTATTTTATATATAGAGAATAGAAAGACACTTGAAAAACGCCATCTACATTTTCACCTATAGACACCAAAACATTCAACTAAACACTCTAAAGAAACTCTCTGCTTAAGAAATCACAAATTTTACATAGACATCCTGGTGAAGGAGCCAGGAGCCAGTGTTAGGACTCAAGTCTGCAAGTCTGTGAGAGCAATCAAAGCCCTGTCACTAACTTAGCCAGCTCTATAACTCAATTTTCTCACGTATGAAAAAGAACTAGTACCAGCATGACCTACCTGCAATAAGAAAGTTTTCTGCAAGGCTCAGAGTGTTCTATAAAATAAGCATTAACCAGAAAGTTGCCATATCTCCAAGGTGGCAGTGGCACCTAGAGGTTCCTGCAAAGAGTATTCTTGCTCTAGGAGAATTTTTAGGTCATATGGTCACAAAGCCATTTAATTTTTGGTATTATTTCCTGCCTAACTGGGAACAGTCTGATAATATTATGTGTTCTCTATTAGAAACACACTATATATCCTTGGAGAGGGTTTCTGTTTGACTGAAGTCCAAGGTTACACTTTTTTAAAGTATGTTTATTTACATGCATGTGTGTTTATATGCATGTATATATACAAATTTTTGTTGTTGGTGTATGTGCTTATGTGTGTGCTCTTTTCTCTGTATCCTCCGATTTGCTTCTTCACTAGAATCCAGCCTGGAAGGCACACAGAATGAACACAGGCCATCTGAATTCAGCAGCCTCATGTATTTGGATGCTCAAAAGCAGCAGTCATCTATCAAAGGAAGTGTATTGGACTAAATGGAGAGATTTTTAATAAGAGGCAAGGGGGTGCACTTTACCTAATAAAAAGAGCATAGAGAGACCCCGGCTGTGGCTAATGTGCATAAAAAATTCAGCCTGTCAGATCCTCACTTTTCTAATTCAGTAATCTAAATAATTTATTTGACATTTTAGCTCAAGATGACCTTTCTTAGGAAAAAATTACTGTTTTAAACTTTTAGCAAGTGCAACCCCAGTCACAGAATCCCTATTGAAGTCTGCATTTTCCCAAATGAGCAAAGGTTAATCTCGTAACGCTCAAACACATTGCTGACCCTTTTAAACAGCTCACAAAATGTCATTTAATTTTTTAATCTAATTTCAATTATATTGTAATATTTGGGTTGAGTATTAGGTGGGGAAGCGGGTGGGGATGTGAGATTGCAGTTAGGTTCTACTTAGAGAAGCTTTAGGCAAATGATCCATTTTAAATAAAACAGGTATCAGATAGAGCCATGCATCATCCTTCTATGGTTTGAATAAAATAAAATCATGCACAATACATAATAATATCATGCACAATTCCCCTGAAGGATTAACAAGCAAGGATTAAGGTGGATGATTCTTGAGAGAAACAATATGAGAATTCAAGGTTCTCAGAGGTACTGTGTGATTGAGGCAATTAGTCTTTAAGTCAAGCTAATCAAAGGAAACTTGTACCCTAAGCCACACGGTGTCCAATTTATCCTTAGAGTCCATTCTAGGACAGTTTTGAATCAACCCAGGAGATCAGTAGGGTGGCAGATGTCACAGACATATCAGCCTCTCATCCATTCCACAAGTAGTTCATGAAATCCCAACCTTTTCTCTCAAAAGCCACTTCTCAGCTTGCAAGCAGGTCAGAAAAATAAAAACAAAACAAAACAAAAAGGTAAAACTGTTAATATGACAATAATTGAATCTTCTACTCTGTAAAATAAAATATCATTTAATCATCCCATCCTGGAAAGCTTATTTAGGAGACTTAGAGATGTTGTAACACTTTGTTAACCAGGCTTTCCTCCTACCCACGCTGAAGGATAATAGAATTGGATTGTCTAATTTGACAAACATCCCATTTTCTGAAAAAGTGTTCATTGTCATTTTTTAAGCAATATCCTCATGGAAACATTGGGTGGCCTAAGTTTCTCAGTTGTTTGAAAATCCAAAACATCATGATTGGTAGCTGTGACAATGATCTGAGTAGAACAAGCTGACATGAACATCAAGCTAAAAAATGAAAGCTCAGCTCCATCACTCTCTCCTCATGATCACCTCTCTTGATACAGCATTCCCCCAGAGATCCTGCTGCTCCTTATTTTCCTTACCCTGAAATAGCATATTCCCCTTAATCAAAAGTGCCTGCAAACCATGCTCTCACAGAAAAGTCGCCTCAAAAAAAAGGAGTTTGTACCTAACAACCTACATAAAGATGAGCCAGACTCCTGCCTCTCCCCTTCACTCTACCACCGATGCCAAACTTGCCTCCAAAGAATGTTCAGATGGTCAGACAGAGACACAAAGAAGGATGTTTGCTAGTCAATTTCACTTTAAAATCTACATTCTTCCAGGCACTCTCATCAATGAGAACTGTGTGAAGTCTAGCACATCATGCTGTTTCATAAATGAAACCATCATTTTTCAAGTGAGAAACTGAGATTTAGGCAAGTTTAATAACTTGCCCCAGTACTTGGGAGAGCTGTGATTAGAATTCAGGACTGTCTGGCTTTTAATTACTCTGCTCCACAGCTTGGGAAGTGCAATGCTTGTTCTCAGTGGATGGGCCCTGACCAACCAAAAGTGGGGTCCCAACTGGAATAATGAAGGCTGGCACTTCATTACCAGCTCCTTCAGTAAAGCTGCCATAGCCACCACCAACACTGCCCCCATCCACACAGTCACCATTACCTGTGTGCTGATTCCTGTTTAGCATCCAGTGAAATTATATAAAGAAAGCTGTCTCCCTCCTTGCTTCTGAGTGATGGTGAGTTGAAGCTTTGTTAGAGCCCCAGAGTGTTCTAGATCCCTATGAGACAGATTGTTTTTTTTTTTTCATTCAGACAAGCCTTGCCATTCCTGCCACTAGCCAAGCTACAGCTGCTGTCTCTCCACCCATAAAAATAGAATCCTATACTCTCTGTGCCCACCAAAGGACAGAGGAGAAATAGCCCCACTGTCCCTTTGGTGTTGATGAAAGAAGGGAGAAAGAAGATACTTTCCATATCTTTGTGTATTGATAGCTTTAGAGGGGGTTAAAAGTAGCTTGGTCCCAAAATATTCTGGTATTTTGAGAAAGAGTTCTTTCGACAGGCACACACATCCCTTTCATCAATCAGTGCACACATACCTGATAGGAACATGGGTTACAAAAATTCCATGAAAGCTGCAACGCTGCCCTCTGAACTGCATTTAGCCCTGAGGTCCTGCTGCTAGGTTAGGCTTGTGTCAGACTCTGTCTCCCACCATGGAGAGTAGCTCCTTTCTCTTCTCTCACCTTCTCCCTGAAACATGACTTTCATTCTGTCTCTCTTTCCATCCCTACCCTCTCCCATTAGAACACATTTCCCCTTTAATAGGATTTCTAAATAGCCTCTTCCCCATCCCATCCCCAGCCTCTATTATCCAAGTTTTTCCCTGACCTGTACCAGGAATCTCCACAAACTTCCAGATAAATCATTGGCTACTAAGGGAAAGATTTCACCCCTATTCATAACCCATTGAGGCCGAGTCTTGACTAAGGACAGAAAAGAAGGGGACACTGAAAGTCAATCTGGCATAATACTCAGGCCTGGGTTCAAAGCCTGACTCTGCCAACTACCAGCTATAAACTTAAGCAGACTATCTAACTTCTCTAAGAATTAGTTTCCTTGTCTGTAAGGTATAAATAACACACATCCTTCCATCATAGGACTATAGGTGAATTAAAACAGTCAATACATGCATAGCATTAGAACAGCACCCAATATGCAAAGCATTTACCAAATAAAAGACAGACCAAGAATAAACCTAGACGTGACTTCTCAACTTGTTACTCAAAGGTTGACTGTCTGTGACTTTGGGACTCAGTGCATCTTATAAGTCAATACAGCAGTAAGTACACAGATAGCCTACATGTTATGTCTGAGATCTGCTGTTTCTGCCAAAGAACTAGCCATTCTTCCATACTGCTGATACAAAGAAATATGGCATTGCATGAAACTGGATTTTCATGAAAAACATAAGTTTTTGGAAGTCCATCTTGACATTTATCCTTCATCAACCCCAGTGAGGATGTAATAAGTTTTCCTCAATTCTGGGGAAAGGAAGAAGATCAAAAGGCACTGGGGGAAAGGAATTGGTACCTTCTGAGCTCCTGAGAGGAGAAGGATCTATCATAATCCTGCTGTTTATCAGGAGCTAGGAGTGAGAACAAGGAATAACTCAAAAAACAAAAACAAATTTCCCTCATTTGAGACCATCATTTTGACCACTAATACCATCTTCTCAATCAGCCTCATTCCTTCCTTTTCTTCCAAGCCAATCCCTTTTAGTGAGCTATCTAAGAAGGACCTTCACCTCAGTCTCACAGACCAACAGGTAATAGAAGTGGGTGAGCAGGTAACTTTGATTTCCCTCTTGCTGGATCAGCTCCCAGACTGAGAGGCTTAGGAACTGGAACTTCCCACCACTATTCAAGGGCTAACTCACCCTTCAGGGAGACTATGAAATTATCCATCATTTCTTATACAACAGATTCTATGCTGAACCCCTCCCTGTAATGAGTGGCATAACTGACAAAGAAGAAACACAGCACTTCGTTCAAAATGCCTTGAGAACAAGTCACGCAGCTGGCAATAGGATCCCCTAACCCCTGCTAGGAAAAAAAGCAGATGGGGCCCTTAATATGTGCAAGCCCTGGTTACATCATTATAGCCACTAACAAAGAAAAGATAGGACAGGAGACTGTGGCTACAGGTTGCCACTCGTCCAAATTGGTCACAGAGAACTTGGAAGACATTGGAGCAATGTCATTAGTCCAAGCTACTCTCATTATTTTTAATATGCCTTTGTTCACCTTTATTTCGCTTTAAGAACAGGGAAAGTCCTTGTAAGAATTCATGATTTTCTATTCCCATCTGCCTATCTATAAAGCAGTGCCCCTGAAATGGCACTGCCTCAGGAGACACTTGACTTCCTGTGCTAGCAGACTCTGCCAGGTGAGTTGCTTCTCCTCCAAGTCCAACAGAACAGTGGGAGGGAGCTGGAAGTTGGCGGCCCTCACCTGACCACAATGGGGCAACCTTTAAAAGGAGAAACAAGCAGCCTAATTTCTTTTTTTCCTCAAGGCAACACAGAGGGGTTTTGATCTTTCCTGGGTTTGTTTCTCAGCCAGCCCTCTTCCTTTGTCTTGCCCCTTTCAGTGAGGTTCTGCAGTTTCATTTTTTCTAACCAGAAAATGTAGTGTGATTCTGTAAATGTTTTCTTGCTGTTGTACTTTTCAGACTATTTTCTTCCTTGTTTTTTTGGGGGCCTGAATCTGCCTTTGGTCACACTATCTGCTCCTCTATGGTCACCTCGGAGAAGATTAACCCTTTCATTAAAAAAGCCTGGCCAGGGTCAAACTACCGCCTGGCTAGGGACTCTTACATCCCTTTGATCTCCCAGCTATGGAGAAATTATTAGCAAATTCTAAGCCTTCCCATGTGATTTGTTTTTGTAAATTTGTAGAAATTATTCCTAATCCTATTATGTGGCCTAGGGCAAACCTGCATTAAATATAGGAGACTTTTTGTTATGTGGCAGATGGATAATAAAGGAATGCTGAATGCAGCTCCATTCCAAGTTATGGGAATCTGGACACTTCATCAGCATTCTCTTAATCCTCTGCCATGGCTCCGCCTTTGATGAATGCTCTCATTTATGACCACTGATGCCGCTCACTTAATTTCAGAGAAGAAAAATAATACCTAGCTGTTAATGTGAATATTTGAGTTTATGGCTGTACAATGAATAATTGTGACATTATCAAAGGAACATCTCCTTATACATTATTCAGTTGTATAGACCACATTAACCAGAGATTGGAAACTTGCAATTTTGCATCTTCCATCTTCTTTGGAACGGAGACACCACGCAGACAAAAGTCAGTGTCTCAAACCAAATTCTACCTGACAATGCGTATCAGCCCGCACTATATTTTGCTCATTGTGGTGCCAATCTCCTACCTTACCAATGACATTTTTTCAAAGAAAGAGGGGATTTCCTAGAGACTCGACCCCATGCAACTTCCATAGCTTATTATCGAATAGGAAAATGTAGTCCTAGTTCCTGCTTTAATACTGATGCCATGGAGGATGTCTTGAGGGTTATGCTGAAAATTAAGACAGCACACCTTTGCTGCTTACACTTTATACATAAACTGAAGGTCTTTTTTCAATGTATGTTTTCACCTAGAAAGCAGGAGAGAATGTTTGCAAGTCATCCATGAATCACTGGGTCTTTGCTGGGTTCAGCCAGGCAGAGATCGTGATCATGCTAGTACCATTACGGACAGTCATGCAGAATCACTCACTTCTCTTGTTACAGAGATAGATGTGCCTCAGCTGCTTCAGCATTTACGCCTTTGTTTCTGGGGAGGTAAGGGGTGAGGCACCAAAGAAAGGAGCTAAAGAATAGGATGGAATATGTTCATTGTAAAAACTCATTGAGTAGAGTTCTTAACTAAGATACGTGTATAGGATGTGCACAGGCATGTCATTTGAAAATACCAGGAATATTTTATAAAATAGTAAATTTTACTTTATAAGACAGCAAATACCTGTATCAGACTAAGAATGACACAATTGAGCTACTGACTTTTTAAAAATACTTCCATTTGAATTTAATTTCAATAATGCTTGGTAAATAGACTTTGGGGTTAAGATCAGATTTCCCTAAAGATGCTTTTCTGAGTTGCTATTTGGGTAATCCTTGTGAGATCAGTTATATTCACTGATGGCAAAACGACTGCAAATAGGTCTGTGAGACTTGGGAGGTGCACTCAGGTAAATGAAATCAGCAGTATGTGTCATTTCTCCAGTTTAGTAAGCCATAAGCTTAACATTTTTATATTCTACTGGTTTCTACTTGATAGTCAATTTATTGGCACATACCATTAACTGGAAGATTGTAGAAAAAAAGTATTTTAGCCCATTTTCAGAAAATTCATTATAGACGTACACTGTAGCATTTATGATTGCTCAATGCCAGAAGCAGGTATAAAGAGGGCATGAATAGTCCTGTTCAAACTGTGTGTGACTTAGTAACGCATGGTGTAAGCAATACACAAGACCTCTAGGCAGTTAAAGAGGGGCTCCAGTTGGTCTTACTTTTAATATTACATAAAATTAATGAACTAAATAGCAAATTTGAACTTACTAGGCAAACAAGGCTTCCCCACTCCTAAGACTGATATTGATATCACTCAGAATCAGGTGTGGACTCTCAGAACCACTGAGAATGATACATTTTAAACCAAATAACCTCCGCTCAGGAAACTGCAAAGTAGTTTTGTAGTGGGTGATTGGTAAATGCCCTCAACCCACAGGTCACCATTTTTCTTGCCGTGTTTATTATCTTCAACAGATAAAACTTCTTCTAAAAACAATTCTAACAGCCATTCTACCAGCATTTATTAGTGGCCACTCTGAATTATCCATCCCAGAAAAATGGATGAAAAAAAAAAGGAAACTTAAATGGAACAGCATATCAACTATACTAAGGACCAATAAATACTATATCTGGCACCAACTCAACCCAACCGTCTTCTGTCTTATCAGAACTGTCTTATTACCAACTGGAAGAGAGGGAGGGACAGTCTATGCCAATGGCCCTGAATGCTGGCATCATAAACCTGTGGTGTTTCAAAAACTACTGACACCAATTTCCCACCCTAAATCCATTAAATTAGATTTTCAGAAGTGGAAATCAAGCATTGGAATTTTTTTAAAGTTCCACAGGGATGATTATGATCGATAGCTGCGCCTCTGTAATAAGAAATACCACTTTTACCTTTACTTTAAAGGCATTGTGGTAGAGGAAAAAAAGGCATCAACTCTGAATGCAGACAGCCCTAGATTCATACCCTGCCACAACCCTCTCTGGCTGTGTGCTCTGGGACAAGTTACTTCAGCTCTTTAAGTCTCAGTGTCCACCTCTGCAAAATGGGGATAATCCCTCTCACCTCACAGAGCTACTGCAAAGTGACTAATAAGGTCTGGAACATAGTAGGGACTCAATAATTGTGGTATCTATATCAAATCACACTAACTCCCAAGTACACAGGGAGGAAGAGGAAGAAAAAAGGAGAGGAGGGCATCAAGCTTGCCAAGCCTTCCTTCATTGAAAACAAATAGGCTTTATTGTTTAAATAACTCAATGTTAACTTGTATTCTGAAAACAGAATAGCTTTCCAAAATGGTCCCAACATTTTTTCTTCCAAAAAAATGACAGCTTTACCAAAAAAAAAAAAACTAGCTAAATTAGTATTTGTTTTTATTGTCACTTAAAGTAGGCACGGAAGAGAGGGAAATAAACCATCCCATCCCCTTCTCTAAGACCTTTATCCCCCTTTGAAGAAAATTTAAAAGAGTAAGACAAAGCCAAATGAGACATCAGAGGTGAAAACTATGTATACATTTTTCATATGGACAATGAAAGAAGAAAATGCCATGCAAAGTGGAATTGGGCTCGCATGCTGCAATCAGAGGAGCTTGCCCTGGCAAAAATACAGAAAGATAGACACACAGACAGACAGACAGACACTTATGCATACAGACCAACATACGTACAGACAGACAAGACATAAACATACATAAACATGCAAACAACCAAACAATCATGGCTCACTAATCTAGAAAAATGTATTCTTCCCTCATCTAAACTAGCACTTAGATTACTGGGAACTTCAACATCAAGAAAAGCCAAGCTCCTGGCCTCCCTGATGTTTTTATAAAGGCAGAGCAACCACTACAGAACTCCAGGACCACAGACTTAAATTTTCTACTTTAATCCAATATGCCTCGTGTCAGTTTTCTTTTGTGCAAACACATTTACAGCAAATGGATTGGGAAGCTCACCATCTATATCATGTGCAATAAATTATACTTTCCTGAAATGTTGCCTCACTAAAATATTCTAAGAAAGCTGTGAACAATATTTACAAATAGTTCAGATGTCACAACAAAACACCCACCACTCATGCATTCTTACCTTTTGCTATAATAAATGTGGTAATAGAGGATACCGCTCTTAAACATTAGAAAAGTATTCTTTACGGAGACATAATTGGGAGAAATTCTTTAAATTTATACAAAAATTCCGGTTTTTTTTTTTCCTTCCTGAAGAGTCTGCTCTCTCAACTGTCAAGACAGCAGCCTCAATTTAACTCGCCTCCAGCATCTCATCACACAGCAGACTGTTAGTACTGTTAGTACTTACTTTTATTTTGGTACATTGTTAATTTCCTGACAAAGCAGAAAACTTTGTTTTTTGCTATTATATACTACTGACGTTCTTAAAAATTGATGCAAACTAACAAATGCTATGTCATTTCAGAGAAAGAAAAAAGAGTTGCCTTCCATATAAGCCAATGACTTGGTTGTGTTTTAATCTGGGAAGCAAGTGGTAGGTAGGATCACCGGGAAAAGGCTGGGTACCGGGGAGTTAAATGTGTCTAAAGGCTTAATAAGTAAGGAGAAGGCCCTATATTATAACTCATTTTGCCTGACTCTAGAACCCATATTATTTCAAAACTAGACAAGCATGAAAAGGAGCTTTCAAAGTAAAATGCAGGAAACTAGTGGGAGATGCTATTTTGAAAAAAGTAGAAGCAATTTATAATGTGAAAGATGTCAAAAGTAAAATTTGAATATCAGGCATTTTTACAGTGAAAGAGATCCTTCTATAATGTATGAGAGAGATCAGGGAAAAGTGCTACACCAAAGGAGTAGAAAAAGTTTTCCAATTTAACTTTTCTTGGTTTTGTACATAAACCAACACTGAATTTCAATATTGTGAGGCTTACAAAAATTTGTGGTCCTGCTACTTATACTATTTTTCTCTAAATTGGTGAATCAGCCACATGTTCTGCTGATATTTTTTTATAAAAAGGGATGAACATATATACAGAATCACTTTTTTAATCAGGAAATCAAATAATTTTAAAAACATACCATCCAGTTCATTGGTTCACTTGCAGCTGCTTTGCTATTTAAGTACAAAAACCTCTCTTCTTTATTCTTGGGTCTGTCTTCTAAACTCCATCACTGGGTACTTTGTCACTTAATTAAATTAACCCTGGATTCGCAATCTAACGGTGGTACTTGAGAAAGAAAACCCTCAATTCTTAATTCCCGCTGATGTAAGCACATCCCTTCAGCTGCCTTTTCAGCATAGTAAGTACAGAAAACAGAATCAGGTGAAAAATAAATGTGTATATCTACCATCAAAACACCTTTCAAGTCCAATACACATTTTTGTTCTATTAATGCCAACACAAATATGCAGGCACGGTGGCATGAGGTGCTTTAAAATATAGCTAGACAGACCGATTAAAACGCGCTGCTTTCTCTCTGCCAAATTCCTGCCTATGGGGAGCAATTAAATGTGCCGTCCGCACATTCAAATACTGAATAAGGAGTGAATCTTGTATCTCTGCCACTTAGACAAGTATAATTCCAACAGAAAGATTTATCAACAACTCACAGGCAGTTTGGGGTTTGGTTTTGTTTGTCAAACAGCACAAGCCCTCATGCTGCATCTGGACTCTGTTACAAAGTCACACAGGGACAGGAACCACAGGAGAAGGGCGCTCATTTTGGCTGATGAACAACCAAATAAATCCAAACATCAAGGAGGCAGCTTTGAACAAATAAACAACTCTGTGCTAGACTGAACACACATAACATTACCCAGGAATAAAACCAAACAGCAGAAGAGCTACTTTATTGTGGCTTCTTTGCAGTTAGAGAAGTCAAATGTAATTTGCAGAAGCCCATAATTGAAATTTTTTTAATGTGAATTTATTCCACCAATGCCATATGAAATCACCAAAGATTTCCTGTATGACAAAAGACCCCAGCATTTAAGGAGAGTTGAAAATAATAACAGGATTACAAATTAGTCAGGAAACCAAATGAACCTGGAAGATTTGGTGCTGATGGTTTTTATTTTTAGGTTTTAAATTTTTTTCTGCTCCATCGATTATTTCATTTGTGTAGGTTTGTGATTGCCAGAGAGATAAATGTTTGACGGCTGTTATTACACTGGCCCAGTTATGACACTTCCACCCGGACTGCCTGGCTTCAGTGATCTTTTGGGTATGACATTTCAGCTTTGGCCTGGGTCCTCAGCAGCCTCTGAGGCAGAGTCCGGGCAATGATCTTTCTGGGACCTGACTAAATGCCTAGTTAACTACAAGGTTACTCACACTGGAGCAGGTCACAAAGAAACATTCAAGCCCCCAGATGTCTTTCTTCTTGCCTCAAACAAAGCAGATGTCTTAGATTTTGCAAGGCTGTGTGTAATCTATTTTGGCTTCGCAATTAAGAAACTATACATTTACCATGTCTTTGGACATTTTGCCCTTGTTGTTTCAAGGGGAATTTTTCTTTCAAGTGCATATAAATCAAATAACATTTGAAACTTTGCAAGTAATGGATGCTTCTTCATATAGATTTAGGACAAAATGTGGGAGGGAAAATTGTTTTTCTACTTTATCGGTTTATTCAGATTACAAATAACACAAGATTATCAAGCACTGTGTTTTTAATAAAAGCGAATCTGTGAATACAACTGAAATCATTACTGAGCATTTCTATTTTGATATCTATTTTCAAGACTTACACGAAGATGAATTCACACTAGGCTGAGAACTGGCAGACAGATTAATATGCCAGAGATTTGTTCTTAATGAATTTTGATTTTTCTGTTCCAATATATAAAAACAATTTCGCATGATCTTAAAAGAAATATCTTTGTTTCCTGGGATTAAAGAAAAATGAACAATAAATAGGTCCTTAATTGACATCAAGAATATTTGAAAAAAAACTCTGTATTTATATAGATTTATGTATATACATACATATGGCAAATATATATATATATGTATCACATTCTAAAAGGAGTTATATCAATTGAATTAATTTGATATGTCTTCACAAAATCTATCCATAACCCACTTAGAAGTTTTTCTAAATATGTTTTTTCATTTTATTCTTCATTGGTTTCAAACATCACAGCCTAGCCTTTAAGTAACCACTGTCTTTGAAGCATTATAAATATTCATTTTTAGACAATAAAGTCTTTAAAAATCCTCTCAAAGAATTTCGAGCTATTGCAAATGGATAAATCACCACACACCTAAGTCTGTATTTGCATAGTTAAATTATGTATTGTAACTGTGGAGTCTTTTACTTCTATTATATCAAAGCACACACGGGTATGTTTCCATGAATCTTTCCTTTAGGGGCTGCAGCATTATCATAATAAAGTCAAATATCCCATATGCTACTATAGGTGCTCCATTTTCACCTGGGAGGGACTCAGATAAAAAAACAAAATGTACCAGCCCTGGAGTCTGAATTATTTTCACTTTGGTGGCTTAGGTCAACTTCTTTGTAGTAATTGAACTGCTCCTTTTCCATGGATTAATTCCAGCAGACTTTTTCTTATTGGCATAAAAGCAAAATTAAAAGCACTTTTCAAATAAACTTAATATATATTATGTTATCGTCTCCTTTTTTAGTTTTGTTTCTCTTTTTTCTCTAAAAGTGCACTAAAGAGCTTTAAAACTTTTCCTAGACTGTATATTTTAGAACGAAGTTTTAATGAAAAGAAGTTATGCCACACTGATGTGTTAACCACGACAGCTATAGTCATTCCTCTTCAAATTTAAAACACTGCTAAAAACTAAGCTTATTAAAAGCTAAGATTTTAGCCAGTTTTTGTGAATGCATGTATATTTATAAGATTTGTTTTTAGGGGTGGGGTTGTCTTTAATCTGATGCAACCACTAAAAGAATCAACTACGGTCTACATTGTCTTCATAAATGTCTAATATTACAATAGGCTGTCAGGAGAAAAAAATTTCCACCTAAAGAATTTGTATAAAATATCAGATTTCTAAAATATAAAATAACTCATAGACCATAGTTGTCCTTTAACATACTTGAATCTTTGTTAAATTATTGGTGGGGAAGAAATTTTATCTTTTCTTGTATTTATTATTTTGTTTTTGTTTGGCTTCTGTTTGTATTTTTGTTTTTACTTTGTCTTTAAGTAAATGCATGGGAGGAATTTTGTATTTTACATGACTACAGACTCGAATTTTACTTCCAGTGTTCTAAGAAATCAAAGGCGATTTAGAGTACAATAAAGAATAAAAATGTGATCAATTGAATAAAGTATTTCTGTGAAGTCTGAACAAAGTGGAAATCTGAATTGCAGCCCCAAGTAGTTAAATAAGCTATTACAAAAGGAGTGATAGAAACCATTATATTGTGTGATTTCTTGTGAATAATGGAAATGTTCTCTATCAGGTATTCTTGTTTAAATGGAATAAATGTTTGAGAGAGATGGTGTTCAGCCATTGTAACCTTCCACACCACTAGTATTAGTACTGTTATAACTTCATCTTTTGAAAAGGATACATACACTAAGAAGAAATTCACAAAGTTATAAAAAGAAGTGCAATTGAAACCTATCCTCCATCTCCATCATTTGCGAGTGGATCATTTCTCCTATAAGGACACTGATGACAACTTTCAAGTATCCTTACCCTGAGAATTCTGCTGTCAGAACTAAACAACATTACAGCACTCTTTTAGGATACTGTGTCTCCTCCAATTCAGAATGCCACGCATTGACAGTGCTCTCAGAAGTTCTTAAAGAAATTATAGACAGGTTTACTATAAACAGACTGCCATTGCCTTTATATTAATTGAATTTGCCATCTCCCAAAGATCCTTCAGTATGGCTAGCTAAAGGGTAATACAATTTGACCACTATCCACTTAAAGTAATTTAAATACAATCTTTGTGGCATAGAATTAAAGTCATATTTGGTGGCAATATTCACCAATAAGAATCATACCTAATCATACAGGATTGCTCCCAATTTCCCATCTGTAAATAACATTTCCACCTAAGAATGGAGGCTGGAGGAGGCATTTCAGACACTTCTCTGTTGGATTTTGGATTGCCATGGAATTAGAAGGAGCACTGGACAGGGAGTTAGTGGAAGTCCTGAATCACTAGCGTGTGTGTCCAGACTAATCCCTGCATGTCTGTGAACCTCGGTCACTTTTTATATTAAAAATAACTAAATGATCTAGAAAGCTCTCTACTCTCCTGCAACAATGTGCCCCATCTGAGTAAACGTGGATAGGAGGCCGTTTCCAGTAGACAATATGGAATGTAAGCAGAGAGAACATCATTATACAATGGATCTTCAGAAATAGTGTTTTCCCAAGTCAGCATGGCTCAGCTGGGGCCCAATTTTGCTATCATATAAAAGACTAAATGTGCAAAGTTTTCATCTAAATGAATAGGAAAATACAAGGATATTTATTTTGATATTTAACCAGAACATTACCATTTTTCATTTATGATATTTTAAATAACTTCTAATAAGAAATTCTGCACAATTGCTCAAATGGCTTGCAGAGCTCAAACTGTCTCTAGAATAGAAAGCACAAATAAAGTTTTTTGTTTTCACTGTTGTTTTTCTAGTATTTCTCGTCCAAAACATATAGTATCCTCCAACTAAATACTGACAGGACTGTCTTCTGAAGACCATAGTTGAGATACAAAGAACTTTTCCATGAGTGCTTTTTATTTGACTGTGTGGTGGTAAAATGCTAGCTACTGTTTACAGAGAATTTATGTGATCGTTCCTGGGATATGAATTATAAGAGAGAAGCAGTAAATGCATTATATGAGAGAAGTATTAAATTCCTCTTCTCACTTGCTAAAGGAAAATCCTGATTTCTGGTAGGTTATTCCTCTGCTCACTTTACCTGAGAAATCAGAGTGTGGGAACCCAAACAGTTTCACCCTATGTGGGGTAAGGGGATCACTGTTGCCAAAGTGTAGAACTTGACTTCATACCCCACGCTTCCTTTTCTTCTTTCCCTTTTTAATTCTCCAGTTGCTGCCAAGAACTGTAAACCTCCCACAGCAACTCACAGTGTTTTCTTGAAAATAACGATGCTATTAGAACACAATAAATACATAAACAAATCAATAAAGGCAAAATGACAGAGTTTTGAATCATCATGTCTAGATGGCAGAAGAATGATCACATCCTCCAAACATATAAAACTATTTGAAGTTTGCAGGAAGTTTTTTTTATAGTTTTCTTTGAGCTTTTTCTCTTTTTATGGAAAATTCTCTCTCTTAGTAATGACATTTATTAAAGATCAACACACATTTGGACAGAATGGACAAATGTAACACTGGTGAAATCCTCATCATAGTTAGTCTTTTTATCTGTGCATGTTTATATCTTGCAGCTAAATATGGGCTTAAATTTTTCTAACAACATTATACTTAAATTATTCCTTTTATTGTTATTTAGTGAAAATCTGAAAATTAACAAGATGCACCCAGTTTCTTTCCTGTTTCTCTAATTATGCGTGCAACGATGCCTATTTAGAATGCAGGGCCTGCCTGATCTGAACTTTCCAGTGGATTTTAGATGACTCTGTCAGCTACGCAACCAAGCTAGTTCAAAGAGAGCAAGAAGTACTTGCACCCAAAAGAAATCTATATTTGGTAATTCTTAGAATACAATTTTTCCATGGCTCATAGGGCATATTGCTTACTCAGATAATGTGCATGCCTTTCCTGTGAGGTATTTTTTTGAAACGTGATCTTAGGTCACTTTATGTTAAACTTACTTACTCTACACATAGAATGAGTAATGCCAGATAAAATACTGACATTAAAAGTATTCTTATTAAGGGGATTGGGAGAGAAACCCTTTAAGCAGTGTTATCAAGCTCTTTGTTGAACCAGGTGGGACATCCATATGAATAGCATCTCTTCAAACCTAGATCTCAGCCACAGCACACCTGGCCTGTGTTTGGAAAAGAAAGTCACTCTTGTTTGGCTACACAGTCAGCCACAAAGAACCAAGACAACCTTAATTTATCCATTAAGAATAGAGGCCCGTATTTAAGAGTCATCAGCAATAAAGGAAAATATACTGGATCATTTCAAGTGCATGCTAATCATTTAATGTAATAAATGGAGCAACTCTAATTATCTCCCGAGGAAATGATTTCACACTAAAACAATGGGAATGAAGAGGTTACTTCAGGAGCATAATACACAGCTGAAAATTACTCATGTGAATCTGGTGGAGATTTCTCTTGTATTTAAAAGGAATCTTGAGAGAGAACTTTTCCCCCACGTACTTCTAATTCAGTGCCTCTCTAATTCTATGGGATACAGTAAATGGGGTTAAAGATATTTAGTACCAACCCCGCGGTGTTCTTGCTTTATAACCCCAAGCAAAGCTCCCACCAGGCTCAAGATCAGTGTCCATCACAACTGCTTTGAAAGCTGTTCCCTAATAAGAGGGTATCTGACTCAAATGCAGCAAAACAAATAAATTAGTCTACAGACCACTGTAGCCTTGCCACTTCCTGTTCCTCTCCTCCCTGAAAATTATCAATTTGCCACCTACACGAGCCATTACAAAAGGAGATCCAGGGAGATGCTTGAAGCTCTTTTCTTTTTTTTTTTTTAATGTTTCATTCTGTTGTGATCAATATATATTTTTTTATTTTAAAAATAGGTCTTCTTAAGTTATTTCTGCTTAGGTGTGTGTTTCACCTTTATTTTTCATCACAAAATTGAGGTTAAAAATGTAATGGAGGATTTGTGAAAGAATAAAAGGTTTAATGATTTGGTTGGTTCACTTGCAAAAGCCAGGTTTCACCATAAGCTTTAAATGGTTTGCTAAATTTTATATTCCTTTGCCTCGTTGTTCTGTTTCTTTTGATGAGACAAACAAAATGAGCACTATCTTTTTAGGCAATTAAAAAACAAATTCACATTAAATGTAGTAACTACAGTAGATGGGCATACAACTCTTAAATACTAGGTAACAGAATGATTTTGATATCTTTCAAATCCTTCCCTTAAGAAGTCACAATCTAAAAACAACAACAACAAAAGTAGATAATAGGGACATGATTTTTGAATAATCCTTCCCCCAATTCCCTATTGCTTTGCTTTGGGGAATGAAGAGCAGATTAGAAAAAAAACTTCCTCTTCAGAAATAGCAAAGAATTAGGAAACTGTCTCTGTTTAAGTCCTACACGTGACCGAAGACATTCTAAGTACGTATTTATTAATGTGAGTATAGTAAGTGTAAGTAAATTCACAAACTGTTTCTGTTTTGGTCATATTCAAAGGCATGTTGAATAAAGAATCAAATTGTTGTTAGATTTAAAATGGTAAACAAAGTAGAGAACATAAAACAACCACACAAAACAGAAAACAATCCAGCGCAAGACTGATTAATTCTCTAATCAGTGTAAAAAGCACAAGTGGAAAACACACTTTTGAGGGAGCAGATTTGCATTTACTTAAAACTGACATCTATATTTCATAAAAGGGAATGCTTTGGCTCTCATTTTACCTTAGGATCACTGCTCTCTGTGTACATGAAAACAGCTGATAGCAGATATGAAGTTAATTGGAATCCACTGCACCCGTCTTTACAGGCACACACCGGAATGTGTACCAGTCAGGCTCAGCTTACCATAATATTCTCTACGGAATAGCTGACCACAGGATTCTCATTCACAAACAGCCAGGTTAAACAGTTAAATGCTAGCAAATCCTGCATAGCCCTGTGGGAAATTTCACTTTAATCCCGAACTTATAAGAGGACAATCAAAGCCCAAAGCCTGGTAACAAATCTGATCCTCTGTTGCAATCTGCATTCTCTTGGGAAGGAGAGAGGTGCTCTCCGTACAAGCCCAAGATGGATAAATACCTAAATGATGAGATAGATGGGGAATGCAGAAGAGGCATCTGGCCTCAGCCATTTGCTTCCAATTCCATATTACACTGTGAGAGGCAATTCTTGTGCAGCTCAGGAGCAGCCAGTCCTGATTACTAGAAGTTGAAGTGTGGCTTAAGGAATGATTAATGACAGTGTCGGGAGAAAAACAAAGCACAATGAGAGTTATCTCTAATCCACCTGCTTGCAGATGCTATAGTAAGGGAATGAAAATGGCTCCGGTGAGCCCTGATGATAAAAAAAATCAAACTAGAAAGGTGCAAAGCTGTAGATATGTATTAATCTGATATATAAAACTGGGTCTTAGCTTGAATAAAGCATTAGGCATGAATGGAGCCCCATAGGTGATAGATACTGGGCCATAGTGGACTTCACATTGTCTGTATTTTTTAAATCAAACAGAACTGTTCCCTTCAGTATTGCCTTTGACATTAATAGGTTGGTATTTGAAAAGTCACAGTTCACTAGATGAGCAGACTTGTGAGTGCAAGCTCATTAAACAAACCCCCTTTTCTTGTTGTTCCTAAAAAATATGGTGACACCATACCACCACCTTGTGGCTTCTCTGTGCATGTACATGCCACCCCTAGAGAGAGGTCTAGAATTCAATCACATTTTGCAAACATATAAATCCAGGTGGAACGTAATTATAAGATCGATGGCGTATTTTATAGACAAGCACATTTATGAGCAGCTTTCACCTAAGACAACACATTGCCGATAAGATCGTTGGCGTTTCATAATGTATTTTTGAATGCAATATGAGGTCTCAGCCTGGTCATTCCAATTATATCTGTTCTAATTTCAGGCCACCAGTGCAATGAAGATCAGAAGACATCAAATATCCATCTATCTGACTAGAATGAACAAAAAGCCTTTTATCCACCTGTTCCCCTCCAAACAGTCACTGATTTCCAAAATTTGACATAGCTAAGTAACAATGACACTTCAAGCTTTTCATAATTTCTCTATATGTAGAAAAAATTCTAGAAAAGTGAAATGTATACATGTTTTCTTGTAAAACAAAGGCTGTTTTTTGTTCATGTCCCCAGATATGTATCAATAGAACTCTAAGGAATTTTCATGTTCAGACATTTTGGTCTGATTCGCCAGGCATTAGCCTTTTGATAGGAACTTAATTCCATGGATGCAGCAGCATTCAGTGATTCCATTTGGGATGCAGTCACTCCTTTTAGAAGGTAATGATGGATGACTCCCTGATGCGTGTGGCCTCCAGAGACCAACTTACTCCCGGGTTTGGGAAAGCCAATTCTGCTTTTGTCCAAAATGCTAAATGCCTATTGCATTCTCTCCCCTTTAATCTAACTAGCAACAAGTTAAATGCTAATTCATATTTCATGCAAGTTTTTTAATATTGAAAGTCTAATGAAGATTTAGTGTTCCGTTTTTTAACAAGGCTGACATTACTGTTGAAAGAAAGCAAATACATTATTTTAATTAATATCAATTCGTAAGTGCTACTGATTTATATATTAAACAAAGAGAGAAAGTGTCTTGTCATACACTACAATTGATTCTGTATTCACCCATCATTTACTCAGAGCCCATTTCCCCCCTTCTTCCATGGGAAATGCATGATGGAAGCTGCCATGTAGAATTGTGTCTCTCTCACGCGCAGTTAATGCCGCACTGTGATCACCTCGCCCCTTATTTCCTTATGACGAGCTTCAAGTCAGTTCTAGCCAACTGTGCTTGTCTCCCCTGACATCTTCTACTATCAAATGAGCAGCCTCTATTGTTTTAAGCTTAATGCCTTTGTGTATGCCATAGCCTTCCAATAATCGCAGAGAGCCTGGCAGTACGTGTGTTATAAAGGCATAATGTTAGGCCAAAGGAGGTAATTAATAACAGCAGTTTAATGCAGCTGGGAATAAGAATTGCCTTACAAACCAAAACATCTTCAGCCATTTAGCCAAGTACAGAATTAGCAAGATGACAAGGGCCTGAACGGAGAAACAAATGCCCTGCCTTACATGTAAGGACACAGTAGGCAGATAGGAAAAATCCCAGAATTTTGGAAGACGCTCTGATCCCATCAGACCATCATTCAATTGAATATTATCCATTAACTACGTTCTGTGAGATTTTTGTCTTCTTCCCTTCAGTGTTCTCAACTGCAGCAAAATGTCTTCTTTTGAAGTCAGAATCATGGTTTCCTCTTGTAAAATCTCTATCCCCAAATGCAAGGCTCTCATCTTGCTTCCTGACCTCTCCCAGTCCCACACCCACATATACACTCTGAAAGTTACTTATGTCAATTTCTAAAGAAACATAAAATATAAGAGAGAGAGACTAGAGCACTTCACATTCTGTGCTTTGAATGAAAAACATTTTTCTCTGAGATATACTGCTACATGCCTGCCCCAGAAAGAACCTAGAGATAAAAACAGCCTAGGAGATATCCTGTGGGTGGGCCAGTGGGAGGGGGAGGAGCCACAGCACTTATGTAGAAATGTTTTTAAGCTAAAGAAAGGATTTCATTTCTTCTTAATTGTTGGGCTGTGGTACAATCCAGTAATTATTTTGTCCCCAGTACCTCGACCAAAAAAAAAAAACACTTCCTTTACTGCTTTATGCCTGAATCACTCCAATCCATAATACTGGCTGCTATTTCTGGGGAGAAAAGATTCCAAAATCCCAAGTCAAGATATTAATCCCACTCCATTTTTAAGAGAAAAATAAACCATTTGCCAAAAGCTAGACAATCGGGACCATGAGAGAAGATCTGACCTGGAACACCAGCCAAATTCCTCTCCAGTTACACCCAGTCCCTTCATTCAGTCAGTTTCAATCTGAAGGTATGTTTGTCTTTCTGAGGCTCCATCTCTGGCAGTGGAATGGCTTCCTCTCCCAACTTCCTGACAGGTAGAAATGATGTGAGGGTTCCATGAGCATATATGTTGCTCTGCAGGGTCAGCTAGGACTTGGAAAGATGCTTCAGAAATCAACATGCACAAAGGAAAGCTCCACCCCAACTGGAATGCCAGTTACATTTATGCTCTATAAAATCAGGCCTCTCCCAATTAATTTACCCTGGCATGATTATTTATCTGGCATTATATTGCAGCAGTAACATAGAGAGTTGCTTTGTAGTTACTGTGTTACCATTCTTGTTTTGCAGTAACTCTGTAAATAACTTGTGTCACTATTCTATGTCCCACTTCCAGATGGAAGATAAGACGTTATTTCTGCTTCAGTGCAAAATCTTAACAGCTGATGTAAGGAGGTGTTCAGATTCCTATCTAAATTACATGCCAAACATTCTGCATTAGCATTGTTAGGCGGGTTATTTATCTACAACCTGAATATAGTTCCAGGATATCAAATGATGACTTACAAGCTATCTCCTATGATGTGATGTGAAAGCCTAGAGCAATATAAGAAAAATTTTAAAACCACCTCCACTGATTATTTTAGCTTAGAAAAATGGATTCAACACTGTTCTATTTACCTTAATTAGCACAAATCCTAGCCATATTTGTTTATAACACTGTGTTAGTGACTACATGAAACAGTTATGAAGCTGTCTACAAGGCCACTGGGTATGCAAGGAAAACTACACAGTCATTACTACCCAGTAGAGGGCAAACACATTGTATTTTATTGCTAATTTGGACCAAATCCCTGTAATTTGGTGTTTAAAGATTGTGCATGGGTTATGGGCATACAGTTGTTGAATAAATGTACCATGGTATGTTTTTAGCATCTGTGGATGTTTTAATTGAATAATAGTCTCCTTTCTGTACAGCTTAAAGAAATGCATTATATATTTCAGAATTCAAACAAGGTATACTATTTGGAAAAGAAATCATAAAAGAATTTTCTTGTGCTGTCTAGAACTCCCATACCCGGCAAGAATCTGGAGGGGCAAAATTAAAACCAAAAAAATTACATTCAGATGGACAAATGTTTTTTGTTTTTGTTTTTCATCTAATCTTCAGTTTCCCTTTGTTAAGAATGAAGCCCTATGCTTCCTCCACCCCACCCAAGGCTTTCTTTCTCCCCAAGTGGAAGGTAGTTTGGGCCGATGTGTTGTGTTATTCCATTAGTTTATGTTTTAAGACCAAGAAGAGATATTTCTGTGTTATAAATTATTTATAAACACAAGAACAAAGGGAGGCTGTCAGGGCTGCTGCTACTTTGAGAAAATAAAAAAGAAATGATGAATTTATGGAGAATCCAATTTGATAAAGAGGGAGGAGATGCAACTGCTAATTATTAACATCCATCTGCAGACAGAGACCTGCGAGTAGAGAATTAGATGGATACATTTACATCTGTCTGTCACCAAAAGAAATCTCCCTAATGGTATTCCTCACTGTCATCAAACTCTCCCCATCCAGCTTCGAGAGCCTTGGAGACATGTGAAGATATTTTAATCAACAGCAGAGCGTGGAAAAGAAGCAAAGAACTTCAGAAACGGACATTCAAAAACAACTTCACTTCCTCCTGTACTCTTTCTTCCCTTCTCAAAAACATAAGATTAAAAATATATATATATTAAGTACCGGAGCCTTTATCTTTGTACTTAGTTGATAGGGGAGCCAGTAAGTTTTGAAAACTCTTTTTTTCAAGCAGCTGCATACCACACCCCCACTGATATCAAGCACAGTGTGGAGGCAAAGGCATAATGAAGAATGTCCAGCAAAAAATAAAAAAAGTTTTGTCATGTGAGAAATACATATTTCTTTATTTTATTTTGTCACTGAGCCTACTCATGTCTTCTGGACATTGCTTTCATCAGCAGGATGGAACTGAAAACGGGATGCTTTTTGAAAACTCACGATCCTGGGCTGCTGCCTTCCTTGAAAGGAGCAGAGGGGAAGGATAAATATATTAAGAATCCGTCAAAGAAAAAGAAATGCTCGGCGCTTGTGTGCAGCTTGCTGATGAGGGAGGGAAATCAACCCTTTTTCCTGAATATTAGCTTCAGTCTAGAGACCCCTGAAAGGGGTTGCAATTTCAACTTTGCCCTTGTCATCTTATTTTCAGTAGCAAGGTCATCTATACTGGGAGGTTTCAAATCACCTTTGAAAAATTTAGAGCACTATTTTTATCTGTCACCCTTCTACACACAAGCCTTGGGCTGGTTCCCATATCTGCTATTCATAGATTTGGCCGTTTTCAGCCTGGATTTTTGATGTGTTGTCCATCATGTGATTTTTCCCAGTTGGTCTGAATTAGCCAGACAGGGTATGGGAAGAGGGTTTTTTCCAATTCTCTTACTTTGTCACATATTTTTAAACCAGGCAGGAGGAAAGAGTGGTGTGGGTCTTTTCAAAATTTTGGAGACGCTACTTTATTCATAGGTTTTTGCACCATGGAGACTTTTGTAAAGTAAGACTTTCTGATGCAATCACACAGCTATTGGTCCAAACCAGATTTGTTTCTTCTATAAAATTATTGTGTTTTTTATTGAAATTTTACCAGTTAATAAAGCTGCATTACATACTTTTATGAGCTTATTTTTAAAATTTGGGACACATGGATTTAAGAAAATGGGCATAACTATCCATTCCTAAGATTTCTATAAATATTTAGTTTAGTATTTAGTACTGGAAATGACAACTGACCACAGGAAGCAAGGCTAATATAAGAGACAAAGACAAAAACAAAGACAAAAACAAAAAACAAAAACACTGATGACCATAACTTCTGTTCCTTCTGCACTGACACTACCCAAAAAACGGGATGGGTGGAGAAACTGGCATATATTTTGCAATTATCTACAAAGTTGATTTTGATCAAATTTTCAAACATTGTATAATGATCTATAAAATGCAGATATTTAAAAGTATTTTCTCGCATGTTCAGTTGTCATTAAAGTCATTGGTTTTTACCAGGAAGTTAAATGCTGGAAACAAGCCTGCAAATCTTTACAGAGTTCCATACAATGGAAAGCTGGCCATGAATTTATGGGGTCACATATGGTGAATTAGAATAGATGGACCTGTTTTTAATAGCATTTTTGTTAGAAAGGCACAGAGAGGTCAGCCAATAAATCAATCTAAAGGAAACTTTTGAGAATTGTTCATTTCTAATTTTTTCCCAAATACATTTCATTTATTATCTGGAATGTGTATAGGGACATATAGACATTGCAGAAGAAGCTTTTCCAACATGGATTACCAGATGTCAGAGGAAGACCAGGGAGCCTGGGGACCAGAGGCTCAGGAAATGATGCAGAATGGAGGGACTGGCGTCAGAACACACAGTCTGGAAAAGGGACTCACAGTGTAAGACCTATTTGCGTCTGGAATATGAACCCTGCCTTCCAAAGGAGCACAGTCCCTGTCCTCCAAATCTGTGAAACTCTGACAAAGAAGGAGAAGATAATTGAGATCTGGGGAAGCTGGACAAGAAATAAAAGGAATAAAAGTAGATAAATAGAGAAGAAGTGAGGAAGGAAGAAAGATGACTCTGTGGGGTCAGTGCTCCGAAACATTGCAACTGAATGCAGTAGCCCTTTATCTAGAAAGCAAATGTCCAGAGACTCAACTTTCACTTACATGTGAAATTCAGATAATGGAGTTCTGATAAAATCTCCTTGAGGTTAAAGACAAGCTAGAGATCCTGGTGGAAAAGAAGGGATGTTGACCTGAGAAGCAGGAAACTTGCCTACCTTACTAACCACCAGCTCATGACTTGAGTAAACCACTTCACATTTCTCAACCACCATTTCTTCATCATCTGAGTAAAATAACTGAAAAATGTGCTTCTTGTAAGAATCTTGCTACTGGAGGCTGCATTCAGGTGATGAAGGAAGAAACTGATGAAAAATCAATGAAATTATCTCTTAAAATTATATCTTCTTAGGATTTAGACTAAGAATACTCTAATGTTATTTCTCTCTCTCTCTCTTTCACAGGTACATACATGTGTTCATCTGAAAAATAAACTGCACTGATTTCTTTTTGGTATGAAATTATACCAAATATTACAGAAAAGTAAATTTTCAACTTCTTCCATTTTTTCTTTTCTAGACACATAAGTTTCATAAAATAAAATCACATTCAAAGACAGACAATAAACAAATTCTCCACCAATTTTCCTTCATCTAATTCATCTAATTCTGAGAGGCCCAATCAGTTTTTTCAACAACTGACCTGTAGGTCTGCAGAAAGCATTGAATTCTCAGTATAGTAGACAGCAGAATAAATGCTTGATGAGGTACTTTGAGTCCTGAAGATGGGAATGATAGGGAAATGTATGTCCCAGTAAAGAATAATTTTCCCAAACTTATGGGAATTAATATTAAGATAAATTTGTTAAGCCTTTCATCTAAAAATCTTACTCAAAAATTGCTATAATTTCATCTTTACACATGCTTCTCTCTCAGGCCACACATTGAGTTTATTTGCTCCACGTCTCTGGTACCCATTTCTCTGTTCACTCTGGTCCCTGCACTCACAGTGCTCTTCACTGATTCTCTTCTTGCCCTCATTCAGAGTCTATTCACCTCTCAGGCTTAGCTCCCACATAGGGTAAACATATATCTACCTAGTTTCTCCTAGGACAGTACTAGTTTATATCTATTAGCTCAGTATAAATATTAATGGAGCTCTTTTGCCTTCTAGTTTAGACAATAAATTCCATAGTCACTGTGCCAGTTATCAGTCTACTGCTTCTCAGCCCCAAATAAATCTTTCTTTGCTGATTTGTGATACAGAAGCTGGACCCTGTAAATGTTCTCCTTTGCCAGATGCCACAGTGTTACGTCTTGTCAGTAGAAGACACTAGAGGGACAAGACAAAATGACTCTCTTCCTGGTTCTGGTTTTCTCCTTCTTTCTCCTACCACAGTGGCCAGCAGGTGGCTTTCTGGCCAGTAGTGTGCAGGCATCTAGAAGCAGACATCCTCCAGCAGGTGCCATCCATACCCACACAGGTGGCTTCTCCATGAGTTTTGCTGGTAACCAAGACACTGTTTCCTGTTCACCAGCACCTCAGCAAACTTCTCTGCCATACCAAGGAGCAAAAGAAGAGTTCACAAATCCAGTTTCTGCCTTTTCCAAAAGAAGCATAAAATTAACGCAGTAGATAAACTCCTAACTGCCCCTACCCTGGAAAATTTGTACTGGAGTTGATAAAGGTAAAGAAAAATTTTAAGATACATCTCTACAATAAGACATATTAACAAAACAACACTCAGACTCAGAAAATATAATGTGATTTTTTAAAATAAGTGTTTGTAATGGTACAAAATCCTAGAATAAAAAATTAAAACTATTTGATGAACTCAATGAGAAAAGTTTCCTAGAATATGGATTTACAAATACATTTGCTTGCTTAGCTAACTGTACAGTAGGCCCTCTTATCCACAGAAGATACATCCCAAGACCCCCCAGTGGATGCCTGAAACCTCAGATAGTACCAAACCCTATATATACAAACACATACGTGTGTGTGTACATACATATATATATATATGTACACACACACACACTACATTTTCTCCTACGTATACATGCCAATGATAAAGTTTAAATTATAAACTAGGCACAGTAAGAGAGTAACAGTGACTAATAATAAAACAAAATAACTATAACAATATACCATAATAAAAGTTCTGTAAATGTGGTCTCTCTATTTTTTCTCTCTCAAAATGCAGCTGACTCTTGAACAACGTAAGTTTCAACTGAGTGAGTCCACTCATACATTTTTTTCAATAAATATATTGGAAAAATTTCTGGAGATTTTCAACAATTTTAAAAAACTCACAGATGAACTGTATAATCTAGAAACACCAAAAAACTTAAGAAAAATTAGGTATGTCATGAATATATAAAATATACGTAGATATACACTAACATGAAAAACATACATTAATATCACTAAACCTTTTGGTCAACAGTAGGCTATCAGTAGTTAAGTTTGGGGGGAGTCAAAATTAATATATGAATTTTCAACTACACAGGAGGGTCAGCACTCCTAAGCCATGCAGTTCAAGCGTCAACTGTATCCCATACAAAGTTAATGCCTTTTCCGTCTTAACTAAGCACTTATCACGCACTGTCTGTAACTTTTGCAGTTTGAGGTGCAACACCAATACTAGTACGAATTTTTTTTTCTTCTTCATAATTTCATGGATAGGAGATTCATTCTTACTGTGGATCTTAGAAACCTCAGCATATGATTATTTTTCTTTCCTTAATAAGTCAAGAACTTTCACATTTTCACTTAAAGGATGCACTTCACAGCTTCTCTTTGGCATATCCGAATTGCCAGGATCACTACTCTTATACTCTGAGCTGGTTATTAAGTAAAATAAGGGCTACTTGAACACAAGCAATGAATACCAGAATAGTCAATCTGATAACTGAAAGGGTTGCTAAGTAACTAATGGGCAAGTGAAGCTGGACAAAGGGATGATTCACATCCCAGGCAGAACAGAATGGGACAGCAAGTTTTCATCACACTACTCAGAACATCACTGAGTTTAAAACTCATTTTCCATTTTTGGACCACGTTGACCACAGGTAACTGAAACCACAGAAAGTGAAACCATGGATCAGAGAGACTACTATATATGTTTTTAAATCATTGTATTGTAATTTCCTTTAAGATAGAGCTAGCATTTTAGTTTGATGAATTGCACCTATTATTTGAAAAGAATATACCGATTGGAGAAGAGGTATGCCAAATAGCACTGAAATTTGGTAAAATGGAAATCTCCCAGTTTTCAATCTCAAATTGTCTTTATATATAAAGTCAAATTCTTACTGATAAATGCGTAGAAAAAGTACAAATCCAGACGGTTCTCTGAAGAGAGACATGATCTCAGCAGAGCATCTCAGCTAAGCCTAAAGTGGACTACAATAGATGACATCACTCTTCTATCAAATATTCCAGTTCCTTGTGGTCCCCCAACCCCTCACCTTGTTGACATGCTTGGCTATGTGAACTGCCTGGACACATGTATGTAAGCAGGAAAAACATATTACTTCCAAGATAAACCTTTCTGAGCCAGTGTGTGATTGGCCATTTCCTCTTTTTCTGTCCCATATAACTGGCCACATATCCACAATGACAACATGGAGGAGTACATTAACCCACAGTAGAAGTGAAAAAAGAAAACTTTGTGGTTATAAACTATGGAAAATTTAAAATTGTTACCACAGCATTTATTCTAATTTCAAACAGCAACAGATAACTGGAATTTAGGTTAAAAGGAGAAGAAATGCTAAAATAAATAAGTGAACAGACTGAATGACAAGGAAAAGAGTGGAGCCCAGGGAGATCACAGCACTTTACCAAGAACATCTTTAAAATGTAACACAAGTCCAGGCACCTTGTTTTAAAGGATTTTGTCTGGCTTCTAAATTGCTGTTTTTTATTTCATATTTAGGAACCCACCATGCCTCCATCATTTTAATTAATGTACAAAATATTTTAGGTTCTATATATAAACCAAGTATGTGAAGGGTAGATATGCACAAACAAGAGAGCTAAGGCTATCAAATATAAAATCCAACAGAAAGTGTGAAAATGTGATGGTATGTTTATACCCTCAGGCACTTGAGAAGGCAAGGTAAGGTGCATTTTACATTTTTGCATGAAATTTGTAGGACTGTGTGCTAAGAGGAGTTTATATTTGAGTCTAATAGTGATGGCAGATTGATTATATTGAATAAATCACAAATATATCTTCCTCATCTCTAAAGCGAGAAGATTAAACCCTTTAGCATAAGCAAAATATTACTGAAAACATGTATAAGGATATATAGAACCCTCTATTATTTGGCACAATAAGGGTACTGAGTGCTTAAACCAATCAAATATTTTAGTCTTCTATACTTTGTCAATTTCTAAGATATTAAAAAATAAAACAGAAAAAAACTTAAAACCAAAACTATGTTAAATACAATTCAGTTTTGCAAAGATTCTTATGACATCACCAGATCTAGCAATGCCCCATAATCATCATTTATTATAACCCTGCTAACAATGGGAAGATACAGAAATCATATCCTTTGAGGGGACAGTGTATTGAACATACAGTCAGAAGACCCAGATACAAGTCCTCACTCTGTCACTTATTAATAACACCCTATTTTCCAAGAATAATCACACTTTGTGCTGCTGAACTGACAAACTTATTAATGCTATTCTCTTTTAATCACAAAACTATCCCAACTAAACAATAAATGATATGGAATGATAGCATGATAATATACATTCAGGGGATTTGCAAGCCCTTAAGCACTATATACATGTGAGGTGCAATGTACCGTCATTATTGGAATTTTTTTGTCCACAGAGTGTCAAATAATAAAGCATGCTGTCTTAAGAAAACACTGTGTCCATTTCATTTCCTTCATTTATTCAACAAATATTCAGTGAGTTACTACTGTAAGCCAGGGACTGTGCTTGTAACTGAGAATAGAAATAAAAAAGAGACAAATGGTCAGGAGATCAAGATGGCAGAGTAGGAGGAAGTGGCGCTCACTTCCCCTCAAAGACACATCAAAACTACATCTACATGTAGAACAATTCTCACAGAAAACCAACTGGAAACTGGCAGATCTCTTATACAACCAAAGCTGCAGGAAACATCCCCACATAACTGAGTAGAATTGGGGGGAAAAGGCATTGGAATGGATCAGTGACCCTGGGAGGGAGCTGTGAAAGATGAAAGGTCCACAAGAGCAGTCTCTTGCCCTGGGAACACCCTTCGCAGGCTGGGAGGTCCACCAGGACAGACAGAGGAGCTGGAGGGGCTTGGACTCCGCTCATGAGGAATGTGAGCTTGCTGCCTTGCTATCAATTAGGGTGGAGAGAGACCTGCACTGACAGCCACCACTTCACTGCACCTCCCAATCTGCACCTGGTGGGGCTGCTAGCAGCACAGCAAGTAGGCATTGAAACTTGGGCAGAGGGATCCTGGGAGAGGACTCAGTCTAGCTACCAAGAGACAGCCCAGGAGGCCTGGAGTGTGGTCTGAGCCTAACCTCACGGTCAATTTTTAGTACAAACAGGGCAAGGCACAGGCCCACAACTGAAGCCCAGCCCATGCAAGGCAGGGCACAGCTTCAGCAGGGGCAGGGTTTGGGATCGCACACATGGCAGGGACAGGGCTGACATCTGAGCCTATTATCAGCACTCTCACAGCAGGGGCAGATCCAGAGGTGGGTCTGGCAGCAGTGGACCTTGCTGACATGCACACTAGGTGGCAGGCAGTGTCACAGAATTGTACATTTCCAGTGGACAGCCCCTAAGGAGGAGTATACAACAGCTCCTTTCCTGGTGGGAAGCACTCCAGTTCTACCCACCTCACACCACAGCTTGGAGCCGAATCTGTGGCAGACAGGTCTAGGGGATCCCTACTAAAAAGGTAGCCCAGGTTCCAGGCAGCAGCACACCCCCTTGATTCCTGCAGCCACAATGCCCTGGGCCCCAGTACTATAGCACTTGGTCTGGGAGGAACACAATGGAGAGAGATGCAAGCTTAGGCTGTGTCTTACAGAACCACAGATACCCACTCAGGTGGCACATTGGTTCACTTTGACCACACAAGCCTCACTTGTTTCAGTATTCACATCCTTGGGGACAGAGCACACACTTAAGGGCAACAGAGCCATATCAAATCTGACCCTCAAGGATTCTACTCCAACAACTGGGTAGAAGACCCCCCACCCTCAATGGGGCTGCAACAGCCACAGAGCAAAGAGGAGACCCAGTCCAACAGTGCATGCTCTGGTTACCACAACACCACTCACACCTCATATCAAGGGGATAATGGCCAGTACACTATAAACTATAAAGAACAATCAATCAAAATTAGACAACTCAATTGCTGAGATAAAAGCCAATATAAAAGCAATGAATAGCAGATGCAGAAGAACAAATAAGTGATCTGGAAGATAGAATAATGGAAATCATCCAATCAGAATATCGGACAGAAAGACAAGTGAAAAAAAAAATGAAAACAACATACAGTATCTATGGGGTAGTATAAAGCACACCAACTTACACATAATAGGGGTTCTAGAAGGAGCAGAAAGAGAGAAGACCAAAAATGTATTTGAAGAAATTATGGCTTAAAAATTTCCAAACCTAAAGAAGGAAACAGATATCCAGGTGCAGGAAGCACAGAGGGTCCCAAACAAGATGAACCCAAACAGACCCACATCATATCATAATTAAACATACCATAATTAAAATGGCAAAGAGTTAAAGAGAGGACTCTAAGGCAGCAAGAGAAAACAAAGAGTCAGTTACAAGGGAACCCTCATAAGGTTACCAGCTGATTTCTCTACAGAAACTTTGTAGGCCTGAAGGAAGTGGCATGATAGATTCAAAGTCCTGAAAGGGAAAAACCTGCAACGTAAGATACTGTATTCAGCAAGATTATTGTTTATTTAGAATAGAAAGAGAAACAAAGAATCTCTCAGCCAAGTGAAAATTAAAAGAGTACACCAATACTAAATCTAACCTCAAAGAAATATTGAAATGTCTTCTCTAACTAGAAAAGAAGCAAGAATCTATAGGAAAAGAAAAAACACAATAGGAAAGGCAAATACATAAAAGGACTGAAGATCACTTAAATAAGCCAGTACACAGATATAAAAATATCCAAAAAAATTTGTGTAAACATAATCACAATTACATCAACAGCAAAAGGATAAGCATGATGTAAAATAGGACATCAAAATCACAAAATATCAAAGAGGGGAGTAAAAAATGTAGATCTTTTAGTATACGTTTGAACTTATAAGACTATCAGTCTAAAGCAAGTAGATATAGTTACGGGTCAAAATACTTGAAAACCAAGTTAATTACAACTCAGAAACATATGACAGATTCACCAAAAAAAAAAAAAAGGAAGGAACATAAGCATAATACAAAAGAAAATCATCAAACTACAAAAAGAAAAACAAAAAGAAGAAAGGAACAAAGAAAAACTACAAAATCAACTGGAAAACAAGGTTTAAGACAGTAATAATTACATACTTATCAATAATTACTTTAAATGTGAATGGACTAAGTGCTCTGATCAAAAGACACAGAGTGGTAGATTGGATCAAAAAAAAAAAAAGAAGTTGCAATATGCTGCCTAAAACAGACTCACTTTAGGGCAAGAGACACACATAGGCTGAAAGTGAAGGGATGGAAAACATATTTCATGCAAATGGAAATGACAAGAAAATGGGGGTGGCAATACTCACATGAGACAAAATAGACTTTAAAACAAAGTCCACAAAAAAAGACAAAGACAGGATCAATACAAGAAGAGGATATTACAGTAATTAACATATATGCACCCAATAGGAGCACCTAAATATATAAAACAAATACTATCAGACATAAAGAGAGAAATTGATGGGAATATAAATAGTAGTAGGAGAATTTAACATCCCACTGACATCAATCAACAGAGATCCTAAGTGGCACAATAGAACAGTTGAACTTAATTGATATTTACAGAATACTACATCCAAAAAGAAGAAAGAAATAAAAATAGAATGCACATTCTTTTGCAAACACACATGGAACATACTCCAGGACAGACCACATACTAGGACACAAAACAAGTCCCAATAAATTTAAGAGGGTAGAAATTGTTTTAAACATCTCTTCTGACCACAACAGTATGAAACTAGAAATCAGCTACAGAAAGAAAAATAGGGTAAAAGTGATCACAAAGAGGCTAAACAACATGCTACTTAAAAACCAATGAGTCAATGATAAATAAAAAAAGAAATCAGAAAATATCTCGAGACAAAGGACAAGGAAAACACATCCTCACAAAATCTGTGGAATGCAGCAAAAGCAGTCCTAAGAGGGAAGTTTACAGTGATGTAGGCCTTCCTCAAATAAACAACGTAACCTAAAAGAACTAGAAAAAGAACAAAAAACCCAAAGTCAGCAGAAGAAAGGAAATAATAAAGATCAGAGAGGAAATAAATAAAATAGAGATCAAAAAACAATAGAAAATAGCCGCTATGAAAAATAGAATGGAGGTTCCTTAAAAAACTAAAAATAGAGTTACCATTTGATCCAGCAATCCAACTCCTGGGCATATAGTCGGAAAAGACAAAAACTCTAATTCAAAAGAATAAATCTACCCCCAATGCTCATAGTAGCACTATTAATATAGCCAAGACATGGAAACAACTCAAACGCTCATCAGTAGACAACTGGTTTAAGAAGATGTGATGCATATATGCACACAATGGCATATTACTCAGCCATAAAAAAGAATGAAATAATGCTATTTGCAGCAACATGGATGGACCTAGAGAATATCATACTAAGTGAAGTCAGAGAAAGACAAATATCATGATATAACTTACATGTGAAATCTAAAAAATAATACAAGGGAGGAGCAAAGCTCAGTGGTAAGGAGCATGCTTAGCACGAGGTCCTGGGTTCAATCCCCAGTGCCTCCATTCAAAAAAAAAAAAAAGCTATAGGTTATTAAGAATGAGACCATGTACAAAACAGAAACAGACTGGCAGACATAGAAAACAAACTTATGGTTCCCAAAGGGTGAAGGGGAAGGGAGAGCAAAAATTAGAGGAGTTTAGGAATAACAGATACAAATTACTATACATAAAATAGATAGAGTACAAGGATTCACTCTATAACATGGTGAACTATATTCAGTATCTTGTAATAACCTTTAATGGAAAATAATCTGAAAATACATACATATATATATATAACTGAATCACTTTGCTGTACACTTGAAACTAATACAGTATTGTAAATCAACTATACTTCAATACAAAAAGAAACCAATGGCCCTTACTCACCCATAGATTTTGCACTAGTGCCTCTGTAAAAATTAGTTCTGCTGGAAAAATCCAAATGAATAAAGAAAAATCTTTTTTTTCCATTTAACTGGGGAGATAACTAAAGTGCAGAAAGGTGAGCGTCTCATGTCACTCTGCAACTCAGTTCATTTTGGACAGAGGCTAAGATTCGAGAATTCTAGTTCACATCCATGCTCTAGCCAGTTCATTGTTTTGTTTTTAAAGGATTAACGAAAATTCTTATAGTGTCCTTGATCTTACCTCAAGAGATCTCCTAGTTCATCCCGGCCTCTAGGCAGGATTGCCTTTAAAGGCAAAACAAAAATAGGGCTAATCCTTGCAATTGTGAACAAAGTTGGTCAGTCATGTTTACACTGGCTCCACAGACCAATTTTCAGGATGTCATTTTCAAGCTTAATGGCCTCATCTTCAGAACTTTATGAGCTGCTGTAGTTCTACAGACCTCAAAACAGTCTAACATTTTCCGTTAAGAAATGGAGGGTTTTGAAGGGAAACAAACGGAAGGAGGGAAGCTTCTATAATTAAATGTCCAAATAAATTACAACTGAATAGTTTTAGCAAAGGATCTACAAAGGTAAGTTTTCGGGGAGACTAGAAATATTAGTCTTTTTCTGCTATATTCTGTGGCTATCAAAACAGCAGCTCCTTTGGACACTAATATATTACTACACTATAAATAGAGAATAAGATTATGAATCACTGATATTAGATGCACCTAAATAAATATGTCTTCAGTTTCAAAAGACCAGGTCAGAGCCTAACCAAATTCATCTTCCACATCCCTTCAAGGTTCCAAAACCATATTTTAATTAGATCTACCCCATGGAGTCAGAAAACATCCTAACAAATCTAAGCCAAACGCCTGCTCTGTTGCAGCTGTAAAGCCATTCAGAGAGCTCCAAGTGCCCTCTTTTGGCTTGCAGAGAGAATTGCAATCCCATTGTATTGTCAAAGAGTCCTTTGGAAAAAGAATGTGTTTACAACAAAGCCCTTTACTTATGAACAAACCACAACGACAACTGGACAAGTGGAGTTGCCTCTAGTCAAAGCACTTCTGCTTCCAGAAAGCCTCATTAAAGGAGTTTCATTATACTTCCCTCTCAGTCCTGGTCGTCCTACACTGCACATTCTTAACCCTCAGTTGAACACTGGATTTTAATAGCAATTCATCAGGGTTCTCTGTCTTGTAAGCTGCCTCTGAGGACAGTTTGTGGCCAGCAGTTATCTGTCCTCTTATTCTCTCTCCACTTAGCATTTATTTCATCCTCTCCTATACTGTAGTTAGCTAGTTACAAAATAGGTTGTCAATTCCTTGAGAAAAAGTAAACTTTTCAGTAGCTTTCCCTTTAGGACTTTTGAAACTTGAACACAGCAATAAGGACCCAATGGTATTAGGTAGCAAAAATTTTTTAAAGGCAAGAGTAAAATCTCAAAGCTTTATGCTCCCTTTCCAAGGTCTCTGCCATTGAAAAATATACAGCAAATGTAGTGTGATGTTAGTTGCAACTCTAAGTCTTCTACCTTGGCAAAGAGATATATAGTTGGTTATACACAGGTAACAAATTCAAAACCTACTAGGTCAACATCAAATCTTATAACATAATGTCACAGGAAATGCAGCCTTTGTGTGAAAGATATCCTTGAGCAAATCTTAAGATCTTGAGAAATATCCTAAACTAAATATTTTCTCAGGCAATATGCACATCAACTTCACCATTCTGATTAGTGCTACAACTGAGAACGGTGGATATGTGTTGGCGATATTGGCTTGATAAATTACAGTAAAAATGTTTAACGTGACATATACCTTAGATGTTATATCACGTCTTTCCTGAATGTGGCTTTCTGAAATTCCAAAAGACAAAGTTGGCTGTATAGTCCATGTACAGCCAAAATCACACAACACAAGTCCATAATGGCTGCCTACATAACCAAGTTAAGTTTTATCAGCAGTTTTCTCAAAAGAGATTTGAAGATGCACTAGGTGCACTTTGATCAGAGAGGACCATTCTTTGTTATGAAGTGGCATTTACTGAGCACCTACCAGATCTAGGACACCTTGGCAGTGACTTGGCTGGAGAGCCTGAAAAGGCAACAGATGCTGCCAAGGACCATGGTCCCCAACCAGGGGGCGTCAGTCCACTTAACTAGCTGAGTGGCCAACATATACCTAAAGTAGTTGAAACACAAGCCCAACTAGAGACACCCGATATAAATGAATAGAATAAAACCCATTATAGCAAGATAGTAATAGACAGCACGCCTGAGTCTATTTGATACCTGCATAGAAAAAACATGAAAAAATAGTCTTCTGAATGATCACTTGTTGGAAGGGGTATATAAAAGGTATAAATCACCTCTGCCTTTCCATAGCCCAAGAAGCCTTCTTAAAATAACTAAAACAGAAGCATTGCTTTCAATTAGAAGTTGTGGCAAAGGATCAAAAGTAAAGTGTCAGTGGATTAAAAAAAATAGTGTAGGATACAAAGAGAACAAATATTTTTGCCAGAAATAAACAATTTGACAAGTAAATTTAAAATCTAGAAGTTTACCTCTTTTTTAAACAAATATTTGAAGAACTGACGACATTTTTGAGGAAATGTGACATAGTAATACAATTCAATGGGACAAGGTAATTAATTAGTGGAGATTTTATAAATTTTATAAATTTATTTTTAAAAACCTCAATAGATAAGAAGCAGAGAGATTTGTAAGTGGAGACTAGTAAGGCAATGGGCAACTTCCACTCTTAAATCTTAGCCCTAAAGTATATCATTAATAAAAATAACTTCACTGCACAGTTGATAAAACTTTGGTATGTATGTGTATCCATGTACATGTACATAAATATAGAACTTGTACGTATAAATACATACACACAATCACAAAACATAGTTGCTTGGGGAAATATTTAAATCAAGAGACAAACCCATAAATCTCTTCTGCAAAAACTATTTGTTAGCATTTCCCCTAAACACATATTCAACAAAGAAAATATGGTATTAAATGTGATATATTTATTAACATTTCCAAGATTGTTCCAGGTTTATAAATTTTCTCTCCGGGCTGAAGCATTTGATCATCATGCATAACCATTTAGTTAAGCAGAAAAAGAGGTATTGTGAAAAATATGTTCAGTCCTATGGCTATACTGTCAACAAATTAAGAGTATCTACTGCTGCTGGATCATCCACTGCTTCATGAAAATAGAAGGCAAAGGAGGACATCTGACCTTATGGTGGTGGTATCTATCTATCTATCTATCTAAATCTAATTCAAAACATTATCTAGACCAGGGTTCATAACTTTTTGTGTGCCATGGGCTCCTTTGACAGACTGTGAGATCTATAGATCCTTTCTGAAATAATATTTTTAAATGTATATAATAAAATATATTCTTATAACAAAGAAACCAATTACACTTAAGTATATTAGAACATTTTAAAATTAAGAATTATGATAAAATAATATATGTGCTTCTTTAACTTATTAAACATCAATATCTAGTAGTAGATTTAATAACCACCATAAATTGAAAGTAGTGATGACTATAATGACATTTTTAGATAGCTGCAATAACTATAACATGCTATAATGATATCTGTAATTATCTATTTACCAATAGATACACAAAGACATAAGTATTGTTAAAACTAATATTGTTTATTACCTACATTGATAAAGAAATGTTAAATCTCTGTGGCACATTAGTGAAAAGAAAGGTGTAATTTTTCCACATCTATGCTCACAGACTTCCATATCTTAAAAATGGGAGGCTTACCTAGGCTTACAGTACTTACACACTGATCTTCAGTGTCTAATTTGGGTAAGGCAATAGCAATGTATATCTTTTGTTTAGGAATTAAATGTTTGTCTATATTCCCTCCTATGTTTTTGATACAACTTACATAAATCTTTACAATGCTGAATTTATATACAAAAAGCAGTGCTTAATGTTATACATTTTAAGATTATTAATGGAATTGTCAAGGGAAACTAGTAAATAAATTGTTTCTAGACCTCGTGACAGAGAGAATATTAGAGAATTAAATGACAAAGAGGTAAAAGAAATGGAGATCAAATATATCTGAGTACATTAACAGAATAGTGAAGGCCTCAGTTCACTGGGGATTAAGACATGGTCTGGAGGTTTCATATACAAAGGTGTTCATTAACCATTGTTTCCAAGTATTCTTCTATGGATGCAGATCTGGAATTGAACAGCATGCACTACAGAGAGATGTAGGAAGGGCTTGGGGAAAAAAAGTGAGATAAATATGAACTAGAACAGAAGGAAAGCACAGTTCAAGGAGCTTGACTTGAGAGGAGAATGAGCACTGTCAGGACGGTGATGGTAGAGAGTGGAGTTAAAGATGGGAAGAAATGAGGTTAGAAAGCCTGAAACAACTTCCTGTTTCCTGGACACCAAATCTACTCTCCTCTGAGTAGCATTTGAGACTTTATAATACATCCCTATCCTCCAAGCTATTCACTACTTTCTAAACTTGTTGGTTCACTTTCCCACCAACATACCATGTCTTTCTTATTGCTCTTCTCTTCATCTCTATTTATAAAAATCTCACTCGTTCTTCAAGACAAGCTCAAATGTCAATTCTTTGCAGTCTTTTCTTATGAACCCTCTCTAGTTAGAATTAATCTCTGCTTCTCTACTTCAGCCTTTTGTAATTCTACCATAGCGCATTATGCCCTTCATTGGGTTAGTTGTGTAAATGACTGATTAGAATGACCAGATCTTTATGGCAAAAATCCTAAGTTCCTCAAGTTTGATGTAATCTGTAGCATTTTAGTATCATGCCTAGACTGTAACAGGTTATTAATAAATGTTTATATATTATCAGAGATATCTCGTCAATACAAACCAAATCCAGTGATTCTGTACCGTCCATGGCATCATGTTGCTCCTGACCAGTAGAAATGCCTAGAATGAAGATGTAATTTTCTACTCACTAGGTATCAGCTCCAGAAATGACCTCACAAGCCATATATCACTTCGCTGGCTTTTAATGGTAACAAAGTTAAAGTCCAGAAAAATTTTGCTTATTACTAAAGATCAGAGTCTAACAAATAATATGGACTTCCTAACATGTATTCCACCAATTTTTTGTCTTCACCCTAAAATATATTAAGAAGCAAAGATCACAAGAGCTCTAGATTAAAAGGCCATAATTTTCAGCATATTAAATTTAGCTCTTAGCAGGGTTTGGGTTCTTTTTGCTTTGTTTTGTTTTTAGTAACTACAAATTAAAAATAGATGAAAAAATAAGATGATAGATGACATGTCACAGGAAGAACTGGGACAGTCCTGAACTTGAAGGTAAACAAGCTATAAAGAGTTGAGGAAGGCAGAAGAAGCAATGTGCGGGTCAGAGCTGCGGAGAGATGAGTGGAGAGGAGAGGCTGGCACAGGTCTCCCTGATATCTCCCATCATCACTTTAGCTCTTCCAGCTCCTCAGACCAAAAGCCTCAGCACCATCTCTAGCTCTCCTTTTTCTCACCTCCTCATGTTCAGCAAATCCCACTGGCTCTATCTTCAACATGTGGCCAGAATTTCACCATTTCTCACCACCTCCACTTACATCTTTTGTCTGGATTCTTGCAATATCCACCCAAACGGTCTCCATTTCTATCTCTGCTGACTATTCTTAGCATAGCAATCATGGTAACCCTGCTAAAACATTTGGGAGAGTACATCACCTCTCTGCTCAGAGATCTCCAATAGTTCCCCATTAGACTCAAGGTAAGAGTCAATGTCCTTACTATGGCTATAACGCCTACCTGATCACCCCTGACTCCCCATTAACTCTAACCTCTCCCACTCATGCTCACTCACTCAAGTCCAGCCACACTGGCCTCCTCTCTAGCCTCTCTAATTCAGACCCACGTTGCTTTTAGGCCTTTGAACTTGCTCTTCTGGGAAAAGGAAGCACCTGGCCACAGACTAGTTCAAAAGTCACGTTTCCAGTGAGACCTTCCTTAGTCACCTATCTAAATTAAACTCCCCTTTCCCTCGTGATTCATTTGCCCTTCCTGTGCTTTTTAATTTCTTTTTAGGTCCTAGTATTTTACTTATTTATCTTGTTTATAGTCTGAGGCCCAAATAAAATGTTAGCCAAATGAGGGGTTTTGCATTTTTAATTCTTTTTTTTAATTGAAGTACTATCAGTTACAATGTATCGATTTCTGGTTACAGCACAATATCCCAGTCATGTATATACATACATATATTCGTTTTCATATTTTTTTCATTTTTTAAATTCTTTTTTGATCATTGATATATTCCTAGTGCCTGGAATGCTGACTGATAGCTAGTCAGTGCTGCATAAATATTTGTTGAATAAAATAATAAATAAACACACAATTCACATTCTGCTCTCAACAGGTTCCTAACATATTAAGCCTTGTACATACCTAAAGGAAGACTTTATCCATACTCTAAAATCATTTAAAACTAAACAAAGTCTCTAAAAGTTAATTAAGATTTCTTCTTCCAGAGACAAACTGGAACATTCCTAGTGACTAAAGAAGTCCCTACTTGATCACTGGAATTTATTAAGCATACTAAATTCTCATTTGTACATCAGAGGAAGAGTGTCTCCGTGTGTGTACGAGTACACACACACAAGGAAAGGGGACTACAGAGATGTGTTTGGAGAGAGACTAATATCCGCCAGATATAAAGACTGGTAAAGGCATATTGGTGGGCACCAAATTATTTGGTTACTGAGAAACCAGAATAAAAAGTTACGAAGAGTTTTGCCAAAACTACAATATGAACTAAAGAAATCTCCAGGAACCACCCCAATGTTCATAGCAGCACTATTTATAATAGCCAAGAAATGGAAGCAACCTAAATGTCCATGGACAGACGCCTGGATAAAGAAGATGTGGTTTAGATATACAATGGAATATTATTTGGGCATAAAAAAGAATGAAATAATGCCATTTGCAGCCACATGGATGGACCTAGAGATTATCATACTAAATGAAGTAAGTCAGACAGAGAAAGACAAATATCATATAATATCATTTATATGTGGAATCTAAAAATAATCATACAAATGAACCTATTTACAAAACAGAAAGAGACTCATGGACATAGAAAACAAACTTATGGTTACCAAAGGGGAAAGGGTGGGAAGGGATAAATTGGGAGTTTGGGATTAACATATATACACTACTACATGTAAGATAGATAAACAACAAGGACCTACTGTATAGCACAGGAAACTATATTCAATATCTTGTAATAAACTATAATGGACAAGAATCTGCAAAAGAATATATATGTATCTGTTAACTGACCCATTTTGCTATACACCTGAAACATTGTATATCAACTATACTTCAATAAAAAAAGATATCTCCAGGAAGGACAGAAGCTGTTACACTCTGGAACTGAGAAGCTGTCTTGAGCCTTTGGGACTTTGGGTATGATTCTCATTCTAAAAATCAGTTCTATGTTTCATAATACTCATTTCAGAAATTCTCCGTAATTTCAGGCATCTTTATGATCCAAAATTATTGAGAGTGTGCTAAGCAAAGATGGTATCTAGAACCTAGAAAACTTCTTTTCTGTGATATACCATCCAAATTAGTGTGATGCTCTGTCCAAAACACTAAACTGGTATAAAATATCATCTGGTAAGATGACAGTTTATACAAAGCTGTCCCTCCAGCTGCACTATAAATCTGTCAAGTTTTCATATGTAAATATGGAATGACCAGTCAGACTGGCCTCTCTGTACTGAGACTGTGACAAGCCAACTGCCTATCACAATGGTATTCATCTCGGCTGACAGCATGGCCACGTGAGTGCACACAGCTCAATCTCTCTACCTAGCACTCTGTCCATTCTCTAGTACTCACCCAAGTTCCACTCACAAGCACATCCAAAGGAATTTGTTGGACATAAATTTAGGAATTTGGGGCTATCTTATCCTGATGCTGTAATGGCATATAATGGACAGTCAGTAAGAGTAGCTTGAATTGCTTAAAATGATTGACATATTTAAAATAGAGGTATCTATGGATTGGAACATGGACATTTATACTATATCCAGTATTCGTTGCATTCTGGTTGTAATAACACTCTTAGCAAGATTTAACCCATAATGACATCAGAAACTCATTTTAAACTCTATATGCATCAGTATGTTTTCTACAGCAACCATTTAGGCCAAGTGAGGGAAGCTTCAAGAAAACCTCTCACAGGTTGACAGGCAATCCCTGGAGTCTGGAGGACACAGAGTCTGGAGACTGACTCTAGTCTAGAAAGAGTCCAAATGTGTGAAGCTTACAGGAACTGCTACCTTTGTTGGCTAAGGAAAAGAGAGGACAATGGTGGGAGCAACCTGCACTTCAAGAGTTTACGGGACAAAAGAGCCATATGTTTCCTTTGAGCTAGAACAGATGCCAAGGAAAGTAGCAGGACTTCAGTTACTATCAAACGGCCAAGTGGTCACCCTCCAGAGTTAGGTGACTCTGACAGAAAGAATCAGAACCAGGGTCAGTCAGAGGGTACACCTCCTTTGCCAGGGAACAATGCTATAAAAATATATCCCATATGCCACTCAGAGGGCTACAAAGTCATATGACCACTATACTAGTTACCTTTACTCCTTCTCTTCCTCTCTCTCACCTCACTGTGACCTTGAGAAGTCAGTAGGACAAGGTAGAATACAGAAAGCAAAAATATACCACATATCCTCTTTCCCCATGGCAGGTCTCTGAGCCTGTGTCAGGCTGGGAGTTATGGACTGGAGATGGGGATAGAGTCTTTAAATTGAATGATAAATTGAATATTTGACATTCCAAATATTAGGCTTCCAAAATGAGAACTCTTTCAGTGCTGCTTACTCATGGCAAATTCTTATTTCCTATTATATAGCATATTTGTCAGACCTTACAGTGTAGAATGTAGGAGGTCTGGCCAAGGAGGCAAAGAGACGTGACTGTGAGCAAGTTACTTAACCTCTCGAAGCCTCAGTTTCCTTCCTTGCAGAAAGTGAATAACAGTAGCACTACATTGTCAAGCTGTTGTGAAAGATGTGATAGTACATGTGAAACAGTAGAAAATTCATGCATTTAATCAATATTTCACTGAATATCTACTGTATTAGTTTCCCAGGGCTACCATAACAAAGTACCACAAACCAGGGGGCTTAGAACAATAGAAATTTATTATCTCACAGTCTGGGGGCCAGAGGCCTGAAAGCAAGGTGTCAGCAGGGTGCCACTTCCTCTGAAGGTGAGAGAAGTCTCTGTTCTGGGTCTCTCTCCTAGCCTCTCTTAATACCTTGGCTTGGGGCAGCACAACTTCAGTCTTCACATGGTGTTCTCCCTGTATTAGGTCTGTGCCCAAACTTCTCCTTTTGGTAAGGGCACCAGTTATATTGGATCAGGGTGCCCGTCCTTCTCCAATATGACCCCATCTTAACTAATTACACCTGCAGCAATGCTATTTCCAAAATAAGGTCACATTTTGAGATACTGGTGATTAGAACTTAAACATACAAATTTTTAGGATATGTAATTCAACCCATAACATCCATTATGTGCCAGACACTTCTAGTCACCAGCAGCCCAGTAGCAAATAAACGGTACTTAGGGTATTTGTGTTCTAGTTGGGGAAAGGCACAAAATAATGTACCAACAAAATAACTTCAGATAGATATGAGTTCTGAAGAAAGTAAAATAATGGATTAGAGCATTCGTCCTCAAACATTTGGGTCTCAGGACCCCAGAAGCTTTTGTGTATGTAGGCTCTATATCTGCCAATATTTACCATATTAGAAATGTATTTCATTTTATCCACTGTCACAAGTCCAAAAAATTGGGACATGTGTTTAACGCTTCATGTGGAAACAGAGTATGATATTAAAAAAAAAAACTGATGCTCAAAAAATGTAAAAATTTTAGTGTCAACATTTATAACTCAAAACACATGATTTTTTACACCATCATGGAATGTTAGCTCAAGTAATGACTCAAAAGTCATGCCTTAGTGAACCACATCTAAACAAATACCTAAGCAGTGTGTCCTTTTCGGTAGTAATTTATTGCCACTTACCTCTAAATTTATGGTTCTCAGCCTTGCTGTAGCTTATAACCACCTGGGGAACTTAAAATTTTTTGATGACTAAATGCCACCCCAAACCATTTCAGTCAGAAAGTTTGGATGTGAGTTCTCTGGATATCAGTGTTAATTTCCTTATTTCACCACAGATAATTAAGTATGTTACAGTAGCTGTAAAGAATCAAAACCAAACAAACACTAATGCTATACAGGTGATTTTAAGCCAGGATTGAGAACCATTGCTCTCTTCTAGATAAATATTAACTCCAGCAGACATAGATGAGTAAAATCAACCTTTCTCTCAATATCTGAGAGTCCTCAACCTGACCTTGCTCTACTTCACGGAATCATTTTGACCCAACATGAATATGAACTAGAATATGTACATTATATTAATTCCACCTGTATATAGACAGTCAAGTGATTTCAAAGCTGGAAGGAAAAGTTCAGCTCTTGCTGCCTTGGAAAATGCCCAACAATCTGTCCTGCAAAAAAAAGGTTGAAATGTCAAATGACGTTGCTTCCTACAAAACTGAATTAGAGCGTGACCTCAAATGTTAATATATTCAGATCTTTCCTCTGCCCTTAGAAGGTCAAATATTCACAACAGTCATAAAATCTACACTGCCCTATCCTCCCAGGATTTCTGAGGCTGCAGTAACAAATTATAAAACAAAGAAAAAGAAATCCCCTACTAAAGGAAAATTATAGCCTAAGAAAAGTAAGACCTCGTGAAGTTGCAACTAAACAGAGAAACCTGTCGTCTATATCATGTTAATACCTAACAGTTGAGCCATGCTATACAACTTAAAAATCTCTTTTGCATCTGTCAATTGATTTGATTCTCACAACAGTCATATATGGTGACTATTACTCATTTCCATTTTCTATAAAAAGAAATAGAAATTATAGAGGTTAAATGACTCATCCAATGTTAACAGCATAGACAAGAACTAAATTCAGCTCTTATTCAGGGAATCTTGAGTCCTTTCAACTGCCTTTTCCTATATACAGGAATGTGTCAACATTTCTTGAAACTGTTTTTCTGTTAGATATTACCCACAATAAAAAATTCCTTCCCAGAACAAATAAATGCAAAATATGTTTTTAAACTTTTTCAATAAGTTATACCACTTACAACTCAAAAAGGATAAATTCATTGCTAAAATAGCATTTTCCATCAAAGATTAGTAGGGATTTTCTATTCTTTATTTTTGTTAATCATGATTTAAAACCAACAGTTGCACAGTAGGGCCACTTTGGGGCTGATTCCTTAAATGCTAGTTAGAGTATTTTTTAAAAACCATTTTTCTCAGTATTATCCTCAAGTAAGTCAGGTAAACTATAATAACTATGAAAAATCTAACCAAAGAGACATAAATGCAATCAGCCCTAAGAGACAATTCTGAGACAAATGAAGAATCACACAGTTAAAGAAGAAAGAGCTCTCTAGCATTTCACGTAAAAATCTGATCTGACAAACAATGTAGTAATGGTAACCGACATAAAAGGCAAGTACTTTTGAGTAGTAGTAATGAATGTGAAACCCAGTCAATGCCCCATTTTAAATAACATCTGCGGCTCTTTGTAATCAATAATAATAAAACGATTCTCTTTAACTTGTGTTTTGTGTAGAAGCTGAGGGGGAAATAGTCCTCAGAGTAACAAGATGGCAGGGATACCCTCTCCTTTCATATTATTCCCCAAAATAGCAGCCAATTGTTACAGAAGCAAACAGCCAAATGAAGACTGGACAGAGTAAGAGAACAACAGCAACAGAAAAACAGATGCTTTGGCAAGAAGGCAACCTATAAATGTTGGTTTCCCAGGATTTTGATAGCAGGAGTGTTTATCTTATTGAAAGCAGAGTCTAATTGAATAAAAGAGTTTTTAAAATAGTGGGCCATTAATTAGGCGGCATGAGGTATAGCACAGATTCAGTAATGTACGAGGCTTCTGGGAGCCCCAGGCTGCACTCATCGATTCTGTCAGGGTGCCAGAGGAATGAGAGAGCTGAATGCTTTGCCTCTTCTGGAAACCTACCTGATAAATTTGGAAGTGGCTTCCCCATGCGTTGCCTCTGTTCAAATCATCCCATAATTACTCTGGCACTGTAAGCTGCGAACTTGGCGGGCTCTGAGAGATATCAGATGTTTTTCTCATGCTTGCTGAACCTCTCTTAGACAAATTTTGCATTGTTTTTTGTGTCAGTTTTATCGTGAAACATCGTGTTGCCATCTGGGAAGAAAAACAACATGGTAGAGGAGCAGCTGGTGAATGGCAATGGCCAAATAAACATTGGCAGGCACCCGCCATTAGGTGAGATAAGAGGGATGGGCGGCTGCCAACACAATGAACCCTCACCGCTGGAACATCTTTCACTGTCCTCTTCTCTCTTATCTTCATTCAAATTCATGGCAATTTTTCACTCAGAGATTCAAGCTCTCCAAGTGTCAGGTGTTGGGCTTTCCCTGCTCTGCCCTGGAGGAACAAGATAGATCTATAAAGTGCTCCCCCTACCAACTGAATTTCTCTCCTGGGCAGGACAATGGGCTTTCCCTGAAGCAACAGGCAGGCAAGCTTCTGATACCTTAACAGAAAGGCTCCCCTAAAGATTGACAGGATACCAAGATCCTCACCAAGCTTTTCAACCAATTTGATGGCTTTTATTTTGGTGACACAAAACAACATCAGAATTTGTGGCTCTCAAACCCTTCAATCATTTTAAGGCCATATGTATGGTAAATCAACATAAATAATACTAACATGCCTTCAGGAGCAGGGCAGCAAGGGGAAGTAAGTTACATCTGATTAACAAGTAATACCCCAAGCTTTCTTGTTTTTAAGATAAAATTTTTCCATTGCAACATTTCTAAAATGGAGATTCATAGAATAGCTGTCTAAAAAATGTCTGACAATCTCCAGACAGCAGAATAAGTTATGAAGTGCCAATAGTTATTATTGCCTGCACATGTGCAAACTGGTGAACATCTGAAGGTGAACACTCATTCAATCACTTCAGTTGTATTATTTCTATTGTTGGAACCAACATGGTTGAATTTTTAACTTAAATTTGGATTCCAAGTTTTGGCTTAAAATATCTTCAAAATATTACATTGTAATATAGCATTTTTTATTTGTTCAGTTTACAGAAATTTTTTTCACACAGGCAATGTGATAATAGGCAACAGAAATTCTTGAATCACTCAAAATAACTCAAAAATTCTTAAGTTACTAGAAGTTAAAATGATAAGCACATGTGTCATGGAGACTGACACTCAAGCTAGTACGTCAACCTGACAAAACCTTCCAACTGAATTTCAATATACAATTCAAGTATATATACTCATTAAATATTATGTTCAATATATTATATATTCAATATATTATAGCCAATATACTATGTATTCAATATAGATTATATTCAATATATAATCCAAGTAAGGCAAATTTTGTATATATATAAAATATAATTTACATATATTATGGATATAATTTTCCCTTAATTGAATTATACATTAAATATAATCTATATTGAATATATGTTATGTACTGAATATTCATTATATATAATTTTTTCATATGTATGAATTTAATCAAAAAGGAAATGGAAATGCAAACAAAACCCTGGAAGCCTCGACAAGATTGTACGCTAGGTTCTAAAAAGAATGAGGTTAAAGCAAGAAGAGCAGTGTACCACCATGCCATTTATAAAGTCCAGTGGCTGAGAACCTTTGAATGCTGGAGTAGGAAAGACTTAAACACAAATTTTGCTTGTGATAGTAATGAAATGGCATGAAACTATATGCATCATTGATTATTTTTGAACTCATACATGAAACCTATGTACAGTTAAGATATTGTTTCTTCTACTATCAAAAAAAGAAAAATCAATGGTGATATAGGAAATATGCTAACTTTCAGAATTGTTGAGAATCATCTAATTTATCCTTTTGTTTTAAAAAGTAAGATCCTAAGGTCCCACAGCTCACTTGTAACAGAACTCAAACTAGAATTGTGAACTAAGCAGGGGGACATACAAGGGAGAATGGGAAAACATAAAATGACACGCCTTGACCTAATGGACAAGCCAAATTAGGACCAGCCAAGAAGTCTCCTTAAACAACATTAGAACAAGTTCTCTGGAAAAATTCCTGCTACTAGATCAATTGTCATTTATACAACTATGATTAAACACAATCAAGAAAATGGAAAATCTAAGAGAAACCAAAGCATAAAGAAAACTTCCTAAAAGTCTGTTTAGACTCATTTCAATGTTATTCATGAGAAAAATCAGTCATTCTGAAAGTTTCAATAAATAACATAATTTATGGGCAGCCACATTCTTTTGTCAATGTGCTATTCATTCTTTTGATATCTATCAAATAAGTATACGACAATTGTTATTACCCTGATTTGAACTCCAATGAGATTGAGTTAGTCTCTTATTACACTGTTAATTCAGAAATTTTGAGATTATAATCCATTAGTCCATAATCCTTAATCCACAAACTCAATAAGATTTTTGCTTACAGACTACTCTTAATATGTATAAGAAATTTTATCCTAGAGCAGTAGGGAAGTAACTTCTAAAGTACATCTACCATTGGAAAAAAGAAACTATAAGCATTTCCTCTTCCCTTCTTAAGTATCTGCTATGTCTCTAACACTAGATGGACACCGTAGTGATGACAAGAAAGGTCATTTTGGCCCCATTTTACAGATGAAGCCTAGAAATAGTACATAACTTGCCCCAGGTCAAGCAGCTTGAAAATCCAGAAGATCTATCTCTAACACTTATGACCTTAACTGCTATGCTGTGATGCAAGGTGTTTATACTATAAACAATAATTAAGTACCAAATTAGTAGCATACAAATGATACCGTGACTTTGACATCAGTTAAAGTAGCTCAGGTAGGCTGGAAAATAAATAGGGCCTTGAAGGATAAAAAAAGTTTGGTAAAGGTAGATTTTGTCAGAGTCAGCAGATAAACAAATAAAACAAAAGAGAAATGACTGAAAAAGAAACAGAATCTCAGAAGGGAATAGTTGAAATTTTGTAGAATGCCTGCAGGAGAAGAAATTGACATTGGAATACATGCAGACCAAGGCAGTGCAAGACAATTTGTAAACGATGGATGTCCCTTTGGAAGGCTTCCAGGGAGACACAGCAGTATGGACAGGAAGTAGCCCCCTCTTGATGAATAAGTCAGTGCCTTCCTGAGAAGGGTAATATCCTCACCGCTCAGTGGGGCCCAGATGACAGAATGCAAGAAGGTGATAGAGCTAATATGATCACTGCATTATGAATTAGAACACTTAACTACATGGGTATTTTTCACCCCAAAAGACAGAATCTCGTCACTTAACAGGATCAATGAAGAAAGAAGCATATCCCTGGCCATAGAGAAGCACCCAGAGCTACTGTGTCTCTGCCTTGTTAAGAGTGAGGCGGTTTTGGCACAGCGACAAGTTCATCTTCTAACCCACCAGAAGGTCCCTGTCAACAACAGAATTTCATATAAATAGAATAAAATGTAATCATTACATACCCCAAATTTCAAGAATGCAACAACAGGGCTACATAAGTTTAAGTCCAGGCTTTGAAGAGCCCAGTTTTGTAATGTCTAGGGTAGGAAACTCTTGTGACATCAACATAAGCAAAAGGGGCAGACTAAGTTTAAAAACTAAGTATCCTGTCACAGGGAGCAACCAAAAAATCCTCTAACATTGCACACTTACAAACAAAGCCAGGCCTGGGGTAGGGTGTAGGAGAGGTATTGGGAGAAGGTGGTAGTCCTTGCCACAAAATAGGCATAGTTGGGAACCCTAAAAGCTACAGAATCTGTTTAAATATGGACAGCAATTTATTCTGACCTCTAAATGGACCGCCTGGAACAATATCAAGTAATTTAGGTTCTCAGAGTGGGAGCCTAAACGCTGGGAAAGCAAATGCAAGAAACTAAGAACTACTGGACCTAACAATGGACTCCTTAAAGAATGGGATAATATTTTATTTATATTAGAATTCTCAGTACCAAGCACAGTGCGCAGAAAATACTGAGTTTAATAAACCACTGATAGCTCAAAGGAGGCATGATGTCCCTTCTAAGATTCTGTGAACTGCAGTAGATACAGATAAGCCTCACCCTGGAATAAAATGGACATCGCTTAGGTGATGTCATCTGAGAAGGGCAGAAGGCCCCTTCTTCCATTGAACTTCTCCAAAAACCCTCATGGCAAGCTCAGATGTGACCATTAGAGGGTCCATTCTCCTGGAAGAATGGCCCTGGAAGCAGCAATCTCATGAAGTTCAATACTAACATCTAACTGATGTTGTTCTCTGAAACACAAGTGGCATCAAGAGCCTGATTTGGAGATATCAAAATCAAGCAAGGACAAAAAAAAAAAAAAAAACAACCAAAGGAACTTGTAAAAAAGAAACTGTCCACTTAATTTGCTCTGAGTTCAAAACAGAAGACCACATCTTTTGTACCACAAAGGCACCACCATATTATATAGCAGTAGCAATGTTCGGATTCTCTGGAGTACATAGCCTGTTTCTTACTCTCTTCTCCCTTTTAATTGCTCCTTAACCTCAGCTCCAGGAGAGCCCAGGTACAGAGGCTGCCTCTTCTGGGTGAAAACAGCCTCTGTGATAGTAGGTAAAATTCTCAGTGCCAGGTCTTTCTATTCCCTCTCATTCAAGCTACTTGCCATTCATTTGCCCTACCAAGCATCAAGCATGTTACATACCCATAACAACTAAAATGCTATGGGCCTGTCATAAGAAAAGACAGAAAGAAGTCAAGAGATGGCCTAGAAATAGAAAGCAGTGTTTATTAAAATTTATACATCACAATGTGAAAAATCAATTTCAGCAATAAATATTATTTAGTTATCTATTTGGCTTTTAAATCTATTTAATTTCTAGAATACTTAAAGATAAGTGCAAAAAAATAAACCATAAAAAACTGAAAAAAAGTAATTTTACTGACTCTGGCACTTTAATCTTTAAAGTTAGATAAGAAATTACAGAAAACATTAAATTTGACAACATACACTTTGTTTTTATAACAGAAAACATCATGAACAAATTTAAAAATATAATATACAATAAATTTTTTTTGGTGGCAGAACTTCAATTTTCTTCTGGGCAAAAAATTTTCCTCAAGATGAGTAGATCTCTGCACCTGCCCACCAGAATCTTAAAAGTTTGTATGGATACCTTCATAGAGTTCAATCATATATTCAGTCCAGGTGGTCTCAACAACACATTACTATCTCAAGGCTGTGTCCTTGAACCAGCTACAGCTGTAGGAACAATGGACTGCCTGTGGAACCTCAAGCTGGACCCTCAATCAGAGGCTCCTCAGCCCTCCAAGGACAGGGGAGGAGTGAGGAGCCTCTGATTGAGGGTCCAGCTTGAGGGTCCACAGGCAGTCACATCCTCTCTGCGACCTCTACCAACAACTTTTTAAAGAACTATTGGATAACCAGATAGATAGATAGATAGGAAGACAGATAGATAGGCAGACAGACAGATACAGAGATATACATAGAGAGAAAGACACTTAAAAGCTCCAAACCTTTGTTATAATAATTCCACATGTTGGAATCCATCCTAAGGAATAATCTAGTATAGAGATAAAACATTTGTATAAGAAACCTCAAAAATCATGTCATTAAAAATGAAATTCACAAAGAGTTTTAAAACTACAGTAAAATATTTTCATTTTACCCTTAAGTCAAAAAGGTAGTAAACAAACTTGTGTTTATGATTGTGACTGAAAATTATGTGGGCAGAGAAAAAATGGAAGAAAATAAACCAATGTTTATAGTGACTATCAGTGGATAGTTGGGTAATACTTATTTTCTTCACCCTGCTTTTCTGAATTTTTCAAATTGCCTATAAGAAGGATAATCTTAATAATCAAAAGAAACATTAAAAATATTTTTTTAGTTACTTGCCCCTTTGTCCCATTTTCTCAGAAGTATATGGGCTCTTGGAGGGTACAGGATATCACTGACTCAAAGAGTACTGTAGTTGGAAAGAATTTCAGAGATGATATGAATCAACATTCCCTCTAACAGAGCTACCATGTCCATAGCATCTCTGGCAGATAGTTATTCCTGCTCTATTTGAAGACCTGCAGTTAGTGGGAGGGGCAAGGCAGAGAGCTCATTCATATTCAAGAGGGCTCATAGCTCTAAGTGATGGAGAGTTCCTCCTAATATTAACTGGGCATCTTATGCTGAATTTACTTATGTTGATTGACCTCTTGATAACTTCAAATCATTAATCTTTGTTTTGCTCTCTGGAGCAATGAAAATCATGGCATGGGAGTATCATGGCTTTATCATTAGATAGATCAAAGTTTGAATCTTGGCTACCACTGTACTAATATTATGATCTTGGGCAACAATTCTGAACCTTTGTTTCCTCAATTGTAAAATGGAGAAGATAATACCCATCTCTCAGACAAGTAAAAATGATCCTATGTGTAAAACATCCAGCATAAGTATACACAGCAGACACTTACTGAATCTAATTCTTTCTTCTCATCCTGAGGGCTTAAGCACATTGCCTAGGAAATAAGGATTCAAAAATATTCTTGAATGAATCGTTCTCAAACAGCTGTGAATTCACCTATGAAAACAATAATACACCCCAGTTTCCCCTGATATCTTTGAGAGTGCAGTGAGGGAATGTGAGACACTCTATGAAATTTAGGATGTATTATATTTCATCTTTACTCTGAATTCCTAGTCTAACAAAAGGGAAAAGAAATTTGATTAGTCCAGCAAATGTTTCTCTTGAATCCATATTACTCTCAGTGATCACCCTCCCCTCAGAACTACTCATAAACTGTCTACTAAATAGTCTAGTCAAGAATTATGCTTACAATGACATCAAAATTACTAAGCCATAGTTTTCAAAATCCTTTTCCTTTCCAATTTTTTTCTTCATTTGATTTTTTGGCATTTTCTCTGTAAACACTCAGTAAACTTTCAAGAAAAAAAAGTATAACAAACCAAAAAAACCAAGCACTCTTGGTCATGACCAAAACGTAATCAAAAATCATATTTGTTGGTTCTTTGCATCCTGGGGTATATCAGGGTCTAAGATCTGAATTTACTTAAAGCACATTGGTGCTCTCCATTCCTCCCTCCTTTGCAATTTGATTCTCCCTTCATATTTTCAGTTCTATTGTTTCCAGAAAGAGATCGGGTACTCAGAGCCAACATAAGCATAATGCGACTTCTGTTTTTTCTGTTAACTGTCAATATTGCACCACGTTTCCTTGAAAGGTATTTCATTCCTCTGGAATCCTTTTAGGATTACTGGCAAGCCTCTCCCTCTCTGGGCCAGCAAATTTCCCCAAATGGTTCACAGTGGTTTCTGTCCATTCATCTTTGGTTATGATTCTTATTTTATTCTTTTAGGATAGAAACAGTGACAGTGATTTTATTTAATATTCTCCCCCTTTTCTTTTTTCTCTGGATTGAAGCAGTATATCAAGCGGAAATTTTCCAGTTTTCCCAGTCTGCATCAAAGATCAAAGCTGAAGAATAACATATGCTAAGATCCCCATATTCTAATATACAGGATCTTACTAATAGGCATCAGTTTAGAACAAGCCTTACTACCAACCATTACCACCTCTCCCTGGGCAATGTAAGAAGAGAACTTAGAGGGCAGGGAGGAAAGAAGCCATTTAAACAAACACTATTCCATGAGGGAGAAAGAAAGTAGGTTATGTTGTCCCCAAAACCAAGGGAAGAGGGTTCAAAATGAATTCATGTTAAAAATAGGGAATAACTACATGAAAGGAATATGGGCAATTTATTTTCCAGGTGGCAATCTGATTGGCCAGCGCCTGAGCCAAGGAAAAGAGAATTAAAGAGCATGGTGAGGCTGGGGAAAGAGGGAGCCAAGAAGCTATCTGCCCCATTATTTGACATGTTATGGGTCAATGACTTTCCTTAAGGTCAATAAATGATGAGGAGAAAATTTACTGAACTCTGTCTTCCCTGATTTCACCAACAGGGTTGACCACCAGGAAAGGGGATCTCAGTTTTGGGGTGGGAACCTTTCAAAGGTAGTAAGAGAGTGGGAAAAGGTAAAGCCAGATTTCTCACATCAGGAAATACATATTAGGAAGGGAAGGACTTTGGAGACACTCAGAACTCACATATGAGAGGAACCGCAACTACATTCCTGCCACACAGAAGGCATTAATGATTACCTTGAGCCAAACCAATAAGGACAGCTAACCAAGCAAAGAACTCAACCTCAGCATGGGCAATTAAATAAGGAGGAGTTTGCCCTTGTCCCTCTTCGCCCACACTGCATGAACATGATAGAAGATAGAAGAGAGGGGAGGGAGAATCAATTCTTTGCAGAACGAGAGAGGAAAAGAGCTTTGAATTAATTTAAACACAAGACTATTCTAATAATTATAAGTGACTGGAATATTCTGCAATCTAGCCAACATATTATTAAGATACTGTTATTAATTGCCTACAATGAGGTAGTATGGTACTTAATTATATCATAGTACAACAAAAAAGAGCAGTAATTGGAAGCTTAAACCCAAATGAACTGAAACTCTTCAACAAATATATGTAGTTACATCTCCCCATGCTCTCATCTTCTTTTAGAATAAGAACAGAACATTATCATTTGTTGTTCTCTCTCTTTTTCTCTCTTGTCTGGATTATGCTGTGATTGTACACTCAGAAAACTTACGCCTTTTGATATCCCTTACAGCAGCACAATAAAAACGACTAGAAAAAAATCATCTGAAATGAGAGTCCTATTCTACCCTTGCAATGCAAGAAGTCAGATATACCAGTTGGCTTCTGTGTAGACTACGCAGGATGATTACAGGGACTTTGTCAACGAGAACCAATTGCACGGAGAGATGTGATTACATAAACATTAGGAGAAAGGGCCTTGGAATTCCATGCCAACGTGAAATATGGAGGGAATTCATCCCAAAAGGAGAAGATTCAAGATGCCTGTTTCAGTTGAGGGCCAGCGGTTAATTTTATAGGTCACATGGGCAACATCATTTTTAATATCTCCTATTCCATTCCCATAATAACTCACACCAAATTCTGCTAGAAGAGGTGATAGAGGAAGTCAAAGGGGTAGGGAGGGGGATTATTAAAGTATAATGAATCAGAAAGTCAATAGGCATACTTAGAAAATAAAAACTCAACATAACTTTACTGTAAAAAAAAAAAGTTGTAACTGGTGGAAAGAGAGTTCTTCCCCACATCATCAGAGTAACACTTAACAACCCTGCAGGGTGACATTAACTTCAAGAGTTGTGCCACCACAAGACAATGATAAATCCTATGGCCTGCAAGAAAGTTTTCCTACTTCACCAGGAACAGCAGCCTAAAGAAAAGCACTAGGAGGCAATGGAAACATGTTTAATAAATGCTGTTATAATGAGAATGAATGGTGGAATACCAGGACTTTTGGGGACATCAAAGAGGATGTGAACTACTCTGAAGACCTTGTCAAGGAAAGGGATTTCAGAGATTATACTGATAGGGATTGCAAAAAAAGAATACTTTCAATAAAACTTCCCCTTACTATTTATTAATCTTACCATTTGGGTTATATTGAATCCCCAAGCTAATTGTGGTCTGGAAGACTTAATAACTTAAAATGAAGATAAGCATCAATGGTTGAAAACTTAGCATTTGTACTTGAAGTGGGCCTTTCAATATCTTACACCAAAGTCATATGTAACATAGAAATTTCAGACACTATTACAGGGAGAAGAGGAGCCTTTGGAGGATAGGCTTGAAATTTCTAAAATTCCTAACAATATATGCTATTCTGCAAAGCTGATGTTTCTCACCAGTGTTATCAGGGGCAATGTATGGGGATTTTTTTCCCTTTTTTACAGTCAACAGTGATGAATCTGAGTTGATCAAACACACGGCTCAAACCTCCTTATGACTACTGAGTAAAGGAAACAGCTTCACAATGCTCACATCATACTGTTCTGACTTTTTTTTAAGTCTGACATGAAATTTCCTATAGTCAATGAATAAAATAAGTTGACAAGTTCTGTTTTAGAAAAGTCCAGTTAAATATTTCATATCCAACTATTTGTTATGTAGCCCTGAAGTGATATTGGAAACCTTAAGTGATAACTTCTCCATTTTTAATGTTTTGCTTAAAAAAAAAGGAAAGTGAATCTGCTGCTATAGAACTAATGCAAAGTTGAAACTTACAGCATTCAAAACTCAGCATTACTTGTTAGTTGAGAATTCAAAATATCTCTGAATCATGGTATTTTTTTTGGAAATTGAAGAAGAAATTGGACTGGGACACCCTATCTAGCTTAACTAGAGACAGCACAACTGCAAAGCAAATAATATACACTTTCACCCCCAATGACCCGGGAAATATGCACAGACAAAATGTTCAAGGGCTTAAAATTTAGCTGTGGGAAATTTACTGCAGCTAAATAGAGAAGAAAACAGCTGATCACAGGGGAAGCAAAAAGATGGCAATGTAGGATGCAATTAAGAGCAGTGACAAATTCATTCACCACTATAATTTGCTTAATCCAGTCACTGTGAGCAAAGGTAGCTACAATGAGGAACTGTGCTCTCTACTTGGTATCTGGGGAATTCAGGGGTTTCCAGCACAAAGACCCATCAGTTGAAGGGCGATGTGGCAGAGGATTCAGGGAGATTGGTTGGCTAATGGATGGGGGAATAAATTCTCCCAAAAGGCTCCCTGTTCAAACCATTGGAAATGGAGTCGCCCTTCAGATCATCTGTATGCCTGTTTCTCTTTTCCATTTTCAATTTATAATAACAATAACGACCTAGACATAGGACATTTCCTGGGCTTTAATGACTGTCTGAGGTTAATGGCCCTCAACTACACCTCAGGCCATCAACCCCTCCCAGCTGGTCATTAATCTCCGGGAAATATCCTGTTCCAGGGTCATTATTGTTTCAGTATCAACTATACCTTAAAAGCTTTATGGATTCTGCAAATACACATCTCTTGCCAACAGAGGTTATGAAACCTGTTTAGAATTCTGAAACTATCTTCAGTTTGACCTCTCAGAGATGTTTTGTTCAAAACTAAAATTGGCATAAGAAAACATTCAACTTTATCTTTCCTTGTTTATTCACATTTCCTTAGGAAAGAGGTCTATTAAATACTACAAGGACCCAAATAAAAAGCAATGAATATTGGAAGAAAAAGATCAGCTTTAGAGGGGAGGAACCTCTCTCCTGAATAGTAGCATAATTCAGCCTTTAAGAACACTATCTTGGTGAAAATAGTTCCCTAAAATGATTTATGTGTTTAAGCGTCACCAGACTACACCCTACACATAGAATTTTCAAAATACATTCTATTTCTAAAATCTCATTTTTAACTTCCACAAGAAATACCCCAATTTATACATTAATGTTATAACAATGAGCATTCTACCTACAGCAGAATATTCCATATGAGTAGGGGCCACTGAGACATGGGTGAAATACAACTTCTGGAAGATGCATCTTTTAAGATTCCAATGCAGCAGCAAAGGGGAGGACACTTGCCCAGGAAGTGTCTGAGATGTAGAGAACTGGTATAGACAAAGGAGGGGGACAGGGTACATGTTTAAAACCAAGGAAATCCAACAATTTGTAATAGGGGCATGTCCCTGTAAACAGGCAAACCATAGCAACATAGGGACTTGGGCAGGCGGTACCTTGAAGAGATGTAGAAGCCCTGGATGGGATCCAACTTCGGGGAAGAAATCAGAGTGAGAGACCTATGCATGAGGTTCTGACAAGAACAGAGTCTACCTGCAGAATTAGCCAGAACTGCATTCCCAGGTAGGCTTGTGACAGACTTCCAAATCCTAAAACTGAGGAATGAAATAGGACACTGGGTCACAGGAATGGGGAATGTGCCCAGGTGCCAGACTGAGAGCATAGTCAAAGAAGACAGGAGGGTAAGCTGACTGGCTTCTACCTGAGCTCAATTCCCATGATCAGTGAGGGAGCGATCCTGGAGCCTGATTTAGAGCTGAATCTTGTAGCTGTCAGGCCATGGAGCAGAAAAATCAAACAGGTCATACACATCTTTCCACTCCAATATTCCATTTTGAAAATTAAAAAAAAACTTTGAAATGAAGATTTATACTCTAAGTCATATAAATATGAAAACTTCTAGGTATCATAACAAAAAGTGGGCAGGAAAAGAAAACAATAACTTCCTAAAATTTTCAAAATTAACTCTTCATCAGAGGGAAATGAACCATTTATCTGATAGAAAATGAAATGATGTATCGTTTTCCTACTTGACTGCTGTTAAAATACTTTCTGTAGGCACCAAAGTTGACAATCCTAAATGCTACTGAAATATTTTAACAGTGAAATCAAGAAAGCATAAGAGAAAAGATGAATTTAAAACAGACTTGAGATAAGGACTTGAGTGTAAATAGCTTATTTGGAGAACTTCTTAGATGATTCTTAAGCCCCTCGTCTACTTATGGAATTAAAGTTGGACCGAGATTGGAGGGATAATTTCTTCAGAGGGCTATGCCAGGAGTCTCTACCCACAGTGGGGAACAGTGAGTCTTCCCCTTCTTAGCCTAGTGAGATGTGAGTTCCAAAGGGAAGGATGGGAGAGCTGCTTCTCCCTTTCTTCAAGATAAGTGAGGCGGACTAATTAATGACCCCCAACCATGTCCATGGTGTAATCACCAGCAAATACACTACTTTACATGGCAAAGAGTCTTTGCAGATGTGATTAAGGATCTTGAAATGAGGAGATTATCCTGGGTTATTTAGATGGGCTAGAGGTAACCATAAAAGTCCTTTTAAGATGGGGGTAGGAGGGTCAGAGTGAGAGAAAGAAGCAAAAGTCAGAGTCTGAGAGAGACTGGAAGATTCTACACTCCTGTCTGTGAAGATGAAGGACGTGGCTATGAGTTTAAGAATGCAGGTGGCCTCTAGAAGCTGGAAGAGGCAAGGAAATAGATTATTTCCTAGAGTCTCCAGAAGGAATGCAGCTCTGCTAACACTTTGATTTTATCCAGTGAGAGCCATGGCAAAATTCAGACCTCCAGAACCGAACAATAACAAATTTGTGTTGTGTGAAGCCACAAAGTTTGAGGTAATTTTTATAGTGGCAATAGAAAACTAATACAAGCGGAGGGTTTCAGGGAGCCCACAAGTTCTTACTATGTGTCCTCTAAAGCATAGGAAATACTGGGGCTGCTGTCTGATTTGCATCCAGAAAATCCAAGGGCATGATATAGGTTAGCTGACTGCTTTGCCAGAAGAGTAAACAAGTGGGAATCCATCTGTGTCCCAGAGCCTGATTAGACAAAGAATACATGAGTATTTCCTGCTCACCTAAGGATTGTCTTAGGTCTTACTCATGAGAGCCACCTGCGGGGCCAGCTTCACATACATGGGACATGTGCCGTCACACAGGGACCTGAACTCAGAAGGAACTTGTGCTTGATTTAATGTTCTGCTGTCACTGGCCTGAAATTCTTCATACCTTTTGAGTAAGGGACTCTGCATTTTCATTTTGTGCTGAGTTCTGCAAATTATATAGCTAGTCCTAGCCACACAGAAGGGCCAGAGACCAGCAGAATAACATAAGTCTTAGTGGCTGCAAAAGAAGCAAGTAAACAGCTGAATCATGCAATTGTCCAGGTCAAGGCTAGAGATTCGAGTTATGTTGTGATCATGCCTGGGCAACCTCTAAAAACTTCACAAGAGCATCCACAAGAGAAAGAATTGGGTCTTGGGGACAGGTTGTCAGTGCACAACACCATCAGTCAAGTAAGGACTCTAAAGTCCCCTTTTCCTCCCCTACATAGTAGTGTCTGGAAGTGTTAGCCTGCTTGGTGGAAGGAGGAGTGGAGAGAGATAAGCCAACAAGCCCATTCCCAGTTGCAGCTTTTCCTCGCCACATAAACCTCTGCTGCCAAGGACAGAAACCTCAATTCTACACCAAGTCCAGAGTTTTGGTTATTATGTGGTACTGACCCCTTTGATTGTTAAACTAGAACATCACTTTGTGACTGAAAGCAATCAGAAAAAGTCATGGGCTTGCAAAATTTCCATTTTGGGATACAACTGGCCTCAACGAAAACAATTTAATAGAACAATGGGTGACCAAAAGGTCTACAGATTACAGTTGTTCAACATAATGGTTACATTTAAGTCAAGGTGGAGTTAGGAATAAAACCTCTCCGTTAAAAGTTAGGTAGACAATGTGCAGCTGGAAGATTCAGTACTGCCTTTATACACCAAAGAGAGAATAAATAATATAAATGGAAAAAAAATTCTAATATACAATTTCCAAAAGGAAAATAAAATGCATGATAAAACTTGACACTCCATTTCAAATGGAAACATGAGGTAACATATCTCCCCTGGGCTGTCGAAACGTAATGCACAACATGGACAAAGCACTGGGGCTGCTTCCTCCCATCTACTCTCCATGGCCCCAGAATTATCTTTCTCAGATACAATGACCACATCACTCTTCTACCTAAAAGTCTCTGATGCTTCTTGGGGTGCTTTGAGATGAAACCCTAAGCCTTGAGCACAAGTGTGTGATACTTCTCAGCTGACCTAGCTGGTCCTTCCCCACCATGCCTTATATGCTCTTAGAGCACTGATCCCCAAACTTTAGTCACTCACCTACACCTTCACAGCATTTGCTACGTTCATACTCCTTCAGAATAACTATCTACATAATATTTTTCTATAAACCAAGTACTGTTTTTACTCAAATTTATTTTCATTCAAAGCAACATCTTTAAATCAAGTTTCAATGTACTTGATTTAGTTTTGAATGTAGTTTTACTAAATATTTAACTCTTGCTATTAAAATTTTTTTAAACTAAAAATGTTACCTTTGTTCCACCTAAAGTCATTTGTTAGACCCACCAATTGTTCATGTAACACCCATTAGGGCCTGCTACTTTAGACAATAACCACAGCAAGTTTTTTATCACTCACTGAGCATACTCACTGTGCCTTTGAACCTGTTCCCTCCCCTGGGAATATCCTTTCCCACTATCTGGAAAGTGCATCTCTTCCTTTAGGACTCAGCTGAACCCAAAAGTTAGATGTTCCCCTCTGTTCTCCTAAGCACTTTCTACTATGTCTACTATAACACTTATCACATGATAGTGCCTTAAGATACCAAGTATTTTAGTCATCTGGGTCATCCTCATTCCATTATCTAAATCAGCAACTATCAGGTGCTCAGAAAAATGTTTGCTAAATAAATGAAGAATAATGGAATATATAGCCTAGGCTAAATTTATCATCAGTAATTTATAGCATGAATATTCTAGCATAATATTACTTCCACTGAACAAAATATATCCCAAAATTTTAATGTATGAAAGACTTATCTATAATTATCAAATGGGACTAATAAGCAAATTTAAAGGACTGTGTTTCCACTACAGGACAGAAAGAACACAAAGTTAGAAGAATTGAGAAGGGAGTATTAAAACACGACCAAATTTCAGTGTAATTTTTTTTACAAAAGTTTGCATGCAAAGGCACTAGTTATCCTTTTTTGGAACCCTCCATCTAATGATCATTTTCTAATTGCAATTTTATAAGTTAAAGCTAGAGAAGCAATTTGAAAATAAAGCAAAGGGTGATTAAAGCAGAGACTGAGCATTGGTTATCTTAGAAGAAATGACCTCATTGAAAATAAAAATTATATCACTAATATATGGGTTACATTGGATCCCTGCTCCATAATACCAGCTCCATGTTGTAGCTGAGAAAATTTCCTTTTCCTATTGTCTTTTCCCAGGCTTACAGAAGAATGAACCAGAAAATTTTGAGGGATGTGGTCACAGGTATGGGAGATTTTTTTTTAACTTTTTTAATCCCAGCAAAACATTTAATCTCTCTCGTCTTTGTTTTCCTACCTGTAAAATAAAAACCAGTTGACTTATATGCTAATTTATAGACATTCAAAAATGCTAAAAATTTAAGTGCATATTTTTAATATTTTGGTTATACCTGAAAAATATAATAACTACACAAATATATTCTTTGAATTGCTTTTATCTGGGAGGAAGGTGGGGGAATGATCTCAGTGTTCATAAATTTGGTCATATTTAAACATTTGTCAAGTACCTCATATAGGTTGAGTTGTGTTCCCCCAAAACTCGTATGTTGAAATCCTAATTCCTAGGATCCTAATACCTTTGTTTGGACATAGGGTTTTTAAAGAGGTAATTAATTTAAAATGAAGTCATTAGGGTGGGTCCTAATACTATATGAATAGTCACCTTATAGGAAGAAGAGATTAGTACACAGACACACACAGAGGAGTGACCATGTGAGGACACAGAGAAAACACTTATCTGCAAGTCAAGGAAAGAGGCCTCCGGAGAAACCAACTGTGCCAACACCTTGATCAGGACTCACAGCATCCAGAACTGTGAGAAAATTAAATAATCTTGTTTAAGCCAGCCAGTCTGCAGTACTTTGCTAGGGCAGCCCTAGAAAACACAGGCACTCTCCTGGCCCTCAAGAGGAGACAGATATGTAAACAGATAAATAGTATGGTGAGAAGGGTATGGTGAAGCAAATTTTGCATGTTATCAACTCAACAAACTTTTATAACGTGATTGCAATGATAATTATAGAGAGCATGTAGCAACCTGGAAAAATGTTTATAAAAAAATTAAGTGAAAATCAGGCAAAACACAGCAATATATCTATTCTATGATTTCTGTAAAAGATGGTTTTTTAATAGACAAAAAATACAAGAAAACTTCAGGGAAACAGAATTTTTATTCAGGTGAATCCTTGATGAACTTTCATTTTTTAATTCCTTATTGCTGTTATAATAGCAATGATGCAATAAATTTTAAAGTAATTTTACTGGTATATTCACTCCTTTTTTCTTTTTTGCTTTCACATTTCAGTTTGGTTCAAGTTTCTGCTTTTGAGAAAGCTATTCTGAAAGAAAATTGAAAGAGATTCTATGAGCCTAAAGATTGTACAGAACATGGAGGTATATGTATCTTTTTAACTTTGCATTTCTGTTTTCCTTGGATAAATATCCAGAAATAGAATTCCTGGATCATATGATAGTTCTATTTTTAACTTTTTGAGGAACCTCCATACCATTTTCCCTAGTAGTTGTACCAGTTTACATTTCCACCAACAGTGCACTAGCGTTCCCTTTTCTCCACAGCCTCACCAACATTTGTTATTTCTCATCTTTTTGACAATAGTCATTCTGACAGGTGTGAGGTGGTATCTTATTGTGGTTTTGATTTGCACTTCCCTGATGATTAATGATCTTGAGCATCTTTTCATGTGCCTGTTGGCCAACTGTAAGACTTTTTTGGAAAAATACTCAGATCTTCTGCTCATTTTTTAATTGGATTATTTGGGGTTTTTTTTTTTAGAATTGAGTTGTATGAGTTCTTTGTATATTTTGGATATTAGCCCCTTTAGTGGAATTAGCCACTAAAAATAAGTAAGGACTTAAGGGAAATAGCCTACTTGATTCTGTACTTGAAAAGTAATAATCTATAAGGAGGTTCTAGAGCTTTGCCTGGCTATGAGCCTCAAAATAAAGCTCATTTATAAAAATATCCAAGAATAATTTGCCGAAGTAAAAGTGAAGACAAGTGAGGGGAGCAGAAGAAATAGTTCTCCATGCCCATGTGGCCCAGGCAGCTCACTTCAGGGCTCATACAGCTGGCCAGGCCCCTTGCATAGAAGGATGAAGGCCCAGCACACAGAGCCTGAATGGCCAGCCCGGAAAAGAGCCTGTGTTTCCATGACAGTCTTCCACACAAAGGCCACTGTGTCCCTGACAGCAATGCAGCAAAGTCTGACTTGTCTCTCAGTAACTTTTCTGCATGGGAAAAGTTAACAAGGTGAAAACAGCTGCTCTAAAGCTGCACCAGGTGTTAATCAAGCCACCTCCTGAAGAGCAGGAAGTTATATCAAGGACCTTAATTTGCCCCCAAGGTCCTGTTTTCACCTTGATTTAGCAATTCTCACTATAGCAATCTGTTCTCCTCATGCCACACAGGGCCTCAAGCTTGGGGTTCTGTTGCTCCTACAGGCTTGCCTTTGGTAGCCCCTCAAGGAGAAAAGCTCCCCAGGAAGGAGGTAGAGCTTTATTTTTATCCCAGTTAAAGTCCCTATCCAATCCATTAATAGCTACAATAACCTTGGTCCAGGGCATTTCCTGGAGAAGCTATAACCAGCTGGGGTTAATGAACTCTCCCTACCATTAATTCCTGGGAAAGGCCATTGGCCTGAATTGTTACTTAATTACTCTTCTGTGTACAGCTTCATAAAGCAATGAAATGCCTTCTTTCAGGAAGAAGGGAGATGGTAATGGGGGTCATCAAAGGCCATTAATTTTACAAATAGTTTGTTAGAAACTAGAGTATGTTAAGAAGTCACTCCGGCCCACAAATCAACTCAGTGCAGTCCTTATTAAGTCAAGATCCAAAACTTTCCAGGTTTCCATGATGCATACACGAAGTTACAAATTGTGCAGGATCTGGTCAAAATGTACATGCTCAGGTATGCAGATATTCTTTATGTTCTTCAGCTGATCTGATCTCCTGTAGCTCTGATTCCTTAAATTAATAGAAAAGACTGAATGGGGCCAACTCAAGACAGCATGGATTTTTCCCAGTCAAAAATCTCCTTCTGGAAACTTCTCAGTCTTTTAGGGAAATTCTCTCTCTCCCAAGCTCTCCTCTTTCCCAGGATAGTGGCAGGAGCAGGAGAAAGCTATGTATCCTTAAGGAGGGGTGAAGAAGGAGTTTTGGATCTTCATGCTTCCTCTTGGTGCTCCTGGATCTGCTGATCTTTCAAGCTATATGCTGGCCCATGCTGCTGATGACCATGGCCTTTGCTGTTGCCCATGAGGTCTCTGGAATCTGTGTCCACCCCTGCACGACCTAAGGTTTCCCATTCACGAGGCTTTTTAATCCATCTCCACCACACTTTTGGCTCTGGGAATGCTCAACTGCTTTCTCTGCACCACCCTACTTAAAACTGAAGCAACTTCCTTCCCACACACAATACACACTCCATCTCCTCTTATCCCTTTCACGCATTTATGTTTCTTTCCAGCATTCTCCTCTTTTACCATGCCAAACAAAATTAATTTACTCATTTATTTTGTTGCTTGTGTTATCCCTCCCCCTTACACACACACACACCCTAGACTGTAAACTCCAGGAGGACAGGTGCTTTGGCTTTTTTGTTGACTCTGTCTCCCTAGTACTTAGAACAGTGCCTGGCATACATAGGTGCTCGTTCAATGTTTCAGTGTTTGGCCAATGAATTAGTAGTTATTTGGCTACATGAAGGGATTAGACTGCCAGCCTTAGGTCTTAGACTTCCCATATTAGTCACATATGGGCAGGAAGGAGCTCAATCTGCCAGAGAAATAAAAGACGGGGATACACCTTCATATCTCCCAGAAATCAGATTCATTAAACTACTGCTGCCAAAGGGAAGACTTGGCCATGAAATGCACACACCCATCTAGGCTCTCAAGTCTGCACAGATGATGAGAAACTGTTGCCACCCACACCACTATGACATGCTGCCCCACCATGACATGCTGCCCCACCCACCCTGTGTCAATAGCAGAGTCATGACTCCTCAGAATGTTCTGAGATTCTGTTGGACGGTTCCAGTGGGGAAAGATTAGACTCTTCAGAAGCTAATTACCTAGGGCAGAATCAGGAAGACCATACACATCAGAAGGGAGGTGGAGGTGATGGAAGAAATGGAGATAAAGAGGAAACCAAGGGGGTGGGGGGAGAACAACCAAATTATTTACTTCTGTTTGGATTTTCTGAGCCCTATTTAATACTAAAAATCTCATTATCAGGAGATTCTTGCAGAGGCCAGGCTAGAGGGCAAAGATTACTTTTCAGAGCAGTTATATACCTACATTCGTGCTCATGGGCTCTTAAGGAAAGCAACTGGGCCAGCAATTAAGAAAAATGTATAACCTCTATTGATTCTTATTGCTGTGTATAAATTCCAAAGGGTTTTGTGTTGGTCAATCATCTCTGAATATACCTGCTAGCAGGACATATGTTGAAATTTCCAGCATTATCCCTGTATCCTCATTGTGTTCTTACTGAGGCATAGTCAGATCATAAGCAGAAAACTGAAAGGCTGGATTTTGTCATGGCCAAAATGTGAAGATTTGAGGGAGGAAACCAGTTAATTTTGTTTCTATATTTGGGAGCTCTTGGTTAGTTACTTTGTATTTCATAAATGGACCCATTTCCCCAATTCATTAGATACATTTCTGCTGATATTTTAGGGAATCTACAATGGAAGAACACAAGGAAGATCAGCTGGACTATGAGTAAGTAATCATGATTATGCAAAGCCACATCCAAGGACCAAGGCATGGAGCAGGTCTGCTGTCAATGCCTTTCTTCATCTTCTAGTCTCCCTCTCTCTCCATGTGCTCTCTATCCATCCCCCACTGCAGTCCACCCCAAGCCCTCCATGCCCTTCTGAAGTGATAGCTATTATAAGTGTCCCCATCCAAGCCAGCCCTTCCAAGATAGGACTTTCTTTTCCAAAATCATCCCTCATTCTTACTCAAAAGTCCCTCTGCCTCACTACCTTATTTATGGATAGTCATTTCAAAGGCAAATTAATTAATTGACACACAAGAAAAAGAAACGTTTGTTGAAAGCTTCCCATGTGCCAGGTTCACTTTCTAAAATACTCTACCTTTCTTTTATTCAAATTTACTTCAAAAAAGATGTTTGCATTCCTGAAAGTGAATGCCTAGACCTTATCTGTGTGTTCAGTGGAGTGACTTTCATGGTAGATTCTCAAGCTTTGTAGCAGGCACTGGAGGAGAAGTTCTGAGATGGGAGGAGGGAGGGAAAGACTGATGGAAATCTCTTGTGGCTCTGCATAAAGCTGGTTCCAATCATAAGAAATGTGCCAGTTGCCCAGATAAAAGTGCTCAGTAAAAGTGTACTGCACAAGCACATTTTTGTGAACAATTTGTCTGAGAAACTAATACAAGAGGCTATTTAAGGAAGTAAGACTTGTGGAATCAGAGTGGAGGTGCACTATTATATTGAGCACTTTGGACAAGAAAGCCTGAGAAAAATGTCCTTGCTGACAGAATTATTGAGAATTACTGAAACTAGTTGTAACGCATGATTAAGAAATATAATTTCCTAAGAATGAAAATGGAAAGATGTGCTCCCAGAAACAGCCAGGTTACTGAATTACACGTCTTCTAGATATCCCCTTTGGTCCAATGATTATTGATCTTAAGATAATGAACTGGTCCTTGTTCATTTTGGGGACTGAGTCTACAGGTCAGAGAAAGTGGAAATCTTAAGACTGGCCCAGTCAAAGAGGAACATTAACAGTTTGAATATGGACCTTGAAAGGGATATGCAAAGAATAGATGAAGCAAATCAGGAACTTCTTCTCAAAATCCATGAGAAAGAAGATGAGATTCAAAGGTGAGTGCTGGGGTTTCATGCAGGAAGTTCGCAATCCAAAGGACGGGGTGGAAGAGAAGAGACAAAACTGAATTTTTCTGTTTGTTCTAGAGACCTCGATCTTGTATAGCAAATTTCCTTCTTCATTCTTTGGCATTTCTCTGTGGCTCCAACCCTGAAATAGAGCAAGTTTTCCAGAGACTCCTAGGTGCTATTTACCTGAGTTGAAAGAACACTGGGACGTGTGACTTGGGAATCAAAGCAATCTTTTCCTGCCTTTAAAGTGATTCTGATGCTAAGGGTCCAGGAAAGAAGGGTTTCCAACTTGAGATTCATGTTTATTGTCACTGAAGCATCCTTGAAACTGAAATATGTGTTTTATCAGTTCAGAAGCTGCCAATTCCTCACAGAGTATGCTTGTGTCACCCAGGCTGGAAAGTGAGATCACTCAGAACAGAGACCTGACAGAGGATGAGGAGTGGGAGAAGGAGAACTGCACCACGATGGAAAGGGAAAGAGCCTTGCAGGAGCTAGAGGAAGAAACAGCCAGGCTGGTAAGCAAGAAGCTGGGAAGCACCATATGATGGGTTTTATTCATCATCCTGTCTCTCATCAATGGTCAGATAGGCTAGTCTCCCCTTTTTATAGACAAAGGAGTAGTCAATTCAGAAGTCATGGCAGGATGTGTTCATCATGAAGGGGATGTGTGGAGGGCAGGGTTTCTTTGGTAATATTTAGTATTGGGAAGCCCTGCATGTGGGCATCTCCAGCCCTGGTAAGTGAGTGTGTATATTTTGAGATCAAACAATGGGTACTTTACCTGACATTATGCAGTAAGGTAGAGTTCCTGCAGCAAAATATGACCAGAGTGAAATGAACAATCAGCTGAATAAAGACAGACAATGGTGTGCAGATGCACACTTACACTCTGCTTCTTTCTCTCAACAGGAAAGGAAGAATGAGACTCTGGTTCACAGTATAGCAGAACTTGAAAGAAAGGTTTGATGGGGCTCTTGTGTTCCCCAGTGCTCCCATAGCATCCCCAGTCATCAAAGACGCAAGGGAGGGAAAATGATCTTAGAGGATCCCACATGTGCTGGTGGTGGGTACCACTCCTGCTCCCTTCTCCTAAGGCTAAGCCTCATGACCTGTGGCCATGGATCTTCCCTGCAAGGGTCAGATGAAAGGAGTGGGTGGGTTCTTGTGTTCTGTGATCCTAGAGGTTCTTCATTCTATCACAAGTAAATGGATTCCAATAGATATTCTGTTGAATTGACTGGCTGGCAACTTTGTAGTGAGAGGTTAATTTTACTTTTAACAGACTTTTAAAAATACTTAATTCCTAAAGATTCCCTTTTCCTTGTCTGGGCATTTCCTCTACCTCAAGTACTGCTCAGAATATAGTGGGCTTCCTATGATTACCCTACTTTCTGACCCATGCCTGCAGCCCTGAGTGACCCAGCGTGGATTAGGAGTTAAGAAAAGTACTCCTGCCTTGAGCAGACTCTAGCTTTGGTGGCCAAGACTAGTGAGAAGATGATGGAGGTAGAATAAAGATGTTTCTAAGGGCACCAATATCCACCAAGGGACCATCTCCAGGCAGCCTTTATCAAGGCCAAGTTACTGACCCCCACACACCATTCAATGTCTTTGTCTTCTATTTTTTTTTGTTTGATGTATTCTTTATTTGCAATGATTTTTTTTTATTTCAAACTGTAGCTTACAAGGAAATCGCAAAAGGCAACTAAGTGTGAACAAGGCAATCTAAAGGGAACTCCAGAAGATTCAAAGGTAAACAGAAAAGCAATTTTGAATGGGTTTTGGTTATGTGACCAGGAGACAAGCCTTCAAGTGGAAACAATTGTCAAAGTTGAAATAAATTCTTTGTAGTTTTACTCATGTCGGGCATAAGCCTGGGCCACTGAGTGCTGAATTTTCCTCTACTCTTGGTAAGAAATTTCACTCTGAAACCATATAGTTTGTTCCCTCTTTCATAAGGAAGAGCAGAACATGAATGCATATATAACTTTGGAGGCAGCTGAAATCCCTGATGTAAATCCTGGTCCCAGCACTTAGTATGGTATATGAAGTTGGGCAATGTAATCAGTCCCTCCCAGCCTCAGTTTAAAAATTGAATGAAATTGTGTATAAAAAAAAACATTCTTTCCCTTTTTTGGGGAGCTGAAACCTTGAAGTCACATAATTTTAAAGTGACTGTTTAAAAGTCTGGCTGAGGCATATGTATAAACTCATAGAGGCAGAGCTAAGATCTGTAAATCTGCTGTGTGCTAGGCAATTTACACATCCTGTCATTGAATCCAATCTAGAAAAGAAATCATTAAATTGGTCATTCAAGTATTTAGTGAGTTCTACCTGCTAAGTAGTGTTTAGCATTTCTCTAATTGTGTTCCAGAACTAAGAACCTGGGCACTATTACAAGCCATCTGATCAAAGATGCAAGAAGAACTAGAGGCTTACTTTTTTCATAGAGCAGATAAAATTCTACCTTGATACTTTCTGTAGAATTACATCTTTGTCCTTGCCTTATCTAATTTTCCTTTAGCTTCTTACATCCACACTGAAGTCCCTACTGTGTATAAGAAGCCTCTGAAGAGATGGCCGCACTGAAAACAGAAATAGAAAATGAAAGAATAGAGAATTATTCCTCTGTCTTCTCTTGACCAAATTAGTATCAATGGCCACCAAAAAAGGGGGGGGGGTGCGTTTAAAACCACCAGGTAAGCTTGCTTGGCTGTGGTCATCCAGGAAAGTTACCTGGAAAGAAAGAAATCTGGGGTCCATGTGTACACCTGGAAGAAACTGAAGCTATGAATAGAAAGCATTATGAAGCCTCTTGACTATACCTGCCATATAACTGTAGCAGTCAGGAGATTGATTTTCTTCCTTCTCCTGCCCAAAATAAGTTGACAGTAAGCCCGCCAGAATCTAGCTGCAACATGTTAATGCTGACTATGTCAGGTGAGCTGAGCTGATAAACTATAGATATAGAGCTTCAGGCATTGTCAGAACGGTGACTATTATTTTCCTGGCAACAACCAGCCCAGCCCCAAAGAGTTCTAGAGCATAATTAACCCTTTGAATCACTCCTTTTTGCCCACCTGTTCTATGGAATTATCAGGTGACATCTCTAATTCTATGAAATATATAGCATCTCCTTATCTTCTGTTCCCTTTGCATGCTGGAGATCAGTTCATCAGTTTAATGGGATGCCTGCTACAACTGCAACCACGTTTAATAGCTCTTACACCATCACTTACTCTCATCACGTTACTCTGCTTTTATTTCCTTCATAGCACTTAGCATTATCATGTGGACTTATCTGTTATGTCCCCCAACTAGAATGTCAGCTCTGTGAGGCAGAGAGCCTGTCAATTCTGTTCACCACTGTATCCTCAGCACTTCCCCTATACTTTCCCTGTCACTCCAGCAGAGTGGCCGACATAGAACAGGCTTTCATCAAATATTCAAGGAAGGAAAAGAGGGAAGAACGAACACAGGGAGAGAGAAAGGGGTGAGCAATGAATCTATAAGGAAAAGGGAGAGTGAAGTTTTCAAGATGGATGTTTTCCTAAGAGAAACAGCTAAGAAAGTGGGAAACTAAGAACTGAAGTTGAAAGGTGAAGATAGCACTGATGAATACTCAGTGGTCAAGAGAGTAGAAGAGCAGGTTCACCAGGCAGCTGCAAAGGACACTGGATGGTTTGACTCCTCTCCATCAAAAAGATATCTGAAATGGTGCCCAATGCGCTTCAGTCACCTGTGAGATAAAATCTGAGATCGCATTTCAGAATGAATCCTGTTTTTGCCTTGCTGAGTTACCAGCCTCCTTCCCTATCTATAGGTTAAGTTACAACATCTGGAAGCCTCTTGTGCAGACCAAGAGAAGGAGCTAGCCAAGGTAACCACAGTAACTTCAATGCTACTTTTCCCAAAGGAAGGGAAACTCAATCCTTAGTCAGATGATCTAATGCATTCCTCAAATGACTGAGTTAGAATAAGGTTCCAGATCCAAAACCATTATAGGGTCAGGAGGGTATGAAAAAAAGATGAATAGTCTCCTACGTTACCTTCTCTTTAACATTTTTTATAGGATACATTCCATAATTTATATCTTCAACAAATTAGTATCGATTCTTCTCCCAATTGTCCCCAGATAGTCCCCATGGGACTATATCTTGTTTATCCTAAAAAAAAAGTCAACTTTATATATATATATGTACAGCAAAAATAAATTTAGAACAATTAGAAAATCACATTCAGGATCTGGGACACAGGAGAAACAAATAAACTCTTGTTCTTATAGCGATTCACTGAGAGAAATTTAAGACTAAATTTTGGCTCCCAGGTAATAGAAGACTATGCATTTGTGGCCCAGCTCTGTGAAGATCAGGCCCTCTGCATAAAGGTACAGCCCCTCAGTAAAGGGATAGCAAAGGGTTTGTTCAGCCACAGGGTGAAATGGAACCAGGCTTCTGAGAGAATACTGCCTGGAACTATTTTAACTCTTCAAGGTATTGCTCCAAAGGGACTTTATGGTCTTTGACACTCAACCACCAATATAATTGTTACCTCCCTGTTCTCCTAGCCCCTGTGCCCTTAAACTAATAATAAGTCCTTTTCTTATTTATAATCCCAATTACCTGAGGGGCCTGCTCAATGGTGAAATGTAGTGAGAGGTCCGCAGTGGTGGGGTGGGGTCAAGGAAGGAGACAAAGTGGCAGTGGGACTACCAAATATTCAAGTTAAAATGTAATAGTGCATTCTTATTGTGATTGGAAAAATCATAGGGCTTTAGTTAGTAACTATGCTTTCTTTTATTTCTCTTTGAAGAAGTACCAGGAAACTTTGCGGAAAATAGAAGAAGAACTAGAGACTCGGTTCCTTGAGAGAGAAGTGTGAGCTTTGGCAAACAAAGGAACATCCTGGTTTTAGTGGTAACTCCATCTCAGCCTGGGTCAGAGCAAAGATTTCTGACTAATTCCAATGTGGAACTGAGTGAGCCCCAACACCACATGTCTTTCCCCTCTGTAGTGATCAGGTCGACTCCCACCAAACCACACCAACTTAAAATGCAGGTCCTTCTCCCATCCTTCTTGAAAAACTGAAGAAACACATCTCTCTTTATAGCTGTATCATATTATCAATTATTCAGGTTTATATTAAGGGCAGGAACATGTGCTTTAAAATGGGTTAGTGGTCTGGCACCTTGATAAGTAGAGCATTCCTTTTATTTCATAGAAAAGGCCTTAAAACTAGTACCATCATCACTTCCCCCAAATTTACAGCAACTCAACCATATAGGATAGGCATGGCACTAATCTCCAGACACACACTAAGATTATCATATTATGAAACTCAAACTGTATACTAGATTAAGCATAAATAAAATCACTCCCTCAAAAAATACTCCTTGAGTTTGTCAAAATAGTTTAAATGGTGATAAACTAAAACCAAAAACCTCATGTCCATTTCTTGACCCTCTTTAGAAGTTAAATCTTAATTCAAACAAGAAGTATTTCTATTTAGTAAATATTTTGGAATCTTGAGATCAAGAGAAAGAGACCCAAACTGCATACAACCTCTAAATAGACAGGGAGACACCATGGTGTATTGTCCAGGACACAAGGACTTGGAGGTCCTCACCCCTAAAGGACACCTTCAAGTCTCCCAAAATCCTCCCTGAGCCCCAGGTATGGCTCGACTGCTAAGCTTAAATTCTAGAACAAGGCTATTTAAGAGAAGTTTCTGTGCTATCTAATAAGTATCCACTTAACCATCTACTGAATACTTGTAGAATGGCTAAGAGTGACTAAAAAAAATTTTTATTTTAATTAATTTAAATGTAAATGGCTACATGTAGCAACTGGATACACTAGTGGATAACATAGCATTAGACTATATAAAGTTGTTTTAAAATGACCATCATGTAGTATGAACCTTTGAGTGTACTTCATCCAATCTCTATCTTGGTTCTTTTCCCCCTAGATCAAAAGTCTTGAGTATGAACTCTGCTAGCAAAGAGTGTAACAGCCAAAAGAACAAGGTAAATACCCACTCATTCTTCAGCTTCTTCAGTGTCATCACCTTTCATAGGTGTTTCCAAAAACACTCTAAGCCACCAAACACCTATCAATCTTTCCATGTGCATTTTCCAAGAATAGTACCAGATATAACTTCAAAGCATTTCAACCCTAAACAAACAAAGAGGATGTAAAGAAACAACTCTCTTCCCTCTTACAGCCATGCAAATGACATGTTCTCAGAGAAACCAGCCTAAGGTCAGAGACAGTTTAGAATAGAAGCAAGAAGTAACATTAACTGAGGGTACACTCTAGGGAGAGAAGGCCAATACATGACACGTACACCACTCCTCTATCCCACAATCACAGCATTCTTCCCTGAGGATCCCAACATAAGCCTGAATCTCTCACAACACAGAGCACCAGGGCATCTATCACCATCTACTCAGAGTTAGCCTGTGAGTTAAAACATAGGAAGGAGCCACTTCTTTATGCTACAGCTTCAGTGTCTGTTTATATTTAACATCATGATGTCACCAGCACATATGCAAAGGTCTGAAGGAAATAAAATTGGATGAAGAGCTGTGGGCCTCTTGGCCTGCTTGGTGTCTTGTGGCAACAAGTACAAGGGCTAAAAAATAAACTTTTATTGGGTTTTAATTGTAATTTATACTGGCTTTAGAGCCAAAGTTGACATTCATAAGAAATTTTATGTCGTTGAGATATTTAGTGTTTGTAATCTCAGAAAAAAGGAGTCATTTCTTCCTTAAAAGCAAGTATCATTTGACTATTATCCTTGAGGTCCTGTAGACATTTAAATATATGTTAGAACATGTCCACAGTGACCACGCTTCCCACTGACCTGAACAAGCTATTATGGTCCTAAGCTTGAGTAATCTACTCAGAAAACTTCTGAAATTAACTGGAGCCTGCCTCTCCAGAACCAAACTTGGCATGCTCCCTGATGTGTCCCGCCATCTATACCCACTGACACATCAAAATATTCCTTCAGACCACCTATCAGAGAAACAACAGAGTTGTCTTCATCAAGATTACCAAGAGTCCCATGATAGTTCATGATCTATGATGTCTGAGCAGTCTTTGCAGAGAGGCCACCTGAGCAACTGAACAGCTGGCATGCCACTTAATCTCATGCAAGCTATAGAATCAAATTTGTAACCCAGAAAGCTGCTTTCTAACTCCAATTCTGCAAGCCTCATTTCTACAATGTTAAAATGTAATCATAATTCCTTTTCCTTTTTAATCTCATGAGAAAGTTAAAAGGCAAATGAAATAACTGAGAAAATATTTTGGAAGAGAGATGTTACAGAAATCCAGGATATATCCCCATTTTTATATTCTTACAGAGAATTTACCTCTTAGAAAATGTTTGTGTGGTTTTCATAGCCTGTGAACTTCTCTAAGGGTTACTGGCTAACTAGAAGGTAAGGGTATGGTAGAGAGAGACCAGAATGTGGACTCAGAGGACCTGGGTTCCAGGCCTGGTCCTGCCACTTACTGGCTGTATGACCTTGGGCAACATCCTTTATCTTTCTATGCCTTCATTTATTCTTATCAGTATATAAAAAAGTAATATAATTATATGTATATGTACATATATATTTGTCTTTGAAAATTTCATCTGCTTATTATATACATGAAAAAATTATAAAATACTATCTAAATATAATATTTAATTAATGGCTCACTGAATAGTATTTGGCAGTGATAACAGCCTCCAGAAATTGTTTATTTATCAATGTACATTCTTCTTCTCCCAGGATAACTGTCTCCAAAAGAAGAAAACAGGGATCTGTAAAAGGTAAGTAAATATCTTTAAGTAAACTTTCCAGAAAACTGGGAATTCTATTTAGCCATCCTAGCAGACAGCAAAGTCTAAATGAGGAGAACATTGTATACACACACACACACACACACACACACACACACAGTCAAGTCAACAAACTTGTGTCATCAGTGACTACATTTCTCAGTTCAATGTTATGACCTCCTTGTCCAAAGGCAATTACTAATCTCAACTTTTTTAGAAGTCAATGGCCTAGTAATAATTAGAAACAGGAAATCTTATCACGTAAAAGAGATGTGGCAAATCTCACACTTACTCCCTTTTCCCTTTAACAATTTCAACTAGTTTGATGTGTCAGTTTCCCAGTAACATCAGTAGATCAGAAACGGGGGCATCTTTTTGTGGTTCATAAGCATGATGATTGGAAGGAGACATGCCTCCCTCAAACTCTGGTACAATATCAGCACATTACCCCCTGACATGAAAAAGTAAAATAAAAATAGGGAAAGGATTTCTAAATGCAAGTATACCACTGCCTAACAGCAGATAAAAGAGAGAGAAGAAAATCGTGAAAAAGAGATAGCACCTAACAGTATCCAGCACACAATAATTGCTCAAAAATCTTGTTAAACCAAATAAGAACTCAACATTCAAACAACTGAGTGGATATTAGTCCTGAGGGAATCACTGTGATAGCAAAGTAGAATTGGTATTCGTGAAGCCCCTGCATTTTCAAGAAAAGGTCAAATTATGTTCCATATAATATGTTTAAGAAGGCATAGAGAAACATGCATCTAAAGTGGTATGAAATATGATTTAGAAAGAGCCCCATCAAAATGGTTAACATAAAATTATTGGTGCTTAAAGGTCAGCTCCAATTGTCTGGAAAATTTGCTTAAAAGGGATACCCCTTCATACCAGATCAGTGAAGTATACATAGTTCAATATCCCTAAATACAATGTTCCCAGAACAACTAGCAAAATTTTCCCTAGAACTCCTAGGCCACCTTCACCTATAATCCAACACCAGTGCCCAGCATGGAACTGCCCACATGAACTCCTAGGAAAAGAATGGTCTGCCTTAAAGAGAGTTGGTATCCTGAATAAATGTAAGCCCAACAAGCCTAGCTCATCACATCAAACTACAAATGTCTTTCTTCTTGTTCTGATCCAAACATCCTTGGAGCACTGGTATACTGGGCACTGACAAGGAAATAAGAAAGCTAGGTTATTCCTATGATTTTCCCTGGGAATGTTATCCCAGAGATGTCATCCCAGAACCTTCCATGAATACTGTATCCAGCTTCAGGGAGAGTGGTGGAAATAGGTTTTAAAAGGCTTTTGATTCTAATTTTGGCCAAGATGCTGTCCTAGAATGGATTCTGGTACTTGTCACCAAGATTAACTCTACAAGGAAACTAAAGGGGATGGGGATGTTTTTGACTGGTGAGTGGAGGTGGGTAGTGAGTTTGTCCTGGGGCAGAAGGCAGCCCAGCACAGCCAGATAAGGGTAATTCAGCAAAGGAAACAGTGGAGGTTTGCTCATGTAAATCATATTAAAACTGCAAGGGCAAAATAATTCATCAGCTAAAAAAGAATCAAAACTATCATAAGGAAATTCATAGAAATTTATTATGAAATATTAAAGGTAATACGAATGAAAGAAGAGAAATACCATGATCGAGGATAGGAAACCTTAATGCCATAAATATATCCATGGTCTCCAGATGACTGAGTCAATTCAATTCCAATCAAATGCCCCAAAAGAAATGAAAAAAAAAATCAGAATCTGAGTAAAAGTGGACTGAATAAAATGATACTAAAATATACTCTATATAGAAGAGTAAAGGGTCAAAAATAACCTGGACAATTTTAAAGGAGAGCAAGGCGTGAGGAACATGCCCTTTGAGATACCAAGATTTACTATGAAGCTATAGTAATTACGATAGTGTAGTATTATGACAGGAATAGAAAAATCATCCAATGGAATAGAACAAAGAACTTAGAAACAGTGTACATATAGAAACTTCATGCATGACAGTGATTATATGTTAGAGGGAAAAGGTAGAACTCACTGTTCAAAAAATATGCTGGGGAAAAAATGTTTATCCAGATGAGAAAAAAGTAAGATTGAATCACTACCATACAACAAAAAGCAAGCCCAGATGTGTTAAGGAACAAAAGAAAGGAAAGGAAAGGAAAGGAAAGGAAAGAAAAGGAAAGGAAAGGAAAGGAAAGGAAAGGAAGGAAAGGAAAGGAAAGAGGGAAGGGAAGGGAAGGGAAGGGAAGGGAAAGAAAGGAAGGAAGGAAGGAAGGAAGGGAAAGGAACTACAAAATTCAGCATTAGTTATCTATTGCTGCATAACAAATTACTCCAAAATTTAGTGGCTTCAAACAACAAATATTTATCACCCCACATTTTCTGCAGGTCAGAAATCTATGAACTACTTAGCTGGGTGTTTCTAGCTCAGGATCTGTTATGAGGTTGGAGTTAAGATGTTGGCTGAAATTACAGTCAGTAGAAGGCGTGGCTGAGGCTAGGAGACACATTTCCAAGGCAGCTTACGCAGATGGTTGTTGGCTGGAGATCTCAGTTGCTCATCACATGGACCTCTGCTGGGCTGCTTATGTGTCCTTGCAACATAACAGCTGGTTTGCTCCTGCAGGTAAGGAGGAAGCTGCAATGTTTTTAGTACATAGTCTAGGAAATCACACACTGTCACTTCCATGCAAGTCATCAAGTCTAGTCCAATGGAGGGGAATCTCTTGAACGCAGAAGTATCGAAGAATTTGTGAACATAATTTTAAACTACCATAAACTCTTAATAGAAAATAGGAGTATCTTCGAGGCCTTGGGGTAGGGAATGATTTTTTTTTAACAAGACATAAAAAGCACTGATTTTAACTAAAGAAAAGGTCAATAAACTCGACTTTATTAAAGGTAACTTCTGTTCTTTAACACCTTAGAGCAAAAGAGAGTCACAAAGTAGAGGGAAGATACTTAAAGTACAAACAAAGGAAAAGGATTGATATCAAGAATATGTAAAGAATTCCTATAAATTAATAAGGAAAGCCCAAACAACCTAATAGACAAATGAGCAAGAGAAAATACGTAAGACAAATAAATCTATGAACAGATATTCAGCATCATCATTCACAAGGGAAATGCAAGTCAAGACTATAGTGAGGTATTACTTTACACCCATTTGATTGGCAAAACTTTAAAAGTCTGATGATATCAAATGTTGGAGAGAATGTGGATCCACAGAAACATATACCCTGTTGTTAGAATATAAACTGGTGTAACTACTTTGGAAAACAATTTTCCAAAACAAAAATTTAAAAAAAACAAGATAATTCCAGATAGTGATAAATGTTAAAAGAAAATTAAACATGGTGATGGGAGAGAGAGCAGCTGACAGGCCAGCCTATGAAAAGAGGCTGCTTTTGTAAAGGGAGTAGAGACATCTGAATGTCAATAAGGAGTCAGGCCTGCATTTATGCACGACTTTTATTCCAGGTTTTCTAACCTCTAGTTAACAGTTTCTTGGCTTTCTCTTTTCAGGATTTTTCGATGTTTCTTTTTCACCACCCTGTTTTTCATCAGACTGCTGGGCTACTTGTTTTTCCATATAAGTTTTGTAAATCCAGATCTCTTTGTCAGTATACTGCCCAAGATACTGAACAGGAACATCTTGTGGAAGCTAAGATGCTTCCTCTTTCCATCTCTCACGCTTGAGACAGAGGACATATTACCCCACTGATCCCTAAGAAATACCCTTGAGCAAAAGAAGGCAAGTGGTATCTGAGCCTGTAGACTAAGAGACGGCAAAACTTCTGGAGGGAAGAGTTTTTCTTCAGTTTTTCCCTTGAGGTTTGCTTACCTGATTACCTTTCCTCCTCATGTTGCGTTTCCAACATGGACCTTGCCCAGTAAAGAGCTCTGTCAATAGATTTCTGTGGCTATATGGATAAGCTAAATTCTACCAGATAGTTTAAAAAAAAAACTAGTCTATTTTTGGAATAACATCATAGATGCTAAGCAAAGTTAGAGTTGATCAATACTTATTCTAGTAAATCTTAAAAATCTAAGACACTGGATCTCTTCCACGCAGAAGACGGCTCACTACTTATATTAAAATTCTTTGGTTGAAGGTGACCTTAGCTTAAGCTAATTTATAAATTTATAGCACACACACACAAAAAGTATTGCCTCATGGAACTAGAAATCTGGGGCTTCAGGCATGGCTGGATCCAGAAGCCTCAAAGCAATAGCATCAAGGTTTCATCTCTCTCTCTCTCTTTTCTCTTTGTATGGGTATTCTCCTTTTAGTGAGAAGATACTGTGAACATCCTAAGCCTCATCCTACCAGATTAGCAACCTTAGCAGAATGAAACAGCCTTTATAATAGCTTCAGCAAAAAACTTCAGATAAATTGACTTAGCTGGGATCAATTGTCTACCCCATCCCACAATCAATGTGGCCAAAGGGACGGGAATATTCTGATTAGTCAAGTATGAATCCATGAATCATATGTCTAACCTCTTGTAAGGGACAAGGGAGGTAAGGGACCAAGAAAGAGATAAAGGGAGTCAGCCAACCTAAACTATATGGAATGTGTTTCCCACAGGAGAAGGGCACTTGGTTCCCAGAGAAAGGGAAAGGGATACTGGGCAGGCAAAAGCAGGTGCTCACTTAATCACTAGTTTTTATCCTCACACAAAAATATCCAACTTAAGCAATTCAACAAACTCTTAAAGTGACAGCTCACTTCATATGTCTTACTACCAGTAAAAGCTGTAGCTTCTCAAGATCATAGATTGAGATAAACTACTGCAAAGAGCTCAATATCAATATGTAAAGAACCAGGTCTCTAGAGCTAAAGTAAGCAAGGTTTCTAAAGTAAATAACATGTGACATATAAACTGCTTCACAAACTTGGGGTCAGACTTCCTCTTTTCCCAAGTAATTGCTGAAGCACCCACAGGCTTCATTAACATGATATATTTAAACTCCCTCTTGAACTTTCCCACTCTTCTAAATCAGGGACCTTGACAACTCTAAAGTCCAAGAGCACAAAGGGGTCATTCTCGCTTCCACACCAGCAGGGTATGAACTTTAACGCTTTGGTTCACTGTCATTGCTTCTTGAGGCCACACGATGTCACTGTTGAAAACTGGTCCTACACAGGTTGAATACATAATGAATTGTCCAGATTGAGACACATCTGATAATAGGAAAGGACACTTAATAACTATGTCAGGACAAGAGAAATCAAACAGGACTGTTTCAGCAAACCAGGGCATCTGCTTATCTTATATGTAGTCTAAGGTACTGTCTAATGGTATATTTTGCTGAGGCAACTAGGTTCCATCCTTCAGTGTTAAGGATGCCCATGCTTAGGGCCCCAGTTCCAGAGCTAAGACTGCACCTCTCCTTCCCTTCATATACCCAGACGTATGTTCCAGCATTAGGTTCCTAAAGGATTAATTCCAGTTTCTGCCACCATCACCTTTGCCTCCACAGAAGGCCCTGCAGTCTGAGAAATCAGCCTACTCTCAGGAAACCCACCCCGCTGGAGGCGAAGAGGTTGGTCGAAAGACTCAAAACACGAGGGCCCAATGACACCCTCCAAGGAAGGCTTCGTGGTGCACACCTTCCCTTCCAGCACTTTCCCAGCTGTCCTGAAACTTCTGCCCCTTGAAAAGAGAAGCACTGGTTTACTGAAAGGCAGTGTTTGAGCTGCCATACCTGGGTTTTTTGAGCTGGTATTGACTTGCCTGTGTAGGTGGCATCTTTATATGTCTACATTTCAAAGTAATTACTGCTTACAATTAGAAGTTCATATTGCTAATGATTCAAGAACAGAAGGGAAAGGAAGAGAAAAGAATATTTGTTAAATCTCTAGTACTGTGTAGTATTGGGGATATAAAGATAAAAAAGACACACCGTCTGTCATTGGGAAGGCAGGAAGGAAATATATATATCACATATGTCTATGATGAGTCCTACAACAGAAAAATAGAGGAAAGTGATTCCCCATGCCTATATCCAATAGGAAGTGACATCAGATCCATAGGTTATGCCAGTCTGAGAGAGAAATGACATGCCAAGCACTAAGTAAGTTGACCATGTGTCAGCAAAGTCATTCTTAGCTGAAAGACAAAAAGCACCTTCTACCCTAGATGACTATTTTAAATCGAAGTAATCAAATAGAAATACCAAAAAACTGAGCAACTTTCTTAATCCGGTGAATTGCCTAGAATGGGTAAATTCCTTCTTAACCTCAGGCTTCAGAGAGAACCAACCCTTTTCTTTTGGCAATCACTAGTGTAACGCACAACACGCGTAGACTGACAATACAAATAACTGAGCTATTTACCCAGCACTGCAAGTGGAAATACCCTCCACCATGTCAGTAAAGGTCTGCATGGTATACACTACGCAGATTATTATTCAGTTTATTCCTGCACTGATTGGCAGTGGAATTCTTGTATCCAATGGAATCTGGTCCTTCCTTCCCACTCAGTGGTCAATGCTGCATTATCCTGGACCTCATTCTTGGCGGAAGGGAAAGATAAGGTGTGGCCAGCTCCCATTTACCAGCACATGAGAAAGCAAGAAATTCATGTCTTCTAAACTTATGAATTTGAAACTCAAAATCATGGAAAAAAACGAAGTTTCACACATTGTGGTTTCACAGTCATTTATTTTAAGAAAACTTTAAAAAAATTTCTTTCATGCATATTTCATTTTTCACTATATTTTGTCTGTTGTAGCTGAAGAAAATAATGCTGAGAAAACAGTTCAAAATTATTATAGAAAATGCAAGTCCCTAAGGCCAGCTTAAAATCTACAGAATTTCCCTTTTTGTTATTTAAAGTAAAGGTAAAGTTGACTGTATTGTTTAGGGTGATACTTGGAATACAGTAGCTGAGAGTGAGAATTCAGGGCACTGATGTCTGCTCAGAGGGTAGAGAGCCAGTAAAAAAACAAAACAAAACAAAACAAAACAAAAACTTCCCAGAAGGTAGAGAAAGTCATTTAAATCATTTTCACCATGTAACATCGTTACTGCAGGACATTCTGTAGTAATTTACATGGTTTTATTTTTTAAAAGAAGACAAAGCAGGAGTAAGAGGAGGAGGAGGAAAAAGGAAAGGAGGATGGGAAGGGGAGGGGAGGAGGAAGAGAGGGAACAAATTAAAAAGAAAGAAAGAAAAATATGTTGATCCCTTGCTGGTATAAACTTCTGACAATGAACTGCTGTTTTATATGCCTTTATTTCATCAGAGCTATTAACTGTGCTTCCTTAAAGTGTAAAATTTTTAATTTTATAATACTGAGAAGCAGAGGTCTTCTAAAGGCAAGGTTCAATAGTTAAAATCACTATTTTCAAACTCTGTCAAGGAGCAAAATAGAAGCTCTTCTGTGTTAGCAGTAAAAACTGGGAAGAGAGCATTCATATGTAGCAGGTGGGAGCCTGTTTAGAAACAAGTGTAGGGGAGTTAAGCTGCTGTTGTCTTTCTTCTTCTGCTGAATATTCACAGGGGTAAGTGACTGTGGGTGCCAGTGGCTGACTCCCCAGTGCCTCTATCATTGCAGACGCTCGAGAAGCTTGCTTTGGCTCTGGAGTAGGTGCACTGCCCTCATTATTTGACAGCTGCATGGTTCCTTCAGGAACAGTAGAGGGCACTGTTTCACGGTACATGCAGGATCTCCTTAGAAACAATTTCTTTACATAGGTAAATTATACCTGGCTAGATGCAGGCCAGATGGAGGAAGGTCCAAGGTAATGGCAAATCTGTCTCATTATTCACAGGTTCATAGACCAGAGCAGAGGCTGAGCATGAAGAGCATAGACGATATAGCACTGTATCCCAAGAGCTATCACCACCTACAATTACAATCTGCCTAAAATATTCAGGGTATGTGTCCTGAGTGGATTTCCTTACAAGTCTCTGTCCTTACACCTATGCCCACCATGAATCAGGACTCCATACTTTGAAAAATCACCTAAAATAGATTCCATTCCAAAGTGCTATTTATATCAAGTTTTTATAAATAAATAAATTTAAGATTCATGGAGGCAGAAGAAAAGGATGCAGGTTGCTCATCACTCTGCAGAAACTAAATCAAATTCCCTCTTGGTCATGTTTATTTTTTTCTTTTCGAAGTCCTCTCTCCTCCCAGGAGATTGATTGGCCCTTTAATCAATCTACATTCCTCCTCTTCTACACAGCTTTTGGAAAAAAAAAATAGGGGCCCAGAACCATTCAGCTCTCCCTCTCAGATTATATTTTCCCCTCAGCAAAACCAAAGTTTAGGAGTTACCTAAATAGTAACCTGAGTTCATTCCACCACACACACTAAAATGCCTCGGCCAACCCAGAAAAGAGTTTGCCAGAACACTCACCCAGCCCCCTTATAACAGACAGGATGTTCATGATCATGAATTCCACTTATTAAGCACATATTGTGTGCCAGGCACTTCATTGTTTCATGTTCATTATTCTATTAAATACAATCCTCCAAAGGATATTATACGCAGTTTACAAATAAGTAAGTTAGTTCTGAGGCAAAATAAAACAAGTTCTGAGTTGAAAGAAACAGAGTCTGTCCCTGTGTCTGGTTCCAAAGCTTGGCCTCTAAAATCTCTGTTGTTTCTGACAGCAGACATTGAGCAGACAGCTGGCCAGGGAGAGGTTGGGGCAGAGCCTAGAGTAGTGGGATGTTCACCCACCTGTGAAGGAGGAAATCCCAGCCATGGCTGCCTTTATAGAAGAAACAGGCATCAGGGAGACTCTCAGACAAAGCATAGATTCACAGACCTGGCAAGGAATTTGGAGATTACTCATTCAGTCCCACTGAGGCACATTCCCCAAAATCACATTACTAGTTGGTGACAAAACCAAGATAAGAACTAGATCTCTTGAGCATTTTTCAGTGGCCCTTCTGGTAAACCAGCATTTACCAACTCTTTACAGTCAGGTACTAACATAATGAAGATATTGTTGCAACCGTTATTTAAAATCAAAATCAACTGTACCCTCCTGTCTTCTAAGGTAAAGGCATAATTATTAGCTCTGGGGAAATAAACTTCCATATTTCTCTTCCTACCCCTAACAGTGGGAGAGAAGAAAGGGTGACATATGGCATGCATGAACCCTTTTTTAGCAGAGCACATTAAGAAATCTTGAGTTATGCAAAATGTGAATTGTGGGGGAGTGAAAGGGCTAGAAATGAAATGCTCTTTATAATAATGAAACACATGGAATTTTCTGTCACATCTGGGAGGAGAAGAAGGAGGAGAGAAAACTGAACAACATGATGAGACACTGAAATCCAAGCTGGTGGAAATGGACAAGGGACTTTCAGAAGACCAGAAGAGTTGATACTCAATTAGATTATTTTCTACGCGGTGCTGCAATGTATGATCTTACACACTTACTTCACTGGCCAGTAAAACTTTCCAGAAACAGTTGTAAATATTCGCCTGTACAAGTTGCCTTTTGCTGACACTTACAACTGTATTCTGGGAAAGAAGAAGCTGTTATCTCTCAAGTTTGAGTCATTGCTGAATCAGAGATAAAGAAATAGCCATAAGTTATAGAATGGAGAAGTAGGAGAAATGATTTGTAAAAACTCATAAGAAGAACAAAAAATAATACATGGAATGTGGAAGATGGCAGGAAAGACGATCTTAGCTGGTATCTAAGAGTCGGGTGGCTCCTGGTGACACCTAAATTGCAAAAGAATCTTCTACACTTCTTCCTTCCTCTTAGTCCTCTCCAATGAGTCAGACCAATGTCAAGGGGATGTTCCCCTATGTTTTCTTCTAGGAATTATATGGTTGAACCTTACCTTTAAATCCTGAGTTGAGTGGTTTCTTCCTATTCCTAGTTCATTGAAGGTTTTCATTTTATCATGCAAGAAGGTTGAATTTTGTCAAATGCTTTTTTTGTATCAACCAAGATAATCATATGGCTTTTTTCTCTTCATTCTGTTAATGTGGTGTATTACACTGATCAATTTTCATGTGTTGAATCATGTTTGAATACCAGGAGTAAATCCCACTTGGTCATGGTGCATAATTATTTTAATATGTTGCTGGATTTGATTCATCAGTATTTTGTTGAATTTTTTTTTGCATCAGTATTCATAGGGAAATTAGTCTATAGTTTTCTTCTAATGTTTTTATCTGGCTTTGATATCAGGGAAATGCCGGCCTCACAGAATGAGTTAGGAAGTTTTCTCTCTTCAATTTCTTGGAAAAGTTTGAGAAGGACTAGTGTTAGTTCTTCTTCAAGTATTTGTTAACATTTACCAGTGAAGCCAGCAGGTCCAGGACTTTTCTTTTTTGAGAGATTTTTGATTACTTATTCAGTTTCTTTACTTGTTATAGCTCTGTTCTATAGAATAGGTTTTCTAGTTCTTTATGATCCAGTCTTGATAGCTTTTGTGTTTGTAGGATTTGCCCATTTCATCTAGGTTATCCAATTTGTTGGTGTATACAATTGTTCATAATATTATCTTTTAATAATTTTTATTTCTGTAGCATCAGTAGTAATGCCAACAGTCATTTGATTCCTCTTTTCTTAGTCATGTAACTAAAAGTTTGTCAATCTTGCTGACCTTTCTGAACAATTAACTTTGACTTCATTGATTTTCTCTATTTTTCTATTCTCCAATTAGTTTATCTCTGATCTAATCCTAATCTAATCCTAAATCTGCACTTCACATAACAGCTGGCCCACCTTGCTTCCCGTTATAGTTAAGTTTGATAAATGGCCTTCTACAGAGGAAAGTTCCACAACATGTTCCTTGAAACTCCCTCCAGTTGGCACCAACCCATATTCAGCTACAAGAAGCCCTTTGAATCTGAAATCCCAGATACGTTAACGTCTACAGCTGTAGGAGCCAGGTCAGCTAGGGAGGGAGTAAAGGGGAGTCAAGGCAATAGTGAGACGTGGATGGCAAGGACTGTTCTGTACATTTTTCTATCACTTTAACAGCTCATCAAAGAGAAGAGAGTTAGTGCATCCTGATTTGGTTTTGACTCCTGCAAATTTCTATAATCACAGCTGTTTTAAGTGCTGGTAGAATTTTTCCCTTTGGGATTAAGAGACTTTACAAAGAATTAGATTGTAAGGGTGGCCTATTAGGAGTTAAATGGTGTTAGATCTTTATAAACAACAGCTTTCCCTGCCTCCACCTATTAGAGCCCAATCCCAACACACACATCAGTCAACCAACCCCTCAAGGAAAAGCAGGGATCTTGGTGCCAGCCACCTAGGAAAGGCCACTGTGGAGGTAAAAACCTTTCTCCTCTCTTTGCTAGCCACTCCCCTCCATGCTGTTGGGACTCAAGGTCACAGTCAATATAACCGCTCTACACTGTTCTCTTCTTTCCTCTTCTTTCTCCCAAAGGAGTCAGGAGAGAAGCTCCACCTCACTTTCCTACCCAACAGGAGGCAAACTATGTATCCTACCACCAGATTTTATGTCTCTTCCTTTCCTCTGATTCAGCCTGCATTCCTTGGGCAATAAAGGTCAGAAAGCTGCCTCAGTAACAGGGTCCGGCATTTCTTACCGAGTCCAAATCGGTAAAATCCACTTTTAGAGCCCAGTGGCTAATCCCAAACTAGGTGTCTAATTTACACTCTGCCTGACACAAAGCTGCTCTGTGAGTCTGTCACTGTCGCCTTCCTGCATGCAGTGGATGTCATTTTGTAGGAGCACAAGGTCCCTGAGAGCCCTGCACTGTATGACACTTCTGCAAAAAATACTTCTATCACTAGAAGGCTCTGCAATGACTCAGAAAAGATGAACAGATGAGAAGACACCAAAATCACTTTGCCAAAGGCACAAGTGCTGGCCTGTTACGCAAGCCAAAGAAAAGTCTGTATCCACTTTGTCCACAGGGTGGTGCTAGCCTCAAAAGAATTCCCCAAGAAAGATAAGAAAACAGTTCCATTCCCCTCTCAATGATAATAAGGCTGTACACACTGTGATCAAAACATCACTCATGAAAGACAGCTATACGTTTATTCTGCAAATCAGCATCTAAAATAGATGAGTTTGTCCCAATCCTCTTCCCTACACTACTTCCCAGGGGGAATAAAAGGAATTGAATCACTGTTCATTCTCCCTACCTCCAACTCACTGATTCAATCTTTACCAACCCTGGGGCAAAAGAATGACTCATGCTGGACTGTTGGATGTGTACAGCCCTGGCACAGAACCTTACTATTCCCGAGAGGGAGCAGGGGTACCCTGAGGAGAGGTGGTCAACTAGCCTTCGAAGGCTCCTCATTTTTCTCGTAAGTGCTGCTGGCAGTCTAAGATGGGAACAGAAGGCATTTCACTGGTGTTGCTGAATAAAACAAGGTGGGTTCAACATAAGTGCCCTCCGGGCCGATGGGCAGAGAAGACAAAGTCTGGCTTTGGCTTCTAAACCTGAAAATATGTCCTCCACCTGTCATATGACCAAGTCTTACAAGTTGCCTCTTCTATTTGTGGAGTCAAAATCTTTCATTTAAATGTTTTAAAAGCTCAGGGGAATCTCATTACACATGCTAAATAGTGCTTAGGCAACATAGATGATACCAAACGGAACCAATGACCAGGTATAAAAACAACTTTTAAAAATATGGTGACTGTCAACATCAAAAGTACCCTCAACTTTAGAAAGGGAGAACTGACAATAGTTGGTTAGTAGTCCTCTGTAAGTCAGACCTACCTGACACTGAAACTGGTAACAATGACAACCATGACCACAGTGATGCAAGTCCAAATTGTTTTCAGACCTCGCCCTAGACACTGGCACTTGTGATTTGGAAGATAACACAAAGTACCACATAACCATTTTACCCAAATATCCCCCTTAGGCCTACCATGGACTTTTGGCTCTTCTACATGTTTAAAATCCTCAACTTTTGACAAGAGCTACAAGACTATTATCCCTATAATTTCATTCATAAACTATACATTTTAACAGAGAATGAAGAAAAGACGTTAGCAAAAATTCCCATTAGTTTGAATGAGGTCATTAGATTGCCCAATTTACCCTTGAAATAGCAAGTGGCGAGATCCTGAGAAGACGGCCATATGGGACAACTAAGTGTTGACAAAGGCCAAAGAGTTTAGCAGTTAGAGGTTCTTGGGCCAAGGAATGACTTGGGGACAAGCAAAAATAAGTCTGAAAGTATTTTCCCATTTATCACAGATCAGATACAGCAAAGTGATGGCTCACAGGCTCAGTCAAATTCACAGTTGTATTTTGTTTGACTCAAACAGTGCTTTTTTTTTTTTAAATTTGCTTTTGTTGTAAATATTTAAAATTCTGGAGATACCATCTCCAGAACTCTAAATTTTGGAATTCTCTTTAAAAAATGAAAAGCTTTGTCAACATTGGACAGAATGCTGTGATAATAATTGCTCAAAGCTGATAAATAACAGGTGAGTCAACAGACTACATGGCCATTTGTTCACCATAGTCCCCATCACCCCAGTCGTGTCATACGTGGTCTACTTTATTCATCTGTGCCATCACCATGCCCCTTTAAATCAAACTGACTTTGATTCCTCAGGGCCACCTAGAAGAGAGAATCTTTAAAAGAAATGATGATGCCAACAGTGAGGGGAGGTACCAAAAGACAGACAACTTTCTGTAAAGAACATGGAAACACTTAGAGAAAAGATAACATAGCACAGCTCACACTGGGCTAAGTAGGAAGCACAAGGGATTCAGCAGTATGCAAAGGAGAGACAAATGAAAAACCATATGATGTGATGAGAAAGTGTTCCTGAATCTCAGCCTTCGATTTATGAGGAGGCACAGACTTACCAACAAGTCACACGAACTTTAGTCAAAGGCTCTCTGTGTGGCAAGGATGCAGCCTATGTGCTCACTTTCCCACAGCTCATGGATGAGAGTGATGGAACTGGCTCAGGCTGAACATGAGAAGCAAATCATGTTCTAGAATTATATATACACTGAACTCTGAGATAATGGCACAGAATTATAAATTATTTATGCTTAAGCAATTTGTGCCTGAGTCTTAATTTATAAAGGTGACCACGTGATGATACGAAGAGGTCAGTGTCACTGAAAAAGAGTTTATTGTTATTCACAAGTCCCCAGAAATAAGAGACACTCAGGGCCACATGGGGAAGCACCAGAGTCAGTCAGGAGGCAGGATGGAGGGGACAGCACAGCCTAGAGACTTGATCCTGTCTTCCATGGAAAAGGCAAACTGGGAAGGGAAAACACTTTAAAATTGGCTAGTGTGAATATTGGCAGCCTCTGCCCTATAGGGGTGGTCTCTAGTTGTCTGGTACCTGGTCCTGTGTGATTGGGGCAAGGGAATTAGTGGGTTGGTATGTGAGATTTAGATAAAGGAGGTAGTTGGGGATATGGACTAAGGATTGGCTGGAAAGTTTATAATATGATCTTTGCACACCTGTGAAAGCTGGATCACAAGGAGATGGAAACAACTCTGACCATTTGATTAGCCCATGATTAATGGATGCTAAACTGACAAACACAGAATCTAAGAGAAAACAGATCATCAGGAAATGTAAGAACTCTTCAGTCCAGTCCCTACATTTTATAAATGAGGAAATTGATATTTAAAGATATGGTGTCATTTGTCCAAAATCCAATGAAGTTTGTGAACAACACTGAACAGAACAGGATTCTTTTTGTTTGTTTTGTTTTGTTTGTTTTGGGGAGAAATAATTAGCTTTATTTACATAAATGGTGGTACTAGGGATTGAACCCAGGACCTCGTGCATGCTAAGCATGGGCTCTACCACTGAGCTGTACCCACCCCCTAGAACAGGATTCCCATGTACTACTCACAACTCTGACTTCTCTGCTACACTCTACTGACTTATGCCGATACACACTGACATATGCAATTTTCTTCATCGGGTCTTGAGAATCTAAAGCAGGGGTTGGCAAACTCTTTCTGTAAAAGATCAGACAGTGAATATTTAAGGCTTGAGGATCATGCTGTCTCTGTCACAACTACTCAGCTCTGCCACTGTGGCAGTAAAGCAGCTGCAGATAATATATAAACAAATGGGTGTGTCTGTGTTCCAATAAAACTTTATTTATGGACATTAAAATTGGAATTTCATATTAATTTTCATTACTGTTATAAAATATTATTTAAAATTTTTTTCAGCCATTTAAAAATGTAATAACTATTCTTAGCTTGCAGGCTGTACAAAATCAGGCAGAAGGCTGAGTTTTGCCCATAAGCCCGTTTACTAACACTTGGGCTCGATAATCTGTCTGCACACTTCCTATGAAACCTCAGATGATTGAGCCAGAAGACAGTTTATCACCCTAGGCCTTAGTTTCTCTATTAAAAAAATGAGGTAACTAGGCTCTAAGGTCCCCAGCAAACCTGTGGCCTTGAGGGTTTTGCCAAGGGTACTCAAAGACAAAAATGATCTGTGAAAGGCAATCTGTGGGGTCTTTCATGGGACACTGTTAAGCAATACCTCTCTCAGATACCTCCAAGAGCCAAATTCAGGAATGATATTGCAAAAACATCAGATATACAAAATTTTAGATTAAAAAAATTGTAGAATGACAAATTTAGGAAACAGGACTAAATAAACTTCTCTACTCTAGAAATTTTCAAACCTAATATGCATAGGACTATCAAGAGGAGGGGTCTTCCAAAAGCAGGCTCTCAGACAAGGACTTGGGTGCAGGTAGTTTATATCAGAGGCGGAAATAGGAAACACAAATGAGACAGGGAAATAAGAAACATCATGTAGCTTATGTTAATGAGCAAGTTACTACTATGAGCAACTCAAACTCAATTCTGCTGGAAACTTTGTGGGAAACTATGATGTGGCTTCAGGATTATTTCACAGAGGGTCGGGTGGTTTAGGCATTTGTCTATAAAGTCCAACCTCCCCGTGGTTGAGGGTTGTCCTAAGGATGTGAACACTCCCAAGGTTTCCAGGTGACACCTGCAAGGAGCCCAGAGAAGCTCCCAGAGTGCCAAAGAAAGCCCTTAGGCAAAGAAGAGAGCCCAGTTAAGGTGGGAAGTAATCAGCATGCCAGAAACAACTACCATGGCTATATTCAGAGAGGTGCTGAAGAGATAAAGTGTGGGTGTCAACACACTGGGTACAGAGGTGATGGGGGAAGGAAAGAAATCAACATTCTCTAACCTCATTTGCCCTCAAAACACATTCTTCCATAATTTGACTCTAGAACTCCTTTATCCATGAAGCATCTGTCCTTGGGGAGATACTGGCTGAAGATAAATAGAATGATGCCAGTGACTGGGTAATTTTGGTAAAATCAAAAGATTTCTTCAAGCTCTATTTCCTAAAAATCAATATGACAAAACATACACTAAATACCAATAAGCCTCTGTCATCTCTGCGGCAGAAACTAGGCCAATATATTTCACACAGTGCCAGGTATGAGGTCAACTCCAATACGGAAAAAAAAAAAATTTAAAGCAAAGAATAATTCACCTCCAATTTAGGTTGCCATCTGAAGTGATGCATGTCGGAGGAGGGACAGACTGTTCAAAGTGTAGTTGGAACCATGACAAGGCATCACCATCTGCCATCTGAGTCCCATCTCCCTAGTCCTTTAACCATCTGCACACCTGCTCAGGCATGTACATTGGGGAAGGGATGGCCCTGCCATCATTAATGCAGTGACAATAAAAACAAAAGCTCAAGAAAAAGCTCTAAGCCTCTGATAGCATCACTTCCTTAAATTTGGAATCTGCTTCCAAGAAGAAGTCTATAGAAAGGAGATTCAATAGCCTAAATCTACACAGGGCTGAAGTTTCTGTGTGCTCTGAATTTTTAGACTAATAGGTCATACATAGAAAAATCAGCAAATTGTTAAAGGCATAGCATGGCAAATGCCAAGCAGAACTTCATCTGGAATATATTACACATTCTCATTTTGAACTTCGATCAACACAAGAATCACTTCTTGTCTAACTCCATTCAGATTTCATCTCTAGATGCACTTTTCTCAGGAAAACTAAAATAAATCCATCTAAAACCAGTTACGGAAAAGTGCCTGTAAGTGCTCAAAGCAATCAGCTCTCCTAGAGAGCCTGGCACATAAGTATATAGTTTGGCTATTTCAGGTCTTTACAGTCTCCACACCAGAGACTGGGTTTATGTAAATGTGGCACATTCAAAGAGGAACAGACCTGGTCTAGGATCCAGTCTCTAAGGAATGCTATTTGCTTGGTCTATCTTCTCTAGGCAACAAGATTTGATTCTGAACGTTAGATAAGGTCCTCCGAGTTCAAGTGTCTTTCCTTAATGGTAACTGAAAATTCTAAAATAACTAAAAAAACAACTAAAATTCTTTTAGCTTAGGAATTAAAAAGATACCATGAAACATGCCATTAATAAGAACTCACTGGATATATTATATGCCATGAAATGGACAGACCCTTTTCTAATTACTTAGGTTAAGCGTATGAACCTATGTGGAGGCAATACAACACAGCAGTTAGATATACAAGCTCTAAGGTCAGACCATGTGAGTTCACTCTGACTTCATCACTTACTAGCTATGTGACCTGACGCAAGTCATGTAAACTCTCTGAGACTCAGTTTCTTTGTAAATGAAATGAGTACTGATAGTCCATGCAAAGAAAAATACATGTGAAGTGTTTACTATGGTATCTAGAGAATAATAAGAGCTTGTAAATGTTAGCTATTTGTAGTAGACTGAAAAATGGTTCCTACAAAGATATCCACATCCAAATACCTGGAACCTGTAAATGTTACCTTACATGGAACAAGCATCTCTGCAGATGTGATTAAGTTAAGGATCTTGAGATGGGGAGCTTATCTAGGTTATCCAAGTGCGCCCCTAAGTGCAACCACAGGGATCCTTACAAGAAGGAGGCAGAGGGAGACATCACACACACATTCACACACACACACCCACAGAGGAAAAGCCAATATGATGATGGAGCAGAGAGATTTAAAGGTACTAGCTTTGGAGATTGGAGTGATGTGGTTACAAGGCAAAGAATGTCAGCAGCCACTAGAAGCTGTTAGAGGCAAGGAAAGGATGCTCCCCTAGAGCCTGAGTGCAGCCCTACCAACACCCTGATTTCAGCCCAGTGATAAAGATTCTGGACTTCTGGCCTCCAGCATTGTAAGAAAATAAATTTCTGTTGTTTTAAGCCACCAAGTTGGTGGTAATTTGTCAGAGCAGCCATAGGAAAATAATCCTTGGTATATATTTATGGTGATTCTCTATTGCTGTGTAACAAAACTTTGTAGCTTATTTATTTATTAAATAAAATTTAATAAGTAACATATTAATAAAAATAATAATACATTAAATAACATTTAATAAATATTTATTACCTCACAGTAGTTTCTGTCAGTCTGGAATACAGGCACAGCTTCACTAAGTATCACTGCTTCAAAGCCTCTCACAAGGCTATAATTAAGGTGTGGACTGTGGTCTCATCTCAGTTTGAATGAGGAAAGAATCAACTGGGGTTCAGTCCTTCACAAGGTACTAGACCGAGGGTCTCACATTCTCACTTGGTCAGAGGCTGCCCGCAGTTATTTGCCATACATGCCTCTCCATAAGCTAGCTCCAGCACAGCAGGGACTTCATCAGAGTGAGCAAGAGAGAGAGCAAGAGAGAGGGAGATGGAAGTCAACACCTTTTTAACCTAATCTCACCAGGGATATTCTACCGCCTTTGCTGCATTGTCTTTGTTAGAAGTGATTCACTAGGTCTAAGATCATTAACTACCCAGGATAATTACTGCACACAGTCTTTTTACTTGACAACTCTCCTGGCTCTTCATCACCAGCTGATCTTTTCTGAATACTAAACTAATCTAACTCACATTGGTTTGCTTATTGCATAATGCAGGACTGTTAACTTTAAAAACTCCCAGTCTTTCAATCTGCAAATGCTTGACTCAGACTTAAAAATAAAAAGAAGTACTGACCATGTTTTACATCTGTTTCCAAGTGTTTCTGTGTAACTCCAACTCTGAAAAAAATTGTCTGCTATGTAGTTGCCTAGGAATGGCTTCTACCTGACACTGCTATCATGAGATTTTTCTAGACTGCCCTGCATTTGTTACCAGAACAATTTCCAGCCCAGAACATCTCTTCTCATTCTCCCTGGTTATTCCCTATGTCTCCCTGTCACATGTGTCTCCTTCCTTCCCCAGAATCTGTGGTTAGCCTTCAAAACTGTCTGGAGGTAAAGAAGAAATGTTTACAACACTCATCTCAGGTAATAAGCACGACAGTGAAGGATGTGTTTGGGGCTAAGAGGCAATTTGTCAAAAGCAGGTATACTCTCGTCATCAGTGAAAAGGCATGAGCACTAGTCTCAGCCCCAGGAACTTGCTAACACCTAAGGACCTCTTAGACACATGATCCCCTACATGATGCCTTGGTATCTCTTCACTTTCTTTGATCCAATCTGTGAAACATTTTGAGTTTGATGGTCTCAGTGAGCCATTCAACTACTTCAACACATAATAACTGAAAATAGCAAATAAACAAAACACACATATCAAGATTCCTAGAGCCCACATCAATAATTTTTTTTCTATTTTACTTTGCCAGATACCAAACTAAGGGAGATCATTTTTATTTGATTCCTATTACTATTTGTGATACTGTGATTATGCTAAGAAGTATATATTTGGTCTTTGTCCCCAGTTCTTGACACAAGAGTTTCTGAAACCCTTGGAATTTCCTGAGTGATAGGGATAAGAGGAGTGTCTCATTATTCATAATAAGCCCCTTTCAATCATACTTGAATTTATGCGAATGAGGTGGCTCTTGGTGGTCTCCTAGATTGCTTCAGAATGTGGATTGGTTGCCACAGGTGCCAACCATGTGATTGGAGCATTGGAATTTTCAGCCACATGCCCCCATCTCCAGGGAGGGGAGAGTGGCTGTAGATTGAGTTGATCATCAATGGACATTAATTTAATCTATCATGCCTACGTAATGGAACCTATATAAAACCCTAAACAACAGTGTTTGGAGTTTCTGTTTTGGTCACTACATCCACATGCCAGGAAGGTGACATACCCAACTGCATGGGAGAGAAGCTCCTGTGCTGAGGACCCTTCCAGACCTTGCCCTGTATACCTATTCATCTGGCTGTTCATTTGTTATCTGTTATAATGTCATCTGTAATAAAATACTAGTAACAGTGATTAAGTGTTTTCCTGAGTTCTGTGAGTCATTCTCTCAAATAACTGAACTTGAAGAGAGGGTCATGAGAACCCACAATATATGGCCAGTCAGTCTGAAGTGCAGGTAAGTCAGACTTGAGACTAGTGACTGAAGTGGGAGCAGTCTCATGCGTCTGAGTCATTATTCCGTGGGGTGGGTGCTAACTCCGGGTAGTGTTAGAATTGAGCTAAATTGTAGGACATCCATTTGGTGTCCACAGAAAATTGGGGAATTGCTTGGTGTGGAAAACCAACACTTTTGGTGACAGAAGTGTTGTGGGTAAAAACAGCTCATTACTGCTATAACAAATTACCACAAACTTAGTGGTTTAAAATAAGACAAATTTATTCACTTACAGCTCTGGAGGTCAGCAGTCTAAAATGAGTCTTCTGGGCTGCATTCCTTCTACAGAAGACTCCATGGGAGAATCTATTTTCTTTTCTTATAGAGGTGAGCTACATTCCTTGGCTCATGGCCCCTTCTTCTGTCTTCAAAACCAGTAGTATTATCTTCCCTCTGACCTTGCTCTTGTCTTTACATTTTCTGTCCGGCTTGTTCTTTCTGCCTCCCTTTTACAAGGATCCTTGTGATTACATTGGATCCACACGGATAATCCAGAATATCTCCCTACCCGAATATCCCAAATTTAATCACATCTGCAAAGTTTCTTGCCATGAAAGGTAATATATTCACAGGTTCTGGAGATCAAGGCACAGATATCTCTGGGAGGCCATTATTTTTTCTATCATACAATCCTTCCTAAAATTAAAGTCCCTTGAGTATTACCTGATCTTTGCTTCATGTATATTTCCTCACATAAAAGGAGCTGAAAACCTACCTAACCAGTTTCCAAGATGCCATAATGAACCACCAGGTACCCCTGGTTTCTCTTCAACTCCCCTATTTTTAATCTTCCTAAGAAATTTTTGTGTAACCTACTTTCACCCTCCTTGCAATTCCTTTTTATTAAACAATAAAATAGATGATACCTTAGCTTTTGAATTTACTAGATCTAATGACGCAAGTTTCCTCACAGAGCATTAATAACTCTACCAACCTCTCTGCATTTGCTTGAACTGTCTTCCAAGAGTCAGAGGGATTTCTGGATTAATGAACAGGTGAACACGGCCATCTAGCACACATACACACACATACAATCCTACCCCACAAACCTAAAATTGCTTACTTTATTTCCCTCTCTGTTCCAAGTACTCTTCACTCTCATTCTGTGTCTCAGTATATGGCAGCAGAGAAAGAGGAATCCATAATTAATCCTAGGGCATTTAAAGATTCTCAAACAAAGACAGTTTTCAATTAGAATACAGAGTTTCAAAGTGAGATCAGGAAACAACAGTGATTACTGCTACACACACATTAAAATGGTCAAAATCTAAAACACTGACAGCATCAAATACTGGTGAGGATGTGGAGCTACAGGTACTGTCATTCCTGTTGGTGGAAATGCAAAATGACACAGTCATTTTGGAAGATATTTTGACTGTTTCTTACAAAATTAAACATACCATCATATTATATGATTATCTAACTAGAAACCCCAAAGCTCTAATTAGAGTATGTTAAGCTGCTGTAACAAACACCAAAATTTCAGTTGCTTAAAGGACAAAAAGTTTGTTTTAGTTCAGAGGAAGTGCTGCAGTCCAGCAGGCAGCTTTCCACGATGTAATATAGGAACTTAGGATACCTTCACCCAAGGCTCCACCATCCCCTGGAGACTTACTAGTACATGCATAGCAGTTCTTGTAACATATTACATAATGAAGTGCTGGTTTCCAAAATATACAAAGTGGCTACAAATCACTCAAGCCTTTCCAACAGCTAAATGGAACCTCATGGGAAAACAACTCAGAAACCATCTCTTTTATCTAAAGTAAGTTCCTTTGGACATACATCCTCCACCTTAAGAATCCCATCAAAATAGTTACTTTCAAGAGTTTTGGCAAAGGTTTGGGCAAGAATCACTCTAAGACATAGGTGATAGAGGTATAAATTAATTACATTAGTCATATTTAAAATGCACCTGGCCTTAGACACAGCTATAACACATTTAGGAATCAATTCTACAGAAATATTAACCCAAGGACATAAAAAAACAAAAATCATTGCTGGAATAACTGAAACTCTCTGCCTGAAACACATTCTTTCCAGGTGCCTGCTGCCTCTCTCCCTTCACGTCTTTCTGTTCTTAGCTCAGATCTCATCTTCTCAGGAAGGTTCCCTGTTATTCAGATGGCCCCTCTCTGACCATCATCAGCCTGTGCCCCTTTTTAAAGGGCAAGGAGTTCCTGGGTTTACAGCATCTGGTGCCCATACCCCACACTTAGGCAAAAGTCTAAGTATCCAGCACCCTAGAACTCCCTGTCAATAGCCCTGCATTCATTTCCAGGGCCTGCCTGGACTCTGTCCTAGGACAGCCCCCTTGGGCAAGAACTGGGCCAACTGTGTTCTCCCCATTGGGTCAGAATGGCAGCCAAAGGCAGCTGTCAGGTTTTCATGGCTGTGTGGGCTGGGGACTCTCCAGGACACTTTCTGGTGCAGAGCAAAGTCAGGACTGAGAAGACAAGGGGGAAAACCACAGGCTAGGGGCATCCATTCATCCTTTTACTCCAGGTCCCATAAATGTCAGGAATAGCCACATCAACTTTCCCTACCAAACCCCAAGTTTTTCCCACTGCTGGAAATTCTTTCTTATCTCATGTTGGCCTAACTGCACTTCCCATCCTTTGGATTGGGCTTTACTGAAAGAGAAATCAACCACTTTCTAAACACTACAGTCCACTGATCAGGACACAAACAGCAAATGTCATTCTGTCTCAGACACCACCAGGGCCTAATGGCTCTGCCAATCTAAAATCCATTTGACGGTAGAAATCAAGCCAGCATCTTGAGGCAAGTTAATTAACCTGTGCCTGTCACTGACTGTCATCCTTCACCACTACCTAAAGTGCAAGCCCCTCTGGTCAGGTGTCCTTTCTTCTGTACTCACTCATGTTCAGCTCTGTGTCCCTGCTTACCCACCCCAATATCTACCTATCATCCTCCCATTATTGACAAATCCATCAGCCCTTCTCATGTTACTCTCTGGTTACCATTCTTTGTAAACTATCCCTGATTTTCCACTTTGCCCCCAAACACTCCCTCTACCTGCTTGTTTCCACCTCCCAATCCTAGGTTTATTGTCTCACTGCCCATATGCTGAGAGGAGGGACACATATCACAATTTTCTTGCTCTACATTGCTGCTTCCAGATAACTACCCCTCCTTTATTAAAAAAAAAAAAAACCCTGCCTTTAAGGGTTTTGTCATCTGTCTGTAGCTCCCACTCTTTCCCAGTCTTTGTTATTGATTTTCTAATTACTACTTGCATTTATTACAGATTAAAGCACTTGGATCATACTTATTGCCTTCCTTTCTTCTCCAATGCCATCATCACTCTAGGTTCTGGGTGAATCTGACTCAGTGTGCACAATATATCTGACATCACAGTTCCTGGACTCTCCACTCTATTTCAGCAATTAACTCTTAATCCAAATCCATTTCTTTGCTATTTTCTAAAACTATTCCACCTCTTGAACTAAAATTCTGATCTCCACTCCCAAATTGCATCTTCCCACATTTTCGTATGCTTTCTCTTCAGTATCTCTATCTTTATACTTTATCAATATCTCTAAAATATTAATTCCACATTTCCTCCAGTCTCTCAGCCCCTTTCTATTAACTGGACTTCCTACAAACCTCCAATCATCATTGTAAACAAAATTCTGATTGTGTTACTCTATTTAAAATTCTTCAAAGACCATAAATTTTAGAAATTTCAAATTCCTTAAACAATGTCTTTTATAATTTGGCCTTGACTGGCCACTACAGCCATATTCACCACCCAACACATACCCTGCACTCCAGTTTTGCTCTTATATTTTTATTATTTCCTCCCTTTCACTTGCTTTGGGTTTATTTTGCTCTTTTTCTCAGGTTCCTGAGGTAGAAGTCTGAATAACTGATTAGAGACCTATCCTCCATTTCTAATGTAAATATTTAACAATACAAATTTCCCTCTTAGCATTGCTTTAGCTGTATTCCATAAATTCTTATTTGTTTCACTTCCATTTTCATTCAGTTCAATATTTATTTTTATTCAGTTCAATTTTTTTTGTACTTCCCCCTATTTTCTGTCATTTAATTGGTGCATTTGAACAGTTTACATTTAATGTAATTATTGATATATTAGGGCTTAAATCTACCATGTCACTTTTTGTTTTCTGTTTGTTCTGTTTTTCATTTCCCCAATTTCCTATGGATTATGAACTTTTTTTAGAATTCCATTCTGATTTATCTATAATATTTTTGAGTATATCTCTTTGCATAGTTTTTTAGTGTTTGCTCTATACATTACACTATATATACATAACTTATCAAGTCTACTAGTTCTTTAACCAGTTTAAGCAAGATGTAGAATCCTTACCACTCTTACATAATTTCACCCTCCTTTGTTTACAGTTATCTTAAATAACTCCTTTGTGTATATTAGGAATATAGTTTTTGCTTCAAGCATCAAATATAATTTAGGAAACTCCAGAGAAGGAGAAAAGTCTATTGTATTTACCTATAGTTTTGCTTACTGTGTTCTTTCTTCCTTCCTGATATTCTGAGATTCCTTCTTTTATTATTGCTGAGATATAAAGAAAGAAAAAAGAAAGAAAAGATGGCTAAAACTATCCCTTCAAGTTATTCTTTTATGTTAGGTCTACTGACAACAAATTCTCTTAGTTTTCCTTCAGCCAAAAATGTCTTGATTTCCCCTTCATTCCTGAAGGATGTTTTGGCTGGCTATAGGATTCTGGGCTGACCACACTTTTTCTTTCAGCACTTGAAAAAGATACTGTTTCAGTTCCTTCTGTCTCCATGCTTTCTGATGAATAACTGCCATCACTGAAATTATTCTTCCCTGTAGGTCAGGTATCATTTCCCCCTCACTGCTTTCAAGTTTTTTCTTTGTCTTTAGTTTTTACAAGTTTGACAATAATGTACTTTATTGCGTTTTTGGTTTAGAGTTAACTCTGCTTCTCAGATCTGTAAATTTTTTTTTTACCATAATTTAGAAAGTTTTCAGCCATTATTTCTTCAGGTAATTTTAAAACCCTTCCCCCCTTCTCCTTCCCTTCCAGAACTCCGATGACACATTGTTTTAGTCCCACAGGTCCCTGAGGTGCTCTTAAATCTTTTCAGTCTATATTCTCTTAGTTGTTCAGATCAAGTTCTTCTGTTCTATTTTCCAGTTCACTGATTCTTTCCTCTGTCATCTCCATTATTCTGTTGAGCCCATTAACTGAGCTTTTCATTTCAGTTATTGTATTTTTTAGTTGCATAATTTACATTTGGTTCTTCTATATGGCTTCATTTCTGTGCTGAGAAGTTTGTTTTTTTTTAAATTTATTTCATGCACACATTCATAATTGCTCATTGAAGGATTTTTATGATGGCTGCTTAAAAGTCTTTAGCAGATCATTCTAATATTTATGTTTGCCTTTTTTCTATTCAAGGTGCTATTTCACAGCATCTATTGTCTTTTTTCATTCAATGAGGAAACTTCCTGATTGTTGATGTAAGTGATTTTCAATTATAAAATCTAGATATTTGGGGTATAATGTTATGAGACTCTGAATCTTAATTAAACTTTCTGTTTTACCTAGTTTTCTCTGATAACACTCTAACAAGGGAAAGGCGGGGTGGGTAGGTACCACCAGCTCATTACTGCCAGGTGTACAACTATTCTATTATCTTGACAACACTTTAGTGTTTAAAATATGTATGTATTATTTTTTCAATCAGAGAAAGTAAAATATGTGTTTTTGAAAGACTTAGCTCAATCATAAATTACTCCAGGAAGCCTTTCCTGTTTCTTCAATCCGGGGCTGGGGCCCCTGCCTCTATATGTTCCCAGGTCTACCTATACTTGTCTCATCATAGACTTGCCATACTATTTTGTAGATGCCTGTCTACTTGTCTGTCTCCACTAAACTGCAAGCGTGGTGACTGTACAGACACTGTCTTACTTGATATTGAATCCCTACACTAGATTGTGTATGACATGTAATTGTCACTGAAACAATATATTTTGGGAAGCTATCATTGGCTGTCCAAAATCTTCAGGACCTTCTTAGTAATTTTCAAAGGAAAGTTCACACTCAGTAGGTTACTGAAGACTCTGCAGTCAAGCCTAATAACCTCAAGGAAAGAAGCTCCCACCACTGCCCTACATAAGTTCTCTCTTCAACCTAAATGTTAACCTTGTCTCCAGAATCCTCCTACTAGCCTGCATTTCTACCTACCATTCTGGAGGATAGTGTAGTAGAAGGAGCTTATCTCATATCTTTTCACCTCCTGTTCTGAAATCTTTTTTCTAATGATCCTGATATACTTTTTCATAGTATTTGTGCATTAGAACCATCTTTGACATATTCTGACTCATTTTATTTCTAAGTGTATCATTAGATCTTCATTTACAAGGTCTATGCAAGAAGAATTTTGTCTTTTGACCTTAACATATAGCATAGCATCTTGCACCTTTTGCAGATAGGTACTCAATAAATACTTGTTGTTGAAGAAAAAGAAAAAATTACAGTTTGGAGTATTTGAAGAGGATCCAATATTAAGCCACAACTTAAGAAAACTGGCTTCTCCACCTAGCTCAACATCTTACTCATTGTAACATAGTAACTAGATCCAGTCACTTAACCCCATATTCTTCACTTTCCTCATCAATAAAATGGGAATGAAACTTGATCATATGTAGACATCGTAAAAGATATTTGAAGTCTGTGGTGATTTTGACCAAGCAGTATTCAACAGAATTTTTTTGTCTGTGCACTTGTTGAAGATAGCTCAAATAACCAGTTTTTATAAGTAACAGGTTAAGCAAGTGAGTTCAAGAGTTCAGAAGTGAGTTGCTAGCTCACATTAATTCAGCCTGTTTCAAGCCTCATTATACGACAGCTGCCGCATGGGATAAGCCTCTGATTTGACTGACTGGCTCAGCCAGTACTGACATTCCATTCAATAATTCTCAGCAAATGCATCTACCTGTGCAAACTCAGTTTTGCTCACAGGTTAACCTCTTCATGAATAACCTCAAACACAAATATTTTGGAAGAGAAGAAAGCACCAGGTCTGTTTGCAGAATCACTTTTTGGGGAAAAAAATAGTCAAGATAATTGTAGTTGCATAAATGGTTTCTTCCAAAAGGGCAGAGGTGCAAGCATTAACAATCAGTGGAGGACAGAGTGTACAGAACAGCAAAGAGAGGTGAGAGGCAAGGGACAGGGCAGTAAACAGCTCAAGAAAACTGCTTTTGCTGCCTCAAAAGGGTCTCCAGTTCACTTGGTACAAAATAGCAAGCCCTAATGGACTCCAAAAAATTCTTCCACAAGTTCGTAGAATAAACCACAAAGGAATTCTTTGACACAAACAAAAAAGTAAACCAAGAAAGTCAGAAAATCATCCAAAATGACGGCTTATCTTTGAGTCTACACTCACTGGAACCTAAAGGTGGAGCTTGGGATTCTAGAGAAATGCTGTTATAACTCAATAGAAAATAATTTTAGCAGTTTCTGTAGGAGGGAATGAGGAAAGAGAAGCAGATGAATCAGACTAGCTTGGGTGTATAAAAGGACCAGTGGGAGTAATAATGATCTGGGATAAAGTGGAGAGAAGAGGGAGCCAAATGGAATGTTACTTGGCTCTCTGTGTTTAACGTAATTTTAACTCTGGACCCCCAACGTCAATTAGGTCTCAGTTAGGGCTGCTGTTATATATATAGTATCTGCACACACACATACACAACACACACACAGAGTGTTTGCCTGTCGATTGTTCATTGTTACCAAGAAGTGTAATTTGGGAAATCAGTACTGTAAAGTGGATTTTATCACTAATTCAATTCTCTCAGAACTGAGAAGCTTGAAGAGAAAAAATGTGTATTTATAAACAGGAGGCTTTTACACCAGTGGAAAAAAATGTTGTTTCTTATTGGAGGCAAATTTGCTGCTATAGAATGTTTTTGGTTAAAATATCTCAGGAAAGAATTGACTTTTCCTTTGCCACCATATAAAACCTCCTGCATTCACTCTGTTGTCTTCTGGGATATGTATGTAAGAGTTCATTACTGGTTTGCCCTTGAGTTGGAGAAAATCTTTATAATTCCTAGGAACTGTTTTATTTCCTGCCTTCAAATCCATATGGTAAGGAGGAGTTACTTTACATTTGCAGGCTGTCCTCTTCCCAGGGTCTGTGACAGACTTTTCAGAAGACTTAGAACAAAGTCGACCTCACTGATGATGTACCTCTACTCCATAGCTGAATCCCAGTATTTGGATCAGGGAGACCCAACCCAGAACTTGCACCTCATTTTTGGTCATCATGTCCCTTCCTGCCTTCTTTTGTGCCAGTCTTGATCACTGCCTGGAATACAGATGATTAAGCCATGATCCTGAACATTACCCTAGACTTCTTCTTCTTCACCTTCCAGTGAATATAGTCATCAGATTCTAGCAACTTTACTGCTCAAATATCTCGTGTCCAATTCTCACTGACCCAATGTGGGCCACCATCAATTTATAATTGTGTTGTTATCATGGCCTCCAAACTCCTCTCCCAGCCTCCACATTTGCCGATTTCAAATTATTCCCCATATTGCAGCCAGAGTAATCATTCTAAAGCACTCTCTTCTTAAAGCCCTCTAGTAACTTCCTCTTGCTCCCCAAATAAAGTCCAAAATACTTAACAAGAATAAAGGGCTCATCCTGACACACTGAATTACTTTTGGTTCCCCAAACACTCCATTCTCTTTCTCATTTCCCAGCCTATGTCCACGCATGGAACGTTACTGTTCACCTACTCATCCTCTGGGTCCCTGCTTAGGTGGCAAGCCCTCCAGAAGTCCTTTCCTGACTCTCTAAATGAGTTATGTGCCTTTCTAAGTGGTCTCACAGAAACCTATCATGGAAGTTATTATGCTGTAGTGTAACTGCCCACTTACTAATACCTACGTGCTCTTGGACTATAAGCTGCAGGAGGCTGGACTATGAGTAGATCTTCACACCTCTGTATTCTCACATCTAGTACATATCCTGGCACATCCAAGCTCCTCAGTAAATATTGGCTGAATGAACTAATGCACACCCAGGCCCTAAGAGTGAGGTCATGCTTCCACCTTGCCACTCCCTTATACTCTTCAGGGACAGTGGCATTATACCATTCAGTAACTATTTGGGGATTATCAACTATTTGCCAAATGCTGTATTATGTAAGGAGGAAAACAAGCATCATCTTGCCCTCATAAAGTTCATAATCTGGAGTAATTCTTCACTTACTTATTCATACAACCATTTACTGGATTATATACATTTGATATTTATAATTACTTGTTAATTTCTGTCTTTTCTGCTGGCATAAAATCCCATAGGGATTATGCCTCAATGCTCCCCAGGAGCGCCCCAGTGTCTAGCTGTGCTTTCACTCGTTCAAAGCCTGGTCAGAGCACTGTACAACAAAGCAAGACTAGAACTGTCAGGAAACCACATCACAAAACCTTCTTCCCTTTCCTAACAGATTCTTTTGTCATACTTTCATATGCTTATCTTTCTTTTCCTTCCTTCTTCTGTTCTTAATGATACCAAGTATCCCGACTTACAGCGTTAAGGGCTGTGAATAGCAGAAGTAGACTAAGTCAAGGAACGTAGGTCTATCTTTGCCACTAAATAGCTGTAAAATTTGGGGTAAGTTCTCTGCACTTTCTGAACTCTCTTTCTTTATTTGGGAAATGAATGAGTCATATTAGATGATCACTTAAGTCCTTCCAGAGCTCTGAGCTTCTATTTGATATTCTACTAAATTAAAGCATTAGAATCAGCCCAATACATTGCATCTGTATAGAACATTTAATTTTTGCCAAAGGGCTTCCCTGTCTATTATTTTATTTGACTCTCATAATAAACTGACAATGATAGTATTAATCCTATATTACAGTTAAGGAAATGGGCAACTAGAGACATTTGAGGGCTTGAGATAGGAGGGATTTTCCCCTCAGTCCCATAGCATCCTTTGTCCAAATATCATATTAATGCTTCAAAAGAGCACTGTACTTCTCCCCAGGTAAGACTTTGTTTCATGTGGACAGTGAACACTAGAGTCCTCAAAGTTTCAGACAGCTTGGTGAGCATAATGTGACCAGTGATATAATTAAGTCTACATACACAGGACATTGAGTGAGCAGAGAAGAGAACACTTTAACTCTATCATCCGCTTTAAGGATTAAATTCTGTTTGCCTTTTAGCTTAGGAGAATAAAATTCCTTTAAAATATCAAGATGAAACTCTGAGTCACTCCAAGAGGCTGCTGCTCCTTTGCCTCCATCCTAGCTCCACCTCCCTGGCCGCCCCCAGGGTTCTGTTCTTAGACCTTCTCTGCTCATTCCACCTGATTGTTCTAGTTGAGTCCATCTACTCCCACCATTCCATGACAATCCACCTGCTGCCAACTCCCAAATACTTATATAAAGTTCCAACTTCTCCAAGCTCTGGATCTACGTTACCAATCACCTACCAGCCAGCTCCACCAGGATGTCCTCCATGTATAATGCCTAAACGCTACCAGAAGGGCACCCTGGGCCCCAAAGTCTAAAGGGCCCCACTGTGGCTCTCCTCTGACTATGACCCTCACCGCGGGGTGAGGATTGTCCAGGCCAGTGGGATGTGTCCACACAGAACTCATGTCCCACTTCTAAACCACACTCCAGGTACCAGGACCCACGCTCAGAGCCTTCAGTGTCCTCCTTCCCATGCTGATTCTCCTGAGGGCACATCCCTAGGGGTCAAGGTGTATGTGGCTCTTTGTTGGAGATGTGAACAGAGCTTGCCAGCTGGAGTGTCTACACACAGTGTGTGATGGGAGACAGAAGTGGAAAGGGAAAGGGGATGAGCCATGGCCAGGGCATTTTCACATAACCACATTCTGGCATAGAACTCAGAGGAGATCACAAATTCAGCTGTCAAATATATGCAGGTATGTGGGAGAATGTAACATTTTACTTAATGATGTGTTTGCTTGATTTATAACTTCTAAATATTTAGAAATATGAGATGTGAGCCTCCACGTGCACCCTTTAACCAAGCCCCAAAAAACATAAGCAGAAGGTCTGGTCACTGCAGACTAAACTCCTCTAAACCAAACCAATCTTTGCCTCTGCACCTGTTTTAGCTTAGGTTCCTTGAAAAGCCATGCCTGAAATAAGAACTTACTTGCAAGTAGTTTACTTGAGAGATGATCCTAAGGAGCAGACATGTAGGAGTGGAAAGGGTGAGCCAAGGAAAAAGAAAAAGACCAGAAAAGCTGGCATAAAATACATTATTGAGGTTCCTCTGTGAGCATCAGGGCTTGATTCTGACACTCCTGAGAAGGTACAGAATGCCTCTTGAGATTGACCACCCACTGGATAGAAGTGGGAACATTTATCCTCTGGATACCTTCTGCATTGATTGACATTGTGCTGTGTTACCTCCCTCGAGGGATGTGCTTGAACTCAGCCTCAAAGCAAAAAGTGAACACCTAGGGCACGCACAGGAGGTAAGTTGTTCTCAGCACAAGTAAACTGATGTTGCCTAAAACAGTCTACCCTAGTCATGGTCAAAAACAGAGGAGAGGCCAAGAGGATTTGAACTGGACACCAGATATGCTTGCTGTCCCACCCTACCTCCTTTCCTCCCTCCCAACCTAAACTTCTATTCTTCTCCTATATTCTATTTTTATTAATAATGCCACTACCAATGAGTCTCCCAAGGAGAAACTTCTGGAGTCACCTTCACTTCCCCTCCCTCAGCCTTCTCACCCCATCAGTCATAATATCTTGACAATTTTACCTCTGGAATGTTTCTTAGCTGGAACCATTCCTCTTCATTTCCCTCCCTTTGACTTAGTTGAGTCTCAACCCAATCACAAGAGCCTCACACCCAGATCTACTAAAGGAGGGTTTCATGGCAGCTGCCTCCAGTAGGCAGCATTAGATGACTTTTTATAGAGCCTCCTCCAGACCATCTCTCCCAACTCTAGTCTCATCTACATACCTCTGTGTATTCTATCTCCCCACCATGTAACTATTCTGTTTTAGAACTTCCACTGTTCCCTTTTACTACAAAACAAGTCAGAATTCCACACCCAGCCTAAAATATCCTTCTCTCTCTTCTCAAACTTTCCCACCCCCAAGCTCATCTCCCACAGCCCATCTCTCTCTCACACACTTACACACACACACACACACACACTGTACACTCCAGTCACACTTAGCTTCTGCCTATTCTCCATGTCCTTTCATGCATCCACATTGATGTTCATGCTGTTTCCTTAATCTAGAAATGATTTCTACAGCCACCACCCTCACATACCCACACAACTGCTAAATCCTTACACATCTGTCAGGTCTCAACTGAAATGTCACCTTCTCTGATTCCTCCCGGCTGGTTCGGTACCCCAAGCCCTGTTGGACATGATTGTTAGCCAAATGCAAGAAGGAGTGCCTCTGAGTAAAACAAGAACAACTAGGGAATGCACTACCTTACATGCCTCTAGTTAAAGACACACTGGAGCAGAGACACTTAAAAGTGGAATTCAGGAGGGAAACAGTGCTGCACAGAATCTGATGCCCAGAAAGGTTTGAGAGTTAAAGTAGACTGAAAATCAACTAAGTCATTGGTGTTTCTTAAGGAAGTAGCAAGGAGGTGTTAATGTGGTATTTAACACATGAACAAGTAACAAACAGCAAAGAATGAAATGAAATAGGCAGGGCTAATGCTATGAAAATTACCTAGAAAAGCCTATATTTAGGAGGAAAAGAAAAACAACAAATGTTCAGAATCAGCTCTATCTCATTTTAATACTCATGACAATGCATGCCCTTCACACTTATTTATTTAAAACCTTGCTTTTCAATCTGTAACTGCAATGTAAAATCAGCTAATTTCTGTTTGGGTCCAAATTAACAAGTATGCCTTTATCAAGAGGATCTGTGAAGCATTTGGAATTACAATTGCAGAGATAGGGGTTGGCAGAGTGATATACCCAACTTAAGAGGGCCAAGGATGCAGAAACTAAAAAGAACAATCAAGATAGTACCTGTTATCTAGAAAAGTCCCACCCATTGCCAAGATGAGTAAGTGCAGAACAGCAAGTAGAGACTCAAGGACTTCTATTGTAGAACTGGAAATATGGGTAATGGAATGGGGAAGAAGGGCAACACCCAACATAAGGTCCCAATAAATTGTCAAAAGTCAGTGGAATCAGCTATGTAAATATAAACATCATCCCATCTGCAAATACTTTTAAAAATGAAAATAAAACAAAACAACGACAAAAAAAAACGATGAGAACCTATTCATGGAAAGAGCTACCCTTACCAAGTCCAAGTAATCTTCTTCTGTTTCCTAGCAAAATTGTTCAATGATATACATCACCTAAAAAATGATTCCATCCATTTTATCTCTGTTACCTGTGACTGGATGGCACTGTTGTGAATATAAGGAGAAACACAACTGATTCAGTTCTTAGCAAAACAATGTTTTGCTTTTCATGTGAGACAATTGTGAGATATGGAAAGATGGAAATGTCAGTGATGACTGAATCTTCCACTCTACTGAGAATCAGACATTCATCTCCCATCAGTTTCAACTGCTTTGTTCCCCTAACTAGGAAACTTCCAAGTCATCTGAGGTAAGTCTGGGTAATTATTTAACTGTAAGTTATAAGCAGCATGACTTTTCATTTTAGTTACTGCACACTGAGTCATCTATACAGTGCTTGAAATTAAAATCAGATCACAGTGGAAGTAAAAAGGTATTCCACATGTGCCTTTGTGCTACTGGATAAAATCCAGTTCACTCTCCTCACTTAAGTCAGTCAGGAATTAAATGTAACAAAACAAAATAGTACGACAAAGACAGTTAAAAGATTCACATAATCAGCTGTCCCCATCTGTCAGGGGGCAGGTTTTAAAAAGCACAGGCTTTTACCGAGGAATAAGGGATTTACGTGAGCTATAAGTTAAAAATTCTGAGTGTAAGAGTTGTTAAATATAGAAATGGATGACTAAGAAAGATGGAATAATCCTAGGTAGGTTTTAAAAATAGAAGTCGTGTTCACCGGGCTGGGACTGTTTGGTTATTATGTGGCTAATGAAGTGCAAGGGAAAGCTAGTATCAAGTTTAAGCTTATGTCTGCAAAGAGCAACCGGCAAATTAGAACTATTCCATGACTCTGTCAGAGTATGGCCTCAAATTCATGCTTTCTCTTCCACTCTTATGGTCCCTAAAGTAGTACTCATTATATAAATTACTATTACTCTGATTATTGTTTCTTCTTGGAACAGTTTGTACAGATGCATTTGTTCCACATAAGTCAGGCAGGCAGAGTGGACCATTTCTTACTTCTGCCATTCTCCTTTCCCATACTAGAAATTATACTCTAGGTATGGGTAACTTCACAGCTACCAAGCCCATACCTGAACTTAGAGGACAGTTTAACATTTTATGATAATCACACTGATAAATAAAGAGGATATTTGCCTTGACAAGTCAATTCAGTAGCACCCAGCTTGGATTATACAGTGGAACCAAATTCTAGACTTTTACATTAGTGTTCCAATGTTGCATAACAAATTACTACAAACTTAGCTGCATAAAACACCACATATTTATTATCTCAGTTTCCACAGATCAGGGGTGTGGGTACAATCTAGCTGGGTCCTTTGTTCAGCATATCACAATGCTGCAATCAAAGTATTAGCTGAGCTGCATTCTCATCAAAGGCTTAACTGAGCAATAATTTACTTCTAAGTTCATTCTAATTATTGGCAGAATTCACCTCCTTGCAGTTGTATGATGACTCGGGCCCTCGCATTTTTCTGACTGTGGTTCTCAGGTCCTAGGGGCCACCTGCAGCTCCAGCTCCTTGCTACATGGGTTTCTCAAGCATAACTACTTATTTCATCAAGCCCTCAAGGAGAGTTTCCAGTCTGCTAAAATGGAGTCTTACATAATATCATATTATCACCAAAGTGATATCCCAACACCATTGTTGTATTCTGTTGGTTAGAAGCAAGCCACAGTCCCCATCCAACTTAAAGGGACAAAGCTACACAAAGATGTGAACACCAGGAGGCAGGGATCACCTTAGGGGTCTGTCTGCTACATTTCTGCACTAAGGGCTACATAACCACTGAAGAGACCACCGGACTACAGGTCCTGGCATTCTCTGGGAATCACAATCTTAATCCTCTCCAAGCAAATGGAATTACCATATGACTCAGCAAGTCCACTTCTAGGTGTATTCCCAAAAGAAATAAAAAAAAATATGTCCATACATTCATTATATATGAATATTCATAGCAGCATTTTTATAATAGTCAAAAAAGTGGAAACAACCCAAATGTCCTTCAACTGATGAGTGGATAAATAAAATGTGGGAGAGCCATACAAAGGAATGCTATTCAGAAGTGAAAAGAAGTGAAGTATTGATACATGCTATAACATGGATGAACCTCAAAAACACTATTCTTAGAGAAAAAAGTCAGCCACAAAAGACTACACACTGTTTGATACCATTTTTGCAAAACAGGCAGATCCACAGAGAGAAAAAGTAGACCCATGTTTACCAGGGGCTGGAGGGAGGAGAGAATGGTGAATGACTGCTTATGATTCATTTACAGGATAATGAAATGTTTTAAATTAAGATTACAGTAATGGTTGAACAACTCAATATACTCAACACTTTATGTGGGTGAATATTATGGTATGTGAGTTATATCTCAATAAATCTGTTTTTTTAAAAAGGCCCAGAAGAGTGTTATTTTTAAGACAATCTAAGATATATTACTTAAATACTAAAATATCAAAGTATTGGCATTTTTGTCACATTTAAATGATTTATAAGCACTATAAATATTCAAAAGTGGGGCTATCGCAGAACAACTTATACTGTGATAAGATCTTTCCATAGTACAGACATAGAAAGATAACAACAAGGCACATGGGTTTTCCCAACAGCCCAGCAAAAGTAAGTAGTTTTTCTAGAGCTTGTGCCAGAATTCATTTCCACATTCTTTGGTAAAGGTCTCCTCTTTCTCCTCTGTAAATTCAAATATTAAATAGACACCAGTACAGTTTAAGAAAACTAACAATTTCCCAAAAGGTACTTCTCTGTGTTTCAGAATCTGGAAATTCAAGAGAGTATACATATATCAAGAGATCAGGTTTTACAAATTAGTGGTTATCAGTAGGGAGAGAAGAGTGAGGGAGACAAGATCGGGGTAGGGGATTAAGAAGTACAAACTACTCTGTATAAAATAAATAAGCTACAAGGATATATTGTACAATACACAGAATATAGCCAATATTTTGTAATAACTATAAATGAAGTATAACCTTTAAAAATTGTGAATCACTATGCTGTATACCTGAAACTTATGTAATAGTGTATATCAACTATACCTCAATAAAAAATAATAATTTAAAAAACACCTTCCTCCCAGGCTTGTTGAGAGAAGTAAATGAAGTTTAAAAAAAAAATCAAGTTTTACACCTTAAATTTATAAAATTTTTATTTGTCAATTATACCTCAAAAGGATGGAAAAAAAGAAAATTCAAGAGAACAGCCAAGCAACTGTACAAAGATTATCCTCTCCTCATTGAGAGCAATAGGCACTAGCTCCAGAGAGTACCTTTAAGGATAAAATGTTGCTGGTTTTCAAGGTGACAGTTTCAGCAGGGATCCAAAGAACTAACAGTGCCAGAAACCTTAGTCAGCGAGGCACACCTGCTCATATCTGTTTAGAGACAAATTTAAAATGATACCAGTTTAGAGATATCTTTCCCCCATTTACTGACTTACACATTCACATGATCCCTCTCCATCCAACCTACCTCATGTTTCCATCTGCCCTTTAGCCCAGATCCACATGGGGACTAATTCTGAGAAATAGTACTTAACCAGAGGCTTTGAGTGGCCTACCTGCTACAGATGTGCCACAGTTCTACAAAGCAGTAATAGTTCCTGTAAATTCCTGAGGTTTTAATTGATGCCTGCCCTCTCCAATCCCTTCCCTTACTACCTATGGAAGCGGGAAAAAAAACAAACTATGTTATAGACCTTGAAGCAATCTAGCCTTTTCAAAGATAACAGTACAGTTTTCCACGCAGAGATGTTATCTAGAAGCCAATAAAGATGGCTTTCTAAGGTTGTTCCATGAAAAAAGATACACTTTTTTCTTAGCTGCAGAAAATCCTTTAGAAAACACCACCGTTTCAAGGAATATTTGTACCCAGAGGCCCAGAGAATGTCAAGGCCCCAGTGTTTAATGACATCTAGCAGTGCGCTAAGAATGGGACTTCATCCATTTTCTCAGCCCTTTGAGGAAAAATTCAAGGGTATGTCGTCCTGTCTCCTGCCTCTAGCAAGGACTGCACCTCCACCACCAAGAAATCCATAGCAAAGGGGGTTTCTCCAACCATATACCTATGATGCTATGTGTACATTTACCTTTCAGAGTTGAGCCCTTGGGTTTGTCTCTCCCTTGGTGCCATCACTTAATGTGTGAATAACCTCCTCCCACCCCTGGCTGGTCTTTAGACAGGTGGAAAGTGAAAGCATATTCTTTCCAGATTTCCCTAAATAATCACTTGGAATTTTAACAATATTCAAGTGTTTTTAAAATTCCTAAAGATAACACCAAAATTTTATGGGCTCTTCTTCTTCATAATCCTACATTATAATCTTATTATTTAATCTCACACACGCACACATGCGCACACACACACACACACACACACAAAGACATTCTCCTGGTATAGACCATCTCCTCCTTAGGTGGGTCTGCCTAAGGGAGGAAATGATGGGGAGCAAGAGAGGAGCTGAGGCTCAGAGAAGGCAGCTACCAGAGCCTAAAAATCAGAATTACAAGACATAGTTCAACAGAGCCCTCTGAAGTGATCACTGTAACCCCCTGTAGCTCTAAAAGCGCCTGCATTCCCACTCTTCAGTGGCCGCAAGCTCAGGGATGCTGGCATTACAGTCTCGGGGAATCTCAACTTCAACATGCTGTCTCCATTTCCGCTTTATTGTTCCTCTCAGGCCAGCTGCTTACAAAATTATGTTTGTTCTCTCACTTCCTTTGTCAATACTTCCTCCAGCAGCCAAAATAAACACTCAGCAATACAGCAACACACCAATCCCAGCACCGGGAAAAAAGAGAGAGAAAGAAAATGAAAACCTCACAGTGCACATGTGGCACAAGAACACAAAAACTCAGTTTCTAGGAGAGAAGAAACAACAGCTATACTCTGTATCCGTTTTTCTCCCCTTCTTCCCTACCTTCATCTTCCTTCCCCATACCACACTGAAAAACCCACATGGTTTCTTCAGCCTGGGATCCTGGCCAGAGGATCAAGGACACTAGCTGTTCCATGCTCACAGTCCTTCCAGCCCTGCTCCACTGATTACTTTTGTTCCGGTGGGGCTGGGCGGCTGGGCGGCAGGCTCAAGGTCAGCCACACTAGAGCTTGTGTGTGTTCCAGTGTTGGAAGCACTGCAGTGAAGCTCCAGGAGCCTCCCTTGTCTAAGGTTTGACCTTTCCTCACAATGACTCCACTGACTGGGCTTAAGAAATGGTGATATGCTGTTTGAGAAGGAACACTCTGTGCTAGAAAAAGGTCCTTCACTGGGAGGGAGTTCAGTCTCCTCCATCACTGGGTCCCTCCTCACCCCAACCTGGGTGAGTTTGGCAGATCATTTAAACCAGAATGTTTTTGTATAAATGGGGAAAGAAATTTTGACCTGACTAAAAGGAAAGCCAGGGCTCAGTGACACCTTGAGGTCCTTTTGGCTCTAGCATCAATGCTTCCTTCATAGTCTAGTCCAGGGATGTCAAACTCAATTGCCAAGGAACATGTGACACAAACAGGTGACACCAGCTGGAGAACGTATGCTGCATCTAAAGGGGCAGCCACTATTTAGTTACAGCCAAGTTCTGGCATTCAAGAATGTAGGCTTGGTTTTGCCAGAAATTCTTATTTCAAGAGAAGGCAGAAATATGTTTTTTCCTATAAAATCTCCTGATTTAAAAATTTTGACACCTACTTTAAAATTCACAATTCTGTGAAAGCCAAACAAAACATATGTTCTACCCTTTCTACCCCCCACCAGTTTGTAACCTTCTGTCTAGAAAATGACTCTGCAAACTAGGTATGACGCAGCTGGGAGTGATTTGTGGGAGTCATATCAAAATCTCCATGGGGGCTTCCTCAACTAACCAAGCTCCCACTCACAATCTACCTTTAGGTATGTATTTCCCCTCCCCAATGTTGCTTTTGCCCTTGAAATTTATTGCATTTATTATGCATGTGAATGTTGTGGCAACAGAAAAAGACTGACAATTACTAGAAAAGAAGTAAGTGCTTATGTTCATTTGGACCATGCAGTTTTGCAAATGTATTTTTATGTACCTTTTCTCATCATCATTCTTTTTTATTAAAAAAAAAGGGGGGGGGAAGAAAAAAATAGAAATTATAGCTCAGAGTAATTAAGTCACTTGCCCAAGGTCTCATAACTGACAAGTGATAAACACGGAATTTGATCCAAGGTCTTCCAACTTGCAACTTTTGAGAAGCCCTGAGTACCTACCTACAGACCTCTAAGCAACAGTTCTGGTCCATGTCCCCTTCTTCCAGATGCTGGCCTAGCCTGGCTCTGCTAGTGTTCTTCCCAACCCTGACATGACTCCTCATCATCCAGACTTTTGGAACTCATGACACTAGCACTTTGACCACAGCTGATGGGAAGAATATGTACCATGGCCAGACCATTACCCTTAGTGAGGACAGTGATTTCCCAAATTAATATTCCCATTGTTGATCATCATGAGAAAGGAAAGGCATTTGAGAAAGTAGGATCCGATTTTGGGCATGGAGGAGGAGGAGACCAAGGAAACTAGCACTGAGGTGAGGTGGACTGGCCCTATGTGACATGGCCAGGGCAGAGGCGGAAGGAAGGCAAAGAGGAATGCCCTGCAAAAGTCATGGTCAGTGGGCTCAGGAGCTGGGAAAGCTGTTCTGAGGTTTTATTTCGTATTTTCTTCATTGTAAACCCTTCTGTTATCCTCGGGCTTTCAGAAAAACATTTTAAATGTCATAATCTTGCCTTATTTACATTACATACCTTTTAAGAGGTAAGTATACTATACCTGTAAGAGGGATAGTATCCACACCTAAAGTAATTCAATGAAAATGGAAAACTTGATGCTAGGTGTCTTTTGATTGCCCCTCCAGATCTGCCCTCCATCCTCCTCTACCCTCTGTGCCCTGTGAGGCTGAGCTGTACAGACTGTTTCTACTGGCTTCCTTACTCCCAGGCTTCTGGTTGAGTTTGCTCAAGGAGTAGATCAGAGGGAGGGAAGGATAAATCTGAGATTCGGGCAGTTTCCTCATTGTAGGGTTGAGATGTACTAGCTACCTCATTTGGCCAAGATCCCAGCTTCTGCCAAAATGGTCTTCTCCACTTGGCACATTTGGATCCATCACATCTGGCACATCGCATTCTGGTAACTGCTCCCTTTCTCTGCCTCCTCCTTATAGGAGTGTTAATGGGACTCAGGTTTCAGCCTCAGGGTGCTACTCCCTACTGACTCTTTTTTTTTAAGTCAGCCTTTTATTAAACTCTCTTCAAATTACCAAATTGAATGTTTATTTGTTTCCTGTTAGGACCCTGGCTGTCACAGTCACTTAGTTGTTGCTGTTTTATTATTTATTATTATTGTTATTATTAATAATATTAAGGATGAATTTCTATGGATAAAAATACATAAATTTTGAGTTCACATCATTAAATATTGACAATGTAACCAACACCCCAGTAAAGATAATGAAACTTTCATCACCCAAAAAGTACATTCATGTTCCTTTCAGGGTCACCTCCTCCAAACTCAAAGAGGCAACCATTGGATGAAAACACTTTTTACAAAATGGAGAGAGACCAAGAACAAATCTGGGCAGATTAAAATTAACACATAACAAATAGAAAGGGTTCCTATCTGAAGAGTAAGTATTCTTCAGATGGGACACAAAAAGCTGGAGAGGGAAAGTTATAAATGACTTGACTTTCTGAGATCATCTGGAACACAAGGCTCAGACTTTTGTTCAGTTGGGCATAACAGGTTAGAGTAAACCTGAAGGCTGGAGAACTTTAGGTTACGTGCTTATACATAGATCATATGTTGTTTACCACAGAACTCTCATTCTGAAGACAGATGACCGAACCAGAGAAAGGAGCCTGATACAAAGAGTGCATTTATAATTATCAGTGATCTGTAGCCTGGCCTAGCATGTGGCCTTTAACTAATGAAGGCCCCTAATCATGGAAGGATCCTGGAAGGTCAACTCAAATAAATACATTTTCCTAGGGAATTTGAAAATAAGACTTTAGAGCAATTCAGATAGCAGAAGGATACAGAGACCTTAAGATAACAGAAGCTATAATGACTAAACAGAGGCTAAGGGGTAAGCAGTAAAGAAACAGATTATGTAGTGGAGGAGCAGAATTAGAAAACAGCTGAGTAACCACAATCGTTAAGCAGTGGGCTAATAGCATTGGATACCTATCTCCAAGGGAGTGAAGTTCAGAAATCGCTGCACAGTCACCTCAGCTACTGTTGGATTATTAGAGCTACTGCTGACGATTTATCCTAAACAGCATTTCCATTCTCTATGAGGCCTGGGTGGGTGGGGGATAACATTTTTTTTATTTTTCCCCCATAAACTCCCAATAATTAAGGAAACTTGATTTATCTCAATTCCTCACCAAATGGAAGAGGCTAGCAAACTGTAAGCAAGGTTTATAAAGCAGACAGATCATAAGTCATAGGCCTAGGATTTATCAACTCTGTGTGGGAGAAACTAGTTTTATTTCCCTAATGTCTTCAAATAAGTCTGGTTATGGAAGAAACTTCAATGAAGAGGTTGCTGAGTCATTGGTCAGTTGTGGTTTCTAGCCATGACCCTCTCCCAAATAAGAACACTCAGCAGCCTATGGAAGGAGTTGCAGGAGGTTCAGTGAGGGCCAGACCTGTGCCAGAGGCTGGAGTGTGAGTAGGGATACCAATGATTTTAAAGAGAGCAACATACTAGATTTTGAAGAGAAGGTGACACAGGTCAGAAACAAGATTTGATAGGGAGTAATAAAATATCTTGAGCAAATTAAAGAAATCATTCATTCAACAAATACAGTTGTCCCTTGAACAATACGAGTTTGAATTGTGTGGGTTCACTTACATGCAGATTTTTTCAATAAATATAGTCAGTCCCCCATATTCATGGAGGATGTGGAATCCACAGATATGGAAAGCAACTACATGACTTTTGTTCTAGCAGGTTTTGGTTTCCATGGCGGGTCCTGGAACCAATCCCTCAAGGATACCGAGGGATGACTGTATTGATGAACACTATACCATGAGATATGAAACAAAACCAAAAAGTGAGAGAGGTAGGAGGTCATGATTTCTGCTCTTGGGGAGCTCATAGTGTAATCTGACAATTCTGCACTGATTTTACTGTAAGTAACCACTGCAACAGTAGGTAACCTGTGTATGTGTATGAGAATTTGATAATCCATTAAACATATATAGCACATGAGTACTTAGTAAATGGGAGCAATTATTTATATAATTACTGTTTTAGTATAAGACCATTTGGATTGTTGCTGTTCCTATGCCCCCCGCCCCTTGAGAGAATGCCCCCTGGCAGACATCACTGGCAGCCTGCCCAGTAGCCATCCCCCTCTCCCTTCTGGGTTAACAGAGCCTAATTTTGTCTGGGGCAGCAATACAACAGGATTGATCTTTCAAAGCAAAGCCCTCCTAGTTTTTCTCTTCTCCTCTGCAACATTTCCATTTCCCAAGATACCCTGCAGCTAGGAGTTACCATGCGACCCAAATCTGACCAATGAGATGCCCAGAAATGCCTGTTGGGAAAGATATTTTTCTTCTTGGAGAAAGAGACTTTGGAGAAAAAGACTTGCTCTTTCCCCTTCCAGGTATTAGGGCTTGATATCAGAATCTGCTATAGGCATCTTAATGACCATGAGATGACAAACACGAAGAAGGAAAAAGAAAGTGAGTGTGCTGAAGAAGACCTATGAGGTGAAAGGCTGGAAAGAGCCTGGATCCCTGATGGCATTTTCAGTCCTCTGAACAACCCCCTTCTTCCAGTATCCTTGGTAAGTAAAAAATAAATATCCTTACAGTTTAAGCCTTCTTTCATAGGTTATTCTGTCATTTACAGCTGATAACAAATTTTCATGATTTTTAGGAGACAGCTTCTCTGCATTGATATTTTCCGTCTAGAGCTGCACTATTCAATCCAGCAGGCACTAGACACATGTGGCTACTGAGCATTTGAACAGTCCTTTAGTCCAAACAGAGATATTTTGTAAGTATAAAATATATGCCTGGTTTCAAAGATTTAGTACAAAAGAGAGAGAGATTACATAAAATACTTCATAAATAATGTGATATTAATGAAGTAATATTTTGGATATATTATATTAAAATATTTTATTAAAGTTAATTTTACCTGTTTCTTTTTGTTTTTTGAATGCAGCTGCTAGAAAAGTTAAAAACGTGTGTGTGGTTCACATTATATTTCTATTGGACAGCACTGTCTAGGGTATAAACACACAGCCCAAAGAGTGTTTAGCTGTTCTGGGAAAGCAGAAGTTGAGGAAGGAATAGGTATTAGGACATGGTAGTGATGGCTCCTCCATGAGATGGCATTGGTGAAGCTTCTTTGTATTTTCTGTATTTCTAAATTGGCTTTTATTTCTATGCGTTTGGAGAATGAATCAAATCAGAACTTGCACTTCATAATGTACATAGATGATTTGTCTCACTTTGGCCCTTTCTATCCCTTTACCAACATTTTCAATATTTTTCCTCTGAGTAGTTGAAAGGACGTAGGCCCACACCCCTTTGTAAATTCTCCATCTTGATACTACATTAAGCTCACAGTTCAGAACTACACCAAGTGAAAAAGTGGAGAGTTTACCTATCTCTACCTCCCTCACTCTCCAACCTGGTCTCCTGATGCTCTCTGCATTCCTGAAGACCTGTGATGTCCTACCGGAGGCCTGGCTCCACATCAGGTTTCAAGTTTATTTCATCAGGATTTTGTCTCTGTACTGCAGCTGATTTCAGTTAAGTATACAAAAGATATCATCAATCTGAGGGTGCTTTAAGGTACTAAATCCTCCTCAGGCAAGTTTGCATTTTGCATTTTTAAAACAGATCTTCAGTTAACCCAAATGATTTGCTCATGGTTCATGTCAGAGCTAAGGCAAATCCACGCAGTAGGGTGGAAATGGCTTGACACAGCAGGTCATTTCCATCAGCTGAAAGGAGACTACAAAAACTTTTATCTACTGGGCCAATGCATGATGCTACCCCTGCTAATGAAAATGAATGTATCCACTTAATTCCCATGCCCAGCCCACACCCATCTTAGTTCAGAGTGCTATAACAACAATACCACAGACTAGGTGGCTTATAAACAATAAAGGCTCATTTCTTACAGTTCTGGAGGCTGGGAAGGCCAAGATCAATGCACTAGCAGATTCGTTGTCTGGTGACAGCCTGCTTTCTAGTTTGTAGATGTCTGTTTTTGCAGTATCCTCACGTGGAAGAAGAGAAAGGGAGCTCTCTAGAGTCCCTTTTATAAGGGCACTAATCCCATTCATGACGGCTTCATCCTCATGACCTAATTCCATACCAAAGGCCCCATCTCCAAATAGCATCACATTTGGGATTAGGCTTCAACATATGAATTTGGGGGGGGCATGAACATTTAGCACTCTCCCAGACCATAGGCTTGTTTCACAGAAGAATAAGTGCTGGCCCTTATTGTACCGTTTGGATTGATTAACAATCTCCAACTCTGACCAATACACAGAGAAAAATAAGTAGATTAGATTTTTATAAAATATGGGAGGAATTGAGAAAGCAGCTGGTAACTAGGTTCCAGGTTTGAATCTGAAAAACATAAAATGTAATAGCTTTCTAAGAAGGACCAGGAGGCATCAAATGGGAAGGAAATTCTTCCAACGGGCTGGAGAGATACAGGCAATATTCAATTTTAGATCCTGTGCTCTTCCTATCAACAACATGACATCCAGTTGACTATTTCAGCAGCATATATAATTCAGCTAATCAGAAAAACATGCAAGCAGTTGAGCAGCTGTCTTCTAGACATGCTTTAATATATGGATCTGGAAATATCCCAAGTTCTGGGGTAAAACCAAATCAATCAAAAAGCCATTAGGGTTATCTTACCACATGTCAACAAGGCAGTGCTATTTTCAAAAGTAACATCTTTTGGATTTAAAAGGTCTCTTGAGTTTCCCTTTATTGCAAGAGAACAGCCACTGGACCTGAAATCTTGACTCAGCTCTGTCTCACTAACTCCACTGGTCTTGAACAAATCTTTTCCCCTTTCCAATAGTCCAAGATTGCATTTAAGCCTAACACTGGATGATTTGATCTTCCTGATTAGTTTTCTAGCTTGTGCTAATCACTATTCATCTAAATTTGAGGAGGAATAAAGAAAAGGTGAGTTAAGATTTTTACACCAAACCTATCAGACATCTATCTGGAAGGGTCTACACCAAAATGCTTAAAGTGTGTTTCCATCAATTTGGTGGGACTGAGGATAGAATTTTTCTTCACATGTATAAAGAAGCCTTTACTGAAGGATAGGATAATGAAAGGGATTTATATCAGACGTAGTAAAGAATTTGGTCTTGCTCAAAGAAAACATTCAGCCTATGCCCTCCACTTCTGGGAGGAAATCTCTGGGCCCTCCAAATGGGAGTGTCTTGTTTGGGAGCTTTGGGTCATAGTGGATAGTCTATTAATGTGATTTAGGGGAAGGGCTGGCCACACCAATATAGTCTGGGAGAGGAGAGAGGAACTGACAAAAAACTAACAATGTGACCTAATGTGGGAACTTTGGGTTATGCCTGGATACTGAAATCAACCAAGTGGGCAACAATGAATCATACCCATGTAATAAAGCCCCTATAAAAAACTGGACCTAAAGGCCCAGACGTGTGTTTCTATTCGGCAATACTTTGCACATCTTGTCACACACTGATGCCAGCAGAGTGATGTGTCCTGACTCCATAGGGAGAGAAACAACGGAAGCTCTGTGTGTGGTACATCTCCTGGACTCGGCCATATGAGCTTCTTCCCTTGAATAATTTTAATCTGTATCCATCCCCTGTAATAAACCATAACCATGAGTATAACTTCCAGTGAGTTCGGAGTCCTCACAAATTATCAAACCTGAGGATGGTTTGTGGACCCTCGGAACTTACAGTTGATATCAGATGTAAGGACTATGCCCTCTATTTTGTTATTAGCCTAAACTCTATGCAATATCACAGCAATGAAAAAAAATGTTTTGATAGATATTCTTCTTCTAAAAATCCAGGAAACTTTAACTATTTCCCACAAATCAGCCAAGAGCCTCCCAACATGCTCTCTATTTATTCTTCCTCTTTATCACTCTCCCATGTCTCTACTCCACTCTTCTCCAAAGAAATTCTTCTTTATTTGTAATGATCTTGCATATTTTTAATCATCTCTCCTATTTCTCTGTATTTTTGACTCCTACATACCCATTTTGGAATTTCACTTTCCTATTAACAGTTATCTTCATTTATTTGAATTGTTTATATGTATACTAAAATTTTTCTACCTGAAAAAATATATATATATGTATCTTTTTAATAAAAAATAACCTTCTCAAAACCAGGTCTATGTATTTTCCAATCTTGACACACATTCACATGCAAAAATATAACTGTCCAGCAAGAACAATTAATTGAGAGCAATTTATATTTCACAGCTTTTAAAATTCTCTTTTGCAATTTCGACACTCTGATGGAGTTTATATTCCAGCTTCTAATCCCAATTTTTTCCTCTCTTTCAAAATTTTCTTTAAACTTGTCCTAAGAAGCTCTTCAGTCTTGCCACCTCGTCCTCTCATCTCTGCATCTGTCTTCTTTTCTACCAATTATTCTTTGATTTTTTTCTAAGTAGATCCTAATATTCTATACTTTTCCCTCTTCTCCTTCTCACAAAATACCCCCAATATATCTTTTAAGTGAGAACCAAAACCATCTACACCCACACAGCTTACTGGCCATATTATCATGACCTTACTATTTCAACGTGTTTATCAATATAACTTTACTATTCCAAGAAACTTGCCCTCAAGAATAAAAGTTACAAATAACTTTACTCTTCATTCCATTTCATTCTGAAACACCAACCAATTCTTCCATATAAAGTATTAAATGACAGTATGCACACTAAAACTCTTGGACTCCCTCTTCAAAATCCTCACCTTGTTACATCCACTAATTCTAGACTATTATATCCAATTCTAACTAAGCCCCTGCATTGAAAGATCCACCTTCATCTAGGTAGGTCTTCAAAATCTCAATAAATATCCTGACTTTGCCCTTTCCCTTCTGAGGTCCTGTTAAGACTATATCAAGGTTCTGTTCTCCCTTACCATGGTAAGAACAAACTCTGCTTTGAGCTATCAAAGATAGTTTTGGTGACATTTTCAGGAGCCAGTATTTGACATAAGGCCCAGGAGTGAAGATAAAGTAGCAAGCCATAATTTCCCTTTGTGACTGAGTGTTTATATGTATACCTTTAGTGGAGGAGGCAGAAGGGAAATGTGTTGCAGGTGGGTAGGGAAGAGAAAGAAACATACAGAGGTATGCCATTTCAAAATGTTTAAGAGATTTCCACAACCAATATCTCATTTGAGCCTTATGATAATGCTTTGTGGTAGACAGGGCATATACTATGGTCCTTATTTTAAAGATGGAGATAGTAGCCTTGTAGAAGTTAAGTGAGTTTAAGATTTGGGACACATAACATGAAATAGCTAGAGAAAAATTCTAAAGCAGAGGTCAGCAAACTGCATTCTGTAGGCCAAACCTGGCACCATGGCCTGTTTATGTAAGGAAAATTGTGTTGGAACACAGCCACATCCATTTCTTTGCATAACTGTCTATGGTTGCTTTAGTGCTACAACAGCATCACTGAATAGTTTTGACAGAGACCATATGGCCTGCAAAGCCTAAGATATTTACTATCTGGCTTTTTACAGAAAAGGTTAACCAGCTTCTATTCTAAAGCAAGATGTCACAAAGTTAACTCCCAAATAAATACAATAAAATGATTAAACCCTAAAGGCCTTGAGGATATCAATCAGATAGTTCTTCATCTAGCAAAGGGATATTTGAAAATATGAAGTGATAAACTGCCAGGTTCTAAGGTTTCTATGTCATAGGAAAGTGTCCTCCCAGGTAGTTCTCCACCTAGATACAGAGTGCATTGATATTGTGAATGGAAGTTGTGTTGGTAAAGAATGATCAATTAGCCAGCACTGCAGGCAACTATGCAGCAACAAATAGGCACACAAATAGCTACAATAATAAAAGATATTGCTGATGAAATTGAACTTTATAGACTTTGAAAATATATCCGAAAATATTAAAGGAATGCTCTGTAATAGCAGTATCAGCAATAGCTGAGAAAGGAAACCAGTCTGCAACAGGCAGGCATGAATTATCAGGAAATACATCAATAGCTTAGTGGATAATAGAGTCAGCTCTCCGGGAACTCAACAAGAGTTATGTCTGCCTTTTTACTCTCCCTCTGTAGCCTGAACTTCAGCCTCTGCACAGATCTTCCAGCTTCCAGAGTTGCTCACGCATAGTCTACTCTCCAAACAAAATGGTCCTTTTACAACAGCACTTAGATCACCATACCGCTTTGCTTGAAACCCTCCAATGGCTACATATTTCACTAAAGGAAGATTTTCCTTGAAGGTAATAAAGCCACAGATTCAGTCCTCTCACTTGCACAGGACTCTTCCAAGGGCCTGGCAATATATTCATGTAGTCTTTTTATTTTTTTAATTTGTAATTGTGAGATATTTTAACCATAACTGTCTATTTTTGAATTTCCCTCTGTCACAACTGTTTTTGAGTCAAGTGGTCCACGATCGACACAGACACTATGGGAACCAGTTAAGGAGAAACTGAATTTGAAAACTATTCAGTTTGAGTTAGTGGGAGGTATTACTGTAGCTGGAGATTACTTCAAAGTAAAGTTTTTGCTGATATAGAAATGCCTTCCAGGAATACTTCTTCTACTACTTCTCAGTGCCAGCATACAATGTGACACTAAAGATCAGGCCTAGAGGTCATAAGATAGGAACTTATCTTCATCATATAAGAAATATGCGGCTAGCAGAAGAGAAAAGGGGTTTGAAACATATGGAGCCAGAAGCTAGTCTGCAGAAAATTCTTACAAATCTTACTTCGTGTAAAAAAGAAATTTGAGAAAAGCTTTCCCAAATTTGACACAATTCTAAAAATGTACATGGCATTACCCATAATGAGTTGTGAACTCAAATTTTTCTACACTATGAATAAAAAATAAATTTTGACTAAATAAGATAAAGACTGAATTATCTTTCTATTCTTCCTCTAGAAAATGATGTGACAAAATAATATGTAAAGGGGCAATCAAAGAGATTTTAGCCAGAAATAATGAAGAGGGGAAAGGTAATACAGAGGGGTGTCACAGTTAATTAGTAAAATTATTATGGGGATGGGTTTTTTTTTTTGGATTTTATGGTGTGTAGGGGCGGGGGGAAAATAAAAACTTTTTCTTCTACCCTCCCAAGTTCTGTGGCTGGGGCCCTGGGAATTAAAATGGCAAAAGATGGATTAACAAGGAGGAAATAAACAGAGTTTATTAAGAGCAATGCACAGACACACAGAATAAACTCCATAAACTCAAAGGGGTGGTTGTAACTTAGGGCTTATATAGTATCTTAACAAAGAATAGTAAATTTGTGTAGAAGTGGTAAGACAAAAGAAAGGGGATTTGGCATTCAGGAGCAGTAAACTGGGAAGGTAAATATACAGGGGAAGTGAATAGAAGATAAAGGTTGTTTTAGTGAGGTTTGTTATGTACATTCCTCTCTATCTCTGAGCTTTAAGAGTCTATAATGATTAGGAGTCTTTTTGCCCTTCCTGGTATGATAGTGGGGAAGACAGGCGGTTTCTTTTGCATCTGCTATTCTTCATTTCCTCAACTCAAAACAATCCTTATGCCGAAGTGGTATATTTGGAAGTGGCATATTCCAATCCCCTACCCTGGTATTTGTCACTCTAAAAACTGATCATTTCTTGTGGGGTTTTTTTTTTTTCCATTCCAAGTAAGTTTTTAAGTTTGTGCCTAATTTTGTATTTCTTTACATATGCAAGGCCTTGAGGACTAAAATTTCAACCCCTGCAAAACCTGGATGCACCCTTAAATCTCAGTTAAATACAATGCCTTAATAATAATAGCCTGACAAGGCTTGCATGAAGGAGCCCCACTACTCTCTGACTCCTCTCTGACACTCCCACCCTCTCCCACTCCCCTCAAGCCACTATAGTAAGCTGTTCCTGAGTCACACTCAGAACATTCCCACCACAGGACTTTTGCACTGGTTGTTTCCTGTGTTTAAAGCGGTCTTTACCCAGACACCACCATGATGTTTCTCTTACTTTCTTCAGACCTCTGTTGAAATATTGCCTTAATAGAGCAGACTTCCTTGATTACATTTATAAAGTAGCACTGCCCTCCAGCTCCCATCACATTCTATCATCTTTCCTTGCCTTATTTTCCTTCTTAACAACTAGCACCATTTAAAGTTCTAAACAGTTATTTGTTTACTATCAGTTTCTACAAGTAGAGTGTAAGCTTCAAAGAGGCAAAGACTCTCATTCACTGTTGTATCCCCAGCAATGAACGCTCCCCAGGGCCTAGAGCAATGTCTGGCTCATAGCTAGTTCTTTCATGTTATCTATTGAGTGAAAGAATGAATGAGTGAGTAGAATTATTAATACCTAAATTTAAAGGGATTAGTAGCAAATGCAAGACTAGGTTATAGCTGTACCTTATTTTATTTGCAATGAATATCATGTAGTTTGATAAACTATATCTGATTCATTAAAGAGTGGGTGTTTAGTTCTTTTCCACTAGAATTTATAGTTGCATACAACAGGTCAAGGTAAAAAAGCCTTTTCAAGTTTTACTAAGGACAAATAATCAAAACGTGTGGACACAATTATGACTCTTTCTGAGAAGTTAAACCAGTTGAGCATTTTGACCAAATAGCACTTATTTGAGGCCCATTCCTATTGGTTAACATTCCTTTCACAATATTTTAAACTTGTACAAACTGCCTTTTAAGACTGTTTTTAAAACTGTAACTTATTTCTCATAAAATTAAACATAAGACCTCACATCCTACCATCTGGAAGAAGTTTCAGAGATTACTGGACCTGATGGTTCCCAAGCCACCTGTGTATTAGGAGGACCTGGAGTGTACGTTTTAAAAAAGCAGAAACAAAAGTTTAAAAAACACAAAAAAACAGAGATTTCCAAGCCCAGGAGCTAGTATATTAGAATCTAGCAGAGTAGCATCCCGAGGTGGTTTTTTTGTTTGTTTGTTTTTTGTTTTTTTAAACAGGGTCTCCTCTGACTGCAGCCTTCCTGACTCACAGGATTTAGGAACTACTGAACTTGTTTGCTCCTCTCATTTACTGTGTGTCACCAAAGGTGAAACTAATGTATGTAAACCTTGAATAGGAAATAGAAAAAAGAATCCAATACCATCAGAGATAGTGGTTCTCAATCTGATTAAACAAGCAGAGTCACCTGGAAAGCTTTCATCTCACTAGCCAGGCTCTCCCCCAGGCTAACAATATCAGAATCTCTGGGTGGAACCTATGGCATTGCTCTTTTAAAAGCTCCACAGTGGGTCTAATGTATAGCAAGGAATGAGGAACCCTGATCTAGAAGAAAAGAATGTCAAGAAACAGAGAAACCATTCTTGTTTTCTTCTTAGGCACTTATTAATTTCCTCAGTCTGAAAACCATATGGCAAAAAAATCAACTTGGAAACATCCCATTCAACTGACTTTTTATAGCTGAGAATGTTGGATTCCAGAGAGACTTGCCTAAGATCAAATAATTAGTTAGAGGTTAACTTGGAACCTGAACCCAGGTATCCTATTTTGCCACTTTTACTACATCAAAATCCGATCCACTGCACTTCATTCCATAAGCAAGCCTATACTGACCTGATAGACGGTAGTTTTGTTTTGTTTTGTTTTGTTTTCCTAATTGAAACATAGTCAGTTACAATGTATCAATTCCTGGTGTACAGCATAATGTCCCAGTCATGCATATATATACATGTATTCATTTTTATATTTTTCATTAAAGGTTATTACAGATATTGAATATAATTCACTGTGCCATACAAAAGAAATTTTTATCAATTTTTATATGTAGTGGTTAACATTTGCAAATCTCAAAACACCCAAATTTATCCCTCTCCACCTCCTTTGCCCCTGGTAACCATAAGATTGTTTACTATGTCTGCAAGTCTGTTTCTGTTTTGTAGATGAGTACTTCAGTGTCCTCTTTTTTCTTTTTAGACTCTTATTCAATCTCCTAGTCATACCAGGCTTCACTTCTGCAGTGAATCACAGACAGGAACTGGTTATAGTTCAGATTAAATGGTGGGCTAGCCAAGCAGCTCCAAAACACCAATCTCTAACAGTATTTTCCAAACTTGCCTGGTCAAAGACTCATGTGAGGAAATGGTTAATAATAAAGGTTCCTGGGGCTCTCCACCGAAGAGCCTGACTCGGTAACTCAGCACAGCACCTTGGAATACGTAAATTTAACAAGAGTTGCAGCTCACTCATATGCCCTGCCAGTTTGGAAAAGGCTGCTAAAATATTATAGGAATAAATGAAATTTTATCCCACTTAATTCTAATTTCCATGTATGACTCTTTACATGAGGAGTCAGCAAAATTTTTCCATAATGGATCAGTTAGAAGTAGTTCAGCCTTTGGAAGCCATGTGGTCTCATTTGCAACTAATCAACTTGCCTTTAAAATATGAAAGCAGCCATGGATTATAAATGAATGAATGAGAGTGGCTATATTCCAATACAACTAATCACAAAAACAGGTGGGGAGCTGGATTTGACTCATACAGTATAATTTGGCAACCTGCTAGTTTAGATAATTACCAAGATACAAATTTATAGTTTATATCATTTAGAAATATTTACCTATAAGGCATAAAAACAAAAAGTAACAGTGATTAAAACAAATGAGGATTTATTTTATCTCACATAACAAATTTAGACCCAAGTGTTTGCTGATGTTAGTTTAGCAATTCAATAATATTTTGGAAGTGGCAGCATCTACCTCCAGTAATCTCTAAAAGACATCTCCCTATGTATCACTGGCTAGATTTGGATCACATACCTACACCAGGTTCATGACTAAGTTCATTATCTCTGAAACCAAGGGAATTCTATGTAAAATGTGTATGCTGAGGGGAAAGAGAGGGTACAGAGATTTATTAACAAGGAATAAAGCTGGGTAAGTAGTGCTTTTTGGTAATCAACTAATAGTGCCCACCACTGTGCACCCCCTTTGGCAACTGAACTTCCACACGCATATCCTTCTTCCTACACAGGCAGTTTATATAGGTGTATTCATATCCTCCCCAAGAGAGAAAATCCACAAAGTCACATCTAGCTACTGCAACCAGGTCCAAATCTAGGATCTCTAGGTGATGATCAGTTTTCTTTATTTGGTCCAAAGATACCTACTAATAGATCTGAAAGTTTTCTCTAAAGAACACGTTATCTGCTATCAACTCTAAAGAACATGTTATCTGCTATCAACACATTTAATGATGGGAAAAGACTTTATTTTTTTGGAAAAGACTACATCAATAGTTAATATTTATTGTCATATAAGCTGTCCTGTTAGAAAAGAATAGTGGAAAATGCCTGTCCTCTCAATGGAGAAAGTTCCTGGTTAATCAATCTGATAGTTGTGTTTGTGAAAATCTCTCTATTTTTCTTCCATAGCCTCTGGTTCTTTCCTCTATAAGATACTCCTTAATCACTATTGTCAATACCTAAAACTGAGATGGACATTCAGGAGAAAGTTCTTTTCTAATTTTAGCAAACCCTGCATGTTGGTATAAGTTCAAACATCTAGGGATTGCCTTTGAGGTTCAACAATTATATAGTTGTTGGTGAGGCATGCTTTATCCTTAACAGTAAAGTTCCTCCCAAAAACTTAGATTCCATCTACTTGCTTCTGATCAATTCCTTGCATTAGTAACCACAGCTAAAGATTTTGTCTAGACGTAGTCTTTGAGGCAAAGGATTCTTGTCTCCCTGCTGCTAGATCCTGTGCTCTTCCAAATCCTCTGGCATTTAACACACATAATCAGGTCTTTGTGGTAAGAAGCCCTAGTTTTATTAGTCTTAAGGGTGCCACACTTTCGCCTCTGCTTGTTTGAACTTGGTGGTACCAAAGACACTGTCTATAACCCTGCCACGGTATAAATTATGGGACTCTGTTCATTTTGATCGAAGGTCACAGATTACCTTTGTTAGTAAAGTCATAATGAGACAGGAGGGAAGAGGGCAGGGAACAACCATTAAAAGAATGACACAGTAATTAGTACCAAGACAGCAGATGATTAAACTCCCAGTAGACCTTGAGCTTCATTATACACATTGTAATGTATTAGCATGACACACCCACAGGTGCTACGACAGTTCGTTCTGAGGCTACCCATGAAAAGTCAAAGAGAGGGCAGTGGCCCAATTCCTGGGAATCTCCTCCCCTTCCCCAGAGTAATTGGAATAATCCTCTCACTTGTTAGCATATAAAAACTAGCAACACTGAGTTTTTCAGCCTCTCTTGCTCCCTCATCTTCTGAGACAGCCTGCATGCTGTCTATGCAGTGTGTATCTACTTTTACTTTAAACTAAACACCTAACCCTGCACTTCTTGGCCTTTCTCTTACCTTCTGAGACACCCTGCACTCTGTCTATGGAGTGTACACCTCTCTAAGTAAATCTACTTTTCCTCAACTATGGCTCCCACTTGCATTCTTTCCTGCACAAAGCCAAGGACCCTCACTTGGTGGGGTGCATCCTAGGGACTCAGCCGAGACCTAGGACACAGCCATACTCTTGAACCCCATTTTTTTTTCTATATCAATACTTTCTTTGCTCTCTGCTTGGAGATTAGCTATCTAGCTTAAGTTTGCCTCTCTTAGAAGGACTTCTTTGCTAACAGAGCTCCATCAAATGGCTGAACCCTATTTAACCTCTACAGGTCCTCACAGTATCTCCATGGAAACTGGAGAGATCCTTGAAGCACAGTTTGAAAATCATAGATAAAAACACACAATCACTTACAAATAATTTGACCCCATGTAAGTAACTTATTTTGATTGGCAACTGGGTAGTGTGAGGGACAGCTAAGAGTGTTTTGCCAAGGTCATCTCATGTCCAATACCCCTTATCATTTGCCCAAGTGACATGGATGCTGGGATATCAACCACAAGGAAATAGAGTAAGTGACCAGCACCTTAGAAAACCAATCAGTATATTTAGAATAAACTTTAGAAAATCTGCAGTTAAAACAAAACAACAAAAAAAAACTTGAGTGATTTATTTTTCAAGGCAAGTGAAAGATAAACCCGAGAAAAAAAAAGTTCAAACTTTCCTTGATTGACTCACGTATTTTTTTATACTGTTGAATAATACATGCATATTATACATATGTATATATTTGCAAATTCTTTACGGGAGGAGGTAGAAAAGGAAGGGTTCCGCTTCAAGATGGCGACGTAAGCAGCTCCCGAACTCACCTCCTCCCTCAAACACACCGAAACTACGGATATATATGAAACACCGTCCTTCGGAAAGAAAAAAACCCTGAAAACTAGCTGAGCAACTCCTACATATCAGGCCAACAAGAGAAAACCCACATGGAAGCAGGTAGGAATCTCGTCATAAACCCCACACTCGGCTCAGGGACCCAGGGTCTGGGAGGAATTCAAAACCCCGAGCTTCTCCCTGAGGAGCAAAGGGTTGAACCCCACATAGAACACCACCAAATTTTAAGATCTTCACTTGAGAGAGGGAAACGTCGTCCAAAACGTCTCACGTTGAAAACCAACAGAGCTTGTGCCCAAGAGACCCACAGGTTATAAGGGCCTGAGGATCGGCTCTTACAGGGCTCGAGCTCGGACTCACCTGCCCCGGGACCGGCGCGGGAGCAGCAGCCCCAGGGCCGCCCAGACTGTGTGGGAGACGCTCACTTGGTTTTTTCTTGTCCTGGAGCCTCGGCCTGAGGGGCAGGCAGCCGGTTTGACAGGTATCTGGAGACCTGTGGGGAGTTCTTCTGGAAGGAAACACAGCCACCATCTTTACACTCCCGGTCGCGCTCAGGACGCCGGGGTCTCCTGGGGGAGCTTTTACACGCGGCTAGTGCGCCAGTTTCTGCACCCGCTGCGCAAGGGACGTCGGTACGTCATCTGGCTGAGGAGGCTGACGAGGCTGACGAGGCTGACGAGGCTGACGAGGCTGACGAGGCTGATGCTTAGGTTCCACAAGACTACATACTTGGGCACTTTAAAAGCTGTTGCCTGAGGGTCCGGCTTGCAGTCAGCCTGAATCTAAGGGCTGAGGTCCTCCTCTCTGGGACGCAGACAGATCCGGGTAACTCCTCAACTATTGAGCCCATTAAAAATAAAATAGGCTGCTGGGACAATCGCAAAGGTTTGAGAGACGACCAAGAGCTGGGCAGGGTTGAGCAGAGAGGTTCATCTCCCACACGAGGCCACTCCTTCAAGACTGGGAAAGGTGACTTTTTTCAGATGTATAGAAGCCAACACAGAGAGGCAAGCAAAAATGGAGAAACAGAGAGGGAGGAAAGGTAGGAGGGAGGAAAGAATGTACAATGGCAAGTTGGAAAAAGAAAAGCTACATGTGAAAGAACAGATCCAGGGGTCAAAATGGATAAATTCAGCCACTCATTCATTACTGCTTATTGAACACTAACTGTCTTCTGAGGAATCTCATGCCAGGTCCAGGAGGTAAGAGATGGGAGTGCTGCCCTGGTGGTGCCTACAGACTGATGGAGATAGGGCTGTGGTGTTGCAGAATTTCAGAGTGCCCTCTTAGAGGCATGCAGTGAGGTGGCCCTCGGTGGGCACACTTGAACAATGAAATAAGTCCAACAGGAGTCAAAAACTCTGGGAGCAAAGGGACAGTGACCAAGACTGTCTGGATGAGTTAGGAACAGCCTTACGTAGAAGGTGATATCTGAGCTGACTTTAGACAGTGAGTGGAGAGTTACCAGGCTGAGAAAGGGGAAGAATCTGCCAGGCATTGAATAAAGTGACCATGTGTCAAAAATACCTCACTTTTCTGATGCCTAAAATCTCTGTGCTCAATAGGATGCCAATTTTAAGAACAAGCAACCTAGTGTGTAAGGAACTTTCTTAAAATCACACAGTGGAACTACATGGAAGATCAGGGGAAACTTATTTGAACCAAGACTTCAAAGAAAACAAAATGTCCTGCTTGCTTGTTTCTGTGATAAGGTTAACCCCCCATCCCCACCCCGGGAGCCCTACCTGAATTGCTTGCCCCTCTCATCATATAGAAACATCAAATGCTGTGGGAAAACACTGGAAGTTTTCAGTAAAGTTCCTGCATTTTATCTAATTTTTCTTCCCTTCTGAACAGTACCAGGAAGTCAAAAGAGGTCACTAGGACAAGTCAGCAATTCTGTGGAACTGGATGCTGGTTGCAGTGCCTCTGTTTCAGAATTATAAAATCTAGAGGTAAGAAAGATTTAGATAATAGTTAGCCTCTGACTTACTCAACGGTAGGACATGAAAGGCATAACACTTGTGTTGCAAAAAGGTCATCTGGTTTACAAGCAACCTCAGGGTCCAGAATTTGCTATTCTGCCTTCCCTTACAGAAGAGCACTGGACAGAAGAAAAGGCAGCTTCCCTGACGAATTGCTCAGGGTAAAGAGCAATTTGCCTTAAGACTGAAGCAACTTTAAAGACTCTACTTACATTTAGACCTAAAAAGAAAAAACAAATCACAGGCTCTAAGCTCCGATGTTTTAACCCTTTTAAAGTTATTTAAACAATTGCAAAGTGTGTTTCCAAGGTGCAGTATTTTCTTAACTCCCATGATTTATCATCTGGAGCAGATGGCAAATATGCTAACTATGTTCAAAACATCAGTTTTAATCATTTAAACCTCTTCAAGCACACTTTAAGAAGGGGTATGGGGTTTCCTATGAGAAAATATGGCATTGTTGCTAAACTCATGCTCTCTGAAATCAGACCTCTTTGGTTTAAATTCCAGCTTCACCCCACCTCCCCATATAACTTTGGCAAATCACTGTATCTCTCTAAAGCATAGTCCCCTCAACTGCATTGTGAGGCTAATGATAGTAACCACCTCACAGGGGTGCCATGAGGATTAAACAAGATGATCTGTGCAAACAACATACCATATCTTAACCACTCAATATATCAACTATTTTTCTTCTCATTTCTTTTCATTCCTGATATTTTCCCTTTAAACTGATGGTGGAAAGAGAGACTTATGAGAGTGCTTGGGATTTTTTGTTTTTTGGGGAGGTTTTGGGTTTGGTTTTTGTTTTTTATTTTTTTATTGAAGTATAGTTGATTTGAAATATTAGTTTTAGGTGTACAACATAGAGATTCAAAAATTTTTGTAGATTAAGCTCCACTTAAAATCTTTAGAGAATGCTTAGGTTTTAATGCACTTGCACTCTGGATTTATTTTGAGCTCCCCATGTTAATAGTGATAGAACATCTCTTTCCTCTTTTACTTCTAGTGTTAGAAAGCCTTAAGCAATGAATTGCAGTAGAGACTACAAGGATAAAGTGTGAATGCATGCAAGAATATTTGAGAGAAGAAATAAAACAGGAAAATAAAGATCAAAGGGGTTTACAAAATAACTGAAAAGCGACAGTTGTATTTAGGACAATCTTTCAATTATCCATAAAGATCATTCATTAAGGAAAAGAAGAATCAGCTGGCTAGCACAGCCCCAGATCCCAGTGTTCCTGCCTCTCCACAGGTTTGGAGAACACTGGAATCACTAATGTGTACTGAAGTCACCCCTACCTGATCGGCGCCAGGTCCTGAGCCTCACCATTGGTGACATGGGCCTAAGTATACTTGGATGTCCATAAGGCTGCCTAATTCACCATGGCAGTATAAATGAGTCTAGGCAGGGAAGAGATGCATTAAGGTTTTTTTGTTTCTGATTGTTTGTTTGTTTGTTTTTAAGGGAAGTGTTAGTTTTTGAGAGCAGAGGAGTAAACAGTTTAAACTCCTATTCCGAAACTTTAGCCAATGGTAAATAGTTGGCTGCTGCTTACTGTCCTTGATTTTAACTTTTTGTCTTTTCTCGTAAGATAAGTGTTCCCTGATGGAGAAGTGACTTATGACATAGAAAAGTGCTTGATTAGTAACCAGTCTGTCTCCAGCTGTGGAGCAGTCTCATCCTAAAAACTTTTGGGAGGTTCTAACTCGAAGCTGTGGTTTCATTTCAGAGGAATCCAGAAAGCGGGGGTGGAGGAGAGAGATACTATAGCGAAAAATCTCTTCCCTTTGTCTTCTGTACTCTCCTAGAAGGAGAGCACAAAAGGAACATACACAAACGAGGTTCAAGTACACTAAGAATCACAGTTTCTAAAGGATAGCGAGAGGTCAATGATTTGAGAGTCAAGAAACTCGTTTCTCATGTTTACTTCAGCTGTGACTCATTATGAAACATTGCCAGGGGTCCCAGAAACCTCCAGCCCTCAGTTTGCCCATCTGTAAAATGAAGATTTGAATAACTGGCCAACCCACATTACATCTGATATATTTTCAGAGACTCAGAATGAAAATCATAAACACGTATTAATACAAAGACGAGAGGTTCCCTGCTGAAAGAAACTAGGCTAGCAAAAAAAAAAAAAATTCACATTTAGATGCTAATTAGATGTACCAGATTAAAGTAATTTAGTAAAAATTAGTGAGAATAAAAATCTGTGGTTTGGTGATAAAAAGAGAGGACTTCTATAAGAAGAGACAGACAAAATCAGAGATTCGGTGACTCTCATTTACTTGGTAGAGTTTAAATGCTTCCCCTCCGTCCTATAAGGGAAATCCTTGGGAAGTTTGCAGACTGTCACCATCTGTTCAGCAAAACATGCATCAACATAATATTTTCCACATGTTACATTGTTTTTTTAATTTTTGAAAACAGAAATTAATCTTTTCCTAGTCGAATGTTTTACTATAACCACTGTCAAAGAAAATTAAGTAGAAGCTCTCTGTTTTGATCCTACTGCTCTTACCAAATCATTTGCATTCTCTGTGGCAATGTATGGCTTAAAGCTGAGAAGAAACTAATTTGGCTTCTCTTCAAAACATAGCAAGTCTATATTTCCTAAGTCTGTAGAACTGCTCTTTGAAGCCTATCTTTCATGTAGCTGCGAAGTCACATCTCTCCACTTTCCTCATCAGAACCCCATAGTGACTCCCACTGACAACTTAATCAAGGCCAAGTTTACTATCACTGCCTGGGTATCCACTCTTGGCTGTGTCATGGCAGCCAACCACCCCTGTCCTTACTATCCTTCTTTCTCCCACCACCACTCCACTGGCTGATACACTTAGCAACCAGGCCTGGAAGACAATGCAGTTGGCCAACTAGTGCCTACCAGCATGCAAGGCATAAAAGGACATGGACAAATGGTCCTAGACATTCTTCCTATCCACACAAACTGGTTGGGAAGGAGATAGAACTATTAGAGGAAAAGACAGTAAAAACATCCAATGTGACATGGTAAAAACCATAATTACAACAATGATGATGGTAATGATGCTGGTAATTGGGCAGGATCTCAAAGTTAACTCCTTTATTTCATCTGTGTCTTCTCTTCCAAGTTTCTAGACTATGGTTGGCCAGAGGAAAATTAACTTTTAACCCTATGTGGTTTAAAGTTTATAGTTTCATCCAGTTCTTTTGGTTGTCCTTTTAGGTAATACTCAGCTGTATTGGTAATGCCCATTTTCCCAAAAGGCAAAATCCTAGAAAACAATTGTCTTGTCCAGCTGGTTTTGTGGTGCTCTGAGCAAATCTTGGTCCATCTATGACCTTTGATAATAATATCATCTCTCCAAAAATTAAATTTATTTTTACCTCACAGCAATTCCCATAAAGAAAGAAAACACTGAGTGATGTGTTCATAAAAAGTGTGAAGAGCAGATCTTACTGTTATTTTTAAACAAGTAAATAAAGAGTTCAGCAGTTACTTTAGAATAATTATTGTAGGCTGACTGCATCCCCCCAAATTCATATTTTGATGTCCTAACTCCTAGTACCCCAGAATGTGACTACATTTAGAGATAGGGTCTTTAAAAAGGTAATTAAATTAAAATGAGGTCATTCAGGTGAGCCCTAATCCAGCATCACTGTGTCCTTCTAAGAAGAGGAAATTTGGACACTGACAGGCACAGTGGGAAGATCATGTGAAGACACAGGGAGAAGACGAGCCATCTACAAGTCAAGAGGAGAAACCTCAGAAGAAACCGACCCTAGACACACCTTTATCTCAGATGTCTGGCCTCCAGAATTGTGTGTAAGCCACCTAGTCTGTAATCTTTTGTCATGGCAGCCCTAGCAAACCATTACAATAGGAAACCTCTGAAAACATCTCTCTGTGAACAGTACAACAAAAAGAGTTTTTTTGGTCTGTTTTTTCACTGGTATTAGCTGTTTTACACACTTCAATAGTATCTGGCACAATAGATGTCAAATAATATTTATTGAATTAATGAATAAACATTATCTGTTGAGTTAATTCAAGATGTAACTTTAATGCATTTTGCCAAAATAGCAAATCAAACTAAAAAAGTAACTTTCTCATTAAAAAAAAATTCTACATTTATACATTTATGTGTGAGGTAATTTCTAATCATTGTTTAAAAAATTGTTTTAAGGCTAAAATAGTAACAAGTCATTATTTCCACAAATGTTAATGAGTTACTTTCTTGGGGTAAAAGCCTCAAATTGTGGAGAAGTGACTGATAAAAGTATTTAATTTGAATTTTCATGTATGTTTCTATAGCCAGAGTCGTCCTGATATTCAAAGCCTTGCTTGTTTTTTTCTCTCATCTTACTGATCTCTTCTAAATCCTGCAGAAGTTGTTAGAAGTACAGTTATCCCCATTTTATAAATAGAGAAAGTGAACTGGCAAGTCAGGGAATGTTCTTCAATATTGGAAAGCAGGCTCATAGGGAAGGCAGTTAAACCGGATGAAAACAATGAAACATATGCACCTGGGAGAGGGAGGGGGGAGGAGGGGAAAGAAGAAACTGAGGAGGACCACAGTCTTTGCCCCTCTCTCTACCCACAACTTCGATCATACCTAGAGTCCAGCAATTCAGAATCTTTCACATTGTATCCAAAAGGGTTTGGTTTCTGAAGTGTCCCCACCATCTAATTAGAAGACCTCAGCCTCTATGTAGGCATCCCCATTCATTCACTCATTCATTCAGTAACTAGTTACTGAATATCTACTGTGTGCAGGACACTCGTGTAGACTGTCTTGTACAATGTCCTGTAGTGAACAAAACAGACAAAAACATCCCCGCCCTCACAGGGCTTACATTCCAAGGGTGGAGACAGAAAAGTAAAAATGATAAATAAGTAAAACATATAACATGTTAGACAGTATTAGGTGCTAAATAGGAAAAAAAAAAAGAACAGATAAAGATGTGCGATAAAAAATGTGAGGGATAGTTGTAATATTACGTTAGCCAAGGAAGGTCTCATGAAGATGAGTTAGGAGGCTGACTATATGAGAAAACATTGAAACACGTTCTTATCTTCTCAAACAGTATCCTGAGCTTTAGATGCAAACAGCCTGGCCTTCATTCACAGCGCCACTCCTGATTTATGTGTGAATTTGAACAAATTTCCCAAGTTTTCTGAGTCTCAATTTCTTTTTCTGTAAAATGAAGAAAATTATACTCGACTTGTAGAATTGTAAGGAGTTTATGCAATACATATAAATCAAGTGCTTAAAACAGTGCCTGACATATAAGAACTCAATGAATATTAGGTTTTGTAATTGGGTTTTTTTTTTGGTTTTTTTTTTACTAGTGGTATTCCTACAATTTGATTTCAACATTGTGAAAATGCGACTAAACATCAGACCGCCTCACTGGATTGTTGTGGTCATCTGATGAGGTAAGACATATAAACAGCTCTTGAATCCTGGATCACAGTAAATGCTAAATATATGCCTCTTGCTCTTGTTATGGTTGTAACCAGGTATAATTTTTATTTTCTTAACAACTGCAACAGCATTCCTCTTGGAAAAATACCCTATGGGAATAGAAAGTGAGCTCCTAAGCGCATGGACATGAATCTACAATAATTAAGCAAAAGAGAAAGGAGAGCTAGTTAAGCTGCTCTGCACTTGAAAACAAATGGTGGGGAACTGGGAGAAAAGAGGGGAAGGAGAGAGGACCCAAGAAGGTGTTGTGAGGCTTGGAATTTTACAGGGTAAGGGCTTTCGAGATCTTCTCTAAGGATACGATGGTGGAGAAACATTTTACACGTAGAGATGCATGAAATTCAACTAGAAAATGTTTTGTTGCAACATGAACCCTTCTTCCGCCTGCCCATGCCACCAAAATCTGTAGTAAAGACAATTAGACTCACATGTGCTTTGTATGAATAAGTCTTTTGTGCATATTGGGAAGGGTTTCGTGAGCCAGAAGTGACCATGAAAATGTAAAGGCCACAAGAATTTGGAGAAATCTTAGAGATGACTTTGGGCTTCTACAGGGAATGGATGAGGCCTTCAGACAATCTTACCTAGTTCTCTGACATCTGAATGACACTATTAATAATAACAACCACAGCATTAGAAGGGGTGTGTGTGTGTGTGTGTGTGTATTTTGGTGGTGGAGGGAAGTGGACATTATAGGGACCTTACACAATAGTGGGGGCCAGTTAAACTGTCTCTAATAAATCTTTTGTCTGAGTCTGGAGCTTGAAGTCCACAGGGCAGGTCATCAGAATGAGAAGAAAAGATATTAAGTAGGGGTAAACAAGTACAATCTGGAACCCACAAGGTCAGGGACAGACTAGAACCCTCATCAGTGATAGCTCCTCTAACCTTGATGATGTGGGCATCCAGCCTGAAGGGCCCTTTGTCACAGAACTAAATAGACACGTAGTTCAAGAGTCAGAGAACTTTGAGGATTCCCAGGAAGGTGGCTGCTGCCTGGGGCAATGAGGTGAGCCAACAGATAGCAACAACACCTGTCACTGTGAGCTTCCAGAGTGCCTGCCCTGACTTTCCAAGAGTGAAACACAAAATGGTTGCTGTTTCGCTTTCAATCTTCATACCTATCGCAAACGTGTCTCGTGTGGCCCATCTCAGCTAGATACATTCAAGGAAGGGATTTCTCTAAAACATAATTCAACCTAGCCAAATTAACATATGACAAGGCCACCACACTAATAATTCTTGCAACAATGTGAGCTAGACATTTCATCCCCATTTTCAATTAAGAAAAATGAGGTTTAGCTGAGGGTCCATAACTTGCCTGGAATCACAAAACTAATAAATGGCACAGCCAAAATTCTAAATGCCTCTACATTGCCTAATTAGACATATTAAGTAACAATAGTCCAAATGGGAATAGTGACTTAATAGGTATCCCAAAAGGACGCCTCTAGTATTGTTAACTTTTATGATAATTAATCCCTTACAAATGTAAAACTGTTGTTTTCAATATAGTTTCTTATAAACTTTTCCTCTGGATCTTCAGAACAACGCTGTGAAAAAGACAGGTGAGTTTATTACCTACATTATACAGATGGGCACATTAATTCTTATTTATACTTTTCCTAAACCACACAGCCATTAGCAGAGCCAACTCTGGAATCCAGGTCTCCTGACTGAGCCCATTGTTCCAGAGCTCCATTCAAGTCAAAGTAGCAGGCCAGAGTTGACAAATGAGCCAAGAAGGAAACAAAAGGAAAGATGATAAAAAATAAAATAAAATAAAATAAAATAAACAATAGTAGATTTGGTAACAATTCTGTTAAAATTTTTTAAATGCAGTGCCACAGACCTGCTCCTTGCCTAGCAAATGAATTTACCCACATCATCCTTACTCTCATCTCTATCTCAGTAGTAGTGAGAACCAAACAGTTCCCCATTATCTGGCATGGTTCCCATGTCCCAGCACTAGGTTCTGATTTTTTCCAAGTTCTGAGGTTGGGAGCTGGGCACTGAGTTAATCCAGTTTAGGAAGAATCAATGGTGTCATCTTTGAAAGGAGTCAAAATTCCATCTTCATTTTACCAAAAAAGCTGAAGTTCCCTCTTGTTGAGACTTCATGAGAAACTAACTATGGTGACTGCTGTAGCTAGATTTTATTTATTCCTTCTACAAATATTTGTGGAATTTCTATCATGGGTAAGCAAAGTGTAATGCACTCGGTGGACACAACATGAATCAAACAGAGTCCACCCTCAAGGAACGTACAGGAAATAAATGGATGAGACATAAGCATGAATCTATATATACTATGAGATGCTGTGAAAGAAACTGTAGATCAAGTGCTATGGAAGTTCAGTTAGAGATCATTCCTTCTGGTTAGGGATAATAAAGGAAGCCTTTGTGGGGCTTGAGCTTGAAAATACTGTCTAAAGAAAGTAGCTTTGAAAACACAGAGTCCTTTAGATTAGCAGGAGCACAGGCATGTGAGGATGAGAAGTGGGAAACACAGTTAGAAGGGAGGGTTAGGAGTGTAGGAAATAAAGTTAGAAGGGTAAATTGGAGCCAGATTGTGGTGGACCTTGGAAAATCTACATCGGGAATTTGAAATTTATGTGTGGAATCACTGAAGTTCTCAAAGAGTTTGGGGGCAACTTGAAACACTTGGGTTAATGCTAGTTTGCAAACTTTGAAGAAAAGCAAATCTCAACTGATTTACATTTAACCATTTTCAATCCTAATTAAGTGTCATGGAATAAATAAAGATGATTAATTCTTTTAAATCAAAGGTATTAACTCTGGCAGTTATCCCTTCTGACTAGCCCCTCATACTCAAAGAATGCCTGCGTTTGGATAGAGACATAAGAAAAGGCAAGGAAGGGAAAATGTCCTGTTGGTGATGAGATCCTACTTAGCTTAACTTGTTTGAACCCCAGGATAATGCTATTTTCAGTACTATCTTCAATTGTGGTTTCCATAAGCTGCTGGCCCTTGGTTGGAAGAGAAATCCCTAGTCCATCTGGAAGTTCTACTGCAGGGAAAATAAAAACAGGCAAATCAGTCCCTAATTTTCTGATGGAGAGAGTCCATTACAAGGATGGTTGCCTCTGGAAGTATCTCACAGGAGTCACATCAAGTCTTTTCATTTCAATGACTAGGAAAGTGAGTAAACTTAGGCAAGACAGCTCATGAAATTACCCATCCCTGCATCATCCCGCAGTCATATGATGATGTCCCAAGCTATGGTGACTGTATAAATGAAACTTCATTCTCATGGGAGAGAAGAAATCAAGTCATTATACTGTCATTGTTTCCTAATGAAGATTTCACAGCCTAAGACTGAAAGAATAGGGGAAGTTTTTAACTATTCCTTTAAATATACATTTCTATGTATACAAATACACAAGTATATTAAACATATTATTTTAACATTGTATTAATTTAATATTATTTGATCATATTATTTTAAATTAAAATAACTGAAGTTTTTTTCTTGAAAAGTGAAGATGACCCACTCCCAATAACATGTTTCACAGACCAATGGGCAAATATCCAATTACCCTAACTGCTCATTTTTCTAGAAAAAAATAGAGATTATAACAGAGACCGCCCTCTGGCAGTCAGTTACAATATGATCATGATATACACATTTTCGCACATTTAGTTATTAATTTTGCCTAAAACTACTTTATAAAAACCATTGCTTCTTTGATGGGCATGAAAAGGCAGACAGAGAACCCCAGATACTGATGGCCTGGAGGATTCCCCAAGAAACAAAGGAAAGGTGGAGAAGCAGAGGTGAGAACTCTGGACCAGCCAGACCAGCAGCCAGCGACTGATGTTGTGGGAGGGGAGGGGTTCCAGCCTCCCCACTCTCCACCACTAATACTCCCCACAAACAAACAAACCCACTCTCAATTCACCTTTTAAGTTTTCATTTTTATTTAGTTTTTACTATTATTATGAATGCTATTTTCTGTCAATGAATCCTTATCATGCAAATAAATCTAACTGGATTCAGAGAACAATCAAACAAAAACACAAGCCTCCCTCTAGCAAAACTATTGAAAACACATTCCTTTAAGGTTAAAATTAAACAGCCTCTGCTGACTTTTTTTTCCCCCATGGCAGCAAACACTGGGTCTGTCTTAAGCCTTCCCTGGCTGCCCCACACATTTATACCAGCTTAGAGGCCTCCAAGAGGCAAATAACAAGCAGAATTAAAAAGGAACAAATGACCCACAGCCTCGGTGCTTTGTTTCTAGGAGCAACTGGTGTCCACTTCCAGAATCTCTGAGGCTGGAAATGATGGGGGAACTATGTGGTCCAGAAAAAAAACAATGTGTGGACCTGAGTGGCATGTCATTATTAAATTTCCTTACTGGGCCAACATACTGCCTTCTTACAGTTTACCAGATTTTGCCTAACCTCATCCACATTTAAAAGTCTATGGAAAAACAGGAGGGCCTTTCAGGGGGAAATTCATTCATGTTTGGATTCAGGCAGACTGAGGAACCTTTAATAGCACTGTCATTATCCTGCAGGGCACACCGCAGAGCAGCCAGCAAGCTCTCCCTCAATGGACACAAAATTTCCTCTGGAATTTACAGAGCAGAAACCTTAAACACACATCGCCATAAGAACCAGATTACATAATGTCTCCATCACCCTCCTGACAGCTACAATTATGAGTCAATCCCTGGTTTAAATATGAAACCGGAAGCTCTGTGTTTCCCCTCTGACTATGTGGCAGGCTAAGTGGACCTCTCCGGGCCTGTCAGTTTGGAGATCTGAGCTGCTCCCACAGTCACTAATTTAGCATGAGACCAAATGATGGGGTAATTAAAAGCAGCACTGCCGAGACCCACTTCAGGACCAGATGTTCTCCTTGTTTAACCATTGCCCACATGAGGAACAGAAATAGTGCCCCTACCCCCCCCCCCTTTAATTTTTCTTTTTCTTTATCTTCCCCAGCTAATTTCCGGCTTCTGATCCCACAAAATAAAATAAAAATAAAAGCCCCATTACCAAAAGATGACATGTTATTGAACACATGCCTGTAAGTTGTAATGTGCCCTGTAGTCTCCTCTTTGTACTTCTTGAAGCCTTCCAGCGCAGAAGACTTAAGTTGCCCTGGAAACTTAGCAGGACTAACAGCTCTAAAGAGCCCCACCTAGCTGCAAGTACTTGAATGTGAGTCAACACTGACCACCCTGGCACTTAGTAGCCAGAGACTAGTGAATAGCATTGCTTTTTGGTTTTTTAGGAGCCAAAGATGGGCTGAATGAGGCATCCCCTCCCCTTTTATTGACCAAAAAAAAAAAAAAAAAGGACAAATAAAAGTCTCTACCCTAACTTCTACAGCCCACTGGCTAAGAAGGCCATGGGTCATCTGGTAAATAAAGGAGAGATCTTCTCTTCATTTCTCTGGCTACTGGATAAATAATAAGACAGAAGAAAAGGGAAATTGAGCTATAATTCAAATCTTTCAAAAATGGAAAAGCAGTATACAATATAGCTACTTCAGTCTTATCAAATTAGATGAACTAGCTTTCATATGTCCTTTGGGATCTAGGGTCTTGCTTCCCTAGCTTTTAAACAACAGTCTTTAAGCACTATCTTGCAAATCAAGAGAATAGAGATGCAATTGTAATTCCTGTAACTCCCCAGTTTGTGACCATAGACAAGCCACCTCTCTGAAGTAATTTCTTAATCTGTAGTAGGGAATGAGTTTTTGCTTTCTTCTCTTCAGATGCTTATCTCTGCAAACCTTATCCTCACCAACAATTTCTAGGCATGTGCATTTCAAATTTTTAAAATAAAAGATATTACCAAGTCTGAGGATTTGCAAATAAATAGGTATAGTCCTTTAAAAAATAAATAAATCTAATGTATAAGATTTGTTTGTTCACGTGGGATTTTTGACTCTATCAATATAATCAGACGAGAACCTTCCATTCTGGCCTTCAGTCAGGTAGATTGATCCAAGTCAATAACTATTAATGATTCAATCTAAAATAAGGATAAAGCTGCTCTAAAAGAAATATTGTAAATCAGAAGGAAACAGAAATATTCATTAATTTGGAGGAAATTCAGCAGTTCTGTAAAGTGAAGGACACTGCTATTGATACCGTTGTGTAACTTTTGTTCTATCCTACAATCGCTTCATATGTGGGATTTGATGTGGGTTGTGTCCACTTAGCTAAATAGACAGGAACAGGACAGTCTGAAAAGAGTTTCAATTTTCAGGGGTGATATCCACATCAAGACAAAATGCAATCCAGAATGACAGCCAAGCAGGGCCATATGACAAGAAATAAAGTTGTGGGCAGCTGTATGTTGGGCATCCTCTACCCTGACACAAATAAGGAATCACTGAGTTCCCATCTTTAAACTACACTTTACAGTCCTCACCACCTGATTTGTGTGTGTGTGTGTGTGTGGTGTGTGTGTGAAGGGAGTTGGGGAAGATGATGAGACTATCCATTTGTTTATGTCAGTGTCACTTAAGTGGCATTTCCTGCAGATACCTGGAGATGTATCTGAAGTAGGATGTCTGCTACTGTCTCATATTTATGAGCTACCTGATTTGGATGCAAAAATATACTGTTTTTTATTGAATGGGGGAAATATTCAATGTATGCAAGCCCTTAGAGGAAAATACGCAAGTTAGAGGTCTAAACAAGGCCCAAAATAACAAGAACCATACAGACATATTTAGATCAACATATAAGAAACAATAATCACACATAGCCTCTTAACTGTCCTACATCCATGGGATGTTTAAAGAATGAGTGAAGGATCAACTAAGTACACCCCTTGCAAATATAAAACGTGATTCACTTTTGCCAGGATTAACCATCCACTCCTGGGGAAAGAATGACTCCTCCATCTCAGTGCCCCATTCTGCTTTGGGTCATTTCAGGAAACATTTCCAGCATGTTTGTGCTCTCAAAATCTTTTCCTGCTCTTTCCTTCCAACTTCTACCTAGCCACAGATCCCCAATACCCACTTGGCTCCCTGTTTTTTTAGATTTATAAGTGAAGGAAAACAGCAGCAAGTTAGTATTAATTCTTCATATCCTGGATTTATTCATTCATTCAACATAATTTGTTGCCCAATTCTGATGGACAAGGCCTGCTCTGGACATAGAGGATTCCAGAATTTAGAAAGACAAGTTCTTGTTCTCAAGGAGGTATATTCTAGTAGAAATAGACATTAAACTACTAGCCCTAGGAATAAGTGGTACAAGGTCAACAAAACAGGAACTCTCCAATCTTCTTATATCGACGTTTACTGGAGTTCCAGTCCCACACATCTTCCACCTGTGCAAGCAGATAAGGTGCTCACCTCTGATTTAGAAAGAATTCCACCAGCATCTAGGGCTTTATGGTATCAGTTATCTGGCTTTTTAATATTCATTTTAACAGATGAAAAAATATTAAACTCAGAGAGGTTATGTGGGTTTTCTGAGGCCACAGTTGTCTCAATGGAGGAAGCAGGGAAATCTTAGAGAGTAATCTGTATATCAGAATAGCTGCCGCATCCAAGAACTTCAAAATTTTCAGGTTACATCATTTTACTGGTCTGGGTACAACCATTTCTGGACCTGCGACATAGCCCACTCCACCTCTGAGAAAATGGAAAACCAGGAGCGGTGACCTCAGAAACAACTTCCTCCTCTAAATGCAATTTCTTGTCCGCCTAAACCTTTACAGCAGGGCAGGTGGTGTTAGTCGTACCAAGAAGCCTTTCAAAGCAGGAACTCCCGCCTGCAGGTCAGCCTGGATCTTGTCCAAATTGGGTTCCACCCACGGTGAAAACCAATCTGTTTATGGGTGCGCCTTTAAGATGTTACAGAACGTCTGCGAGCGACGGAGCTCAAGTTCCCGCCTGCTCTCTAAGTCGCCCGCCCCACAAAGGTGCACACACAAACACGCTCGAGACTGAAAAAAGGCTTGACGGACCTTCCCTCCTCCCAGGCCTGCAATGAAATGCGCTTTAATTGCATCAAAGGGCTCTTCTCAATGGGGTTTCAGAGGCGCGAGAGCGGCTTTCCCGGCGAGGGCTCCTTTCCGGCTTGCCAGCATTCCAGCGCTCCGCGAAGGGAAGGGGACGGGGCTCCTTCGGGAGGCCCGCAGGCTTATTTCCATTCCGCTCGCATACAGCCTCCGTTGTGCGGGCCAGGCCTGCGGAGGGCAGCCGCGGTTGCCGGCGAACAAAGCCCCATTCATCCCCGGGGCCGGCTTCCTCCCGGCGGCGCGGCCGCAGATGGGCTGGCCCCGGCACGCCATCCTGAGACCCGGGCGCGCGGCCCGGCTGGGCGCGCACAGGTCCCGATTCAGGCTGGCCTGGCCAGGGCGACCCCGGCTTCTTTTGGGGCAGGCTCCGCAATGAGGATCGGCCGAACCCCGCTTTCATTTCAGGGCGGCGGATGTGCGGACACTTCAGTCTTTTCAGCGCGGAAATCCTCAGTTAACTCTCGGCTCGTTGAGAACGAACATGTCAGTCTCCTCGGCTCCCCCACCCCTGCCCCTCGGGATGGTACGGCCCAGAGTTTCCCGAGTTGTGAGAGGACTTTGTTTCTCGTCCGCGGCCTCTGAAATCCCGACGAAGGGGTCACTTCCTGACTTTTGTGTCTCTTCAACCCAGTGCCTTGAAAGTTCTTACCCTCTTGTTGTGACTAAGTACATAATTGCAAGCCTACCCCGTAACTTTTTTCAGGACTTCAACATCCCTCTAGGTTGAAGTTTGGGACTGTGGCTTCACAACGAAGACCACTGTTTTTCCTCCCCCATCTCACTCCTGGGAAAAAGAAAAATAGAAGAAAACGCACTTGTTCACCACCCCTCTTTACAACCTTTGAGCACATTTCCTCTGTCCCACGCTTTAGACCAAAAACAGGTTAATGCCACAGAGCCTCACTTTTCCTTAACTCGCAGGCAGCTGCAGGGGGAAGGGAGGCCGGGGCGGGAGCTAGGGCTTGATTCCTAGTTCACAATCTAAAGCAGAAACAGGCTCCAGATCCACATTCCTACGGCGTGGATTAAACAGGGAATGGCAGAATCAAAGAACACCAGATATAGGAAGACTTATCAACTTAATCCATTCATTTTAGAGATAAGAAGCAGATAAGATCCGGGAGGGGAAATGACTTGCCCGCCCTCAAAAGGAAGCTGGTTCATCTTAGTAAAAATTGCCCTTGAGCAAACCTGCAAAATGACCTTAAAAATAATTTTCAACAAGAAAAAATTATTGTTCAAAAAAATATATTTGCTGCCTCCTTTTTCCTTCTGTGTCAGAAAGGGCCTCCCCCTGAGTTGGTGGGGGAAAAGTGAGAACTCAGGTTTGAAATGAGGATTAGAAGAGAATCTTAAAGTATCTTCCGAAAGAATGCTCCCAGTATTTCTTTTACTCCCTGCATTTTGAACATTGCTGACCTCTCTCCTTAAAGTAAAATACTGCATCCTTGATGTGGTTAAAAAACACAACAAAATAAAAACTGGTTACTCACTACTCCTTTATTGCTGGAAAAAACCTTCAGCATTGTCAAATGGAGATAGGGTTACTTTGCAGTGGTTATTTGTGAAGGTACAAATGAATCAGTGTACACACAGAGGGAGAGAAAGAGTGTGCTTTGGCATCCTGGGCACTATTCTAAGCACTTGACATGCAGTACCTCATTTAATCCTCACAATAACCTCTGAGGTTTACTATTAATCATACTCTCATTTTACAGGAAAAGAAATCAAGGCTGAGAGAGGTTAACTTTAACAAAATCACACAAATGTTAAGTGGCCACGCAGGGCAGTCTGATGCCTGGGCCTGATCTCTCACACTGGGCTTTACTGAAACTTTATGCACAAACACACAGGAACACACCCTGGGCACAGAGATCTGAAATGGGGAGCCAGGGAGGTCCCAACCAAACATAGGTCTTTGTGCTTCAGAAAGAGACCGCAATGGCACGGCTAAAGGCTATCAAAAGGAAAAGCTGCTTCATCCTGGCCCACAGGAAAAGAAAGAGGACCCTTCTGAGAATGTACTAATTTAACACTGAAATTCGATTTTCAGAATGAGAAATAGCGTCAGTTAATAATCACTACCCATTCCAAGCGGCCTTGTGATTTTATCTTTTAAGTAATGCTCTGTAAACTTACAACTGTGTCTCAGCGTGCTGCGTCAAACAAAACTTGGATTCAAGTTTGGATCTGCCATTTCCAAGAGATGAGACTTTGAGAAATTTATTTAAGCACTATTGTCCTCAATTTCCTCTTCTGTAAACTGGAGAAAATAAGAATATCTGCTTCACTGGGTTGTTGTGAGGATTAAATGAGATCGTCTGTGTGAATGTTCACTATAGTTTTATCCTACAGTATACGTTTGTATCAATCCTTTTAGACTAGGTTATGCTGTGGTTTAAAAAAATCTTAATTATAACAACATAGATTTATTTCTCACTCACTCTATGTGTCAGTCCCAAGTTAGCTGGAAGCTCTGTTCCACTCTCTTCACTGGTGAAGTATCTGCCATCTCAAACCTTGCAACTGTCATAGCATAGGGGACAAGAGAGCACTGGAATGTAATTATTCTGGTAATGAAATGCTCAGCCTGGAAGCAACACACATCACTTTCCCTTATAACTCATCAGCCAGAACTAATACACTCCCTCCCATCTCACACCCCAACTGCATTGAGGCCAGGAAGTGCAGTCCTACCCTGTGCCTATACTGGGGGAGGAGGAGGACTGAAAATACATGGTAACCAGCACTAATGACTTTACCACGCTCAGTAAACAACTATTCTTCTGCCTTAGGATAGCAAGTACCAGTTCCTTTTTGTGACTTCCAAACGCATAGCTAATCCTTGAGACTTTTGAGCTGCTTTAATGCAGAAGGCTCTGTAATCTCAGGAGTCAGGTTTTAATAAGATTTAATAATAGCTTCTGGCTGCCCCAGGCTACCAAGGTGTTCTCCTGCTTCTTAGGGGCTCCACCTTCCCATAAAAGGAAACAAAAAACAGAAAGCACATAAAGTGCTCCCCTTTGGCATACCCAATTAGGAGTTCAACATGGAAAGGAACAGAAAATATGCAAATAAGAGCAAACACAAGTTTCGACCACAGAACTAAGAAAGTATCTAGGAAAGATGCTGTAGGACAGGGAGGTCCCACTGACATTCTTTTCCTCGCCCACATCATATTGGACCAGCTGTTTCTCCTGGAAATGATTCTTAACCTCTCCTCATTTCCCAGGTCATTTCAAATGAACTTGCCTTTGTTTTCTGAACAATTCAAACCTCATCTGCAGTTAATTTAACACGTGCCTTACTGATTGACTGACCTACACAGAAATGTTCATCTACTTCTCTGTTTTTTGACTTCCGCTTATATTCAGTCTCATATCGTCCTATTACATTTTTATGTGACCATTCTTCTACTGTTGGGCTTTATCTTGTTGCTAATTTTTAATATTACAAATATAATAAATAGCACGAAAATTATTATTCTGGGACATAAAATTTCAATCTGCGTATATAATTCTCTCTTGAGGCTGGAATAACTAGGTAAAATGTATGAATTTTGCTGCAGAAGAGCAATCTGAGCCATGTGATAGCCTTTACGTCTACCTGTAGAAACACAACATAGGAGTAGCTGCTGTAGAAAAATGCCTAATTACCCGGCATCCTGGGAATTCTTTGGCCCACCAGCCTTGTGGACAACAGTGGGAGCAAATTCTTCAATGTAAAGTATAAAGTGACCTGGTTTGAAATAATGATTATAGGACTATGTAGCAACAGAGAAGAATGCCCATGATTCACTAAGTGAAAAAAGCAGACACTCCGATTACAACCATTAATTTTTTAATGATTACAAAAAGGATTATTGAGAACTACATAAAAAGTATCCATGTATGAAGACAATAGGAATGACTTTTTTCCTTTAATCTTCCAGAATTTTAGACTATGGTTATATTGATTTATAACAATTCAAAAAAAGGTAAGTAGAGCAAATGCTAGCTAGGAAAGCTGTGTAGCAGCTGCTCTTTTAGAAGTTCCTGGCCATTGTTGCACCGGAGCCAGCCCCAGTTGCTTGAATGTGGAAGCCACATTTGGGCTCCCCAGGGTTTTCTTGTAGCTGCTGCCTCCCCCGCAAAAAGGAGAACCACCCGGGTGGCTAAGCAAACAATGCATTGTCCTGCATCACCACCAGACCTGACTGGGAGGCCTCCTGAAGGCCTGAGACCTCCGAGAGAGGGGACTGAACTTACGGGGGTGTTTCAGAGCAAGAAACCATGTGAAAGAAACAGGAAATGAGTCTCTCAAACCCAAACCATGTGGGAAGACAGGCTACATCATTAAAACAAACCAACAATAATACAAGTCTGTATGAATGCCTTGTTACTGAAAATCATTTGCCGTCCAATAGGAAAAAATCTATTTATTTAATAAACATGTCTTAAGCACCTATGTGGGCCAGGCACTGGGATCATCTTAAGGCTTTAAACTAAGTATCTTGGCCCTCCTGGGGACATCTATTCTGTACAAAGAGACATGAAAACAACTCATCAACCCAGCATGGGATAGATTTAATGTAAGAGGCAGCATATGCCTCTAGCAGAAGAGGCAACTGAAAGGGCCTACTAGATTTGGCAATCGCAGAAGAATCCCAGGCTAAGGGATTAGAGAGAGATGCATTGAGGCGAGGAGGTAAAATGTTAGGGACTGAATAAACACTTGTCTCTCCGGAAGCTTAGCCAACAGGAAAAGAGAAAGAACAGGAAGATAGTAGCTTAAACTGGAATTCAGGATCAAGAGAGGGTAATTTCTCAGGTGGGAGAGGCCTGAATATGTTTATAGATTGAAAGGAAGAATTCCACATAGAGGAAGAAGTTGAAGATACAAGATAGAAAGGGGAGGTGGGAGGAGATGGCATTTGGTGCATACTTCAATACTACTATCTCTTCCTCTTGGAATTTTTACGTTATCAACCACAAGTTGCCAAACATTCCTCTCTGTTTAAAGAGCTCCCGTTTACTAGTTCTTCTCCTGGCCTGTTTTCAGCAGGACATTAAATCTAAGATCTTGCCTTACGTAAATCTGGCACTTTTTAAATAACAATGATCTTTTAGAATTTATAGATTTTTCTCGACTCTGAAATGCATCAGATTAATAGCTATTTGATACTTCCCTTTGCCTTCTCTTCTTCAAGAGCTTAGCGAAACAGACCTCAAAGTTGCAGGTGCCAAGAAACAAAGATGGAATGCAAATCACTGCGTTCAAAGAAACCTGTTTACTATAAGTTAGAAGAAGCAAAAAGGGAAGCAGTTGTCTCAGGGACTATTGTATTTTTCTTTTCTTTTTGAAGTGTTTCCATTTTGAGTTACATTTCCTTTTACCCACTTGAAATTATTTATTCTTTCAAAACCCATTGGTTTATCACAACTATACATCTGTTGACCAAACATGGGTAAAATAAAAAGGATGAAAATATTTCTTGATAGAAACAATGCTTTTTCTGTTGACTAACTACTTGGTTTTTTCCTTCAGTTAATCTTACTCATGGTAATTTCCTTAGAAAAGATACTTGAGTAGAAAAGACACTGAGATTAATTAATCCTTTGCAAGGAATTGTTCAAAGACTTTTCAGATATGAAACTTTCTACAGAATTCTAGTGGTCAAAGGAAATTACATACAGGATCTAGTCAACTTGAATGGCAAATCTTATTTTATCTATTCTCCATCTCTTGGGAGATAGTGCTACATTCTAAAAACAAACACTTCTAGTTGCTATGAGCAGTAGATTGCCCTTTAGTGCTAACATGTAAGGTATTTATTATGTCACTTTCACTCAAAACCAGCACCCAAACTAGTGTTGATAAACTAAGGGGCCATGGAGTCTGGTGTGGAAGCAAAGCTGCTAGAAATACGGTGTCTTTATTTATACCGTAACGGTGTTTCTGAAGGGTAAATGGAAAATAAATATTTTCCTTTTAATTGCATTATTGCTTTAAATCCATCTCTTATTAGATTGATCTTCAACTGACAGTCTCTTTTAATAATTTAGCCAGATTTTCTCTATCCAGCTTCCTCTTCCATCGTTTAGCAAGAAATTGTCAATAAAAAAGTGTATAGTGCCAGAGAAGGACAAGAGAAGGACAGTATTTTTACAGAAACCCTGCAGGGAGTTGTTTTGCAAAGTAAGCATGCCCTTGTTAGGTGAATAATCATCCCATTATTTACTATTTTGTGAATTTGATTCTTCTATATTATTATTTTTTTAAAAAACAGAATATTACTGAATAGAAGAAGCCTACCAGAGTAACCTTCAACTTTACCATTTCTGAAAATACAAAAAACAAAACACAAATTATCACATCAGTACAGTGTAAAGGATTTGGTCAAATTTATTCAAGTTAATCATAATATAAGAAAGAAAATGGAGATATTTCTAGGTATTTCTCTATGCATCTATGCATCAAATTTCAGAGTTTACAAAAGCCCATTTCTCAACCTTTTCCTCTTTCAATTCTCAAATTTTGCAAGAGTTTGTTTAGTCTTTGGATTCTTAAGTTCTCCAAGTATATTTTCATAATGAACGCATTATGTTATTACTTAAGGATTGAAAGGAGTTTTCAGAAACCGATACCTAGAACTAACTTTAGAAAAGAAAAAGAGCTTCTCTTATACCTATATGTATCAAATGCAGTGAGAAACATCTAGGCAGGTGGTACCAAGGTTCCATAGGGAAATAAATATAGAATTATGAATATGCTGCTGAATGCTAAGTAATTACTCACTCCCAAATAAATGGATATCTCATGAAGTTGAAGACACAAGGCTTCTAGGAGGTTTCTAAGAAATATTTGCTGAGCATCTATTTTATGCCAAGGCACTGCACTAGATGCCAGGTAGGATTCAAATATGAAGAAGACATAGATTGTGTTTTCTAACCACTCTTTCACCCAGAACCTGGGTTTGTTTGTTTGTTTGTTTTTGTGTTTGTGTTTGTTTTTTTAAAGGGCAGGCAAAAAAATAAAAAAAAGACATTCTTTTCAGAAAAAGGAAAAAGAGGAGAGCTAATAGGAACAAATATACTTTGGTAAGTGTCATGTAAACAAAAGCATTACTTTTGAATAGCTTGATGAACAAGGATTTTCCAAGAGATAAACACAAAACTTGAAAAGACTGAATGGTTGTTCCTACTGATCAATCCAGGCATATGCTATAATCCAGAGAAAAGAATGATGAGTTTAGCTGCCAAGATAGTGACATTTTTTGCCCATGACACAGTCAAAATACAAACAGTAATTCAGTCCCATTTGGTTCTTTTTATCTCAAAAATTCTACTACAAAGCTATTCTGAGAAACCAAAAGGTAACCTCAACTTGGTAGTTTTGTAAACTCAGTGTGGAAAGAAACCATGCCTTGAGGTCCTCTTGGTGCCACTGGATTGATGAGAGCTCTCTAGATTAGGGCTACACTCTGTTACCTGAATGCCAAGTTGAAATGATTTTGAGACTTGGGTTTCCCTGAGTTAAACTGCAATAAACAGGGAGCCTAGGAACTCTAATTATAGTAGTTCTTACTGAAACACAAACAAGGTGGAGTTTTTAAAGTTCCATTAAGTAAAGTGTTAATTTGCATGTCTGGGACCTTGACACCCTCTCTAATAAAACCCTGCGTATCTCAGAAAAGATATTTTACTCTCTGAAAGTGCTCAGCTCACCTGTTCCAATGAGGACAAATCAACATTTTACAGTCAGCAAGACTGACAATGAGTACTATTTATTTTGGATGAACAGGATAGAAAGCAGGTATCAGTTATATTACCATCTGGAAGTAACTTATGGTCTAGAGCAGGGGTTGGCACACTACAGTCCCTGGGCCAGATCCAGAGTCCCACCTGTTTTTGTAAATAAAGTTTTACTGGAACCCAGCCACACTCATTCATTTACGTATTGTCTCTGGCTCTTTGGGGCTGTGATGAGTTGAGTAGCTGCAACAGAGACTATATGGTTCACGAAGCTTAAATACTTTCTATCTGGCCATTTACAGAGAAGGTTTTCTAACCCTGGTCTAAAGAAGTGTGAAGGCCTATATGTCTATTTGAAATATTACATAAACAATTACACAGTCTTTTTCTTTAACCTGTGGCTCAAAGAGTATCCGTACCTTTACCCAAAAGGAAAAGAGCGATGCAAAACTTAGTCAAATAAACAGCTGTTTCTAAACTTTTAAATTGCCTGTTCATGTCAGCTGTGGTAAAAACTGGTAACTCCTTTCCTAATACACTCCAAAAAATTCCTCCAAATCTCTCCTTGAAAAGCATGGTTAGCCTTCTCGTACCACTTTAGAATTTGAGGAGCCTGATCTACTACTAAATATACGTATTTTGGTCAAAGTGGTTTCTTCTAGCACTTAGTGTTCAGTTCTATTTTTCAACATTTATCCTTCTAATGTGAGGTTTTTCCTTCTGAGCAATAGATAATATCTCAGCCCACTTAGCTATTATTTCTATCCTTAGATTCCTTTCAGTATATTTGGGTTGAGTTTTTTTCTTAGTGTGTCTCTGGAAATGTGCTTTTCTATATTTATTCTGCACATGACTGGTTCAGTGTGCTTCATTTTACTTCCTTCCTTAATAAACTATTTTGTTAACAGTGTTTATTTTTTCCTCCCATCCTTTATCCTGTTGTGGTTATTTTTAAGGTGCTACTGATTCCCTGGCACTAAAACTGTAAGATAGAGCATGTCAGATCTACTTCTCACAAGGCTTGTCAAAAGGTCACATGAATCTTGGCTTTTCTTAAGATATCTTCCCTGAAAAATCTGCCTTCTTATGAAAAATCCTTTCTTACTGGATTCAAACCACAGGTTTTACTCAACATCTAATTAGGTTACTTTTCTTATATATTTCTTTGGAAATATTTATGCACCAATTGTTGCACCAATAAAAATTCCAAGGGATGAAAAAAAGCGGCAAGCCCACTTTATATTAAACCACCTAAGTGTTATCATGAGCCACTATATGCAAATCAAAATGAAGCCACCATCTTTCTTTAATATGAAAAATATGGGTTAGATTATATTCCTTTAATGTGCATTCACAAACAGCTGAACAATTATGCCAAGAGAACACTGATTAATTATTTGATGCCGAACTGTTCCAAGGTTGTCATCACTAGTGACAGATCACAAGGTTCCATAATCAAAGCTACCCTTTTCAACATTTTTATTCTGATAAATAAGACCATCATAGACTTGCTGGTTATACTGATGGCAAGTTGGAAGGGTACCTAATAGGAAAATAAGCACGCTGCTGAAATAAGCAAGATGAAATTAACAATGATAAATGATAAATTCTACCTTTAAACTTTACAGAATCAGTTTTTTAGTATCCCGTTAGGAATTTATGTTGGTGCAATAACTCATGCCAATAAATGTGTCACAATAGTGCAGATATATTAGCAAAAATTATAATTTGGCTTTAAAAATTAAAACATGAATCTTTGTGTTCATAATACTCTGATATTCCTATTAAGATCAGCTATATTCCGTGATAGAGCAATTCATAAATATTTATTTCTCTCTCTCTCTCTCTCTGTCTCTCTCTCTCTCTGCTGCTTCTGTCTCTTTCTGGGCAAGTGGAAGTAATGTATTTTTCTGTCCTTTTCAATTCATTCCTGGTCATGTGATTTGGCAAGAAAAAAAAATGTAAGCAGAAATAAGGGTGTCCCTTACTTATGCCAAGAGGGCAAGCCTCAGGCAGAAGATCTAGAATAGTTTTGTCATGTGTTATTTCCTTCTGCCACTGTGACTAGCATTGTGTGCATAGTGGCTGCCCTATCTGCCAGAACAAGGATGACAGTGACAACACTGAGCTCCCAGCCAACCCAAAATGGCCGTGTGGAATGAGCCAGGGAGATTTCAGAATTGTTGGTTGCAGAATTATAACCTAGCCTATTTTCTGTTAGCATTGTTGAGACCACTTCTGAAATATTACATACCTGTGCTTTAAATCCAGAGGCTGATGCCTAAGATGATAAAGAGAAAAGACGCCCATATGGAAGAAAATTTGGCTTATTAAAGAACACTCCAAAAAGCAGATATAAGTGAAGGTTTGAGTTTATTCAATGGAGTAGATTCGTCACAAAAAAGTCTCCGTAAGTGCAATGGACTGACTTATCAAGTGGTGATAGCAGTGCTAAACAACACAAGTGTTTAAAGAGTAACTAAATTGCCAGAAATCTATAGAAAAAATGATATATTTAGTTTAGTTTAAAGTCATCTTCTAATGTCCCTAGATTTTCTGAGATTGTAAGACTGAAGCAGATCTAAGAATACTCATGTCACATTTCCAAGGCTATAAAACCTCACTCCCTACAGCTATATAATATCATATCCTGGATGGAAACAAGTACATATAGGATTATTTCTTCTTAATAATCATTGTCAGAAGCCAATATCTCCCCCATTGGCTTTCAGAAACCTTGCCTTTCCCACATTAAGGAAAGTCCCCAAATAACAGCTTTCAAGCACTGTATGGCTTCTATTGATTTATAGCTCCCTACTGAAAGAGAGTCTTACAAAGACTTCTATCGTTTCCACAGCTTTAGGAATGATGGTTTTGGTTTCATCCCTGACAGATCCTGTAATTTGAAATTAAATACTCTATTTATTTGCTTAAGTCTCTTAGGTAATGAAATTTCTTACTTTGAAGATTAGTAATAGTCTTAGAAAAAACTAGTCTGCCTCCCTGATAAGGAAGCCTAGGAAATGCTCCCACATAAACCTTGAAACAACCTCCTGATTTTCAAAATGAAAGTTCTGGTTCTGATATAATATCAATCTGCCTCCTCCTATGCAGAAAGATGAACTATCCCAGCTTCTTTACATCCTCTAAGATGCTGATAGCAAAAAGTGTTGGAAGACTGCATGGTTTTTAGACCCCAATTTATGTTACTAACATTAGGCACATTGAAAGCATTATAACAGAAATATTTAATATTTTGCTAAGTCTTTCATGTGTATTGGCATAGTTCCATTTACTTTACAGTATCCCATTTGCTTCTAGTATTTAATGGTACTCTGTACCTTCTAAAAACAATGAAAGAAAAATACTGCAAAATTAATAGATGACTAAACTCTTTGTACTCTCTAACAATATCTTGGGATCATTTGTAAGATAAATTGCCCAAACATTTCATCTCAGTTCCCTCTGTATACAAAAACATCTCAAGTATCAAAGATTGATGATTTTTCCTACAAGGAGTCAAGCTGAGGATGGGTCTATATAAGGAAGCAGGAGGTGATAGACCCTAGATGTGGCCAGATTGACAAAGATCATCACTAAGGCAATATAGGGCAATGGTTAAGAACTAGACTCTATAATCAGGCCGAACTGGGTTTACATCTGTGCTCTCTCATTACTAGCTATGTCAGCTTAGGCAAGTTATTTAACCTCTCTAAATGTCAGGTTCCTTACCTATAAGGTAGAGATAATAATAGTATATGCCTTAGAGAATTATCCTGTAAGTAAAATGAGACAATATGTTGATCACCTCAGTGTTTCATAGTAACTGTATCAATTACTTACTGTTATATAGCAAGTCATTCTAAGACTTGACTTGTGGATTAAAGTTTGCTTATGATCTTGTGAACTGGCAATTTGGGCTAGACTCATCTGGGTAGTTTTTTCTCTCCATATGGCAACGGCTGGAGTCATTCATGCATTTACAATCAGTTGGCATGTTAGCTAGGGCTGGCTGGTCCTGGAAGGCCTCACTCACATGTCTGGAGACTTAGGTGGAATAATTGCAAAGGCCAGAATGACTGTGATGGTATCTTTGCAAATGCTGTCTCTCTCTCTGTATGGTATTTCAACCTAAAGGAGATTAGCCTGGGCTTGTTTACCATCAGCAGTATTCCAGTAGAGCAAGGCTCAGTGCATAAGTGCTTTATTAAGTCTCTTCTTGCATGATGTTTGCTGATGTCCTATTGGGCAAAGCAAGTCACATTGTCAACTTCACGGTCATTGTAGGCTCACACTATACAAGTTGTAGGTACCAAGATTCACAGCTTACTGGCAGCCATTTCTTTCTTAATGCTGCAATAAACTAGTAAACTACTTTAATTTAGTACATGATAGCTATCTTAATCATTATCATTACCACCACCATCTATTCAGAATGTATTAATCTGAAATGAGTTATCTTTGAAGGAATAAGTGAAGAGTTTTAGATTTCCAAGTTCAGCAGCTTGGCAAGCAGACACACAACCCACAAGTCTTTATTGAGCACCTATATACATCTGTCTGTTTCTTTCCTAGATGCTAGGGATACAACAAGCAACAAAGCCCTGCCCTGAATAACTTACGTCTAGTGGCAGAAAAGAAAACTTGAGAAAGAATGGTGAACATTTGGACTGTTCAGGAAAAATGGACAATATTAGAATATTACAGCTCTCTTACTGAACTTTTAGACCTACTGAGAAATGTCCCCTATCAAATACATCTTGAGGAAACTGCTAGTCTCAATCAGCCAGGATTAAAGGAGACAGAAGATTAGGAAACAGCACAGTTCATGATAAACTGTGTATTTTCAGGAAGCCCTGATCACATCAGGGATCCATTTCACTCCTTTAGGGAACGTAATCCCCTTTACCCTAGCTTATGACTTCAACTTTGATATTAAATAATCTCATTCTTAGGCTAGATTGGGGTTCAGAAGGGATATCCATGCTTTAGTCTACATCAATAAGAGAGGATTAGCTCATAAAGCAATGTGATCAGATTTGGTGTTCCTTGAAACTCTACCTAGGCAATTTCCCACAATAAAATAGAAAGTCCTTGGCCCTAAAATTCAATGTGCCTTTGGACCATCGCCCTGGAGTAAATCAGTAGATTATCTGATTTAGAAGTAGTGTAAGAATCCATGGAAATTACAAGGATATCCAAGGACCAATTTGTCATCTTAAGGGATTAGATCCACAGACCCAGGGCAGTAAAGAGGCTGTGGCAGTGTGCAAGGCACCAGGAGGAGACCACAGAGCAGCAGGAGCCCAGGATTCATTGATTGTATGTAGGACTCTAATTGGAAGTGTAGGACCAAAACTTCCAATACATAATTTACTATTAAGGTTAAAATTGAGGAGAAATGTGGGATTAAATACAAAAAGGAAGGTCTATTTTATACATAAAGGAATGAAATTGGAAGCTTATTGAAGCCATAAATCTTAGTCATTCCAGCTAACATTGATTGGGGACCTATTATGTGCCCAGTACATAATCCTGGTCCAGATTTGAGGAATACAAAGAAGAATATAATATGAATAGAATACAATTTTCAAGTGGACTGACCAACCAAAGGAAATGATCTGAAGCAAAAGTTGGATCAGTCCAAAATCAGAATACAGGTACTGGTTGATGTCATACCACAAAATGTGTTGTTTTGACATGGTATAGAGTCAGTTCCTCCGGTTGAAGCCTTCCTTGACCACAGGCAATTAGTCATTGCTTCCTCCACTCCTACGGTTCTCTGTTCTTACCTTTAATGTGGAATTTATCCTGTTCTATCTCTATGTCAAGTTTTCCCTAGATTATATCTAGCACAAAGGCTGGCACATAGCAGGCATCCAATAAATGTGTTGTAATTAAATATCTGATTAAATAAATGTAAGAGTGAAGCAGCCTGCCTTGTTTTAAGCCTTTCTTTAAGGCTGCAAGCCTTGCCCTGCTGGATGAGAAAAGGCTGTGCTGAGAAACAGGTCTGAGTTGGAGTGAAACACACCGTGCACTCATCTTACAACATTCTCTTTCCATCTCTTCAATATATAAGTTGATGTAACATGGCAGAACATCATGACTAAACTGATGACTATGCCAATTTAATAATTTTGATTATTAAGAAACCTATGGGAAATAAATCTTTGCATTACAGTAACAGTTCATTTGTTTGCTGGATGCTTCTTAAGGGCAAAGGTAAAAATGCATAGCTAAGAGAGAATTAAAGTTAAACATTTGAGGGAAATTGATACATAAAGAACTTCATCTTTCTGTAAGAGGGTTTTCATATCCACTTCAAGGATGGGATGCAACTCTTGAGCACACACATACACACGCACTGTGTTACTTTAGTCTCATGAACAGGTGCCTTTCAGCTACTTCCTTATTCTAAAACAAGAAGCATTGAGTCAGTAATTTGGCTAGGCGGAAAGCTCCAAGCAACAACTATTAATAATGAAGACTTCCTACTGTTGGCAAAATCTGTTTCCCCTTTAGAAAACAGAGAGAACAAGCTACTGAAAGTTAATGTTACTCATAGAGTCAAAGAGATTTAGGGAAAACTACTTCTAGAAGTCATGGTTTTGTTAAAATTTGGACCCTTTATTTTGGGACATGTCCCAGGGTTCTTTATGTTGACCATGAACAGAGGTAGCTTCTATTTCAGGTTGAAAGCTAACAAAAATTAAAATACATTAAGTATTTCTATTGTCCAAGTACTACAGTAAGTTCTTACATAAAGTTGTTATTCAAACCCTGACAACAGCCCTGAGAGTAAAGTTGGGAGTGGAGATCTGGTTTTTCTGACTTAAAGGACATGCTTTCCTCTGTTACTTTATACTGTATTCAGTTGATATCCCTAGTTCAGGATAAACGTAGTTGAAAGATGGATGGAGTCTCTATTTGGAAGAACTGTGTTCCACAAATTCCTCATTTCCCTTGCTGAGAGAGGCAGAGAAGGATTGTCAGTTTCTCCAGATGTCCCAATAATAGGAGTCAAGGTTTGGGATTGGACACAGACAACCTGTTACATATTTCCTCATTCTGCTTATATTATAAGGTGTTGGTTCATCTCTGAAAGACAAAGGCATTTAAACCATCACACTGACAACCCATGCTGGTCCAAACCACCACATTCCTTAAAACAAGAAGTGTGTGCAGTGTCTCAGGGTGACCCAGTTAAGAGCAGTCTCATTTAAAGCTCTTAAGTGTGGTTTCTTTTTCAGTGAGTTCATCCTATTTAATCCCTCTGGACTGAAACAGCCTATAAAGCAGTCTCTCTAACAGCTTATCTCAGTCCTTTTCTTGGTGGACTCAAGGTCTCAACTATTCGAGTGCTCTCTTCAAGTAAGAAGAAAGAAGAGGTTGGTAGTGAGGGGAAGGATAGGTGAGGAGAATGCAAGCAATAAAATACTAGTCACGTGGAGAAACTAACTACTCAAAGGATTGCAAAAGGACACAGAAAGAGGTTGGGAACATGTACAAGGAGGAAGTATGAAGAGTCCTCATCCACTTCCTCACCACGCAATAAATCTCCCCTTTTTTAGAACCAACTGTGAAAAAAGGAAGGTACAGAAAGGACTGCTTTCAGAGTGTGTTCCACCCTGGGAAAAATGAATAGCTGTAAGTTCCCAGTGCAGTTTCATCTGCTTTAGAAAGCATCACAGTGATGCCTTCCTGGAAAGATGCATACAGTAAAAAGGTACATTTCTTTTTAAAGATTCCTCTGGTGAGAAGTTTCTGAAGTAGAAAATTTGGGTGGAGTGTGGAGGGTGTGACCAGAAATCTTTGTTTTGAAAGCCCTCAGGTAAAGTTAGAGAACCCATATGGCTTATGTGCCTTTATCTGTCCCACACATCTCTAGCATAAAAAGATATTCAAAGCCGTAGGAGCTTTCATCAGTTCAGATCATGAGATGTTAAAGGGATAAAAATAGAAAAATTATATTTACTAATTGCTAAAGTGACAAATAAGGTGCAGGATAGTATGAAGGGCGTGATGTCATTTCTATAGTAAAAAAATAGTTACATCTAGGGATCAAGATATTTGGGTATTTGGGAGAGAGGAAGGGGACATTTACTTTATACATTTATAGCCTTTTGTACCTTTGTTTACCATAAGCATTCCTTCTTTTTATACTTTTATATTTTTAAGGATTCACAGTTGATTCTGATGATCAGCTGGAATTAAAAAGCACTATAGAGAAATGGTTGTTAGTTTCCATTAGTTTAGCAGTCATTAACTGACTGTATAAACACTTGTTTATTGACTCTGTTGATTCTCAAGCTTACTGCTTTCTGAGGCTACTTCGAGGTCCTGCTCCAGAAAATACATGCATTTAGGACAGGACCATACTTGGGATAACACCAGTCTTCCAAGGCCAGCCATAGAGCTCTACAGAATCTTCTAAAATCCACTGTACAGACAAGCCCAAGGTTCCCCACACTCAGATGCAGCAGCAGTGTGGCCAGATTCAGGAAGAAGATACTGAGAAATACAATTTGGTTTACATGGGTGAATCCAGTTAGCAAATATCAAGACCATTTGCCTGAGAGGGTCCAGCTTGCTCACTCTACAGAGATCAGCATGCCCTGTTTGTATCCAGGAAGGAAAATAATTTTCAATAGCTGGACAAATCTGTGCCAGCACTTGAATAGGCTGTCCTTTCCATTCACCTAGAAGCAGGAAGAACCCCAGGCAAAATTGTTAAGGACTCTAGATGTATCTTCAGATCTTACCACTCTCCTCTTTCTAAACCTCTCCCATTCTCCCACCGCTGAGAGGAAAGTGAACCTCTATGTTTGTGCCCTGGAGTCCTCCAAACCAACACCAGACAGTTCAGGAACTCTCCTGCAGCACCCACCCGTGCCTGCCCATGGTAAAGCATCTTCAAAACTATTCCTTCAGAAATTCTTCCAGGCATCAAAAGTTTACCTTCTTCCTTCCTTCTCCATCCGAATGTTTAATCTCCTATTATTCTAGTCTTATTTAGCTGTAACTGAAGAAAGCAATTCGAGAAAGTCATACCAAGAGTTACATCAGTAGCTCTCAATCTTACTGTCCTGAACCCCCAACACATTTGTGAGATATGACACATGATATCATGGGGAGAAGGGGAGAGGAGAGGGTCTATATCAGAATTTTAAAGAGGAATGAATCATGTGATTTGAAAGAGCCCCCATAGACCTTGAATGACTTCTTCTGAGAGTCACTGGGTTAGCTAGATATTAATTTTGTAGTTAACTTCCCAGGGCTATTTATGTATCAATGGGGCAATTCTTTAAACCAAACTTGAATCTCTAATTATGGAACTACAGGTATGTTGCTGGTGGGGAAGATATTTTGGGATAAGGGAGCCTTCCTGGGTTTCACTCAAATACGTCATACCAATGGGTGCATGTCTCACCTAAACACTGGGCTTTCTCCCCTGCTCAAAACTTTGCTAAAGATTTGCTAAATATTTTTTCAAGTGATTAGGTCACTTGAAATTCCACTTATTAGGCCAGTCCTGCCAAAGTAGGGCAAGAGAGGAAAACTATGCATTCTATCACCTCTTTATTTTTAATAGTATTGACTCTTGAAACCCAGAGGAATGCTACCTTCCATAAGCTCCTCTCCACAGACTGCTATTTTAAGTATGGAATGCTAAGAACCAACAACCTTCATTTTGCCCTTGTGGACAGGACATAGTTTACCTGACCTAGAATAGGCAGCTCTGTTTTTCTGATGGAAATCTTGGAAACCAACGTGGAAAATATAATGACGGTAGCCTCATAAAACAAGGAAATGTCCACCCACAAATATTTTTTTAGAGCCCACAATATCACAAATGCTTTGCTTTCATTTTGAATGGTCACTTTGCTTTCCCTACAACACCTCAAAAATACCCATTTCTGGAACCCGTCTAACTCCACTGAAAAATACTGACCTCCACTCTCAATACTGGTCTACCCATTATCACCTAAATGCATCTCCAAATATCTTTGCTATCACAAAGACTGGACATGACACCACTATTACATAAGGAACACTGTTCCTATAAGTGAACTCCAGAGACATTACTAAACAAATGTTTTGGTTTAGCACAATTTTACTGGGATCACATAGAATCAGACTAACTAAATAATCTTCCTTCGAGTGAAAAGATAAAAGTCTAAAAGCCAGATCAGATTTTTCATGATATACCACAGAAAAGCTGAATGTTAATGATTTCAGTCATTAAAATTCCAGTGTGAGATCTAGAGGGTGGATCTGATGCCTTTTCAACAAGAAAAGCTGTAGTCATTTATTAGAAGCCCAAATGTTGACCAAAGCCTCAGAGTGGAATTCATTTGAAATTCTGGAACTCAAAGCTGTAACCTTGGGCTGTCTAATAGGGGTTTAACGAATATCTTAAAGCATTAGTTTCATTGGCTGCAAATAACAGAAGTCCTTTTGAACCATCTTAATTAAAAGGGGAGAGGGAGTTATTATAAGGCTATCTCATGGACCCCAATGGTAGGAAGAAAGGCCTTATAAGGAGTAGCATCAGACATCAGAAAATTCTCAGGAACTAAAGCAGTGACTCGATTCCCTTCCTTCTCTCTCTCTTTCTGTCTCCTCCTCTGTCTTTCTCTCTGTCCCCCCTCCTTCCTTCCTCTCTCTCTCTCCTCTCCTTCTCTTTTTCCTTTTCCCTTTCTCCCCAGACTTCCTTTGCCTTTTTGAGGCTTTGTCTCCATATTATCTCTCAGCAGAAGCACTCTATTCTTCTCCACAGCAGCTACAAAAGACCACCTTTCAATCAGCAGAGTCTGACCAAAACCTCAGCTGCAAATCTCAGGAGATACTCACATTGGCCCAACATGGGTGAACTCTCCCTTTCTGATTAAGTCAATGGAAATGTGCAGAGGGGCAGAGTCTTACAGCATAAACATGGCTTCTGGGTCTCCACTCCCTGAGGGGGCTAGGAAGATGTTAGTTACCCCCTCACTGAAAAATATTTTTAAATGTAAAGGTCATAAATTGACAAATGGAAAAAACATTAGGCTAAACCTTTGGGAATTCTTTCTCTCCCTAGTTGGTTTCCACTAACGTAAGAATTTATAAAATATCCTTTACTGTTCTTTCATGAGGAAAAATACATATATACCAACAAGAAAATTTTTTGTGTAGTCGAAAAATCAGTAGACTTGGAGTTTCAGAAGACTCAGTCTCCACTATTAACCAGCAATGTGTAACACTGCGTGGTTCACCGATGATGATCTCTGGGTCTCCTCACCCTATTCCAATCTCTAAGGCTCCTTCCAGCTCTAACACACTAATTCTTCTGAGATGTTAACATCTACTCTTATAATAGTACTTAGAGAAAACAGCTATCTGACTTGTGTGGTGCCTTTGGGAGGAATATTCATTCAGGGAAGAGATTAAAACAGGTCTGCATCTTGTTTGGTTTTGTAGGTAGTGGTTTTGAACTCTGGAGACTAGGATTCATGGGGTAAATTGTTTGCATTTTGGTAGATTCATTCACTGTTTCAAGCTCTTTGGGTGCCAATTATGTGAGTCTCTAAAGGAACTGGAATATCAAAAGTGAGTTAGTTTACCTTATGTTCACCAACAAAATTAGTCTTCAGGGCATTCAAACATGCTCCTGCTAAACTGGGCATTTTTAGTATCACTTAAATTCCAAGGCGCATTCAAAATAATAACCTCAGTGACAATGCACATGGCCTTCTTAAGCTCTGCTGTTGGAATTCATGCAAGAGTGATAGTGAAAGAGCATTAAACATAGAAAGAGAACATCTTGAAGCCTGCTAACTCATTTCCTCTGGTGGAAATCAATAAGCTTTTGACCATCAACAACATTATCAAAAAGCAGATACTCAGCAGACCAGCCCCACCTTAGATTTCACATCCTTTCCCACTAGAAATGCTGAGTGTGGCTTTTGAACGAGGCCAGATCAATCAGATACAACAGAAGATGTTTCTTGTCTTCGCTAGCACAAATTTCCGCTCTAAAAGGAAAATGGGTTCCTATTTTAAAAGGTTAATAAATCAGGAAAAGTTTACATCTACTGTGCGAACCATACTTTTTTTCTTGCATATATTCTCCTTCGTGACCGAGGATATTTAGGATAATCAACTAGGGATTTTACTGTTAGTCAATTAGGGATTTTACGAATGGCCTCTTACTCACGGAAAATTCTGTTAATACCAAGAAAAAGGTATTTTGGTTTTATGTTCATTTGTAATGTTTGTAGTGAATTGAGCACAGATGTCTGGCACATAATAGGTGAGCAATAAATACATGTTTCCCTTCTTTTCCTGAGTTGAATCAAATGTGCAGGAAAAAGAGAGAGAAAGAAATTCAGAATTTTTAAAGAATTTTTTCACAGGGCTATATAATATTTTATTAATTTAATTGTAATTTCCCCCCATGACCTCAAAATATTGTCACATTTATCACTGATTTCTGTAGTCACCATATAATATAAACAGGGATAAATATTATCAATTACATTCTTAATGAAAAAATTTAAGCACCAAAAGGACAAGAGACTTGTCCAAATTTTTAACAACTCAATAACAGGGTGGAACTCAGAGTCTACCGAAGTTACAGTGCCCCATTAGGAATCCAATTCCAATCAGTCCTGTGTAACTGGACTATAAAATATTTTCCTTACAGGACTAGATTATTTTCTCTAGAAAGTATGTCACTAATATCACAAATAAAAATTAATAGCCAATTTGACTCCCTAATACACATATTTGTGTGTATAACTGTACATACCTATATATGGACATATACATATACACACCCACACTATCTGATCATATCCCAGAATTGCTTAAGAGAGCTCCTGTTGTGAAAATGTGAGATAATATGTTTACATATGAAATATAGACAAGATTCTACCATAGATATGCTGTTCACTTTTCAATCTCATCTCGGAACTGGAACTCTCATGATAGAATATTTCAGCTAATAATACAGAATTTTAATAGTCAGAAAGGCAGTAGAGCAACATTAATAAAATGAAAACTAGCGTAGCTGCTAATTGTGTTCAGGGATCTTTTTGAGAACTTAGCAAGTCTTGAATAATGAACAGGAGTCTGATTTTTACTCTGGTTGGTAGCAGTTAGACTATTATCATTATTATCATATACATTTTTGCCACACACCCATCACATGAAATCTGATTCACAGCAGCATTCAGCCCTGTTATCACATTCCCCGGAAATGCCATTAACCCACAACCCTACCTAGTGCCAAAGCCAAGCATGCAAATGACAAGCCTTTCAGGAAGAACCTCCCCATTCCATTCAGACATCCCCATTCTGTCCTTCCCTCTGTGCAGTTTGCCTCAGAGACTGACCCCAGCATTCTCAATCTTTGATGAACTGGGACATACCTATGAACCTGAATTTGTCAAAACACCCTTGGAAGAGAAGAAATTCATGTTTCGCCTTCAGCTGTCTATGAGAAGAGCCCCCCGGTGTCTTTCCCACTTCATCATATACCTCTGTATGTTTGTTTGCCCTGCACTGCCATTCCTCTTGTTTTCTTTTTTAAATTTAGATTAAAAATTAAAAGTTAAAATTCTCTTTTATCAAAAATATACGTGTGTGTGTGTGTCGGGTCACATAAAAGGTTGATTAATACCCAAAGTCTTGTAATTAAAAAATAGCAGTCTTCTCTGCCACCTCTTTCCAGACACAATCACTCTCTACTCTTTGAACTATTTCTCCTGCTTCTTTCTTCACATCTCTGAATAATTCTCTTATACTGTAACTTCTTAGTTCTTCTCCTTTATATATGCTCTATTGGCTTCCTATTGGAGAAGACAGAATTTAACTCTCTTACATAAACACCTTACCAAGTATTTTTCATCCTTCCAATATTGAGTTTGTATTAAATCAATATTTATCCATCATTATTATAACTGTATAATAACCATTCACACATAAGACATGTAATGCACTTTGAGTGCATTTTCTTACTTGTAAAACTTGTTTTTCTGAGTCATTGTCACTGTTTTGGTTTTCTACGGACTCATCACTAATCCGTGCCTAACTCTCTGCAGTTATGAAACTCCTCTCAGTATAAACAGACACATTAGATAACCTGTAAATTCCTCCCCCGACTCCCACCCCCAAAGATCCATCGCTTCTGATGCCCCCTCCTCTCTTGCTCCAGCCTGAACCATACGCTCTCCAGGCCTCGTGTACAGTTGTCATCCTGGGATTTTTCATCACCGTCATTCTGGAAATTCCTTTTATTTTTCTCCTGTGTTGAGTCCATTTTTCTGAATCACATGTCTTTTTCTTCATAGTTTTATTCCCTCATCTTGACAGAACATGTCTTTGCTCAGAAAGGCTGCATAAGAAGTAGCTGACATGCATGGTTAAAACATCTTTGTTCTACCTACATGCTTGGTACTTTGGGTAAAGAAATCTAATCTGGAGATGATTTTTACACAAAAATTTAAAAGATTGGTCCATTGCTTTCTAGCTTCCAATGTTGTTGCTGAGAAGGCTGGTGTTATTCAAATTCCCAGTTATTTGTGGGGTTGTTTAAGGGGGAGCGGTAAGGAGGTGGTCGTTGTTGCTGTATTGCCGTCACTGGAAATTCTAGACTTTTTCTGTGATGCTGAATTCAGAAATGTCATGATGGTGTGGCTTGGTGTGGCTTAATGTGGGTTTTTTTTTTTTAATACTCCTTATTCTAGGCAGACCCTTTCAACCTAGAGATGTCTATCCTTCAGTTCTGGAAAATTCTTTTGTGTTATTTCCTTGATAATTCCTTCCTCTTCATTTTCTCCATTCTGTCTTTGTGAAATTTGTTTTGACTGAGGCTAAATCTGGATGAATTCTCTAATTATTTTATCTTTTCCCTCTCATTTTTTTCCACTTCTTTCTCTGAGAAATTTCTTCAACTTTATTTCCCAGTTTTTATTTTGAATGTTTTTAGTTCTGCCCTCATATTTTTAATTTGGAAACAGTTTTCCTTGCTTTTTCCATATTTCACAGTGCAATTTCTTCTTTTATCTTTCTGAGGAGATAGGTTTTACTTGTTTGTTTATTTTTTGTTTTTCTTGAAATTTTTTTCTACTGGGAAGAGACTGTATTGCCTTTTTTAGTTCAGGATTTGCATATCCTAACTACTGTATATAAAATAGATAAGCAACAAGGCCCTACTATATAGCACAGGGAACTGTATTCAAAATCTTGTAATAGCCTATAATGAAAAGAAAATGAAAAAGAATATCTATATCTATATCTATATCTGAATCACTATGCTGTGCACCAGAAATTAATACAACATTGTAAACCAACTGTACTTCAGTAAAAAAAAAAATCTTTTGGGTTCAATCTCTTATTCCACATTAAAAAGATCTGGTGATCCCTCACTCTGTTCATATTTAAGCAAGGCCTCTGAGAGCTGATCAAAATCATTTGGAGCAATTCAGACATTTCGTAGGGTCTCACAGCTGATGGGCCTTGCTATAGTGTGATCAGGAATCCTTACTGGGTATATCAAATGATAAAGCCTGTAGGTCTTTTCTCCTGGGCCAGATTTCCCTGAGAATAATCCCTCTGTCTCCTGCCTGGCTGCTAGGACCCTGCATCCCATTCAGGGACAGGAAGCTGGGGGAATCACACTCCTCACATTGCAGATCGGCATTAACCTCCCAGTTTTTAATACTGCTTCTCATACATATCCTCACATGTTCCTTGTGCTCCCTCAGCCAGAGCCTTCCTGGCTGAACCTCTTTAGCTTTATTTGAGACTTCTGCCAGAGGAGAGGGAGTAGTCAGTGGAACTGATTTGAGGAGTATCTGAGCCTCTAATGCTTCTTTCATAGACCCCAGTTTTTAGCTCCATCCACACCCACTTCCAGAGTAGCTTGCCTCCAACTCATGAGTCTTTTCTCAAATTCGTCAGCACAAATCCACTCGTTTCCTTTTACCCTGCCTCCTGGAGGCACTTAGTTTTTGGCCTCCCTTCTTTACAAAGTCATAGTGTCTTTTGAAGTTTGATGACATCTTTTGCACTTCACATCTCTTTCCTGTCCGATGGATCTTAACCTTTGTTATTTCTTTCCCGTCATTTTAGTGGAGTTTGAGGAGAGGATTCATGTGTTCCTCCTGACTACAGGTCCCTCACTCCTCTTTCCACCATGCTTGATTAACTTACTTGGGCAGTAGTCCCTCAGCACTCGTCTATACCTGTGAAGTCAGATACAAGATATTCTTAGCTCTAATAGAGTGTAGACACAAGTTGAGGTACAAAATACACATAGATTAACAAATTCTAAAACAAAGTAATACAGAATTTTAGAAGTGTGATCATTTGAATTAGATGTTAAAGATTGGGTAGCTGAAATTTATGTTTGTAGGCTCAAATAGGATTTACACATGATGGGTTTCTTCACATAGGTTGTAAGAATTATTGCTTTTGATTTCCCATCAGTGTTCTAATTCCAGACTTCTAAAAGGAAAGTTACCTTGAGATTTTGGCAGAGAAGCAAGATCAGAAGTCACTTCATTTGTTGTCAAATATACTAACTACTTAGTCCAGAAATCCTCCTTGGGATGGTCATATCTAAGTACCACTGCATATATCTATAACTTCATTCAAAAGCAAAACAAGGGCCACCACACCCTATTGGTGCCATGAATTAATCACTAGCTTTAATTAAGAATCACATTCTAGAGGCCTCTATAATTGGAGAGTTAATTTAATGAGCTATTGCAAGTTAATTTCCACTTCCTTGAGCTTAATTGTGGTGAATGGATTTTTTTCAAGAAAACTTCAATTACCTGTCCGATTATCCTTCCACATCATCTACTTTTGACTGTGCTCCAGTCTAGGGAGCAAAATCCTGCGTGGGTTTGACATCAAAAAGATGCTGACAGTACATACAGGAGGCAGATGTACTTTTGTTGTACAGTTTACATGTATTAATAGATTTAAATTGGTCTATGAACAAAGGCAATTGCCATCTTGATTATTTATATAAATCAAAGGATGGCTTAATTTCTACCATGTGTGCCCTCTGGCAACAAAGGTTACTGAAGATTTCAGTCCTTCTCTTTTCAAGGGATTGGGGAGGAACGACAACCTACTATCTGCCAATATTTAGCTGTACTTCATAAGAGGCAGTTTATTTTGCAGCCTATAATGATCTAATCAAGAAAACCATGGATCTGATGTAACTTCCCCCACTCAGCTCCAGCACCTCTCCTAGAAAAGACCATAAACAAACTGCAAACAAAAGAAAGAAAACTGTATAGAATTTCACCACCAGGCACAGTCCCAAACCAAAACATGCAATTTTAAGGATCTTGACATCATGGCCAAAACAGACAAAGCAGATGTGGTTAGCTTGGTTGACCATGGCTATTGGGATAAAATGGCAGCAGGATGAATTAACCCTTGTATCTAGAATCAAGGAATAAGGTCTTTCTTTTGAAGAGAGATCAGTATTGGCATGTACATTTTTGAAAACAAACATTTTTATTGAACACTATAATTAACTCTTTTCTAGCACCTTTTGAATAGAGGATCTACAATATGATAGTAAGTAGGAGGAAAAAAGAAAGTTTGTCATTTATTTCATTTACAGCCCTATGAAGGATGGGTTTCCATAATACGAGTGTGGAGGCTGTAAGGTTCTTGGTCTGGGTTTCCTAACTCAGGAGAGACATGTTCTAACCCTCCTTACTCTCGTCCTCTACCCCAAGAATAGGTAGAGAGGGAGGATCATGTCATGATACCAGAATTAATTCTAACCCCATTTCTGCCTCTAACTAACTTTGTATTTGAGGGCAGGTATCATTATCTCTGAGTCCCAAAGTTCAACTGAGACAGTATATATACATGAATTTTAGAAATTCTGAAGTGTTCTACAAATGAGAAATGAATGATGAAAACCTTAGTTCTGTGTTTCCATTGCTCAGATTGTCCAATTTTAACAGTTCAGCAGAGAAAAGGAATGCAAATTTTCTCACTGATATTCTTGCATTCAATAAAATAGGTAATGATAGGTATAAGTCAATCCAGTTATCCATTTTATATAATACAAATACTTTATGTTTAAATGCAGCTTATAGATATTTTTTTCTGAATCCCTTTCATGAAAAAAAGGAAGTTCTTACCAATGGCTTAAATAAAATCAAGGGTGATAAATCCATGAAGGGTAACTATGAAAAACTTTGCATAAGGTTACATACTTCACTTTCAAAAATAACATTTTGTATCTGATTGCAAGAATAGCACATGCTCATTGGGGGACATTTGGAAGTTGTTTTTTTTTTTAATTTTTAACATTTTTTGTTAGCTATCTTGATTGTGTTTCACTGGTATATACATCTATCAAAATTCATCAAACTGTACGTCTGAAATATGTGTAGTTTACTCTACAGGAATCATACCACAATAAAGGTATTAAAAATTATTAACATTTTTTAGTATTACAGTCCCTATTATCCCTAGTCAAATGTACCATATGAATAACTCCTTATAAAGTTTTCTGTCCTTTACCAAAGGTGGGACTCTATGGGCAATCACACCCTCCAGTGCTACCTACTGATGCCATAGTGAAAGTGAAGGCACTGGACTCAGTGGACCAGGTCTATTCCTCTAGAGCAGTTTTCTTTTATACTCCGTTTTGACAGAGCAGAGAAAGGAGTGAAATAAAGAATTGTGGCAGGCAGAGTTCTAAGCTAGCCCTCAAGATTCCCAGCCCCTCAGATACTCACATCTTCTCCCAGGTATCCAGTCAAACACTAATCCAGGTGCTGCTATAAAGGAATTTGCAGATGTAATGAAGATCACAAGTCAGATGATCTTTATATAGGGAGATTATCCTTGGTAGACCTGATCTAATCAGGTGAACTCGTAAAAGAGACAGGCTTCTTACAGAAGAAAGATTTGAAACATGAGAAGGAAACATTTAGGAATTTGAGAATAGCACCCGGCTGACAGTAGGCAAGTCAACAGGGATCTTAGTCCTACAACTGCAAGAAACAGGATTCAGCCAACAACCTGAATGAGCTCAGAGGTAAATCCTTCTCCAGAGCCTCCAGAAAAGAATACAGCCCAGCCAACACCTTGATTTCAGCTTTCTAAGACCCTGAGGACAGAAGCCAGTCATACTATGCTTGGACTTCCGACCTGCAGAACTGAGTTAATAAGTGGCATTGTTTTAAGTTGCTATGTTTGTCATAATTTGTTATACAACAATAGAAAACGAATGCAAAAGTTCTGTTGGTAAAGGTCTCCAATTTGCTCAGATTAAGGAACCCAGCTCTTCCCTTCATATAGCTGCTGTAGTATGCCATCGCATGACTGCACCACCATTTGTTTATCCACTCAGCTGCTGAGGAACATTTGGATTGTATTCAGTTTGGGGTTATTCTGAATAAAGTTGCTGTGACCATTGTATACAGAACTTTTGGGGGACATCTGGTGCTACTTGTAAGTCCAGCCCAGGAAACATCTAGGGAACAATAAACATGGGGATACTTCAGTTCAACACCTTCTGACTTGTTATTTAGTCACACTATATTTGTGTTCTGATCCTTTGAGAATCAAGTACCCTGGGTCTTATAGGGCAGCCACCAAGTGCCCTTGCTGGGTCCTTCTGCCTACCTCCCCATCTAATTCCAGGCCATGCTATAATGCCTGCTTTGAACTTTTTGGCAATCCTGTAAGTATAAGAAGCCTAAAGATCCAGAGACCACAGTAACTTACATTCGAACTAGCTAGCAGGTAAAAGGGAGGCCAATAAACAGAATAGAAACCACCTGATCTCCACACCATGCTCTTCATAACAGATGCTAATTATAGGATATATGTACATCCAGTACTCTTAGCAATGCTACTGAGATTTCTCACCAGTTTTCACTGTATTTGCCCACCCCTAAAGAAACATTAGGAAAGTATTTCATAGTCACAAATGCCATTTCTCATTCACTGATAGAAGAGAATAAAAAATTTCACAGCCCTTTATTTATACAGAAGGTGGTGAAGAATGTTTGACAGCTTGCCTAGAAATTCAGTGAATCAAGGATAGAGGAAGAATGCAAGTGTTGGGAATTCCCATCAGGTATACACCACATCAGCAGGTTGAAATAAACCTGGAACCAGAGACACTAGAAATATATTCAATGAATACTTACGTCAATTTTGCTTAAGCTTAACTTTTCATGGTTTTGTTGGGGGAGGAGTTAAATTTTTTAAAAATATTGTTGGTCATTTAATTGAATGTGACCTGTGTTTGCCAATGTGAAGAGCCAAGGGAGACAAAATGGGGAAGGGGAGGAGATACTGACCTGGGTAACTGCTCTGAGATGCCTCATTCCAAATTTATATTGCCTCACAACCGCTCTCTATGTTGATAAAATGTTATCAAATTTCACATATAAAAAAGTTTTAGCAACGCTAGCTTCAAGGATGGTCATCAGTCATGTGAGCTAGTGCCTTGAGGTGACCAGAACAGAGGAAAGAGAAATTGTTATAGAAACTGGCGCGATGAGATGTATGGTTTATCTGAGAATAGAGAGAAGGTTCTCCAGACAGAAGTGGCCTATGCAGGAGGAACATACTAAAAGAAATACTGGAGAAGATAAAATTGTCTTTTTAGAGTCCAGTTGATTGTTGAATGAGTGGTTTTGACTGAAAACAATATCCATTTGACCACCTCCCTGATCCTTGAAACCTTGGCTGACTGTGAAGTCCTTTCTTCTACCTGAAGTCAACAGTACTGACTACCTACCTCTCAAAACTCCCACCAAATCCCAGCACTCACTCTCCCTCAATGACTCAGCCCATGCCCCTTCACCCTCGTGTGCCTTGTGTCCTCACACTACAGGATACCAGGCTGGCTCCCATTTATCTGGTACTGCATCCCTGAACCCCTTCCCATTCTCAGCACCTTGAGTGGTGGCAACAGGATTATTGTTGACCAGAGATCAACTTTCAGTGATGGTTCCACTGACTGTTTTAGCCACTCTGATAAATCAGGAATATTCTAACTGAATGGACTCTGGAACTTCCATATTGGTGGTTAATCTGATCAAAATGCAACCACACCCAAGCCCCAGGGAATGACTGTTTTCCACTGGGGGGTGATTCTGTCTCATATTCAAGTTTGCCCTCTCCACATCGCTTATAATACTTTCAGCACACACATGATGTGAGTTAGCGGCTGTAGTGACTATAGCTCAAGGGGCCTAAGGCATGGTTTTGAGATTGTCCTTTATTCATTTTAGGAAATACTACTTTTTGGCCTGCAGAGTTGGGGAGGGCTAATACATTTAATAATACCTGGGATCCCAAAGGCATTAACCCTTATGCTCCCCTGGAATAGGAAGCTGCCAGGTCGTGGAGCTTTTATAAATTTCCCACTAGAGCCAATTCTAGGCTGTCTGGATTGAGCCAGAGGGAGGTCAGTAATTGGTAGCACCTGGCTACCATGAAAGGCTTCTGGGGTGTGTGTGTGTGTGTGTCTCTGTCTGTCTGTCTCTAGGGAAAAGAAGCAGCTTCTCATAGGTGAAGTTTCTCCCCCAAAGTGAGACCTTGGAACCACTTTTCTTAAACATTCTTCTTTGCTTGCCAGAGTTTGGTAGTTTCCTGAAGGAAAGATCCCACTGAGGGAGTGATGTATCATAATGGAAAGGGCACATCTTATTTCTAATCCCCCTCTGTCACCAACCAACTTTGTGACCGTGCACTAAGAACTTAATTTCTTCATCTGTAAAATGGGGAAGTCCTCCCTAGACCACAGGCTCTCATAAAGATTTGTAGCTCTATGATCTACCTACCTGCCAAATATGCCTCAATATATGACAAAGCTAAGAAAATTCGCTTTTGACTATCAAGCTACACACTTTTGGGGATCTGGATGTGTTACCAGAAAAGGGAAATAAGAATTACCTCAGTTCTTAGTCACCCAAAAAGAAAAGAATTTTTGATGAGAGACAAAAAGCACGATATAAGCAAGATTTTTGTTAGTGAAGTGAAAATATAGTGAAAGAGTACACTCCTGAGAATTGGGAGTGGGCCAATCCAAGAGAGGAAATATGGTGCCGTTCCCTCATTTTTCCTGTTTTTATATCCTGGCTTCCTGATTGATTGATTGATTGATTGTTTGACTGATTGACAACTCAAGTTTCCTGCGCTCTGGTTGATTGACAGCTCAGGTTCCTTGTGTTCTGGACTGTTCATTTCCCCTTCCTCTCTCCCTGCCCAGTGCTCATTTCTATCTAAACTACCTAACAGATGCATAAGTCAATGTTTATTCAAAATCTTTAGCTGATTACTTAGTAAAACAAACATGTTTAAAATCATATTTATAAAATAATATATTGATTTTAAATACTAATATTTTTCCACTGTCACTTCATAAAACAAAATATTCCTCACCAGTGTTGTTTTGAGACTAATTCAGCTGTTCTCCAAACACAGAATTATTCCTTCCTTCTCTGTTGTCTGAGAGCTAACACTTTTTGAATCCATGTACAATGCTGCCACTAGGAACGATGCCAAGTCATGCAGAGCACTTGGTCATCTTTTCTTTTCCTGTAAGTGTACATTTATAATCTCCACAAGGTACCACTTGCTGAATTACATTTTTATCTATTCTCTAAAAGGTCTATTTAAAAACACATCTAACACTTGCATTTCAGGGCTAATAACTTTAACACTAATTACTAGATTGGTGATAAATTTCTTTTCCTTTTTTTTTTTAATCAGTTCTGGCAGATGATCTCTATAAGCTTCCAAAACAAATAATAACTTAGATCATTTCATCCCAGTGCATCTTCCCCTAACGGTAGTTTGTTGTTCCAAATTCAGATATTGAGAGGGCATAGAAGATGACTTCACTAGGATGTGTATTGAAGGTGACTTCCTCTTTTCTGGGAAATAATTTTGGAGACAAAACATTTACTTTATATGTGGGCAAATGGCAGTATATATTAAGCCATTAGTTCAAATTAATTGCATAATTTTAGAAGTAGCCTATGCTTTGTTTTTCTTCATTTGGCTTTGGAACCCAAGATTACAGCACTGTAAGTAGAAGATTTTCTTTAAAATTATATTACATTATTCTCCTTTTAAAAGGAAGGATCAGAATTTAATATATATGCTTAACCAACAAGGCTCACTCTGAACCACAGGAAAACTAAGAGGAAGCCCTTTAAAAAGTAACCACCCCACTGGCTTATCACGTGCAGCCCAACACTGACCAACAAGATAGAAAAAGAAAAGTTCACACACAGCACTTTATGCTTTTTCAGTTTTTCCCCTGAAGTCAAATTTCCAACAACAACCTGGACCTTGTCTTTCACTTCTGATTTTGCCCTTTTCGTGGAAGGAGAGAAAATGCTGGTGCCTGTCTGTGATAGTTGCTGGTAGCTGCCGCCTTTTAATTTACTATCTTGGTCACACAAGAGTATGGCTACTCTCCAGTGGCCCACCTCAAGGTACTAGGGCATGCCTGCCTGGAGCTGACTATGGAAACTTTTTCCAATCAGGCAGGAAATGAAAAGAAACCTGTCCTTCCTTTGGGCTCAAAATAAAAATAAGTGTATACAGAAGAGTCCCAGAAAAAAAGCACGAAAAATAAACTCAGCTTTCCACCACCACCACCACCACCCTTTTTTGTCCCCAGCAGAAACCTACAGGCAAGCTGTTCTCAGTGGATGTTAAATATTCAAAATTCTAGGAGGGAAGTGTTGCATGATTAGAGAAAGAAAAAAAAAAAGAGCAAAGCTGCAAAGCTGTTGTGATCGCTCTTCAACTCTGCAACAGGCAAAGTTTTGTGATTCGTCATCCAAACCTCTCCTTTACCTACCTCAGCTGGGGCAGATGGGAAGAACAAAGAGGCTTCGGCTTCAACTATAAGTAAGTCAGTTTTCAAGAGACTGAAAGTCAACTCATTAGAGCCTAACCCTTATTTCCATGTGAATGAAATGCTCAGTCTGAGGGAAGACCATCCTCAGGCAGCCAAACATTGGGATGCCTTCTTCCTAAGCCTTGGAAGTCCCAGAGGGAAATCCCACTGATGAATGCCCCGCACCCACCTCCCCACCTGAAAGTTGCTACAACAGGAAAAAAATATCCTATTTCAGAAAAAGGAAAAAGTTTTCTAGTATATTTATTAGGAGAATTTTCAATAGATTGTTCAAGAGAGAGTTAATGCTGACTTGGTGTTCAAGATGGCCATCTCCTCCTCCATATGAAAATCTGAAAATAATTCTGATAAAAAGAGCAACTCTGCTTGTGAGCAAACCAGATGGCTACACACCCCTTCATCAAGTCTGCTAGTTTTCACATCGCCGCCTTGGAAGTTTCTCCCTAGAAAAACACATGGACGTGAGACTTTTTGCCTGAGTTGGGAATCTGTTTTAAAACAAGGTCCATCTACACTAACCCCTAGGTCTGCCTAACATAATTGCCTGCTTCATTTTCTTCAGGATATTTTCTCCAGCAGATTGACTACCCTTCTGGATAACTAAATATATCACGTATGGTCAACAAAATGAAAATATTGAGGCTTCTTTGTGGAGAATTCAGACCAAAACTTGGTATTTGCCTGGATTCTCTGGATCCATGCAGTACATTGGGGCTGGGTGTGCTCCAGAGGGTTGAAACACTCATATTTGGAAAATGTCTCAGATTCTACTTGAAGGTTTATGTGTGGAGGTGCTCATTAAAGCATAAGTAGAAAGAACCTTGGAGGCCACTGACTAAGGGAAGCTTCTTGTTTCACTGGAAAGTGGGGATTGAACATTTCATAATCCTACACAATCCCACTTCCTCTAAGTAACTGTCATGTCTCAAAGAAATATGGTAATTAGTGTTCAATCTTAGAATTGACACAGTTGGTGCTAGGGTGGGTGTCCAGGGCCCAACATACTGTGTGAGTGCATTAAAAAGTTTAGCAATTTGGCAAATGTAGAATTACTGACAATAGCTTGAATTGGCCAAAATAAACATTAGTGTGGACTGAACTATTCTATATTTAAGCATAGAGTTCTCAGCATGAGGTGAAGAGTCCATGAATAGATTTCAGAATGGTCCTCCTAAAAATTAAAAAATGTTGGCATCGGAGTATGTGCCTTTTAGAGGAAGGGTTCATAGCTTCTTTCATATTCTCAAAAAGGCACCTGATAAACACTGTTAAGAACCAGAGGCATTGTCAAGATTATAATCGCTATACATTAAGTAACAAGCTATACCCTCATGTTCAATCTTTGAAATAAATTTGTTACCCTCTCTCTAAATCCTGATTCTACCATACACTAACAACCATGTTCAAGTAATTTAGTTTTCAACTGTGTGAAATATTGATAAGCAGATTTTCTTCTCTCAGTTAATCTTTTTTAATCTCATTAATAATATGATTTAAATTAACTGCTAATGAGAATAAGATATATCTTGTGAAAAACTTTGAAAAGAAATGAATGTCTTCTCACTAGTTCTAATTTAATCTTAATCATCAGTATGAATTATAATCTGTCTCATAAAAGGTCTAATCTTGTTTAGCATCAAAGCATTCTCAAATTTTGTATTATATGTGAAAATAATGTTTTAAAAAGTGTTAGTTACCCATTCCGCCTGCTAGTTATAATCAAAGATAGCCACTATATGGTAAGATTTTAAACCCTGAATTTAAGTAAAATGTCAGCACTTTACCAAATTTATCACTTGGTCACTGCTTAATTCAATGTTAACTTCTCTATCTCAGTAGATTGATGTACCAAAATTTTCACAAAAGCCTCTCAAAATTTTTCAGTTGAGATATAATTCACATACCATAAAATTCACCATTTTAAAATGTGCAGCTCAGTGTTTTTTTTTCTTTTAGTATATCCACAAGGTTGTGCAACCATCACGACTATCTAATCTTAGAACACTTTCATCACCCCCAAAAGAAACCTCATATCCATTAGCAGTTGCTCCCCATCCCCCATTCCTCTAGCCCCTGGTAACCACTAATCCATTTTCTATTGATTGGCCTATTCTGAACATTTCATGTAAGTGGAATCATGCAACATGTGGCCTTTTGTGTCCGGCTTCTTTCACTTAGCATCATGTTTTCAAGGTTCATCCGTGATATAGCGTCTATCAGTACTTCATTCTTAGAGGCTGGCCTTTCAAATTTTTAAATGAGGTGTGTTTGGGGTTTGGTGCTATTTCTAAGTATTTATAGTGTTATAGTGATGTTGGTCAGGTGTAATTTTGTTGAGCGGGTCCATGACACAGTGACTAGCAAGGTATCGCGGTAAGAGGCATGGCACGGGGCCAGGCTGATCCTTCTGGGGCCCAGAAAGATAACGGGACCTTGGGATCCCCTCTCAGAGCAGGGGAGAGCTGAAGCCAGTCTGGTGAGGAGAGTAGTCATTGGGGGGCTTTTGAGGGCATGGAGATATGGCTCTTGTTCCTTCGTAGTGTTTTATATCCTTCAAGTGGGCTGCCCCAAATTCTAGAGTTCAAACATGTGCAGAGGATACAGACCGTTGAGGACCTCCATTTTACTTACCCTAGTTTTCTCTGCTTGGCTAGATGGTAAATGCTATCAACCTACACTGAATTCTTTTTTGGGTAAAGACAAAATGCTCTTGTTTTGGCTTAACATGAAGTTTGCTTATCTTTTGGCAGATGGTCATGCTTTGCTGGGTCATGACCACAGGTGGTCCATTTGTCATGGCGTTTGCTTTCTTTCTCCACGGGCAGAGGAGGGACAGTCTATATGTGCAGTGTGTGCTGTGCTATATGTGCTCTATCCATATGTGCTGTGATGCCACTGAGACCATACAAGCACTGTACCCTTCTCTCTCTCAGTCACAAGAGATCCTTTTCCACTTAATTCTTTTTAAGCACTACACCACCTCCTTCTTTTCTTTATTAATACATTCACCAGTCATAAAAGTTTCAATTGATTGACTTGGAGCCAGGTGTCATTTTATTTGACTACAATTACAGGATCCTTGCCTATTTTAAGCACAGTCCTAGAGTGATCATTCCCATATGATCTGTAGAAAGCTTGTTAAAAATGCAGATTTCCTTGATTTGATTCTGAGTAGGGAAATCTGGGGTAGAGCCCAGAAATCTGCATTTTAAGTAAGCACAGTTGTCCTATGTCAATGCACGAGATTCATTAAAGGAGTCTGAGAAATGCTGTCCTGCTGGCTTCAGTTTATAAACTGCCTCAGACACCACTTCAAAAATGTCTCTCTTGAATGTTTATGTATTTCATAAAACAATAAAGTTGTGGAGGAGGACACACATTTCAATTTTGTTATTGCATCTTGCTTAGTATGCCCTTCTGGTGCCAATTTTTATCCGTGTCTTTCTCCAGCCACTATGTGAAATAATGGTTGTGTTGTTGCTGGTGACTTATAGTGAGCACTCTAGAGAGATAAAGCTAGTTCAAGAGCAGGAAAAGAAGGAAAGGCAATTTAGCGTGCTTGTACTTTGAAAAAAAATGGTGCACTGAGGAAATGCTCTCTGGTATTTCTATTTTGAGGAAATAAATGTTATTTGTAGCAGGGAAATGCTTTTAGGGCAGGGACTGTTTGTGCAATAAGACTATTTCCTTTTAAACTTTTGCAGGAAGCATTTTCAGAATACAAACGAAGTATGAAATGTGTATGTCTGAAATATTCTACACCAATATTCCCTTTCCTAACCTTGCTAGCCCTTGATGTTTGGCCCTTGGTTTCTTCCTCAAGTCTTCAAATGGAATCTCTTATCTTGAACATTGGGGAATTTTGAACAACATACCCACTTTGTAACTCATAGCGGGTTTTGGCAATGGGTTTAGGGCCTCTGGTGACAGCAACTTGACATCATCTTGCATGTTCACACATCACTAGTAATTTTGTTTAAAACTAAGGGAATGCACGTAACTGTCAACCAAAATTTCCTGAATCTAAAGCATTCCTTTTTCACCAAAATGCTATGTGTCCATATGTAACAACCATTGACAATCAAAGGTTTTTGAGAATATTTCTCTCCCAGAAGTTTTCTCTGGTTAAGGGAGAGCAGTAAGAATTCCATATCTTACTTTGGGCTCTATTCTTGAGTACCTAACACTAAGTTCTGCCTGATGCCAAACTTCTAATTCCTAATTGAAATTGTGGAATATATGAGCGCACAAAGCAAGAGGCACGGAGAGCATAACTATATCTAAGGCTAGAGACTTGACTAAACACAGTTCAAGAATTCCATAAGGACACATAAATCAAAAGTTCAGACATAGCAGAGAGACAGGAACTAAGGAAGAAAGCATAAATCAGATCTTGTAAATATATGGGAAAACAAAAAGCTAACAAGGGCAAAAGTAGAGGGAAGTTCAACACTAGGGGACAGTTCAGGTAAGTGGTCAGTAACCAGGAGCTCTGCCTGTGCAGAAGGCTAGGACCACCCAGCTGTCCTGGTCCAAAGCTTCTAAGCCATTTTCTGTTGAGACTGAACCCAGCATGTAGTCTGGGAAGTTAATAGAAAGCAAGACATATGATTGGGAAATAAGAACAGATCATATCCTTAAAGCTAGTGTTTATAAATTCAAATATAGATGAGAGGGTGAGAAGTGATGTGGAAATGGAAAACAAAAATTCTCAAGGATTTCAGTCAGGCATGATGTCCTTAGAGAAGCCATCCTGGAATTTACTCCTTTTCTTCCACTTACTGTGGCTTCTACCACACCCTGTGGTGATTGTTCCTCTCCCCAGGCTGCAACCACCTTGAAGTTAAGTCTTATGGCTTAATTATCTTTATATACCCTCTATATAGCAGTTTTGCAGTAAAGGTTTATCAAATGTCAATAATTACTTTTGCCTTATCAAACCACAAGTTCCTTGTAGACAGGAAATGCAGCTTTATGACACTTCATATGCACAATATTTTAGTTGATAAAGAAAATGAGCATTTCCTCTATTGGCCTTTACTCTCTTACAACTCATTCAAGTATATTTCATAGACAGGTACTCTCCAGACACACCAAGGAACCCCTCCTACTGACACAAGAAACATATTCCTCTTACCATTTTATAGAAAGTGCTTGACTGAGTTAGTGGCTAAGTTTCAAGAGTCTGAGTCTTTTGATCACATTCCAGTCAGCATTGTTTTCTATGAGGGCCCTTGATTATTTTTCAAAGAGGCAGTATCACATAGCAGTTAAAAGCACAGGCTCAAGATTATAGACTACCAGAGTTGTATTCCAGCTCCTCTGCTTACAATCTGGTGACCTCAGACAAATTATATAATCTCTCTGTGCCTCAATTTTGCCATCTGTAAAATGGGGATAAAGGTTATTGTGAGAATTAACTACATTACTGATCATTTTTTAGGTGCTTAAAACAATGCTTAACTTAGCATGTAGTAAGCTATATAAACTATATAAAAATTAACTACTGTCATATTTTGCTTTGCCAGATTTTACTGATTAGTTTGATCGATAATTTTAATAGCCACAATATATTTGGATCCTTTGTCAAAACATTACTGCTCTCTTTGTTTTATATTTCCCCCCAATATTTTTAAAAACAGTTTATTGTAAATATAAGAAAATACTCTAAAATGGAAAAGATAATAAATTATATTAATATTCATTTATCATCAAATAAGTTATAATAACTTTCTAAACCTATCATATAAAATTCAGAGAATTTATCTGAAAAAACTAGGATGGGGTATTGAGGAAAGTGTATATCTTTTCTCTTAATCATTTCCTAAGAAGTTACTAAACCTGAAGTCATTATTATTTATACAGGAAGAGAATCTCTTATACTTCTGGAAAATTTCGAAACATTGCCAACATGTTTTTTGATCATCCTTACTTCCTGTGGTGGGGTTTACAAACCACACCAACTTTCATAACTGCTGAGATTTACAGATTGATGCCTCATTTGATAATCTTGCAAAAACGGATAGTCAGTGCTTCTCTTCCTTTTCCAAACGCCACGTGTCCACTTTTACAGTATGCTTAAAAAAAAAAAAAATCCAACCGCCCAAGCCAGCTCCAAGCAGGTGCACACATTGTTTGTCAGGTCCATCTCCAGGGAAGCCTGGGAGAGCTCTCTCCTCTCATGATCTCCCACAGATCTCCCCTGGGTTAATCCAACCTGGAATCTGTTTTACTAGAGAAAGAAAAAGCTATCTCCAGCAGCCCAGATTCCTTGGCTAGGGTCTCTGGTATCTAAATAATTAAAAGTAGGAAAGAATAGATCAATAAAAATGAAATTTTCATTTACCAAAAATGATCAAGAGCTGGGATATAATTAAAAGTTATCATTAATAGATTTCCCAGATTATCAATTTTCAAATATTTTTGAGTAAAGGAAGATAACTTATGACACTAAAATCACACTGGAACATAACTTGATTTTTCAAATACCCATACTGTGCTTTATAATTGTCCCCAGGAGAAGCATTCACTGCTTATAGACGATGGAATTGTAGGTCACTTGCGCAGTCCTTTCAAAGTTGCTTTTTAAATTATTGTTATTTTATTTTATTTTATTTAGTTTACCATTTGTCTCAAATTGAGGGAAGAAACAAATTCCACTTATTTGAGTTTTCTATTTTTTTCTGATTTTTTTATGTTGCTCATCCTTGGCCTTTATAAAACATTTTAAAATTTTTATGCAGCTCATTTTGGCTTTTATACTATATATATAAGTGCTTAACTCCGGTTTAAAGGTCTGTTAATAGGCATAGGCAGGCCAATGATACCTCCTTCGTAAAATAGTAAAAATAACTCCTTTTTTGCACTCCAACAAGCTCTCATTATTAGAAGTATAGAGCACATTTGAGTCAAAGTCCTCTTCCTCAGAAATCCTATTGTTACCATGGGAAAACTGTGAAGTGCTCAAATGTGGGCAATGTTATAATTAGAACCAAACGTGGGTTTCATGGGACCTGTCATGATGTTTCTAGGAAGCTAGTTCTGCATTGGCTTCGTAAGACATCCTTTTCCTACAATCATGACTCACTGTGACTTCCAAGGCTTTCTCTTCCTCCTCCAAATTCACCCCCAGCATGTTCTGGGGTGGAAGACTGCCTCCTCTCCAGACATGGACGAGTAGGCGGATGTGCAGTCCACTAACAAGAATGCACTTCTAGGCACTGTGGAAGTGGGACAAAGGATTTTGCAGGGCATATTCGGAGCTAACGATGTGCTGGGTATATGTTAATCATACGTGGGGAGACTCATTTCTTTGGCAGCCCTAATCCACTCACTAATCCAGCCAAGCCCTCCCATTCCTGCCTCCTTTCTTCCTTTCAGGAAAGTATGTGCAAGTTCTCTGCAAAACGATGAATCTCTTCTCAGGGGAATGTACGAGTCAGAAATGCTTTTAAAAAGGGAAGAGGAGCCAAAGCCTTTGCATAAATAGGCCAGCTGCAGGGCCTCAAGGGGGGAGTTGGGGGAGAAACCTCCTTGCGGCCGTGGCCCCAAACCTCCCGGCTGCCACTTGTTTCCATTGTCTGACCACAGCCCGAAACAAGCCACCCACACCTCGATGACTGAACCCACTGTCATTTTCAGGAAAAGAGATGGTCTGAGTCCATCTTGGCATTTCTGTGAAATCACAGAAGTAATTCATTGAATCACAGAACTGAAAGAGATGATCTAATCACTTTCACTTTTTAAATGATGAAAATGCAGTCAGGAGAGCTTATCTGACCTGCCCAAGCTCATGCAGCTCTAGAGACACAGAGCCAGATCTAGAATCTGCATCTTTTTCTTCCTTCCCTGTCTTTGGCCTTTTTCACACAAGCTGGCAACAGCAAACCCGATATAGATAAGCTTTCACCTCGGCTTTCTTGCTATGGTTTCCTTTAACACTCTCATGTCATTTGTGTAGTGTGTAATCAGCATACAGTGGAGCTGAGGCTGATTGTGAAGACTTAACCTGTAGTACTTGTTAAAAATAGAGATTCCTAGGACTTTCCTTGGAGAATTCTGGGATGGATCTCAGGAATCATTTAACAAGTTTCCCTAGTGAGTCTTATGATCAAGCCAGTTCAGGGAAAACATGGTAGAGCAAAAGAATAAAAAAAAAGTATGTTTGACAGACAGGGTGTTCCATCAAGAATAGAACAGGAGGGTGGAGAGGACCAGGAATTTTGCCTCCTAGCTGCTTTTTTAGTGGGTTAACCACTAGACCACACTTCCTCTCTAGGAGAGGCAGGGAATTAAAATCAAAGGTTTACCACTGATTCATGTTGCCTGCTAATGCTGCTTATTGCGCCATGCTGTGACCCTGCTCTCTAAGGCTTGGAAACAGATGTGGGGAGTGAGCAGCCTGAGGTACTGAGGGGTGCGGGAGGCGGGGTGAAGGCAGACAGCCAGGAAAAGAACTTCCTCTGCTGCTAAATTTCAGGCAAGAGTGGAAGTCAGACTAAATTGTAACCATGCAGATCTGAAATCGCTTTTGCAATCGCCTGGCTCCAGTTCCAGGTTTGTGCTTTCTGCAACAAGAACTGAAAACCTGATAATGCTCCTGACCTGACTTTTGCCTCTGCCCTCATCTGGATGCATATTATGAAGTTACACGTTTGGCTTGACAGTCATTTCATTAAGCAAAAGATGGTGATTATCCTCCTTGCCTCATGCCTTCCCTCCCCATATATACTTTTTAAAAGGAAGTACAAAAGAGTTAAGCAATTTGACTGAGGTTACACTGATCTCGATATTGTGGTTGTTTGATTAAAATTGCAACCAAGCCATTTTGACTAAACTTTCCAGACTCCTTTCAATATATCCTCATCAGGCAACTGAAAAAACTGGATTTATTTTCTTCCATAAGATGAATACTTCGGTGTGCCCTCAGACATGTAGCTTACCGTGTCAATGTTTATCAAACACACATAGCAGCTGAGTGTTAACTATTGATTCTAGAAATCGTTTTTGTGACTTCTTTACTAAACCGGAAGCACCAGGAGGGTGGGGAAGAAATTTCAGCTTTGGTTTTCACTAGACGTTGCAATGGGGGCAGTGTTGAACTGGCAGAGGGTGTAGGAAGTGGATTTCAGGTCCACAGGGGTTAGGGTTCCAGTTTTAGCAAATAAATATACAGGACAGCCAGTTAAATTTGAATTTCTCTTTTTTTAATTCTTAGTATAAGTATGTCCCATGCAATATTTGAGACATATTTATACTAAACAATCATTCATTATTTATGGTATTTAAAGTTAACTGGGCATCCTGTTGACCAATTTGGCAACCCTAGCAAGGGGCCGCCCCATTAGCAATAGAGCCTCCAGGACTCTCTTTAAAATGATTAAAATGCAACCTCTTCCCTCCAGAAGTTTTCCAGTGTAGTACCTGAGGAGAAAGTAGTCCTTCTACATAACAGTTATACTATGTCATGATAAATTATGTCACAGATAATGGAGAGAGGTCTAGAATCACAGGGCAAAGAGCAATGAAACAAGACCACCATAGTCATGAAGGTTTCTCAGAGCTGGCAACATTTGAGCTTGATCTTAAAGGATAAACAGCTCATCGTACAGAGGTATGGAGGCTTGAAAGGGTGTAAGTTCAGTGTGGCTGAAGCATCTTGTCTGTGTGTATAGGGCAGAGGGTCAAAGTTGATGGGCATCGTGAGGGGAGGTTTAGAAGGTAGACTGGGCTAGCCTTGTGAAATGCCTTTATGTCGTGCTGAAGAATTTGAAACTTACATTGATGGCTAGAGAAGCCAGCAAGTGTTTTTCAGCTGAGTGGCATAATCATCTCTGTTTTTCAAAGATAATTCTGGTGACAGATTGTAGTGGGCAGAACTTGTAGGCAGGGAGACCAATTAGGAGTTTATTGAAATAGCCCAGGCAAGAAAAGATGAGCTTATTTCAACCAAGGCAGTCGTGGTGGAAATAGTGAGGGAAGCAGAAAGTACAGAGACATTTAGTTGGTAGAACCAATACAACTTGGTGACTGATTGCCTAAGGTCAGGAAGATAGAGGATGGAGGTAACGTGGTGTAAGTGTCCAGATAAATAATAGGCATTACTGTTACTGAATTGTCAATCTGTAAGATGGACCAATAATACTTACTCTGTGTATTTTGTAAGGCTACTGTGAAGACCAGTTAAGGTTATTTATGTGGAGGCAATTTGTCAAGTACAAAAAGGTGTAAAAGTGTATTGCTGCTAACAGTGTGCATCTGTCTCGGTGGACCCTGAACTCTTTCAGGGCAGAGGTTGTATTTTATTCATCCTTGGTATCCCCCAGCACAATGCCTTGAATATATAGATAACCAACACATTTTTAGAGCCTTGAATCAAATTTGAAATTCTAGCATGCCAAACCAAAATAATAAACACAATTTTTTTAAACCATTTTGTCGGTGTGTGTCTGGAAGTATATAATGGAGCCAGTGAAAAATACCAACAACAAAAATGTATCCTTGTACCCTTGAAAATATAAAAAACTCTCAAAACTCAATACTATAAAAACAAACAATACAATTGAAAAATTGGGCAAAAGATTTGAACACTTGACCAAAAAAGATTAACAGGTAGCAGATAAGCACATGAAAAGATCGCTACTTGATTTCATGAGCTATTAGAAAATTAAATTTTAATAGGATGAAAAAAGACCACAGTGAAATATGTCTACATACCTATTAGAATAGCTAAAACTTCTTTTTTTATTGAAGTATAGTCAGTTTACAATGTTGTGTCAGTTTTTGGTGTACAGCATAATAGTTCAGTCATACATATACATATATTCCTTTTCATGTTCTCCTTCATTATAGGTTATTACAAGATATTGAATATAGTTCCCTGTGCTATACAGTATAAACTTTTTGTTTATCAATTTTATATATAGTTGTTAGTATCTGCAAATCTCGAACTCCCGGTTTATCCCTTCCCATCTCCTTCCCCACCTGGTAACCGTAAGTTAGAGAATAGCTAAAACTTTCAAAGACCGACCACCCCAAGTATGTGGAACAACTGGAACTCTCCTGCCTGAAGGTGGGGATGTAAAGTAGGAACACCACTTTAAAAAAAGATTTAGCCGTTTCTTGAAAAGTCAGTCATACGTTTACTATATTGCCCAACTCTTCTCCTTGTAGCTACATAACCAAAAGAAATGTCCGTACAGAGACTTGTACACAAATGTTCAAAACAGCTTTATTTGTAATAGTCAAAAACTGAAAACAACTTAAATGTCGGCCAACAGATGAATGGATAAACAACATCCATTGTGGTGTAGCCATACAATGAAGTAGATCTTAGCAGTACAATCAAATAAACTATCCATACGTGCAGTCACGTGAATGAACGTCAGAGTTACTATGCTGAGAGAAAGCAGCCAGAGGAGAAAACCAGTACCTGCTCTATGATTCCATTCATATAAATTCCTATATTATAAACCAAAACATTGTGACAGAAATCGTAATTGTTGTTACCTTGGAAGGGGAAGGATGTGGAGCAGGTTGAGAGGGGATTACAAAGTGCACAAGAAAAGTTTGAGGTGTAATAAATTCATTATCTTGATTGTCATAATGATTTCACAGGTGCATACTTATTTCAAAACCTATCAAATATAAATTTTAATGTGTATCTTATGTCAGTTTTATTCTATACCAGTTTATTTGTGTCAATTATACTTCCATAAGTCTTTTAAAGAAAGAACTTATCTGTGGTATGGTGTGTGCTTTCAGTGTCCAGGACAAGAGAGGACAGAACCCTGTTCTATAATCTATTTCAAGTGGTATATAAAATTTCTAAGTATTATCTAGAATTTTTCAATATCACACACACCTCTGTAAATCACAATATCATGGTCTCTTACTATAATAATCTCACAGAAAGGCCTAGCATGAGTGAAAAAGGCTATGATTCTAGTTCTGACTCTGCCACTGCCTAACTAGGTGGCCTCAGAAATCCCTGCGATCCCTCGGAGCCTCATTCCTGCCTCCCTACAATGAAAGCATTGGACTGCAGGAAGGGGCATCATATTTTGTTGTGCTTAGGAGGTAGAGAGAGGGAGGTGGGTAAGAGGAGCCAGGCTGCAAAGCTCCAGAACCCCTTCTCCTTGCTAAGGACTAAATATGTGTGCCCCGCCCTGCAAATTCATATGTTAAAGCCTTAATCAGCATTGTGATGGTATTTAGAAATGGGACCTTTAGGAGATAACTGGGTTTAAGTGGGTCATGAGGGTGGAGCTCCCATGTTGGAATCAGTCCTCTCATAAGGAGAGAGAGCAGAGCTCACGCCGTCTCTCCACCACGCGAGGATACAGCCCGAAGGAGACTACCTACAAGCCAGAAAAAGAGTTTTCCCCAGAACCTGACTATGCTGTACCCTAATCTTCCAGAACTGTGCAAAATAAATGTCCGTGGTTTAAGCCACGCTGTCTGTGATATTTTGTCACAGCAGCCCCAGCTGACTAAGACAGTCCTCCAGCCTAAGTGGTCTGTTTATGTCAGTTCTCTGCAGTAAGTCTGTCCATTAGGCTTGTTTTGAAGAACTAGTCTTCATGGATTTATAAGGAAAATTTACAACTACCGTAAATGTTAGAGTAGATGACCTCAAATCTCCTCAGCAATTCTATAATCCTAATTAGTAAAATTACTGCCAGGCATCCACTGTGATTCTTCAAGAGCAGGCATTTGTTTACAAAGTTGCTTTACAGAAGATTAAGGAACTCCCAGCCATCCTCCAGAAGTTTCCTACCCAAATCCTTTGGGTATTTTATTTTGACCCAAACGGAAGTGATGCTCTTCCCTGTGTTTATCGGCAGTATGCTCCTGAGGGTTGGGGTCTGTGCACAGAGGGCAGGGAGCTGTAGAGCAGACACTTCCTGTGCCTCCATGCAGAGAGTCCAGCTTCTGTCCCAGTGGCTCCTCCAGTCGCATTTGCTCCACTCCACTCTAACAGTGGTTCTCAAGGTCCCTAGAATTATATTCATCAGTGAGTCTCAGTAATTCAGAAAATCAGCCTCTCACAAGCCTTTTAGATAGTCATGCACCCGAATCTGCTGATTTGTGTGGGAGTCATGTTTTTCAAGAGACCCCATCTGCCTTGCAGCCTCACAACTCTTCCTACTGGTTTCTTTTTCCCCTGAGATGTTTGTACATTGTGCCTGTGTTCTTTTTTATTCCCCTAATTGTAGTGACTCAGTTTGTTTTTCTAGTGCCCACATCCTTTCCCCCACAAACTTAGAGGATTGAAAATATGGTATAGTGGAAAGGAAACCTAGACTCTAATTCTGGCTTTGCCATTCAGCTTCCCGTGTGATTTAGGGGGACTTATGTCATCCTTCCGGGCCTCAGTTTTCTCATCTTCAAATGGGAGGGTTAGATTACATTTTTCTAAGGTATTTGACCTACCGTTTCTGATATGGGTGATGATTTTAGATTGTCCATAACATACACTTAATAAGTATGTATTTACTTTAATGTACCTTAGAAAAATACATAATTGTTACATCAAAACAGTTTAAGTTAGATTTTAGTCTGATTAGGAGATTATCTAATGATAATTAAACTTTTTTCAGTGAATTGACTTAAAGTAAAATATTAAGCAGATTCAAGGGGTAACCAGATACGGCAAAAATTGGAAAAAGGGTTCATAATAGCGGCCTGGAAGCAGTGTTACGTTTGGTCTTGGGAAAACTACATTTCCCAGCTTCCTTGATGTTGGGTTGGAGTCATGTGTCTGAGTTCTAAGCCAATGAAATATGAACACAAGTTATGTGTGTCTTCTGGAAGAAGCCAGTGTGCCCTCTCCATCTTTCTATTCTCTTGCCACAGCAACTTTGGAAGCTGTGTAATATAATGTGTAATATAAAAAGAACTTAGACACTTGAGTGATCAGATGAATGAAAGTGCCAACCCAGATTGGACATGAATGGCTAGGAAGTAAATCTTTGTTGTGTTAACCCACAGAGACTTCTGGGTTTATTATCTCAGCATAATTTACATTCTCCTGGCTAATATAAAGCGTGATAAGATAGGTTCCATCTAGTTCTAAAATTCTGCATTCTCTTCTTTTATCTGCTCCCTTCTTACTCAGTTTTAACCTATACTTTTTTCTGTCCCTCTAACTTCAAAGTCCCTTCTATACTAATTTGCTTATGTTTGGCCCTTCCAACAACCTCTATTTTTAGAAGTGGCATTTATCTTAATGATGGCTGTAATTCTGGATAACTACATAGAACCCTCCTCACATCCAAAGAGGACATGGCAATTAGTGTTGGTGCCTGTTTGTGGTGCCTTTCTGAGTCTTCGGTGACCATCAGCTCTTTCAGATTACTCACACATAAATATGATACTTTTCTGCAGAGCCTTGTTCACTACTGATGTCACCAATTCCAGTGGTTGTAAGCCTGTGTCCTTATCTTGAGAAAGTCACTTCTCTTACTGTCTTGTCTAAGACTAGCCTTCCTCTAGTTCCTAAAGTCCACCAGAGAGACACATTGTTAGAGGTTGTGCTCTACAAAGCCCACCACCGACCCTGTTCATAGTACAAACCCTTTTCAAGTCCCAGACAGCTAGAAGAGCCTGTTTTCTTCTACCTTCATCATATGCCAGAAGAGCCAAGCCACGTGCTGAAAACAATCATTTTAATCCTTGGAAGCTGATTACATTTTGGAGCTTTGTGTTGGCCTGTGTTCTCTGGTTTTGCCATTTGATGAACAGTCATAGATATTTGTTTAAATACAGGTATTTTTTTCAAGAAGCTTGATTTAAGGTCAAGATCAAATCACAGCCTCTTCGTTCTAATCACTCTCACTGCACTATATTCCTTCAGTTTATACGGTCTGCCAAGTTTTTGTCTGCCTGTTCTCCAAGGACATTAAATTTTTATTCAGTTTACTAGTGCTTGATCAATTAGTATATTAAATGTGCTACTTAGGCAGTGGAACTAAGAGATAGTTTTTAACAAAGTAAGCTGATAGAAAATTTTTATTATAAAATACTGGACGTGTTTTCTTTACCCAAGATAATATAGAAACTTAGTTCTCTGGAGGCTCAGTACATATAACAGTGGTGACCCTTCAAATGGTCTAGGAAAGCAGTGGTTTTTATTCTGTGAGTTTATAAATGGAATAATCATTGGTTTGTTATTTATACCCTAGAAACTTCCCAAACAAATTTGAAGATCAGTTTAGAACTATTAAAAATTATTAGCCATTAAAAATACAATATGTGCAATAATATTGATGATGTTGGTAATCACAAAATTGTAGATTGTAGAACAGTGGAAATGGAAGAAAACAGTCAATCATATGACTGAGTTCCTTATTTAACAGATAGAAGTGAGAACACTGGGACACAAAAGATGACATTTGATTTTTTAATATCAAATTTATTGAGACATAAGTCATACAACATATAATTTACCAATTTTAAGTGTACAATTCAATGAGTTTTAGTGTATTTGAAAAGTTATGCCATTATCATTACAATCAAATTTGGAACACTTTCATCACCCAAAAAGAAACCACATACCCATTAGCAGTCACTCCCCTCTTACCCACAACTCCCCTAGCCCTCGGCAAACACTGATCTACTTGCTGTCTCTAATGATTTGCCTGTTCTGGACACTTCATTTAAATGGAGTCATGCAATATGTGGTCTTTTGTGATGACTTCTCTCCCTTAACAAATATCTTTGAGGTTTATCCATATTGTAGCATGCGTCATCATTTCATTTTTTAAAATTGCTGAATAATAAATCATTATAGTACTATATCACATTATCTTTATGTATTTGTCCATTGATGAACACTTGGGTTGTTTCCACCAACAATTATGAACAATGCTGCTATAAAAATTGATGTATAAATTTTTATGTGGGCATAAGTTTTCATTTCTCTTGGGTATACACCTACAAATGGAATTGCTGGATCATGTGTCAACTCTGTGTTACCTGGTGAGAAACTGACAGATTGTTTTCCAAACCAGCTGCACTATTATATGTTCCCACCAGCAGTGTAAGAGGGTTCCAATTACTCCATATCCATATCAAAAATTTTATTATTACCTTTAAAAAATTATAGCCATTCGAGTGGATATGAAGTGGTATCTTATTATGGTTTTGATTTGCATTTCCCTATTGGCTAATGATGTTGAGACTCTTCTCATATGCTTATTAGCCATTTGTATATTTTCTATGAAGACCCCTTGCCCATTTTTAAATTGGTTTATTCTTTTTATTATTGAGTTGTAAGTGTCCTTATATATTCTGGATATAAGTCCCATATAATATATATGATTTACAAATATTTTCTCCAGTTCCATTGGTTTTCTTTTCACTGTCCTGATGGTGTCCGTTGAAGCACAAACTTTTTAATTTTACTGAAGTCCTAATTGTCTTTTTTTCTTTAGTGGCTTGTGCTTTTGGTGTCATATCCAAGAAACCATTGCCTAATCCAAAGTCACATTAATTTATGCCTATGCTTTCTTCTAAGAGTTTTAAAAACTTTTATTTTTAAACTTTTTTAAAGTTTTATTTTCTACATTTAGGTATATGTTTTATTCCTTAGAATTTGGTCTTTGATCCACGTTGACTTAACTTTGTATATTGAATAGGTAGGGGTCCAACTTCATTCTTTTGCATGTGAATATCCAGTTGTCACAGCACCATTTGTTAAAAAAGACTATTTTTTCCTCTAATGAATTATTTTAGCAACCCTGTCAAATAACAATTGATTGTAAATATGACAGTTATTTCTGGATTTGATTCTATTGATCTATGTGTCTATCATTATGCCAGTACCACACTGTCTTGATTACTGTAGTTTTGTAGTAAGTTTTGAAATCAAGAAGTATGAGACCTCCAACTGTGTTTTTTTTCAAGATTATTTTGACTATTCTGGATCATTTATGTTTCTATGTGAATTTTAGGATCAGCTTGTCAATTTCTGCAAAGAAAAAGCTGGGATTTTGATAAAGATTTCATTGAATCTGTATATTGCTTTGTGTAGTGTTGCTGTTTTACCAATATTAAGTCATCCAGTCCGTGAACATGAGATATCTTTCAGTTATTTAGGATGTCTATCTTATCTAGGTTTTTAATTTCTTTTAATAATGTTTTCTAGTTTTCAGTACATGTTTTTCACTACTTTATTAAATTAACTCCCAAATCTTTTAATCTTTTAAGTACTATTACAAATGGAATTGTTTCCTTGATTTCATTTTTGTATTGTTCATGGCTAATGTGTAGAAATGCAGTTGTTTTCTATATATTGGTCTTATATGCTGACATCTTGCTGAGCTCATTTATTAGTTCTGGGAGTTTGTTTAGAATTTTCTGTATACAAGATTTTGTCTTCTGCAAATAGAGAAAGTTCTACTTTCTCTTTTCCAATCTGTGTGCCTTTTTATTTCCTTTTCTTTTCTAATTTCTCTGCCTAGAAACTTGGTGCAGTGTTGGATAGAAGTGGCAAAGAAGACATCTTTGTCTTTTTCCTGATCTTCTAAAGGGAAACATTCAGTTTTCACCATTAAGTATAATGTAATCTTTGGGTTTTTCCTAGATGCCCTTTGTCAGGTTGAGAAGGATTCCCTTCTATTTGTAATTTGTTGGGTGCTTTTATCATGAAGGAGTGGTAAATTTTGTCAAATGCTTTTTCTGAACCTATTGGCCTAATTAAGTGATTTTTCTTTTTTGTTCTGTTCATATGATGTATCACATTAATTAATTTTCAGATTTGCATTTCTGGGATAAATTCCACTTGGTCATAGTTTATAGTTATTTTATATTTTGCTGTATTTGCTTTGCTAACATCTTTTGAGGATTTTTGTATCTACATTAATAAGAGCAGTTGGGCTATAGTTTTCTTTTCCTGTAATATTTTCTCTGGTTTGGTATCAGGATTCATAGATGGCATATTATTTTTAAAGTATGAAACTCCCTGAAAAAATTCAGAGGATGGGAAAGACTGAAAGTTGAAAAGCATAACTCCTGTACTCTGTCCCAAGTTCACTGTGAATAGAATTAATGTGTGTGTATGTGTATGCACATGCATATATATATATATGAATTCTATTCCAGTGGACTTACATTTTTATATGTGTGTGTTTAAGTGCATGTTATTTTAAAGATTTGTGGTTAATGAGTGAAAAGTGATTATCTGAGATCACTTGATTTAAAATTAACACAATCATCTTCAGATTCTTGATTTTCTAATTCCCAACCCAGTGTACCTCACAGGCTCAGGAATCAATACATTTTTGGAGATTTTCCAATCCCTTCTAATATATTCACTCCACTAAATAAATTAAATGCAGTTAAGCTATTGATGATGAATACTGGATCATCAAGTTTGCTATCAATTTGAATATAAAAATACCATGATAAGCAATACCACTCTACTTTTTATTTTAATGTATTTCTCAGCATAGCAAACATATACATATATCAAGCCAGATTTCTCATATATCATCATAAATTATTGTTTCAGTAAGTAGAGTGACATGGGTTGGTGGCAGGTCTTCCTGATTAGATGTCAACTCTCCTCTAAATGGTAGATCAGACATCCAGGCTCCTTCCATCTTAAAACTCTGCCATCATGAGCAGATGGATTCAAGACATCTTTATCATATAACTTGCAAAGTTGTCATACTTATCTGCATTGAGCTACAGAAGGGAAAGGAGTACAAAAGGTCACATGTGGGAGGTTTATATTTACCAGAAATGAAAGTTATGCACATCATGCCTGTTTACATCTATTGCCAGACATATGGCAGTGCTTAATTGCAAGAAAAATTGGAAATTGTAGTCTCATTGTGAGCCCAGAAAAAAAGAGGAAACAGGTTTGGTGACCATCCAGCCAGTCTCTGCCACAATTATCATTCTCCTCTATGAGAAAGTTGCAGAGTCAGAAATTTTTATTCCAAAGCCTTTCTCCCTAAAGTGAATGTCTAATATCTCTTACTAAATCTCAACATTCCCTTGACCTAAATTTAGAAAACTAGAATTTTAGATTCAAAATTATTTTAGTCATCTTTTATGCATTTTTCAAAAATGCATAATATAACAGATAATTTTATATCAACATTTAATTTTTCTCCATATATGCTGGCAAAGATTGTACATATGTATAAATATTTCTAATATATGTATCCTTACATATATGTCTCATTTAACTAGACTCTGAATCTCATGAAGGAAGAAAAATACATGTCTTAGCTGTGTATACCTGGCACTTGGCATGATATCTAGAACATCATACTCATTCATTTATTCAGCAAATATTTATTTTTTTGTCTTTCTTTTAACGTCTTTCTATTTATTTATTTATTTGTTTATTTATTTTTAACATTTTTATTGAGTTACAGTCATTTTACAATGTTGTGTCAAATTCCAGTGTAGAGCACAACTTTTCAGTTATACATGAACATATATATATTCATTGTCCCTTTTTTTTCACTGTGAGCTACCACAAGATCTTGTATGTATTTCCCTGTGCTATACAATATAATCTTGTTTATCTAGTCTACATTTTGAAATCCCAGTCTTTCCTTTCCCACCACCCGCTGCCTTGGCAACCACAAGTTTGTATTCTATATCTATGAGTCTGTTTCTGTTTTGTATTTCTGTTTTGTTTTGCTTTGCTTTGTTATTTAGATTCCACATATGAGTAATCTCATATGGTATTTTTCTTTCTCTTTCTGGCTTACTTCACTTAGAATGACATTCTCCAGGAACATCCATGTTGCTGCAAATGGTGTTATGTTGTCGGTTTTTATGGCTGAATAGTATTCCATCATATAAATATACCACATCTTCTTTATCCAGTCATCTGTTGATGGACATTTAGGCTGTTTCCATGTCTTGACTATTGTAAATAGTGCTGCTATGAACATTGGGGTGCAGGTGTCATTTTGAAGTAGGGTTCCTTCTGGATATATGCCCAGGAGTGGGATTCCTGGGTCATATGGTAAGTCTATTCCTAGTCTTTGGAGGAATCTCCATCCTGTTTTCCACAGTGGCTGCACCAAACTGCATTCCCACCAGCAGTGTAGGAGGGTTCCCTTTTCTCCACAGCCTCCAGCATTGATCATTTGTGGACTTTTGAATAATGGTCCTTCTGACTGGTGTGAGGTGATACCTCATTGTAGTTTTGATTTGCATTTCTCTGATAATTAGTGATATTGAGCATTTTTTCATGTGCCTATTGATCATTTGTATGTCTTCCTTGGAGAATTGCTTTCTTAGGTCTTTGGCCCATTTTTGGATTGTGTTGTTTGTTTTTTTTTCTTATTAAGTCATATGAGCTGCTTATATATTCTGGAGATCAAGCCTGTTGGTTTCATTTGCAAAAATTTTCTCCCATTCCGTAGGTTGTCGTTTTGTTTTACTTATGGTTTCCTTTGCTGTGCAGAAACATGTAAGTTTAATTAGGTCCCATTTGTTTATTCTTGCTTTTATTTCTATTATTCAGCAAATATTTATTGAGGCCATTATGTAAAATTTAATGTGCTCAGTATTGGAGTACAGAAGAAGGCAATAAAGAAATTTCTCTATCCTCAGAAAGTTTACAGTCAAGAATTCCATACCAATCAACAAGGTGACCTAGAGATTCTGAAACTCTACTCTTACACTGTGACAGTTCCTCATAAAACATTCAAAACTCTGTTGTGGTGGCTTTGTAATATGCCAGCTTGGCTAGGCTGACCTATGTTTTCCAGAAATCCCCTTCCTGTATGATTCCAGTTAGGAGTGGGCCCCAGGAGAGGTTTGGAGAGGGGAAGTGAGTCAGCAAGCAGTTTGTAACTCATACATTGTTGCTTATCTGCTGGATGACCCTGTTGGCTTGAGGAAATAGCTATACCAACTGCTCCACCTGAGCTCTTCCTAAAGCTTTAGTGTCTCTGACTCCTGAGCCAGGTGTGTGTGTTTAGCTCTGTGGCAAAGGACCCTGGCAGCATACCACTAATGTCAAAGATCAAAAGAACTGACATGGTCTTCACTCCATCCTCATGGGCTCTCTCATGCTTGTAAGTTCCAAATTATTATTGCCCTCTAGCTGTTTATGTCCATCTTCCCTTGCCTGCCCTGTGGACTTCAAGCCCTGGCAAAGACAGGAGCCTTACAGAGACTTCTTAATCAGCTTCTACAATTGCTTAAGGTCAAATCCCTGTAAAATGAGAACAAACCTCTTCTCTCTCTATCTCTATCTCTCTTCCCATCTACCTATATTCCGCTTCTCTGAGTGAACCCTAAACCCTGACTGATACAACTATTTTAAATGAGTAGGTGAGCCTGCAATGAAGTAAGAGAAATTTGCTGAGGCCAAAATAAAACACAAGTCCAGGAAGCTAAGCAAGGAATGAAGTTTTCCAGCCACCCAAACATCATATATGAATGCCGACAAAATGGACTTGCTGGGTGCCAGGCATTGTTCTAAGTACTTTACATATGTTAACTCATCTAATATCCTTGTTAACCTCTTTAGGTAGGTGATATAATTATCCCAGTTTTGTGGTTGAGGAAATTAAGATGGTTAAGGTCACAAAATTAAGATCACAAAACTAGCAAGTAGCAAAGCCAAAATTGGAGTCTAGGTAGTCTGGCCGCAGTGCCTGTGCTTTAATCTGCACTGTAAGCCCCATGGCCAAGCACTTCAGTACAAAGTCAGAGCAGGGGCCATCTTTAGTACTATCAGGATAGAAGTATAGACTGAAGACAACTCTATATAAAACCCAGACTCAGAAAACCATCAATTTAGATGGAAATTCCAAAATAAACATCTCTCTGAAGAATGCATAACATGGAGAAATCATGTTTTCACTTGCTTATGAAGCCTATAAACTTAGAACTGTAATTTAAAGTGCTGTAAAGTCCATAGGGCCCTCAGGCAACTATCTGACAGAAGTAATTAATAGTTCTCTTAGGGAGAATACAGCTTCAGCCTCAGGTCTCAGAGAAATTCTATGCATAAGAGAAATAACAGAAATTAATTCATATTTTTAAATGCTCTACACCTACAAGGAAACAATCCACCATGAGCAAAAATCATAGAAACAAACATACTAAAATAGACCTGCAACAATTTTAGGCATCGGAATTATCAGATGTAGATGGTAAAAGATATATGCTTGATTTTTTTTTTTAATTTAAGGGAGTGGAATATGAAAAAGTGCAGAAGACTATTAAAAAGTAAAAATCAATTTAAAAAGACAAATATATCTAAGTATATATGTAAAATGTATTTCAAAATGTAAATTCAAAATTCAGTGATCACTATGATCTCCAATGATCACCTATGACTTAGTCTCTAATATCATTCTCCAATAACGAAGTCAGGGGTCCTTAGAGAAATGGCAGATTCTGCACTTGAGAAGAAGATATACAAAATGAGTTTATAGTATCTTGTAGTGCCAGAAAGTAAGAAAGTGCAAAACAGAAACAAAAACAATGATACAGGGACACTGGAACTGAAAGAGCTCCCAGTGTCCAAAGTTGCAACAATTTGAGCAACAAAATAAATAAAGTAATATTGTACTATGACTCAAAGTATAAGAAAAAGATTATGAATCTATACTGATTTAAATAAATGATTGAATCAATAAATAAGTGGAGAAGAGACAAATCTCACATAAAGAGAAATTCCAATTAATTTTATTACATATTCCATCATCATGGAGGTAGAGCATAACTCCCAACTCCTCAGGTGTGAGCTGTACAGAGTGACTTCCTCCCAAAGAGGACAGGATGGAAAGTGTGGGGAGAAACTTTATAGTGGAGAAATCTGACACACACTACCTCAGCCAAGTGATCAAAGTCAACACTCACAATTTTAAGTCATGATGATAGTGTATCCCATTGATATGATATGATGAGAATTGGCAGTTTTACATCTGTGGTCTTCGTCCCCAAAACCCGTAACTCTGGTCTAATCAGGAGAAGAACATCAGAAAAGTCCTAATAAAGGGACATTTTACAAAACACATGACCAGTACTCAGGAGAGAATGGATAAATGATAAAAGTGAAAGTCAGAAAGTCTAAGAATTTTCTAGAATTAATTAGAGACACAATTCCTTAGACTCAGGAAGTTCTATAAATAGAAAAAAAATCCACATACCAAGACAGATTGTATTCGAAGAGAGACTATTAAAAGTAGAGGGAAAAAAAGCCCAATTGCCTATAAAGTAACATGAATTAGACTAAAAACTGACTTCTCAATCAGAAGATAGTGTAATAATATCTTCAAAGTTATTAGACAAAATAATGTCATACTTAGCATTCTATGCCTGAAAAAATTACTCTTGAAAAATAAAAATAAAAGAAAAATATTTGGATAAACAAAAACTGAGGAAGTTTACCATTGAAAGATCCCACTAAATGAGCATCCAAAGGATGTACTTTAATAAAAAGATATGATCCAGAAAGGTCAGAGATCCAAGAAAGATTGTAACTAGAGAAATTAATAAACCTATAGTTAACCTAAACAAGCACTGAAAACATATAAAAATTAGTATCTATTTCATGAAGTATAAAAATTGAGCTAAGACAGTAGACATAGTTACACATAAGATGAGCAAAGGGTAATGTGAGTTCACATATACCAAGATCCTCATACTTTTGGAGAACTCAGTAAAAAAAATTAGACTTTGTTAAATGTATATTCTTAAATTCCAAGAGTAACTGATAAAACAACATAATAGAGTGTGTGTATATATACATATATATATATATATATTCCAACGGAGAAAAAATAGAAGTAAAAAGAAATTAAACATAGAACAAAAATCTCAACCAACTGAACAAAGTCAAGAGAAAAAAATAAACTGTATAAGGAGGGCAATTAAAAAGCACAAACTAAAATGGCACCAATAAATTTTTTAAATCAGTAATTATATGACTATTGGACAAGTAGGAATCTTACTCCCTTCACTGAATGGTGCTGCCATCTTGTTCAAATCTTCCCTCAGTGTTAGATGGTCAGTTGTCCCTGGTCAAATTTGATATTTGGGCCTGCACAGCCTCCTTACCATAAAATATATTGTATAATAGAGATGGTGTTACACACACTGTTCATTGTTGGCTATTTAAACCCTCCTTTATCAGTGCTATTAGGAGTCGTGACACAAACAGTAAAAAATGAAACATATCAAATTTAAATATGTCAACCATATTTCAGCAGCCTCACCAGCCTATGACTATAAAATAAAGACACACTGTTCATATTCAAACTATAATTACACATACCCCAACTGGCCTATTTTTGGAAAACCGCCTCCTTAGAGCTTCCCCCAGGTATTTCTAAGAGTTTCTCAGAGTATTGCCTCATATGTACTCTGGAAAAAAAACCTATTTTCTTCCACTCCAGCTTTCTTAACATTACACTTCATTTCTGCTGTGGATCACCTTATGCACTCACCACTTCAGTGAACATGGCTATCCACTGCTGGTGAACCACCACTGATTTCGCTCTACTCAGACCCCAGGATGTAAACATTCTTCTCTCTGATTCCCTACGATATAACTGAGACCAGTCTGTGGCTTTCAGCAATATTTCACTGAAGGCTTAAAGAATAATGGAACTATAACACAATATGGCTGTTAGAATATCCAGTCATATCCAAAGAAAATATGACCAACAGATATATATTGGCCAACAAGTGGCCCATAAGCATATGAAAAGATATTCAATGTCATTAGTCATCAGGGAATTGCAAATCAAAGGCACAATGAGATACTGCCTCATACCTGTTAAGATGGCTATTATCAAAAGACAAGAGACAGCAAGAGTTGGTAAGGTTGTGTAGGAATTAAAACCCTAGTACACTACTGGTAGGAATGAAAAATGGTGCACCTCACTATTGAAAACAGTATGGAGGTTCCTCAGAAACTCAAAAATAGAGCTACCATATGATCCAGCAATCCAACTTCTGGGTATTTATCCAAAAGAACTGAAATCAAGATACTGAAAAGACACTAGTACTCCCATGTTTATTATGGCTCTATTCACAATAGCCAAGATGTAGAAACAACCTAAATGTCCATGATGGATGAATGGATTTGAAAAAAAAAAAATGATACAGACATGCAATGGAATATTATTCAGTGTTAAAGAAGGAAATCCTGTAATATATGACAGCATGGATAAAACTTGAAGTCATTATGCTATGTGAAATTAGCCAATCACAGGAAAGATACTGCAGGATTCCACTTACATGAGAAATCTAAAGTAGTCAAACTCATAGAAGCAAAGAATAAAGTGGTAATTGCAAGGAGCTGGGGAGATGGATAAAGGGAAAGTTGATAGCATTGTATATAAAATTTCAGATGTGCAGGATATATAAGTTCTACAGATCTGCTGCATAACATTGTGCTTATAGTTAACAATACTAGATTATGTACTTAAAAATCTATTGAGAGAGTAGATTTCATGTTATGTGTTCTTACATGAGAACAAAATAAGAACAAAAATCAAATAAAAATAAAATTTTAAAAAATATTCATATATATAGCCACGGAACCCCTAAGCTAAACTCAATCTGAAAGCTCAGGCCTCTGTATGGTTTTGTCACACTCAGTAGTCATCAACAAAAATCTTCAGGCTCAGGCCTTTGCACCCTAAAAGCCCAAGCCTAACAAAACTATAGCTCTCCTAATCTAAGATTCACTCTCTTTCTCACCCCAAGTGACTGATGGTCAAACCATGGATTCCCTTGAGAAAGATTCTACTCCATTCCCACTAGGTGTGTATCACCTTCAGAGAACAGAGAAGTGAATCTATGATAATATTCTGAAATCTTATTTCCTAATGTCTGAATTATTCTACCTCAAAAAATGCCCAGGGTGAGATATCAATGGTTCAACCCATGTGTTGCTGCACCAAATCAACCTCCATTCCTCCTCATAGTCTCTCCTAACATATTAAGGGAAAAGATAAGCCTATACGTGTATGTGGCAGAAGTTGAGTTCCCCAGTGAGCCATGAATAAGTGCTTAGACAAGAACACTGAATGAGTTAGAATCCGGTGAGCTGCTATAACAAACAAGATAAAAACTTAAGCAAATACACTTTATTTTCCATTCATTTAATGATCAAAGATAGCATTCCAGGTCGGCAGGTAATGTTCTTCTTTGAGGCAGTTCAGGGTCCCAGGCTTCTTTCATCTTGGGACTCTCCCATCCTCTAGACTTTTGTCAACAGAATCAATCAAGGGGAAGGAGGAAGAGAGTGTGGAGAAGTCCTTTCCACTTCTTAATAGCTTTGACCCCTTGGCCTGGATGGGACACACATCACTTCCACTTACATATTTTTGACAAGATCCAGTCTGAAGGTCACAACGAATTGTAAGGAAGGCTAGGAAATAATAGTCTAGCTCTGCGCTCAGAAAAAAAAAAAAAGAGGAAGCAGTTCATAAACAACAGAGTTTTTTTGCAAACACATCCACACACAAATAATCAAAGAAAAATCAATTTCTGTCCATAAGGCAGCATTCATTCAGATTTCGAGGGAAAAGTTATCCAGTTCTGCTGGAGTACAGTTGTGCTAGTATACTCAATTTACTTAACAAATTATTTTACAACTCAGTCTGAAGCAAATACATTTACATTTCTTCATTGCATTCAGAGCTCCCCAAGCAGTAGGTAGGGAGGTCTATTATTTGTATCTACATGACTATAAGCAAAACAATATCTCCCAAGATGAATAAAAAGGTTTCCCTAGAGACTAATTCCTGCCTCTCACTTTATGAGCCAAAACTTAATTCAACTTCAAAATAGCAGTACCCCAGCTTCAAACATTTCAAATTCAGTCTCCACTGGCTCCCTGTTACAATTAAATTGTAAAGTCTTTGGGAATTCTTCATCTTTATACGTCATATGATGACTCACACAATACATTTGACAAACCAGGCTGTCAATAAACATTTGTGGAATTGCACTGATTTTATGTTGAGGACTTTCTTTAGCAGGTATTTTTGAAGTGGAATGAGTTACCAAGACCCTTTAATCTTTGTTTCCACTTCATAGTGAAGGACAACAGCTGTGGGAAAGATGATGGTTTTTCCTAGAGGGCTGGAGCGGGGCACATGTGCACACGAAGAGGGTTACCTGAACTAACTGTAAGCATAACCTCTATTTGAAGGTAATAATGACTGTACAGGTTTTGGAGTCAAACAAGCTAGTTAACCTAAGCCATTTGCACAAGATCTTTGAAGACTTTTGCGATCCTGTTATCCTAAGTAGGTGTGCCTTCCCAGCATAATGCTTCTCATACATGAACATACATATATTCCTTTTTATATTTTTTTCACTGTAAGTTACTACAAGATACTGAATTTCATTCCCTGTGCTATATAGTATGAACTTGTTTATCTATTTTATGTATGTTGGTTAGTATCTCTAAATTTCAAACTCCAGTTTATCCCTTCCAACTCCCTTCCCCTCCTGGTAACCATAAGTTGGTTTTCTATGTCTGTGAGTCTGTTTCTGTTTTGTAAATAAGTTCATTTGTCTTGTTTTTTTGGGGTTTTTTTTAGATTCCACATATAAGTGATATCATATGGTATTTTTCTTTCTCTTTCTGGCTTACTTCACTTAGAATGACAGTCTCTAGGTCCATCCATGTTGGTGCAAATGGCATTATTTTATCATTTTTTATGGTTGAGTAGTATTCCATTGTATTCATTACTTTTCATAAACACAAAGCCTATATATTGCACCAGGCTTTCTGGCTTCACTAAACTGCTATACCTATTTCTTCAAAACTCCTGTATCCAAGGTCTGCATGCACTGATTCAACCTAGTCTCAGCATTTATGCAGTAGAACCTTTTGGCAATTAGTTTCTTGTTTGCCCTTTATTTCCTCCTGATTCTAAGGTCTGAGTCAGTAGCTGTCATATTTTCAGCCTACATATTCTCAACATACCAATTAGGTTAAAACAAACAAAAAAAAGTAAATCCAAACCTATAGCTAAAACAACTTATAAGGCCTCCAATAAGTCTACTGCATTAAAAAAAAAGTTAAAAAAATTATAACAAACTGGGAGTACAAGGGAATTTCCTTAAACTGATACAAAAACACCTATTAAAAAGACCTCAAGCAGTACTTAACAGGAAAACAATAGAAGCATCCCTGGTTTAGTCAGAAACAAGATATGGATGCCTGAGCATTTTATTGGACAATCTATACAGTACAAAAAACAAGAAAATAAAGTAGAAATGTAAGGATAGGAAAAGAAGAAACAAAATCATTGGAATTAATAAAAGTAGGTTTCTAGATAGACAATACACTACAAAAAATTAACAATGTTTCCATGTGCTAGCAGTAATCAATCAGAAAATATAAGATCAGTTTTTCTAAAAATCCCATTTACTATAGGAGTAAAAATCCTAAGTGTACATCTAACCAAATATGTTTCAGATATTTATATGGAAAATGTTAATAACATCTTAAAGAGCATAAGAGAAGGCCTAAATAAATGAAAAATATGTGATTTTTGTGGAGAAAATTTAACATCACGGAAGTGGTCATTCTCAAGTTAACCCATAAATTCAATGCAATCACCATCTCAACAGCATTGTTATAAAGCTGATTCTGAGTTTTGTGTGGAAAGACAAAAGGCTGAGACAACTAAGACAATTTTGAAAAGAAGGAGAAGAGAAGGAGGAATGATACTGTCCCACCAACTGTCAAGACTTACTATAAATCTGTAGTTAAAAAACCAGGAGTATTTGCAGGGATAACTATTAAAGACTAATGAAATAGGATAGAGAATCCAAGAAAATATCCATGTATATAGAAAAACTTGGTATTTGACAAAAGGTGAAAGTAATAGAACATTAAATAAACAGTACAAGAGCAACTATTTATCCACATGGAAAAATGTAGAATTAGAATTATCTCTACCATGTTCAAAATTATATTGAAGATTGATTAAAGACCTAAATAAGAAAAACAAAGTTTAAGAAAACATTGGAGAACATAAGAAAGGTTTTTGCAAATAAAATAAACAAAAATTAGGCTTTTTTTTTTTAAAGATTGATACATTTGACTTCATTAAAATACAAATTTTTTTGTATTTCAGAAGGTATCATAATCAAACAAGAAAAGACAAACCATACACTTGTACTTGCAACATATATAGCAGGTAAAGACTAGGTACCCAAAATACATAAATAATGTTGACAAATCAACTTACAAAAAAAACAGCTCAGTAGAAAATTGAGGAACGCTATGGCCAGGCAATGCACACAGGGTGAAAGCTAAATGCAATAAAGCATATAAAAATATCACCTAGAGCAGCAGGAAAAGAAATGCAAGTTAAAACTGCGAGACACCACTTCATTCTCATAAGACTGACCAACACTCTATAAACTTCAATAATTCCAAGGATATATGAGAATAGGGGAAGCAGGAACTTTCATATGTGCTGGTGAGAGGGAAAATTGGTACAACCGAACAATATCTGATAAAACTGAGGAAAGAATTTTGAGCCATCTCTTCTACTTATGGTTATATATCCCAGAAAAAGAAATTCCTCTATGTGTACTAAGAATGTTACATGTATAAGGTGTATAAGGATGTTAATTGCATTATGGCTTGTGAAAACAAAAATAAATTGGAAAAAAACCCTTCATATTATCTTTGGGGAATAGAGAAAGAAATTATACAGTTGAATAGTACATCATAATTATTTTACATTGTACTTTACAAGTATATTATCATGATATTAACATAGATGAAGTTAAAAGCCTTAACTTGAGTGAAATATTTATTAAATCTGGTGGTGAAAATATGAGCATCTATTAGATTTTTATCTAACCATTTGTATGCATTAAATATTTTATAATTAAAAAATAATGATAATTGACTATTTTACACAATAGTGTAATCGACTATTTTACACAAGAAAAAATAGTCTGATTCCAGGAATTTCCTAAATGAGTTTCCTGTTGTGAATTAGCCAGTGTGGACAGTAGCCACAATAGTTCACAACAAACTGATCAGTAAATTACTTCACTGAATTTTTACTGATTTTTTAAATTCAGCATTAGGATGTGTCACCGATTAAAACTGTATTTGTTAAATGTTGAAGTAAAAAATAACTTTTTGACCTAAATTGTAAAATTGTCATCCTCCTTTGGACACTTTGAGAAGAGCTCTAAAAAGACAATCCACAAATTATCTAGGTTTTAGGCCAAATCTCTTTGTTGCTAATGAGTCCCAAGGACTTGGGAAAGTTATATTTCCTCTTTGACCCTCAGTGTCATGTTCTATGAAGAATAGAAATTTGAAATAGGGAACTCCTAAGAATACTAGTACTCATAACTCAGTGACCTACAATTTGACTTGAGAACAAAAAAAGTAAACTTAAGCTCAAGCATCCCAAGCTCAAGCAAAAAAGAAAAAGGTTTTTCGATTACTAATAATTCCTGGAGAAGAGAACAGCTATTAATTAAGTGATTAAACAGGGGATTAAATTGAGAATTTATACCTCACTGTAAATGCAAAGCATAACCTATTGATCTTTTGGGTTTTGAAGGTCAGTAGCTGGCTGAGAAACTTAAACAATCGAATCTAGAATATTTGCAAATATCCAACTTTCAAAAACCCTTGCTCTTTTTGAAGTCAGATTGGCTACGGGCAAGCAAAACATAGCTTTGATTTAACTTCAAGATGTGTCCGAAACAACTGATTACCCCAAATTCTTCTATTTTTCTCTCCCAATGGCAAAATACAAAAGTTTTAAATACCTCTATAATTATAGTAAACATAGATACAATCTCTAAAATTGCAGCATACTATTTGGTTTTCCTAACCTATGGATTGTCTATAAAGAGCTAGATTAAAAGAGGCATCACCAAATTCCATGTGTTTGGGAGACAATGCAAAGGCATTTCCTTCTTCTTTTCAGTATTAAATGAAAATAGTTTTCATATAAGCTTTTTTCTAGTTTATACACAGAAAACCTAGAAATCTGCCTGAGACTATGTTGTAAATGGTATTATAGTTGGTGTCTACCCCCTTGCCATCCTCTCCCATGCCCTTTATCCCTCAGGAAATCTAGAGGAATCCAAAACTCTATAAAAGAGGAACCATGATTAAAATAATATACATTCAGCCATCGTCATTCTTTACACACTTAGACTTACTTCATCCATCTCTTTTAGTGGTCTTTTTTTCACCCCCTCCTCTCCTGTCTTCAGTTAGAATGTAAGGTTTTTCTATGTTGGTGTGAACGCTATATGTATCTCTATTTCTCTCTGGTTTCCCTAAACGTATGTACTTAGCTTTATGTTTTTCTAACAAAGTATAAAATTATCCCATGTCTCCCTCCTCCAAAAGAACAAGACAATGATCCTAGAATATGTGAACGTTTCCCACCATCTTAAAGTTACTAATATCTAGCTTTGGTTTCTTGTTTTTTAACTCAAGATGATATTATTTTTGATTTACCAGTATCTTTAACTTCTGTGTTCACTGTTGTTTGTTACATTCCTCATGTCCCTTCTGAGTATTCTTACCTACACAGTATAGTTGCTTTGTAGGAAGGATATGTGGGTGGTATCTGTGCCTGAAAATGTCTTTAGTTTATCCTTACCCTTGGATAACCATTTATCTGGGAATAGGATTGAAGGTTGTCAGTTATTTTTTTCTCAGGACTTTGAAGATGTTCACTTAATTGTCCTCTGAAATCTATGACTACAGATGAGAAGTCTACTGGCAATTTAATTTCCTTGGTAGGTAATCTTTCTCTGGAATTAGGTAGTCTTTGAGATTTTCCCTTTATTCTTGATATTCTGCAGTTTCACCCTTAGGTGGATTTTTTTTTTTAAATTGAAGTGTAGTCAGTTTACAATGTTACATCAATTTCTGGTGTACAGCATGTTTCAGTCATACATATACATACATATATTCCTTTTCATATTCTTTTTCATTGTAGGTTACTACAAGATAGTGGATATAGTTCCCTGTGCTATACAGTAGAAACACATTTATCTATTTTATGTACAATAGTTTCTGCAAATCTCAAACTCCCAATTTATCCCTTCCTACCCCCTATTTTATTTAAGTTACTTGAAACTTGAAATGCACTTTCCATTCAAGAACTCATGTTTCTCTTTAATTCAGGAAAATTCTCAGCCAGTTTCCCTTCAAATATTGCCTCTCCAAGACTACCTTCAATCTTATCTTTTATACAAACTATATTCTCTAAATCTGGCCTCCATATACATAGAGGATATATGACTTTGGGTGAGCTCCTTTAAAATTCTCAGGCTCAGGTGATGTGGGAAAAATTCTAAAACATGTGTCTTCAAATTGATGAGTCCTTTAGAGTGCCTAAAAAATGACTTTATAAAGATCCATAGCAAGGTCTGTCATTGTGAAATTACAGAACAATAAGGATAAAGAAAAGTCCCTAAAATAGTTCCTTCACAATAGTACTGAAAACATAGGAACCACCAAATCTTTACTCTAAAGGGAACTTCATTTTTCAAAAGATAAACTTGGACACAGAAAGATTATGGATGATTTCATTTTCATTTCCAACTATTGTCAGATTCAGTACTAAGCCCAAGGTCTCCAGAATTCCAGTATGCTTAATGCCATTCCACATTACAAACAGTAGAAATATCTTAGCTATCACATGAAAATCCCTGCTCAGCTCATTTTCTAATCCAACAGCGGAGGACCCTGAGTATTAGGGGCCAGACGGGATGCCTGGAGCACCGCTGGAGTAACGAGGGGTTAACTGGCTTGCCCAGCAACATGAATAAATTAGCCCTCCATCACTGAGCCCCGCCCAAGCAGCCAAGCAAGAATGATTCACTCAAAGAAAAATGACTGGAAATATTATGAATTAAAAGGCCTGTTTTGTTGAGGAGCTGAATATTTGCTCACTGTATAAGCAAACCCACACGGATTTTCCGTGGGTGGCTGCAAAAATAAAGTTTCTACCCATGTCTTAAGAACTGTATTATAAGAGCTAATTGGTGGGAACTGATTTAACTAGAAGAGCCCTTTCGTGGGCTAAAGAGTTTCTAATCATAAGCACCAGAGAAAACTGATGACTGATTAAAGGAGGGGGAAAAAGGTAAATCAGGCATGAAGGTAATTAGGCAGGCAAGATGAACTATGCCAGGAACATGGCTGTTCTTTGAAGGGAAAAGATAAGTGGAGCTGAACAAGAGTCATGTATTCTTTTAATCTATCAATTGATGAGTAATTTCAGTATTTCAGTTTGTACCATATACCCAGTAGTCTACTGCAGGTACCAGGGAGGAAAAGGTCAAAAATTATTAGCAGCTGAATTAATAAATACACTACATTGTATTTTCTCTCCCCCCTTCACAGCAAAACAAAACAGAGAGCTTGCAGAAGGGAAGAGATCCCATTTTGTCAACTCTGGATGAGGCAAAGCAGGATGTAATTGGACTTTGCCCACAAGTCTATAAAGAAACAATTCTAAGTCGAACAAATACAGATTCTCAATCTGGTTAAAGAGTCCAGAAAAAAACCATTCATAAGCGAGAGAAGGGAAAGGCTATTTCTTAGCTGAGCCTAGAAGGAAGAATCAAATGTAGACAAAGAAACATGGATATGTTAAAGTGAAGATGAAAAGTAGCCTAATCTCAGTGAAGAAAAGAGATTGTCAGCATTTCTTTACCACTGTCTGCAGTGGTAAAGAAAGCAAGCTTGGGGGTTTATAGATAAAGAAATATATTTGAAAGAACCATTAGGGGATGGAGTTAGGTAGGTAATAGAGGAAGTACAGACAACAGAGTTGATGTACAATGACTAAGGAGGAAATAGAAGGGTTTGTGGGCCATTTCGATTTAATTATTGAGTCTTTCTTTAGCAGTTTTCATGGTTAGAAGCAGTAGACAAAAGAGGTGCCTCTGAGGGTGGGAGAATCTGATTAACAGGACCAGAAAAGTCAAACAGGCTGAAAAGATCGCCCTGAAGTTGTTGAAATTTTAGTCCTTGGTGAGGAGGGAGTCTAACGTGGGCAGGGGAAATGAACTATAAAGACTGACAGAACTTTCAGTAAATTGGCAAGGAAAGGGTAAGAGGCTGGAATGGGTGTGGGTGGTCCTGGGGCAAAAGAAACTAAACAAAATGTACGGCTAGATCCAAAGGAAGGTGGCCCAGGGTGCCAATTATGTTATCCCAAGGGATCTAGAAAACCCAAGTCAGATCCAGGGTAGGGCAGTATCCATGGGCCTTCTGGAGGATAGGGAACACCATAGGAGTCATTAGGCAGTAACACATAGTCAAAGCAGTTACACACTTAGAGGCCAAAGGAGGTGAGAACCTCCAGATTTAAACAGCAACTCAGGCAACAATGTCTTATGCACTGAGCAGGGTCCAACCCCTAGGGGAAGCTGACAAGGAATCAGCTTCTCAATCAAGGGATCAGGAGCCAGAACTATGTTTGAATCCCAGCATAGACTAGAGTACAGATCAGAAACGAAGGCAGAAGCCAATCATAGAGAGTGGGTACATGCAGTGGGGCCTGGGAGAAAATGTTGAACTAGAAGAGACTCAGGGTTCATCCAAGGCATTTTAAGCATATAGACCACAGACTATTTCTCAATTCCAACATGAATCCTAGGGAATAAAAATATTTCTCTGACTCTAAATAGGTCTTCAAGCTTATCCTTATCAGCTCAGAGGTTGAGCAGAGCTAGTCTCAGATTGTGAGGTTTCAATTTCTGTAGCTCAGTGGCTCTCAAACAGGGGTGATTTTTGTCCCCTAGGTGACATTTAGCAATGTCTTCAGACATTTTTGATTGTCACGACTGGGAGGCATCTTTTTAATAGAGGCCTGGGACACTGCTAAACCTCCTACAATGTACAGGACAGCCTCCCACAGCAAAGAAAGATCTGGCCTCAAATATCAATGGTGTGGAGGTTGAGAAAATCTGCTCTGGTTAGTGATGGGTCTGACGGGGACTGGAACCAACACAGATCAAGTAGGAAATTTGCTGTTACATTATAAGTGCTCATTCTTTCTCAGTCATCCTTTCAGCAAACATTTATCATTTTTTGTGTGCTAAAGACTGTCCTGGGCACTGGAGATACAATGATGATTAAGAAATGGTCCCTGCCCTCAAGAAGTTGTTAGTCTAAAAGGAAAATCTCAACTTTGCACCCTTCATTCAGTTGTATCAAAAATGCCAAGGAGCCAAAAATAAATGATTGTTTCCTTCTATTCTATCTTTTGCAGAACAGTTTAAGTTATTCCCATAGGCAAACTTGATTTGGGCTTAAATCATAGTGGGATGCCTTCAAAAGACAAGGAATATGTCTAACATTTCTAGGACCACTAACTTTAGTGTCCTCAGGAAGGAAAAGATCAAGAATGTGGATAGGAAATGTGACACGTGGGGCCAGCTTCACAAAGAATTCTCCTGAATAGCCTCCACAGTTTGATCACCAACCAGGAAGAGAGTCCCTTTTTAATATGCAGCTTAAAGATATATATATATAAATAATATATATATATATAATATATATAGATAGATGTATCATATATAGATAGATATTTAACTGAATCAGTTAAATTTTTTTTTCAGTTACATATATATGTAACTGAATCAGTATGCTGTACACCAGAAAGTAACACAACATTGTAGACTGACTATACTTCAATAAAAAAGAAGTTACCAAAAAAATAAAATAAAATCCAGCTTAGAAGTGTTTTGGAAGAAGTGCACTGCTGTTTGCAACTCACTCTGAAATACATCAGAATACAGTATAGACTGAGGTTGGATAGAAAGATGATAGCTGGATTGAAATGTGAAAAGCAAGAGTAGTTCTATGTTAATAGTGTAGTCTAGGTGGTGGGTTCACTATAAAAAATCTTTCAACTTTTCTTCATGTTTGAAAATTTTTGCAATAAAATATTGGGAAAAATGCAATTTAACTCCCTACTCCTTGTTTAGAAAAAAAAAATTAAGACTAAATCATATGTGTTTAAGTCGACTATGAAAAAGGTTCTGCCAAAGCTTCGTTGACTCTTGCTTCAGGAGCACAGTTGCAGTAGAGTATTTGGAATATGGTCCATGGGCCTGAATCAGTTGTATCATCTGAGACCTTCTCAGAAATGCACAATCTCAGAATTCAAGACATTCTCAATCAAATTTGGATTTTTACAAGACCTCCATCCAGGTGATTCATATGCACATGAAAATTTGAGAAGTGCTGGAGTAATAGGTCAATAACCTAGCAGATCTAGGTTTCATTCATTCATAAATTTAAAAAATATATTTATTGAATCCTATTATTTTCCTGGCACTGTTTTAAATGCTGGGGACAAAGCAATAATTAAGATAAATTCTTACTTAAATTCTAAAGAAAGAGACAGTCAATAACCAAGAAAACAAAATATTCAGAAAATGTGTATGCAATAAAACAGGTAAACGTATTTAGAAAAATTGGTCAGAAGCTATTTTAATTAGGGAATTCAATAAATACTAAGCAGAATCCTTAATAATGAGGTGATCAGCAAAGTGGAGCTGGGACACAGAGGGAACAGCAAGTGTAAAAGCCCTGAGGCAGGAGCCAAATGATGCACCAGTTCACATCATCTCCAAAGCCTCCTTGCCAAAATAAAGCTGTCAGACCAGAAGATCCCTGAAGTATTTCTGATTTTCTGATTTCATGATAATTTTTAAGATGACTATTCGTGAGTGTCCTAAGAAGAATTATATTTTTAATGGAAAAAAATCCCATGGCTGCATTTTTAATGTAGCAAGTGTTAAAATGGCCACACGTCCAGTTGTTCTAATCAGCATTTGAGTTGCTCATCATCCAAAGATCTATTCTGGTTTTTTTCTTGCCTCCTAGTCCCTGAACACATACAGACAAGTCAAAGACAATTGATAATTATCAATCACCAATGCTCAGAAAGCTGATAGGAGCCATTTCCATCACAGTCCCCCTCATCTTCCATTTATTAGTTGACACATTAAACACTGGATTGCAGCTGCCAAGGATGCCAATATCCCAGGAGTTGAGACTTGAGATGATGTTCTGATATTTAGCAAATGGGCTGAGGAATACCTTAATCTAGCCCCATCCAGCTTCCCTTGAATTTCCTTTGGAAACAAGGAATGGGAATGGGAAACAAGGAACCATGTTACACACCTCTCTTGGCAAGTTTCTGTTAAAGTGGCTTTGGTTCAAGCCAATAGCCAAACTCTGCAGGGGGGTTTACCTTCCTCTCAGTCCTAAATCCACACCTTACCAGCATCAAGTTGCTGAAAGGAAGACAAAAGTATCTTGCCAACTGCATCTCCAGCTACTCCTCCTGCTACATTTGTGATCCAGATACACTGCCATGAGTGTAATTCCTCAAATCCACTCCACTCTTATTTCTAAGCCTTAAAATGTGCTATTCCCTCTACCTGGAACCCTGCACCCGTAATCTCTTCATCTGGCTAAATTCTGCTCATCCTTTGCATCGCTGAGTCCTCTCCTTTGCAGCCCTGTACTTCTACCATCAGGGTCTCTACCACACTGTACTGTAATGTGTCTACTTGTCTGCAGCCCCCTAGGCTGTTAAGGAAGAAGAGGAGTCAGGTACCTCTTGTTCAGCTTTGTTAACCCAGAATTGTATCTATAGTCCACCCCTGGAACACAGTAGGTACATTATTTATTGAACAAGTGAAAGTAATTTCCATTTGTCCTCTTATTAATTTTTTTAACCTTCCTCAGCCATCTTGAGGTTTGTGTTCTTCTCAACAAACTTTTCTAATCCTTATGAACAAGGAAACGTTTCAGAATTAAGAACTTGCTCCCCTGACATCTCAATGTCCAAAAAAAGAATTTCTTTTCAAGAATCCCTAGGAAGGGAACCATAGTATTTTTTTTTTTAAATACAGGAGAATTTTTGTAAAATCCAGGAATCCATGACTCCTGCGACAGCTGAAATGAATATACTGCCTTAGTCATCACTATTCTCTTAAACCAGTTTGAGGAAACATGTTTTGCTTTTTGTTTTAAACAGGAACAGATTGCTCAGGGTTTGAGGGGAGCCAGAGACGAATTAGAAAGCTCTTCCTCTTCCATTTTACAAGTCCTTGCTCTCTGCCCAGCCCTGAGTTATTTACTGAACTGCCGATGAGACAACCTTCTTTCTCCTCTCCAGGCTGCCTTGTGTGATGTTGAGTAAAAGAAATCACGAGAGCTCCTCTGGCTGCCAGCCTTGGGAGCTCAGCACAGGAGAAGGAAGGCCACGAATCTTGCTCATCCTGGGCACAGGAAACTCTGAACCCAAGTGGCCTGAATCTAAACTTGGAGAGGGAATCAGGGTTGAAGAGTAACTCTTCAGCTATGGGATGAGCTCAGCAAGTTGTGAAATGATACTACTTGCCAGATCAAAGGAGAAGCAAGTGACTGATATCTGCTCCAGAAGTCCTTGTAGCATTTTCCTTCTGGCCCTGGACCAACCTGACCAACCTGTTCTTTGTTAATTTTTGGAAGATCAGAGAAGGAAATCAACATTTACTGAGTTCTCTCTATGTGCCAGGCACTGTGCTAAGTGGTTTACATGCACCATCTTACTTAATCATCCGTACAATCATGTGAGGCATCTATTTTTACCCTCATTTTACAAAGAAATTGATGCTCAGAGAATGCAAGTAACTTAGCCACTTTAGTAAACAATAGAGCCTAGGTTCAGATTCAAATGTAATAAATTCATATCCCAGTGGTTTTTTGTTTTGTTTTGTTTTTTCCTTCTATACCTGGGGATTTATACCTTGCAATCATAGAAATTTATCCAAACTTTTGGAGGAAGCACAAAAATTTAAAAGGGTTCTACACAGCTCATAACATCATAACAATAACCATTTTGTAGGTGACCAGTAGTTAATCATAGCCAGCATATTGTCTCCAACTGTACTGATGAGACTTTTCTGAAAGAGCATGTTGACAAAGGTTAACTGTTTATCCAAGTAATGCAGCTTTCCTTTACAAGTGAGGATGATTCTGACATCCAGAAAGTATTTCCACCTTAAACAACAGCCCTAAGCACTTAGAATTTTCATTCTCCTTCTCATTATAGATCTATATTTTATGGCATCTATCCAGGGATATGGTAATGATTTACTTATCTTCCCCACTGAAGACTAGGCTCCTAAAAGGCAGCGAAGGTAGAGAGAATATGATTCATTTTTGTGTTGCTTAACCCAAGGCCTGGCACTCATGACCACTCATTAAATGTTCGTTGGATTGATCTGGCAGAGACCACAGTTGTGAAAATAACTGGCTATAACGCAATTTGGTAAGAATTGCCATTAAAATAGGTTCGAGATGAAGTGTAAGCATGTAAAAACAATCAGTTAATTCTGTTTAGAGGGAGGACTGTTTGGGAAAATTGCACAATGTAATGAGTTCGCCAGGTGGAGGAAGAATAAGAAGAAAGGCATTTCAAAGACAGAGAAGCTTAAGCAAAGGCAAGATGGCAGAAAATATAGCAAGAAGCTGGAAGAGGAACCCATGGATTTGTCTTTTTGAACTTTTGAGGGAGACAGAGGAAAAGGGAGAAGAGTCAAAAGAGTTAAGAATTTTTGTCAACAATATCAAAGTGTACCTACTATTCTTTACATTTTGTGCTTAGTATATCATATAAGGTATGTGTGTAGTCCAGAGGCTGTGAAGCCTGGAGTGTGCTTATAAACAGGCCATCCTCTTAGACTTACTCTTTTGTATCCTTTCTTACTCCTAATATCTCTTGTAGAACTTTAGGGGGGATTGAGGCTGAGTGACCTGTAAAAGCAAAGATAATTAATGCTAAGGAAACCTTTTTTGGAAGATGAAAACAATCTGCTCCTCCTAAGAGTGAGAAATTAAGTGCTTCCCGTAGTATTTGCACATCAATATATCCCTGAACTAGTTCTTTCAGAGAGCCCTATAGCCAAGGGCAATGAAGGGCAGTGACACTGAAATAATCAGGCTCCCCTCCCCCAGTCTAAGGAGCCCTAGAGCAGTGACTCTAAACCTTGCCTACATATTAGGATCACTTAGGGAGATTTCAAATACTTGGATGCTCAGGCCATATCACTGACCAATTGACTCATTGTCTCTAGAGATGGAACTAGGCATCATTACGCTTTAAATCTCCTTGGATGTTCCCAATACACAGACGCATTTGAGAACTGCTGCTTCAAAGAGTGGACAAACTGGTGGATAGCTGGGATGGTAAGATTGTGATGTAGTAGATCTGGGATGAGGGAAACCTTTTTCTAAGGTTGAATTGAATGTTTCTTTAATAGTGCTTATGCAATTGACATTAGTGTGGGATATTTACAGAATTCTCAGGCAGGTTGTCTGTGAATCACAGGAGGCAAAATCTTGGTATAACAGATTGGCGTCTTATCTTTACAGTGAGGACCACAGAGCCAAAGTCCATTTGGAACCTGGTTATGGTGCATGAAAGCCACTATGTAGTAATGGATCACTGTTACATAACAGCAAATTCTAATCTATTCTTATTCCCAAGAACAATAATGCAAATATTCTTCTAGAAGAGCCATGGCACTAGGTAAGAATATGGAACATGAAAAGTATATAGCACACAATTGCAATTTCACAGATTGTTTATCCATTTAATCGTATGATTTCTCCAACACCACCTACACTTTTGAACGTTTTGCTGAACAACAGCATGTATTGGTCAAAATAACAAGAGTGTGGAGGGAAACAAACGGATTTCAAAAGAAAATGTACCTTTAGGGCAAAAGTCAGATGCTTTAAAATAAATAGGTGTGTGCAAATACGCTGTCACAGCCAAGTAAGAAATACAAGGAGTTTCTTTTCTTCTATTCAGAGGAGGGAAACCTTTTTCCAAGGTTGAATCAAATGTTTCTTTATAGTGCTTATGGGATTGATATTAGTGTAGGATATTTACAGGACTCTATAAATCCATGGATTACAAGCTGCACTAGGTTTTAATGAATATAAAGGAGCATGTATTATGTTCGTGATTCTCTAAAAGTAATAAAGATGTTGTTTTACTCTACATCTGCCTCTCGAAAGGCAGTGTCTTCCTAAATATGGTAAATATTTGGTACCTGATCAACAAATCTGCATTGTAGGTAATTATCTCAAGAATTTGGGCCAGGGGCCAGATCCTTTTAGAAATTGCATGCTAGCCCTTCTGGTGTCTTCACTATCACCAGAGAAATGAGAGTCCAGGAAGGCAAAAAGAAAATTTCTCAGAGGTACGTGGTGTTGTATTGCAGCAACTTTTCCTATACACAGAAATACTGAGATGTGTCTTTTATGCCTTCAATATTCCTTTTTATAATGCACCCCGCCCCCCTCAGTAATTCACTTTGCTGCAGCACTTGTGAGGAGAGCAAATGTTTCCTGCTTATCCTTGTAGCACCTCCTGGATAGAGCTTATTAACCAGGGGACCCTTCTTCTGCCAAGAACCTTGATGGGTTTGGGGATGAAACTTGGAAGCTGTAGATGATTAAATTAAGTCTGATTCATGGAACCAGGTGGCACCAGCATCTGGTTTACTAAACTATTTTATCACTACATTTTATAAGAATGTCATGATAAAAGCCATGTTCAAATTAGGTAAGTTGCTTAAAAAGAGTTTTCTTAATGCAGTTAATTTGATAGATTCAAGCACTACTCAGTCCATGCTAGTCACCCCTGGCTTCCTATCACCACTTCCAGTCAGCTGGCTCTACCTGTAGCTGCAACTTCCTTATCTATTTCTCTCGACTTCTAACCTCAATCCATTGATAAGGTACTTCCCTTGGTTCTCTCTGTCCCTAGGAAAGCAGAGTCTTTCTTTGTCCATGCCCTTAATAGACTCTTTGGTTTTAGGTCTTCCTGGTCACCAGATCCTCATTTCAGCAGGGTCTCTGAGCTCCAGCAACTAAGTCACCGGGCAAGTGTTCACGGGCTGTGCCTTTTCAATGTCAGTCATCTGAGCCTCTCTGAATTTCTCTTGTCCTAATTTTATTAACTGCTCCTTTCACTTTCAGATCATCCTAGATTCTCTCCCCAGAGTTCTATGAGTTCTCTTTTATACCTTAATCAAGCCTCTCTCTCTCTCTTCATTTCTTTCCTTCTTGGTTCCAAGGAAAGAAACCCATGCACACTTGACAAACATAATGAAGTTTTATTGGAAAGATCGAGGATAATGGAATCCAATCGTTTCATCAGGGATGGGGAACTGTGAAATGCAAAGAAGAGGACATTTGCCTCTCTGGTGCACTTTAATACCTTCTCCCCTCCTCTTTGCTTTCTTCTACTTCTTTATTGTCTCCCTGCAAAATGACAAAGCCATACCTCAGTTCCTAAGTATATACTGACTCAGTTCAAATCCTAGAGTCTAGGACCCAAGAACCCAAATTTAAACCAGCCAAACTTTAGTGAGCTCGTCACTGTTGGTGCAGAATTCTGTGGCCGAACATGTGGGTAATTATGGTCTCTGGGGCAACTCGTCAGGGGCAGAGGATTATTTTCAAAGGACTGATCATAAGGATACGTATTATACTATAAAACCCCTTATCTTTCTCTGTAATTTCTTTGGCCCTGCCAAAATTTAGGTTTTTAATCCAAATCTTTTTGACAGATGCACCTTGTCCTAAATGATGTTTTCCAAACATTTTAAAAGCAAGGAATCTTTTTTTTTTCAGTAAAATATTTCACTGTAACCCAAGATGTAAAAAAGATCAAAAACAGCATTGTTCCAGTTGAACGGGGTGGGGAGAGAGCAGAGGCCACCTCCTCTGTACATTTTGCTCCGTGGTGCCCCTTGAAGCCTTGCTTCAGCCCCTAGGGAGGCCACTGCTCTTGTGTCTATAACCAAAGATAGTCACTTCGATTACCAAGAAAATATGTTACACATCTGTTTCTTGACTTGTTGAATTTAGACAGCATCTTTTGATTGCTCACCACAAAATATAAAGGACTTTAACTCAATTCTACTTCCTCCCTCACCCCTCCTAGTTTGTAGAGTTAACTTATTCTTTAGTACTTTCTTCATTACTGTTAGAACTTTAAATATTATACTTAAAGAGCATTATTTTTTCTTTTGGCTTTAGATAACATCTTATCTCTACACCAACTAAAATAGCAGTTGTACTGCCCTCTGCTCCTCCCCCATTCTTGTGTGTGTGTGTGTGTGTGTGTGTGTGTGTAACACTTTTAACATCTGAACACAGGATAATTAATAAGCTTTCTAACCATCATTTCCATTCCTTGATCCACTCTGTTACATAGTGTACTTATTCTCTCACTAGTCTTTGAATAACCAGGATCATTTTAGAGCAGAAGTTCCTAGGAAGCAATGAGAGAGGTGGTTTATATTCTTTTAAATGGCACTACTCACAGGAGGAAAAGCAGAGAGATGTGGTGTGGTGGTAGAAACCATCATCACTGATTTCAAGAAACTGAAAATTAAATTTGAAACACTCTGGGGAGTAGAAAAGGAATGGTTTCCTGCAGAAATTCAAGCATCCCTTAGAGTTTACGGCCCCTTTTCCTACACGAATGCCTCTATTTTTTCATTCTGAACAATAGAGCAACGCCACATTCAAGCTCTGCTAGAACCATTTTCAACTAGCGGCAGCCAGTTTCCTAGTGGCTTTGTCGGGGAGATCCCATCCATAACCACAGACAGATACTATATTGTCCATGAGTCGCTTGAACTATATTCCTTGTTTTTGACAAGGAAAGTCATCCTTCAGTCTCTACCTTACACTTTCTTCTTCTTTCCTAGCTTTTCTATGAGAAAAATGAAGACGCTTTTTCAAGCAAACTTCTCCATTGACACTACCTCCTTCTGTAAATGATTTTCTTAGTAATTCACTGACTCTCTTGGGCTCAGTTTCATTTCCAAGTAATTGGCCAGTAATTCAACACTCATGTTGGAGAAGGCGCTGAAAAACTGATGAGGGAAGAAAACTTTCATTAGTGCTAAGTTGTCAATGGCTTTTATAAGTGGTGATAAACATTAAGAATACTCAGGCAGAACAGATTATCCTGGCAGTGTCAGGAATAGGAAGGGGCCCTGGGGGATCTGGGGAATATCTTTCTCTGGAGTTTTCTTCTTCAATTGTTCTTATTTGGCTATTAGGTCTAGGATGGCTCAGTCCATGGGCAAAGGGGAGAGGTTTTATGAGCTTTCAAAATACCATCTAGTCAAGCTACCTTAATCATCAAGAACTTAATTAATTTTGAGTACCTACTGGAATTTAGGAACTTTTTCAAGTGTGCGATCTTATTTGATCTTTCCAGCCAACCATACTGAAAAAGGCAGTATGTACTCACTTTATTTTGCAGATTAGGAAACAATGATTTGTAGAAATTAGGTGTGTTTCACAAAATCACGTAGCTAAGCCATAGCAGAAGGCTCTTAATACCACACCATGGTACCTTTCCCTTTACTGCTCAGGATTGCACCAGCAAGCCCTCTGGGAATGACAAAGCTTAACCGCTAGTTTACCAAACAGGATTCAAGAGGTGTGATCACCAAGCAACTTTACCTTGTTTCACACTCTCCCTTTAAAGGTTAATTGTGAGGAATGTTCTTCCTTTGACTGGGATGAAAACTCAAAAGTCCCATGATTCTTCTGATCACTCAGGTATTACAAATACAACTGTCCTTTCAGGTTGAAAATATAGTCTCAAAATCATAACTGAGTAATTAATTACATGCGATAATCAAAACTTCAAATTGGATTTAGAATTAAAACTCCTCCCCACCTCCTCCTATAAGGCTTTTGATGGGTAGGGAGTCAGAAGGGAGGGGACGGGGCGTTCTTGTTCCTCGTATCCCCCCTTCTCCATTTTGCTAACCTAGTTGTTATCCCTTCTTCCCGGGCCAAAGGGTATTTGAAGAGAGAGGAGAGATCGGGACGGGCAGGAAAACTCTCACCTAATTGGTACTATAATAAGATGATGTTGCACTCTGGTGACTAACACTGACTCTTACAAGCTGTTTAGCAGATTCTTTGAAAAATAAGAATTTCTGAGGACTTCTCACCTGAGATTCCCTTGATATAAGACATGCACTCCTCCAGTTCACCCATCTCAAGCAAAGCAGACTGATGTCTTTTAGGTTTCTCAAACAGGAGGAAGACTCTGGTCTTCTCCGTATCCTACTTTCATATCAAGTTCGGTAAGGACTCCTAATAAATCCTTTGCACTGAGTTTACGATAAGGTGAAGGTACCTCATTCTGCCCCCTTGGGGGAAGTTAGAATCCCAGTCCAGCTCTCTCCAAAGAAATTTTCTTCAAAAATTCTTCTCAATCCTATTCTTTGACACTCAATGTAGGTAAATCATGTGATCGGTTTTGACACATATCCTTTGAAATTTTACATTTTTATCTGGAACCTCTCTAGAAAACATACCTATTGACTTTTACGTGCCTTAGTCAGAATTTTCAAATGTTACATCCTGTTATATCAAGTGAGTATAAAACATGACCTCTGCTCTTCAGGAGTTTCCTTTCTAACTGGAAAGGCAACCAGTATGTGAAACTACATGAGGGTAGAAACTGCATTAACCACAACTGCTGCAGATACTCAGTAAACTGAGACTCACCATAGACCAGAACAATACATTCTGTAAGTCTTACATTAAAACCAGCAAAAAACTAGAACAAAGCAGGCATTCCAGAGAGAAAAATCACTGTTAGAAAAGAAAAGTATGTGATAAAAATGATCGTGGTATTTTGACCAACTCCCCAAATTGTCTCTTCTCTCCATTTTTATTACTACTTAGTTCAGTCCACCATCACCACTCACCTTGATTAATGCAATAACCTCTCGGTTGGTCCGCCTAACTTTAATATTCCTCTTCGCAGCCACCTTCCCCCAGATCATTCTCATCATCTGGATGATACTTCCTTCTGGAGGCTTTTTTGTTTCTCCTTTCCAGCCATCCCAGAAATTCTCCCTAATCTCTGTTATTTTGCCTTCTTTTCATGTACTAATCTTTCCATCTGATCTTCCTACTCCCACCTCATCTTCCCCTCATATATTTTTTTCTTCCAGTTTTATTGAGCTATAGTTGACATACAGCACTGTATAAGGTGTACAGCATAAAGATCTGACATGATTGGACTTACATATATCATGAAATGATTACCATAATAAGTTTAGTGACTATTCATCTTCTCCTATAGATACAAAATTAAAGAAATAGAAAAAACATTTTTCCTTGTGATAAGAACCCTTAGGATTTACTCTCTTGGCAACTTCCATATATACATACAACAGTGTTAATTATATTTATCACTGTGTACATTACATCCCCAGTACTTACTTGTCTTATAGTTGGAGGTCTGTACCTTTTGACTACCTTCATCCAAATCCCCCTCCTCTTACCTCCACCTCTGGTGACCACAATACTGGTCTCTATGTCGAAGAGTTTGTTTGTTTTTGAAGTATAATTGACCTACAACTCTACTCTAGTTCCTGGTGTGCAACATGGTGATTCAATACTTCTATATGTTTCAAAATGATGACTACAATAACCCTAGTTAGCATCTGTCACCATATAAATGTATTACATAATTACTGACTATATTCCCCACAATCTACATTTCACACCCATGACTCATTTATTTTGCAACTGGAAGTTTGTATTTCTTAATCTCCCTTACCTATTTCTCTCATCCACCCAGCCCCCTCCCCTCTGGCAACCACCTGTTTGTTCTCTGTATCTATGGCTCTACTTCTATTGTGTTATTTGTTTTGTTTTTTAGATTCCATGTATAAGTGAAATCACACAGTATTTGTCTTTCTCTGTCTGACTTATTTCACTTAGAATAATATACTCCAGGTTCATCCAAGTTGTCACAAATGGCAAGATTTCATTCTTTTTTATGGCTGGGTAGTATTTCATTATGTGTGTATATATGTATGAGTTTGTATATATATACACATATATGTATGTATCATATCTTCTTTATCCATTCATCTGTTGATAAACACTTAAGTTTCTTTTATATCTTAGCTATTGTGAATAATGTTGCAGTAAAATAAGGGTGCATATATCTTTTTGAATTAGTGCATTCATTTTCTTTGAACATACCCAGTAGTTCAAACTGGGTTGTATGGTAGTTCTATTTTCAGTTTTTTAAGGAAATTCCATACTATTTTCCCTAGTGGCTGCACCAATTTACATTCCTATCAACAGTGCGCACACACACAGACACACACACAAAAACAGTGCACAGGTCTTCTCTTTTCACCACATTGTCACCAACACTTGTTATTTATTGTGTTTTTGCTAATAGCCCTTCTGATAGTTGTGAGATAATATGTCATTGTGGTTTTGATTTGCATTTCCCTGATGATTAGTGATGTTAAACATCTTTTCAAGTGCCTGCTGGCCCTCTATATGTCCTCTTTGGCAAAATGTTTATTAAGGTCCTCTGCCCATTTTTTAATCAGGTTGCTTGTTTTTTTTGATGTTGAGTTATATGAGTTTTTTGTATATTTTGTGTCAGATATATCAACTGCAAATATCTTCTCCCATTCAGTAGGCAGATTTTTTCATTTTGTTGATAGTTTCCTTCAATATGCAAAAGCTTTTCAGTTTGATGTAGTCCCATTTGTTTATTTATGCTTTTGTTTCCCCTGCATAAGAAGTCATATCCAAAAATGTATCGCTAAGACTGATGTCAAAGAACATACTACCTATGTTTTCTTCTAGAAGTTTTATGGTTTCAGGTCTTACATTTAAGCCTTCAATCTATTTTGACTTGATTTTTATGTAAGTAGCCCACTTTAATTCTTTTGTATATGGCTGTCCAATTTTCTCAAGACCATTTATTGAAGAGGCTGTCTTTTCCACATTGTATATTCTTCCTCCTTTGTTGTAAATTAATTGACCAAATAAGTGTGGGTTCATTTCTGAACTCTTAATTCTGTTCCATTGATATGTCTCTGTTTTTGTGCCAGTACGATACTGGTTTTTTGTTTGTTTTGTGTTTTTTTATTTTGGGGGGAGGTAGGTAAGGTTTATTTTTTTAATGGAGGTGCTAGGGATTGAAACCAGGACCTCTTGCATGCTAAGCACACACTCTACCACTGAGCTATACCCTCCCCCCAGTACTATACTGTTTTCATGGTTGTAGCTTTGTAATTTAGTTCGCAATCAGGTAGCATGACACTTCCAGCTTTGTTCTTTTTTCTTAAGATTTTTTGGTTATTTAAAATCTTTTGTGATTCCATACAAATATTATGATTATTTGTTCTAGTTCTAAGGAAATGCCACTGGTATTTTGATGGGGATTGCACTGAATCTGTAGATTGCCTTGGGTGGTATGGTCATTTTAACAATATTAATTCTTCCAGTCCATGAACACAGCATAGTTTTCCATTTGTTTGTGTCACCTTTGATTTCCTTCATCAGTGTTTTATCATTTTCTTGTAACTTTAAATGCATATATTAGAAAGAAAGAAAGGTTAAATATCAAAACTATAAGCTTCCTTCTCAAGAAACTAGGCCGAAAAAAAGCACATCAAATTAAACCCAAAGGAAAATAAGAGCAGAAATGAATAAGATAGAAAGCAAACATACACTAGAGAAAATTAACAAAGGCAAAAAAAGATAGTTATTTGAAAACAGATTTTAAAAATTGATAAACCCCAAGAAAGACTAATCAAGAAAAAAATAAGAAAGGATATACAACTTGCTAATATCAAGTATAAAAATGGGGACTTCACTACAAACATTAAAAGCATAATAAACCTAAAAAATTTGAGTTTAAATAAAATGGACACATTTTTTGAAAAACACGATTTATAAAAAATGACTAAAAAGAGAAATCTCAATAGTCTTGTATCTATTAAAGAAATTGAATCTGTGATTAAAGCAATACAAACTCCAGGCCTTGATACTTCATCAGTAAATTCTTCCCAACATTTAAGGAAATAAGAACAATCTTATTCAAACATATTCTGATAATGAAAAAGGACTACTTGAGTCAGCCTCACTTAAAATTCTAGGCTTTAAAAAAAGTAATTGAACATCATTGTATGAATAAGAAATACATTCACCTAAAAATAAAAGAAAATAATAAAACAGAAAAAGTAGCTTAAAGAAAAGGGTGTTCATGAAGTCTGGAGGTAGGAAGTTAAAGCTGTTTCAGTGTTTAGTGATGCCATCTGGGATCTCGATGCTTCCTATCCTTCTGCTCTGCTGCTTTGTGAAGCATGTATAATAGTGCCTGGCACTGTAGTAAGTGTTCAGTAAGTATTTGTTGAATAAAAGAATAAACATGTTCATCTTCACCCTGAAGTTTATCTAGTGACCAGAAGACTAGCCCAAATGACCCTCTCTGGTCCACAGGTGCAAAGAAGGACAAAGCAGAAAGGAGTTGGTGCCTCTATCCTGAAAGCTGGAAACCCTCAGCTTTGAACTCCTTGTATAGAACTGACCCATTTGGCCAGTTGACTGCAAGGGAATTTGGAGAGTAAGTATTTTTAGTGAGCCACATTATCACTCTGAAAAAAACAAGCGTTCTGTTACTCAAAACAAAGAGAGAATAGGTACTGGCTCTCTCTTTATAGAAGGCACAATGATAAGCACTGTTAAACCCAGAGTATGAGTAAGAAGAGGCACCACCTCTAAGGAGATTGAAGTTTGACAAGGAGATAAGAGAAGCAGAAAATATCCATAATACAGAGAAGAGTAAGATAACAACCCTATAAGAGATTCATAGTACTCTGGGAAATCAAAGGCAGGAAAGACAACATCTGCTCAGGAGACCCGAACAGCTTCATAGAATAAAACTTTTGAGTTTGAAGGATGGCGAAGATTTTCACAAGTAGCAGGGAGCAGTGGTATATTTTAGCTGTACAAGAACCAGGGAAAGCAATTAGGCAATATATTCAGTATCCAAAGAACTATAGACATACGCTGTCATTTCGGATATTCATAGGGGTCTACTTGGAGATGAAGCTAGAAACATATATTTGGACTATGTCATAGGGGCACTGAATGCTGGGTGAAGAATTCAAACTTAATCCATTGACAAAGAGATAGTGAAGGATTGGGGGCAAGGAAATGATAGGATAGCTGTGATATTTTTCTCCCCAGGTTTATTGAGATATAATTGTGTGATACTGTGATTTATAATAAGAAATATATATTTAGTCTTCATCCCCATTTCTGGGAGAGTTCCTAAAACCCTTGGAATTTCCTAAGTGGTGAGAGTCATCAAGGTGTTTTTTGTTATGTTTCTGAGGTAAATTTTGGACTACATGGAAGGAAGGACCAGTAGCTGGTTGCCAGGGGAAACAAATCCTGTGATTAAAGGGTTGGAAATTTCAGTTCCACCCCTCAGCCTCTGGGGAGGGGAGAGGGGCTGGAGATTAAATCAGTCACCAATGGCAAATAATTTAATCCATTATGCCTATGTAATGAGGCCTCCATAAAAACCCAAAGGATGGAGTTCAGACAGCTCCCTGGTTGAGCATCACATGGAGATTTGGAGAGAGGGGTGCACTTGAAGAGGGCGTGGAGGCTCTACACCTTGGAAGCTCCAGCCCTTTCCCCACACCTTGCCCTATGCATTTCTTTTACCTGACTGTCCCTGAGATACATTCTTTTATAATAAACCGGTAATCTAGGAAGTAGACTATTTCTGTGAGTTCTGCAGGAAGCTCTAGCAAATTAATCAGATCCAAGGAGGAGGTCATCGGAACCTCCAATCCATAGCAAGTCCATCAGAAGCTCAGGCGAAGGCAACAACTTGGACTTTCGACTGGAGCCTGAGATGTGGTGAAGGACAGTCTTGTAAGACTTCACTACGTGACCTCATGCTATCTCCAGGTAGATAATGTCAAAACTGAGCTGAACGGTAGTACACCTAGCTGGCATCAGAGAATTACTTGGTGGTGTAGGGAATCACCCCTCCCCACCCCAAGTTAGAATTGGCACTAGGAGCCTTACATTTTTTTTATGTAACATTATATTAGTTTAAAGTGTACAACATAACGATTTGATATACAGTTGATCCTTAAGCAATGCAGGAATTAGGGGCGCCAACTCCTGCACTGACGAAAATCCTTGTAAAACTTATAGTTGGCCCTTTGCATAAGCAGTTGAGTTCTTCCACATTTGTGTGTCTGCATCCCTGAGTCCAACCCATCCAGGAAATACTAGGTAGCACTGTTGTATTTACTATTGGGGGAAAAAAAAAACCCATGTAAGTGGACCCATGCAGTTCAGACCAGCTCTCTGTATATATTGTGAAATGCTAATAAATGTGGTACTTTTGAAAATTTGTTCTGGTACATAAAAACTTTGGAACAGGGAGACAAGTTTCTAGGATATTGTGATTGTTTACGGGAGAAGTCCACATTCTAGGCATGGAGAAGAACAAAGCAGAAAGTTCTTAGTGCTATGAAGTTTTCAGTTAAGTGACAGAATGAGCAAGAAGAGGAAAGGTTGAATGAGAGAGACCCTGGAGAGGAAGAACCATTCGGACATGGCCATTGGCTGGATGCTAGAAGAGAGAAGAGGTGGCGACAGTCTTAAGCTCCACTGAAAGAGCGTTCCGCTGAAAGAGAGTGGCGACATCATTAACAGGAGAAGGGTTGGACACCTGAGCCAGTCAGGTCAGCCAACCCAAAGAGGCAGCAGAAATTCTCAGAAGGACCATGCCTAGGGAGAAGAGGCCCAGGGCAAGCTCCTAGAGGGAGTTTAGAAAGTGGAAAATTTCAGAGGAGCCAGTGAAAAAGAGAAAGAGGAACTATAAGGAGGAGGAGTTAGAAACGGGAACATGAGCAAGGGCCTGCCTGGCATCAAAAATAGAAGCAACAGATTTTTGTGAAGTACTTGCTTATTACCTATGTGCTTCTCCTGATCCTAAATTCCTTAAAAACAAGAAGTGTCTAATTCATTCTTGTGTGTCCAGTTCTTAACACAACGCCCGGCACTGAACAGTCAAGTAATACAAAGGGAGAGAGGGAGGTTAGAAGGAAAAAAAGGAAGTTAGGAGGGAAGGAGGAAGATTCTTTAAAAAGTCCGGTTAGTAATTAGGAGAGCTTTTTCAATAGAATGGTTGCAGTAAAAGCCACATTGCAAGTGGTTAAAGGTGTGCCTAACAGCATGAAGACGAGTCATGCCGAAAAGTCAGCGGTGAGTATGGGAGAATCCAGGACTGGTTTTTGTTTGTTTGCTTTTGTTTTGTTTACTGTGATGGGAATCCCATTTTAGATACTATTCTACGAGTTTTACCTTCTGATATTTAAAGCACTTCGTCAGCTTTGTCCTTCCTTACTCAAAAGTCTTCTTGTTTTTTTTTTTCTTTTTGTCATTGTTCTCCCAAACTCTTAAGCCCTTAGGCGAAATTAAGGAATTTGTGGTTAAAGAACAAATTTCTTGAAGGAAAATGAAGGGAGACATTTTCCCCCAAGACTAGAGTTTTCCACCGTCAGGGCACGAGGTAGAAATAGAGAGAAAGCTGGCTGCGGATTCCCAGAGCTGAGATGCAGCAGGAGGTCAGCCCTGAGAGACAGAGGGCTGTGTGCTCTGTCTAGGAATCCAGGAACTCCGGGCAAGTTCAGCAGTGATGCCCACGTGCCAAGGAGAGTGGAAACAGACTTCTCAGTGATGACCCTGCAGACCAGTGACCAAGAGAACAATGGCTTTCCTCTTTACTCTCCTCCCCATTCTGAAGCCTTCCTACTGCAGATGCCCCACTGGAGAGAAAGTAAGCCCTAAGAAGGAAAGAAATTAATCGATTTTTAACCACATCAGCAGAATGGGGCTTTGAGTTAGAAATTACATGGCATTATTAGGACAGAGAGGTAGGTCGTTGGCTGAGTTCGTGGACTGAGCTCAGCATGGGAGCAGGTTTGTAAGCAGAGCAGCAAGAGCTTCGAGACTGCAAAGTACAGCCAGAAGCCTCCCGCACACAACACGATGTGGGCAGCACCCCGCACATGTCCAACTGGGCTGCCCTGGAAGAGAGGCTGGGATGGGAAAGACAGAAGCTGAGGAAAAGCTCCTCAGATGGTTTCTGTTTTTCAAGTAAATTTTGGGGCCAATTCACCGACAGAACAAAAACAGTTTGGAACCGCAATCCTGAGAAATTGTATGAAAAGACAGACCAGTATGTATGTAGGTGAGTAGCAAGGAGCACCCAGTAGCCTTTCAAGAGCGTGCAATCTGCAGTAATGGAAATCAGCATGTGTTTATGCATTTATTCATTGATCTATGTGTATATTTATATTCTGCTTTGTTCAACACAGGATAGAAGTTGCTTACAGGGCCTCCATGAGAACAGTGAAGTAAAAAATAAATCAGAGAAAATATATAAATATAGAAAAGAACAGAATTCACAAGGAGGATGCTCTAGGCCACATAATTCTGTGAGTTTCTCCAGCCAAAACTCAACCACCTGTACAAAGGATCAGGGAATGTTAATAGCTGGGCCATTCTGTGGGAACAGTGCAAGAACAAAGAAGAAAGTAGGGAAGGGAACCCACTAGCTGCTCATGGCACTGAGTTTTGTCAGAAGAGTGAAATCAAAACAGGGTGGATGGATAGACTGACAGAACTGGGGAGGGTGGACTACAGAATACAATTAAGACGATAATAGGAAGAGATGGAAGAAGAAACAGAAGCTTGCGATCAAAGACTGCAGGGTACAGACCGTGTGCTTAGACGCTAGCCAATGGAAGTCCACTTAAGGGACCACTATGGGCTAGTTACGCAGTGGCATACTCTACCCTGAATCCAACCCTTCCAAACTAGATAATGACAGAATACTCAAACCAATTCTGTGCTTTTAGCCATTGTGTCAATAAATATTTATTGATCATCAACTATATAATAAGCTAAGAACTGATACAAAAATAAATAAGACAAGGTCCTTGAGGTACTCAATGGGGAAGTCAAGTTAAGCAAAGCGAAGTGACTAGTGCGGTAGTGACACAGGGGCACAGCGCTGTGGGACTGCAGCCTGGTGGGCGTCACACACAACTGCCTCACCCTGGGAAGTCAGCATCACCAAAGGGGACCTTTGCTCTGTGTCTTGAAACAGGAATTGGAGTTTCAGGGAGGAAATGCGAGAGGGCTAAAATGTGTGAAATCTTGGAGGCATGAATGAGCATTATATGTTTTGTAAATAAAAAGACATTCTGTGTGGCTTCCTCGAAGTACTTAGAGGTGAGTAGTCAATGAGGCTGAAAATGGAGGCTGCGGCAGACTGGGAAGCGCCTGGTGTGCAGCCATGGAACCCACTGGACTGAGGAGGATCCGTGGTTTTTATTAGGGAAGTGACAAGGTCAGGGGTGTGGAGAGCCACGCCTGGGCAGCAGCATGGAGAGCACCTCAGTGGTGGGAAAGAGAGAGGTCTGGGATGCTGCTTAGAGGCCTGATGGGGTAGCTCACGTGAGACCCAAATGGAGTGATGTCATCACAAATAAAGTGTGTGGACAGGTGCTATGAAGACATAATTCTCAAGGGTACAGCAAAACTGACCGCCTTGTTCAGCCACGGGGACCACAAAAAAGCCTAATCTTCCCAGAGGGCAGCTGCAATATGTACATAGTAACTTTAAAAAGTTTGTACCTTTTGATTCCATAATTCCTTTTCTAGGAATCTGCCTTAGGAAAATAATCAGTGCTACAAAAAAAAAGATTTATGTTGAAGGATGCTCACCATAGTGTTTTCTAAAATTCGAAAACATCATAAATGTGAGATAATAGGAGAATTGTTAAATAAATTATAACACATTTATATAATACACTACTATATAACCACTAAAAATTGTGTTTACAAAGACTGTGTGATAGAATGGGAGAAGTTTATGATAAAATATTAAGTTAAAATATTAACTTCCATATTGAATATAAAATAATACACAGTTTGACACAAATTTTCTAAATAAGCATAGGTATGAATTAAAATATCAGATTAAAATTCACCAAAATGTTAATTGTATTAATCTCTGAGTGGTGAGATTGTAGAATTTTAATTTTCTTCTCTCCACCTTTCCATATTTTCCAAATTACATTCAGTGACTATGTATTGATTATAGAATCAGATAGTAATTTTTTTCTAAAACTAAGTGAATGTTGTAAAGTAAATTAACAAGTATAAAAAGTTGGAGCTACTAGAAAACACAAGTACCCGAGAGAGGCATGTCTGTCTGGGAGCAGCCGCAGATGGAGCAAGTCTAGATACTCATAGCCTCCCTGACATTGGCTTTGCTATTGCCATTGCCAAAGATTTGGAAGCCAATTAGTTTATCTTTATTGCTTCACTATCCAAGAAAAAAGCAACTGAGAGGAGTAAAACAATGTCACTGCAGTGCTCTCACAGGTACAACCAAGACATAGACTTCTATGAGGATATTCTTACTGCCTTTAGTGACATCCCTTTTCATTTTTATATCTTTTTTAAAATTCTCGATTCAATGTATTCAGATTCCAAACTGCCAGAAAATTCAAATAACCAGATTTTCCACTAGGATATACGGTGGCCATTAATTTTCATAACAATGGCACTGGATTGCTATGAGATATTTAGACACTTATTATTATCCCTAAACTCTTATGTGATGTTCAGAATAGGTTTTTTTTTAATCTTCTAATTCTATAAAAAAAATTAGTCCATATATGACATAATGGACTTAATTAAATCTAAAATATTCAAGTAACCAGAGGACCCCCCCATTCTCTAACTGTGCTGAAGTCAATTTTCCACAAATTTATAATTTAATTAATTTAGGAGCTAGTTGTTAGATGTGAACAAACGACTATGTTATCCTCACTTGCAGACATGTTAGTCTGATCAGAATGCATGTAACTGAATGAAGCTAGAAGAAACATCCATCCATGCTGACCAGTTTCCCTTTAAATTCATGACGTTCATGACTATTAATTTCGTGTGCCCTTCATGCTCCCCAGAAGTCATAGTGCATTTCCCTAGTCCATTTGTGACCCTAGGAATATGATTCTATATTTTCTCCTCTCTCTTCAAACTTCCAACTCCTCCTCTGCCACCTTCACTCTCAGCCCTTGACCTTGATTGCTATTTCACTGAGAAAATAGAAACAATCAGAAGAGAACTTCCATAAGTTCCCGCCAACACTTCCACCCACCCACCAGCACCTGGGCCTTATATGCCACCTTCTCTACTGTTACCAGGGATGAACTGTCCACATTCCTATCTGAGGTTGAACTCTCCGTTTGCTCACTAGATCCCAAGCCTTTTAAATATTCAAGAACATCACTCCAGAAATTCCACCTCCTGCTTCATCATTTTTTCCCCTCTTGAACAGATCATTCCGTCAGCATACAAACATGATGTTACTTCTCTCAACTATGTTGCCCTCCAGCTACAAGCTCATATTTCCATTCTTCTTTACAGCAATTCCTCTGAAGAGTTATCTATACACCTATTTCTAAACCCTGTTCTATTATTCTCTCTAGAACACCCATTAATCAAGCTTTTGCCTCTTCTAAGCACCAAAACTTCTCTCCACCAATGGTGTCTGCATTGCTAATCCAAGGGTCAATTCCTTTATTTTGACTCCTTATTAATGTTTAACAGCACTGTTCACTCCTCCTTCCGGAAATACTTCATTAACTTGTCTTTCAGGACGTTACACTCTCTTGGTTTTCCTCCTGCTTCCCAGTCTTCTTTGCTCATTTCTCTTTATTTCATCAGCCTCTTAACATGGGGTGCCCCGGGATTCAGTCCTTGGCCCTCTTGTCTCTTTCATGTGCAGTCACTCTCTTAGTGATTGCATTAAAGTGTCATCATGGCTTAAAATTCTACTTATACACTTACTACTCTTAAATTTATATCTCTAGCCCAGATCCCTCCCCCATCTCCACACCTGAATGCCGAGCTATCTACTCAACATCTCCACTTGGATGTCTAACGGGCATCTCTAACTAGCAGATCTCTGCCATAGAAGACTTGCTCCTCATTCAGTCTTCCTCTTTGTGCTTACACAGAGTCACCCTTAATTCTCCTTTTAATTCTACACTTTGGTCCATCAGCAATGTCAGTTATCTCTATCTTCAAAATACATCCAGAATCTGGTGACTTCTCGCCCTTTCTGCTGCTTCCTCCCTGACTGAAGTCATCATTATTTCTCTCCTGAATTATTTCAAAATTCTCCTGACTGGGCTCCCTTGCTCCCTGTGGTCTATTCTCTTAGGAGCCAGAGAGACCCAAGTCTTTATAATGGTCTACAAGCTCATGCACAATTTACCTCACCCCAAATCTTACCTCTCTGACCTCGTTTCCTGTGATTCCCCCCAACACCCACTCTGCCCCAGTCACACTGGTTTTCCTGTGGTTTGTCCAACATAGCAGGCACACTCCCTTCTAAAGCCCTTTCGCTGTTACTCCCTCTGCTCTTCCCCAGCTATCTCCATGACTCACTCCCTTGCCTCCTTCAGATCTTCGCACAGATGTCACCTGCTCAGTGAGGCATTTCCTGACCATCCTATTTAAAACTGCAACCCGCCCTCTCCACCAACACACCCTGTCCCTTTTACCTGCTTTATTTTTCTTCTCAGCACTTATTACCATCTGCCATACTTTATCTGGCTAGGGGTGAGGCTGTGTTTACTGTCTGCTGTAACTATAGGTGTCAGAGATTATTTTCCTCTGGTGTCCTTGTTTTTGTCTCCCTTGTTGTCTTTGGGTTCCCCTGGAGATGTCTTAAATATCTGAAAGGCGCAGTTCGTTCAGTTGTTATTATAAAGGAGCAGTAGTGAGATGCTGGTCAGGGGTGGGGGAAGAGGAAGAATTCTATAATCCTTTGGTTAGGTCTCAGTCTTTGAGTGAGCTCCTGACAAGTGCTTCTGAGTCCTTGGGTTTTCTTCTCCCCTTAGGACAGACAGGAAGGCTAAAGAGTGCTAGAGTTGGGTATTTCCTTTACCCCAGGTCAGTTAGTAAAACTGGTAGGTTAGACTCTGGTAAGATAGTTTCTTTCGAAGGAAGGATTTGTTAAAAAGAACAAGATGCCTTGGGTATATTTCAAAATTGCTACTCTCCCTGCTCCCCTGCCAGAAACACAGGGGGATTTTCCTTTGATCTTCACTGTGAGAACCTGATAGGGCTCCTGGAGGTAAAACTCACAAAAGCGTGGGGGCCTCCCCTAAGACTGAGCCCCTCTGGAGTTGTTATCTCTCCAGCTTGCCCACACTGAGCCTCCATTTGTCAATTAGGTTTTCCAGCTCTGGCACAGTTCCCAGGCAGTCCTCTCCTGGGCTTCTGATTCTCTGTATCTGCCTGTTCGTGGCTTCAGTTTTCAGAGCAACAGTTTTTCCTGTGACCTCAGTTCTCTGATGGAAGAGTTGTTGGCTTGCAGTTTTTTCAGCTTTGTTGTTGTTGTATGGAAGAGAGAGACAACTTCTGAGCTCTTTACTTGCTGGACCAGAAATCGGAAGTCTATATGAAATATTTTATTTATTTGTTTTTGTCTACTGTCCTTCTCATCCACTAGAATGCAAGTTCTATAAGGGAAGGGATTTCTGTCAGATTTGTTCAGTGCAGTATCTCCAACACTTAGAACAGTGCCTGACACATAGTAGGTGCTCAGATAATATTTCTTTGAAGAAACTGAATTAAAAAAACACCTCCCAGTAGTTTCTAGCACAGAAATGATTTAGTTGGGACTACTGGACAAAGGCCTTCGTATATACTGACCCTCTCCCAGGAAAGCTCTTTTCCATCCTCCACTTTGCTCTTTACCTGGTTAACTCCTACACATTCAAGTGTGAGCTTAAATGTCAGTTCCTCAGGGAAATCTTTCCTGACTTTCAGGCTAAGGATCATAAACATTCAATTCATAACCCTGCTGTTCCCTCTCACACTTTTTCTAGTTAAATAATTATGTAATCATTTATTTAATATTTATATGTACCACAAAGTAATAAATTCTTTAAAGGGAGGAAGTATGTCTCTTCTATTCACTTTAGTATCCCTGGCACCAAACCAACTGCTTGACACATATTAGATGCTTAGTAAATATTTGTTGTGTTAATAAAAATTTGTTGTCTTGGAAAGATAACTGTATCATTGCCACTTAACAAATCTCCCCAAAACCTAGTGCTTTAAAAATAATAATAATAATATACTATCTCTCACATCTTCATAGACCCATCATCTATGAGTCAGGAATTTGAATGGCTTAGCTGAGTGGTCAGCCTGGAGGTCTCTCATGAAGTTACTGTCAAGACACTAGCCAGGGCTGCAGCCATCTGAAAGCTTGTCTGGGGCTGAAGGATGCACTTCCAAGGTGATCTTTCACATGGCTGGCAAGTTTGCCGTAGTCATTGACAGAAGGTCTCTATCCCTCCTCATGCAGCCTCTTTCAAGGCTATTTGGATGTTCTCACAACATGACAACTAGTCTCCCCCAGAATGGGCAATCTAAGCGAGATCAAGCAGAAAGGTAGTATTTTTTATGATCTAGCCTCAGAAGTCACAATTTTTAACAACAAGGTCCTGCTGTATAGCACAGAGAACTATGTTAAAATACCTTGTAATGGCCTATAATGAAAAGGAATAATACACGTGTATGTATATAAATGAATCACTATGCTGTACACCAGAAATTAACACAGCATTGTAAATCAACTATACTTCAATGCTAAAAATAAATAAAAATAAACATAATAAGTAAGCAAATCCAAAAAACAAAGTCACAGTCTTGACTTCTGCCACATTCTGTTTGTTAAAAGGAAGTTCCTACATCTGGCTCATTTAAAGGGCAGAAAATTAGACTCCCCACCTTTGCAAGAAATTGTGTCAAAGAATTTGCGGACATAAATTAACAAATTAATGGATAAAGGAATAAGGAAGAATTTGATGGTGTGACTCGAAAACAATTTTCCTAATTTTAGAACAGAGAAGGGAAAACAACTCTGCAGTTGTTTGAGAGCAATAGAATAGAGTCAAACAGCAGATCACTATCTGGAGAGATTACTTTTTTAATATCAACATGGTTGCAGAGGTGTAATGTTCATAAACGCTTTTCTACATTAGAATATCTTAGGGGAAAAAATAACAAATGCTAGAAGGTCAAAGACCAAAAGCCAACCTAGCTTTGCAAAATGTATATATAAACGTGTGCGTGTGTGTGTGTGTGTGTTTGTATCATCAGAGTAAAAGGTAATGAATGGCAGTAGCAAAATAATCACACCTTTCATCCTTGCAGGGGTTATAACACCCCTATAAATATCTGAAAAAGAAAATCTTCTTCAGTCTGTTCACTTATTGTTGGGGTTGTGGGTGGAGGGCAGGGAGCACATAGAATTACTTTGTCTGCTGATTCATATCAGCCAAATATCTGATCCTAGGATTGGAGAATTAAGCAGATAAAGTACAAAGTTAGAATTTGGAAAGGCACAAATTACATAATCTATTATAAAAGTACTACCATATATATTGCCAAGCAGAACTTTTGCGTACGCTAAGATCCTTAAACCACTGTGAAGAAGTTAGCCTCGGTGTCTTAGCTCTCTTCCAGTTTAAGTATATCCTGTCTGTCTGCTAAAAAATCCCTCTCTGGTTGTAATTGACTGCTGCTGTCTCCTTCCCTTCCTTTCCTGGGCCATTTTGAGCATGGTTTGTAAATGGTTTGTAAATCACGTAAATAATAAATAGCCCATACCACATAAGAAATATGTGAATATAAGAAATGATGGTAATTCATAGGGGATGAAAACCCCATTTTAAAAAATATGTGTGTGCCTGTCTGTCTCTCTGTCTGTCTGTGTCTGTCTGTGTATATTCCTTTTTCATTTGACTTCCTACTCAATAAAGATTTCACATTAAATGACTTTTTCATATATAAAAACTTACTGCTTCAGGTACTCAGACATTGCTATTTTAATTCAACCACCATTAATAGACATGTTTGTAAAATTCTATTAGATTGTTCTACATTTTAAATTTTGCTTGGTAATTCTGGATTATCGTTATGATTATTAAGATTGTCCAAATTTTACAAGGCAACCTAACCTAGTGCAAAAGAAAGATAATTAGATGAGGAATCACAGTGATTTCCTCATGTTCTACAATTTCCCTGACACAATTTCCTCATCTATAAAATGGGAATAATATCGTCCCTGGATTTCTCATTGTTTATGATAAATATTAAATTACCTAACATATGTAAATGTTATCAATCAACTATTGAATATAAGAATGTAGATACTAAAATAAAGGACTTTTTTAGCCCAAGAAGTATTATGCAATTTTGATTTTGATGTTTTTGTGTTTATTGTATATAAATCATGATTCCCCGAAGCAGTTAGATTGTGTTTGAAGTTACAGTAAATAGATTCTGAGTAAATAGATTCTCCAATGGAAAAAAAATATTACTTTTAATTAATGGTTTTTATAATACCCATTTTTGGTATATGGAGTTCTCTTTTTGCTTATTTTTACCTCCTTTGCTCTACCTATTTGGTTGGTCGAGTTTGCTAGATGAAGGACCACTAAATAACTGAAGTTTTATCATTTGTGTATCTTTACTTAGCACAAATACAAATACCATGAGTACTTTCTTTACTTAATATAATATCCCTATGTTGATTGTCTCTGAAAATAGATATAAAAATATAGCCAACACTGACCAACACAGAGTGGTCAATGTGGCCACTGTCCATGGCCATAATGATTAAGTTTCCAGAGCCTTTGGGAAATTTACTGCATGAATACATTTCTAATACTATCATCAGACTTTACTACACTGATTTGTAAGAAACCACGTTACTAAACTTAGCCAGCCACGTTACTAAACAGAGCAGATATTACTCGGGGCACTTTCTCTACAGAGCTAGTGTGTAAGATGATGTGTCTCTCCTCCAAAGAAAACTTTCAGCTTTACCTTCCCAATTTTATCACAGGACAAAAAGGACAATTGAGCTATGGAGGCTGCAGACTTCAAATTTGACAGAGATTCTGAAAGTCATTTCAAGGTAATACCAGGGCAATAGTTTCTGAACAGTGAACTGTGGTCCAGGGCATCAGAATCAGCTGGCAAACTTCTTGCTGGTTCTGACCTCACACCATCGAAGATGAAGCCTAGGTATTTGTACTTTCAACAAAACATCCAAGTGGTTCTCCTGAGCAGGTCATTTTGAGAATCAATGGTCAAAACTGGATGACTGAAGGTGCCTACCAGCCGCATAATCCTACTGTTGATAGAATATTCCATACAAAGATGTGTGATTCTGCCCTTCTCCCACCCCCAATAAATGCCCATCAAAACCTAGCACTCTGGCTTTAATCTTTCAGCAAGTATTTGCCAAGCTCTTGCCACATGCATTGTGGTGGGTGCCAGCTTTACAGCAATGAGTAAAGCAGATACGGTCTCTTCCATCAGTCAGCTTAAAATCCTGTGGTAGCAGGAGGGCTAGGCAGTATATTAAGCAAATGATCTCTCAAATCTCTGTATATCTTGGGTGTTATAAAGGAAAACAGGGTGTTTGAGGAAGTATAACTGGTGCTTCAAACATTGATGAGTATGGGAGTGATCAGAGAAGGCCTCTGTTAAGAAAGGACATTCAATTAAAGATTTAAATAATGGGTACCATTTGACACAACATTGTAAAATGATTATAAATCAATAAAAAATGTTAAAAAAAAATAATGGGTACCAATTAGTAGTACTGGTAATCCAAGAGCTATTAACAGCGGGTACATGAACCCTGAGGGAGCAAGGAGTTAAACTTCTTGCACATGCTTGTTCTCAAACTGTAGTTTCAGGTCCACTGAGCACTGTGCCTTAAAGCAGCTTAGGAGAATAACAGTCAGAATCAGAAGGGAGTCCACATGACTGGTGAAGTAGGATTCATTAAGAAATCCCATTCCTGCTTGTTTGTTTATTTATTATCTGTTTTCAATCTGGGATTCTAATAATCAGATTTTATATAGTTTGACCTAAAACAGTGGTTCTCAATCTTGGCTGTACATTGGAATCTCCTGGGGAACGTAAAAGAAAAAAAGAAAATACCAATGGTTTGGCCTCACTCCTAGAAATTCTGATTTAATTGGTCTGGGGTATAGTCTGGACATGAGGATTTTCTAAAGCTCCCCAGATGATTCTAACATGAAACAATTTTGAGAATCACTATTTAAAGAAGAAAAAAATTAAACTGAATTCATCAATGAGGAAAGTCAATGAAACAGTTTTTAAAAATCTGTGTATTTTGCATCTCTCTGTTGGAAAGCAAAGAACAACTGGTAAAATCGAACCTAAGGTGACTAGCATACTAGCCATTAACTATAGCCTCACTGGCTCTCTACTTCACATATAAATGAACCTCTTTAGCACTTGATTTGTTTCTATGAGGCAATCCTTTATACCTAGGGCTTTGTGTGCTGGGCTGAAGAAAAAGATGTTAATGCAGGCTAGGAATATCTTTTCCCTCAGAAAATTTGAAGTCCATTTGGAAAGACAGAACTAAAATCCACAAAATAATAACATGAATACAGTGTAGGAATTAACTGAGACAACAGAAATTCAAGGGGTGGAGAACAAGCTTCACTAAGCCTGGACAGAGTGAAAGGGACAAAAGGATATGGGACTTCAGTGATCTTAGGAGCAGGGAGAGGGGTAAGCTCAGGCAAGGAGGTAGGAGTAACAATCATAAAAAAAGAGTAGGGAAGAATCCTCTTATGGCTCCCAGGGTGGGAGCCGGGAGCAGGAAAAGATCAGCTCTCTCTCCAGTTGAAGTTGGCCAATAACCAACAGCCATTATTACATCTTGTTTTTCAGAGAACCCTTCTTCTTAGACATCTCCCCTCATAGTGAAGACTGATTCTGGTTTTCCATTTCCCTCCATCAGAAAAGTGACTAATCTTTGATTTCTGAATGCTTTGATGTCAATGGACAGATTCTACAATTTTTAGTTCCTCCTAGGTCCTCCAGTCCTCCTGACATAGGTAGATAAAATAGCCTTTCATGGTATATTTTGATCACTCAGGTACACATTTCTCCAGATTACCCACCTAAAGAGAAATCAAATCACAGCTATACTGTACTATGTTATTTACTAAGTGCCAGGCACTGTGGGAAGCACTGCAGACACAGTACCTTATTTCATTTTCATAGCATTTCATTAGGAAACTATTATCCCCATTTTTTCAGATGAAAATTAATGAAGTTCAGAGAAGGTAAGTAATTTGCCCAAGTTCCCCCAGTAAGTGGTAGAGCTTGGGCTTGTGCCCACGTTTACCTTATTCCAAAGTCTCACTTGTAGATTCTTCCTTTTACAAATTTTGTAACAGACTATTAAGATTCTTGGCATTACTACACCCAAGACCTCAAGATCACTGTGCAGCAGAACCAACTATGATACATTTTTAAACCATAGGGCTTACATCCCGCCTCAGAACGACTGAATGAGAATATCTACAACAGAGCCTGGAAACCTGTAATACTGCCTAAGCCCCACAGCGGGTTATGATGTACAGCCTGAATGGGGAACAGTGATTTAGTGGCAAGTGCTGGGAAATGTGTGTGATCTAAATGCTTGTATGCAGGTCTGCAGAAAACTCCGCACCTAGAAAACAAGTGTAGCCTCTTTCTACTTAAACCACTGGAAACAACCATAATAAGGAAAACAGTGATGAAGATAATTAATAGAAGCAAGTTTGAGAGGACCCTCTACCTTGGAGGAGTTCACCCAATCCCAAATTCAGGGAAATTAGGAAATATTACCATTTCTAGTCAGAAATGGCCTAGGAGATTGTTGCATTCTCCAAAAATAAATTAAAATATATTATACTAGCACTGTTGTTTGTGGTTTGCAGATGTACTTCTAGAGCTGAAGCCTGTTTAAGATGAACCCAGTTGCCAGCTTTGGTCATTTCAGCATATATTTTCTGCATCCTTGAAAATTATTTAAGTACTACGAGAGGTCAGATTTGGGCATCATCAAATAATGGAAGTCTTGTTGAGCATGATTTCAGTGGCTTTGGATGTTTCTAAACCAGTATGTGATTATCATAGGCAAAGGGGTTTGGGATAACCATGGTGGACTGTGAGAACCAGAAGTGGAGAGTGATTGGAAATAAAGTGGGATACGTAAGTTTGGGTCAACCCTTTATCCTTTTGCAGAGCAACAGTTAATGTTTATGTTATTCAGAAGACCATTCTGGAATAATTAAAGCTAAATTTTCTTTCTTTTGGAGTAAAAGACTATCACTCAAGGGCTGTCTATGTGAAATGGACTCAGCATTCTTTCATCTTCCTTAAGGACTGGGGCACTAAGTAGAATGCAAAAATGAAATTAGGCTTCATAAGGCCTATAAAGCATCTATCAATTATTTGCTTGATTGTGGCTTATTTGAAGCTCTGTACTAATACGTTGTTTCATAAAGCAATTGAAAACTACCAAGGAATGTATGTGTGTCCTAGTTGTTTGACATTAAGTACAAATGTAAGAGAACATACGTGATAAGTCAACTTCCGGAGATAGGAGGTTTACCTATCATTAGATCTTATGTAACAACTTGTAACTACCCAAGCTTTCAAAAATAGACAAGGACATAGCAATTAAAGAGCAGTTTGGGAACACATAAACTCACTCCAAGCAATAAAATTAAGGCCATAAATTTATTTGCCTACCAGCTCCTGCATATTCATTTGTTGTTGCAAATGGTTTAATATAGAGATGGAGGGCAACCTACCTAACATCCCCATATTCTGTGATTCCCCAGGAACTGGAAATTACCAGTGGAAATTAACAGAGAGGGAAAGTGGAAGAGAGCAATTAACTTCATAATTTCTGTTGCTTTATCAAGTCCAATTGCAAGATTTTTTTTAATGGCTAGTTTTATACAATTAGAACCTTCTGCCATTTCATGAGAACAAATTCTTGGAACTTATTCTTAGAGCAACCTCGCCTAGTAGAAACATCTCCAAAGCATCAACTGAAAAATAGACATGTACTTAGCAGAGGAAAACCTAGAATAGCAAGGTATGCAGAGCAGTTTTACATAAATACCTTTGAAATCATAGGCTTACAGTGATCTGCCAATACTGGTGCTAGAGTCTGAAAGCACCACTGCTAGATAGAAGATTCACTGTTTGTTGGTCCTTCAGACATCACTACACTGAGACCCACTCTTTTCAGTGATGATTCTTTGCTCTCAGTGAGTAGCACAGACTCACTCTGCAAAGGCAAAGAAAGGCAAAATGCTGAGTGATGTAACATTTTTTAAAGTGAATTCCCCATTTCACATCTTAGTTCTAGGTTTATAGAACCATAAAACATTCTTTGGAGGAAGGAACCTTGAAGATCATCCAGTAACCCCTTCACTTTACAGGTGAGGGAACTCAGACCCAGAGGACTTAAGTGGCTAGTTCAAGGTCATATTCCCAGTTCATTGCTAAACTACTCAGTATACCATCATTGCCCTCAGCTTATTCGAGAGAGACAGAGACAGATTTCCCTTTCACATTCTACCAACCAGAAATTCTTTGAGGTTAACAACTAGCTCTTTTTTTTCCGGAAGGTGCTAAACCCATTGGCCTTTCCCATATTAATGCCTTGAGTACTTTAGACAGACAACATCTAGATGTTTCTGTGAAAGTGTGAAAGGGAGGTTTGTTTGAAACTATGTGGAGGGGAGCAGAGAGACTCTATCCCACAGGAATGTAGGAGGTTTGCTGAACTTGCCATCACATTTAAAAATGTCTGTCCCTAGGTCCCAACTTACTACTTGTATGACCTTAAGAAAGTTACCTGAAGTCCCTGAGCTTCAATTTCCTGCTATAACCAGGATAATAACAATTGCTTGCAAGGTTGTTATAAAATTAGATTTCAGCTTGTTAAGTAAATTGTGAAAATAACTAAGGAAAATGCCTGGCATTTGTAGATGCTCATTAAATATTACTTCTCTTTTTTTTTTTTTTCCCCTTTCATTCACCCCTACCAGACAGGTCTAATAAAATCAAAGTGGTTTTTAGACCACTGGGCCTAAATTTTCTTAACCATAAAATAGAGATAAGATAACCTACTTCATAGAGTCATAGCAAAGAGAAAACATGATGAAGTCTGTGAAAGTGCTTTGTAAAGTATACACTATTACACACATAACGGATTGATGCTGTTATTTTTACGATCCACACCCCAGCACTCCAGACTCAACACTGTGTTTTCCAATCTGCTTAAAACGCCGTCGTCTTTCCTCTCCAAGTACCTGACACTCTTCCTTCAGTTCTAACTTGGCTTCTTCTCTGGTCAAATGAACAGTTCCTCAGTATCTGCTGGGATGCTGTGGTGCTACATAACAAAGCCCTATCTCTCTACTCTACCCACTGTGTTCTCTCCCTCTACCTAAAGCCTTGACAGCACTTGTGTCTTGTTTCATTTGGCATTTACTGCATATTATTAGACTTCTTTTTGCACCTATATATTTGCATTCCTCTGCTAGATTACTGGACTCCTCAAGGACAAGTAATAATGTTTTGGGGTTTTGTTTGGGTTTTTTTGCAAACTCACAAAGTCTAGCAGAGTACTTTGATCAGAGAAAACTCAGAATACCTATCTGTTGAGTAATCAACTGATTACATTATTGAATTTGGCCAAGAGCTCTGTTTTAGTTACTCTACTTACATTAAAAAATTACCAGAAAACTTAGTGGAGTAAAATAACCATTTATTATGTTCATGGATTCTGTAGGTCAGGAATTTGGACAGGGCACAGAGGGAATGGTTCATATCTGCTCCTAGATGGCTAACACTGAAAGGCTTGAAGGCTGGAGGCTATAATCATCTGATGGCTCATTTGCTCACAATTAATGCTAGCTGCCAGCTGGGAACTTAATAGGAGCTATTGATGGGAATATATAAGCATGGCCTCTTCACATGACTTGAGCTTCTTCACAATATTGTGCCTGCCAAAAAGAGTCAGGCAGAAGCTGTGTCCTTCATATGACCTAGCCTCGGAAGTCACACAGCATCACTTCCATAATATTCTACTGAGAGGTCACCAGCCCACCTAGGTTCAAGGGGAAGGGAATTAAACTTCACCTCTTGATGGCAAAGCAGCCTGATGCTGAAGGAGCATGTAATGGTAGAAATATCAATCACTGTGGCCATTTTTGGAAAATATAATCTGACACAAGGCTTTATTGTTCTGATAAAATGACACCAAGTTTTCCTGTGTTTTAAATTTAAAGGACTGTCTTACTCTTAAGTCTTTAAACAGAGACCTGAAATCTAGAGGTCATTTGTTTTACAGACTGAGAAAGAGAGGTATAGAAAAGATTTGGGCATAGTGACCATGGGTCCAAGCACCCCTCTCCAGGGAATGGTCAACTGCTTGTTCAGGGTGACAGAATCATCAGTTACTATTTCGGTAACAAGTAAGTAGTCCCATATTTGGCATTTGGTTGGAGCTTCTTTTCCTCCCCTAAAAGGTGCCTTATCCATGTTGATACCACAAAGTTGGCTCCCTGGTTGATTTCCCTGCGCAAGAGCTGACTCTTTCCTTAACTCAAGTAACAATCTATTTTGGATGCTATCATACTCCATATTTACCAATGATTGCATGGTTAAGGGAGAGTAGAAGACTGTTTGCAAGTTTATATGTTCTTTACTTCTCCATGAGAGGTTCAGGACTCCCTTCTATCAACATTTATCCACCCCTAACCATCAAAAAACACAGAGAAAAACAAACAAACAAAAATGGGTAAGGTGGCAAATAAAGGCATTACAATTCACAGAGTATGAAAAAATAATCTGCTGACATGTATTATTGTAACAGGAAGCAGACTTCTCTAAGAAAGGTGCACAGTAGAAATCTGCATGGTCAGTTTAGTACAGAACACGTGTTCTCTTCCAAGACACGCAGCAGGCAAAACAATGAGACAGTCAGTCTGTATTCCGTCCCCTTCCTCCACAAGCATTTACACACACACACACCTCCTGTCAATGCTAGTTCCTGCTCTAGTCACACTTAACAGCACAGGCTACCACCATAGCTACTCACACAGGCCTTCTGGTCTGCTAAGAAAACTTCTTGAGTCCTCTCCGTGTGAAAAACTAAATTATATTCTAAGTTGCTCACCCAGCTTCTCAGAGTCCTAAAGTCAACCTGCTCTACTGGTCCTAGTTAATTGGTTAACTAATTATTCCTTCCAGGTAAACCATTTGTTATTAGGATCTTCTGGGGATCAAGATCCTTGGACTTTAAAAAACAGTAGCAAGAATCAGCAATACTTAGCAAAAACCTTAAAAAAGTGAAAATCATTTGACCAGCCAATTAGACTTCTGGGAATATATATCAGATAAATAATTGAACTCAAAGATGTATGTAGTATAGCTGTTTACCACTATGTTACTTATCATAATGAAAAATTTGGAAACAATCTGAATATCCAAAAATAGGGGAATGGTTAAATACAGTGGAGTATATCCAATTGGTTAAATAATGGCAAGAAATTCACATAATGAGGTAATACACAAACCTTTAAAATAATAAATTAAATATATATTTATTAGTATGGAAATTATTTGATAATATATTATGAAATATAAAAAGTAGGTTACACAGCATAATGTAGAGAACTATCTGGCCTTTGAATATATATTTTTCATATGTGTATCCTGGAAGGATATACACCAAAATGTGTTATAAAACCCTCTGGCAGATGTTTAGGGATTATTTTAATTTTTATTATTTTTGCTTATTTGAATTTTCTATTTTACCCAATGATAAGTAATACTTCTATTTCTTTTTTAGTTAAATAAGTTAACAATTATAGATTAGTAGGTAGAAAAAATATTTTAACCAAATAAAGTTTTCCATTACCCCTCAAATTTTATCCCATAATCAGCCATCCATCCATTCTGTCCGTGGGTAATCTAAGTTTTAAGGGGCAGAAGGTAGTTATTTTATCAAAGCATACCGAGGACACAAATCTTACAGTTCAATACATGTGAAAAAGTAGGTAATAATCTTAAAATGAAAATGGAGGTCAATATTTGTACCTAAAACCAAGGATAAATAAGGAGTAGAAATTCAGGGTCAAGACAGTGTCTCTCCCTTCCCCTAGTTTAGTCAGAGTCAGATGAAGGGACTGCTGGCCAGGCTACTTTTTGGGGAGTCAACATACTATGGAGCAACTAACCTTTGCTAAGTGATAAGTTGGAGAACATTGTACTAAGTAGAAATTTTCTCAAGAAGGCTGAAATATGTGGCTTAAAAAAACACTTGGGCAAGACGAGCACTGGGATGCAGTGTGAGACCTCCCAAGGGGCACACTTAAGGCCCATTTTCTAAAGAGGTGGGTGAAGGTAACTTAAGGGTTCTGACTGCTGAATGTGTACCTGAATTTGGGGAAGGTACCAAAGTGCTGGGACCTTAAAAGAACAGGCCGAGCTCTGCTTCCAGTGGTCTTTCTTCTACGCTTTTCCCCTGTAGTGCTCAGCCTCTTCTCTACATAAATATTTAAATATTTAAAGAAAGTTGATTTGTAGGAGTGCTAATTTTTTAGCCTGCCCGTGTCACTCCCATGCTTCATTCCAATTCTGAATCCAGCCCATAAACTCTCAGGGCTCAAGTCTCACGAACAGCACCAGTACTGGAGCTTCTGCCTCCAAATGGCATCTTCACAGGACTCGTTTATAGCCATTAAGTGGCCTACTGTAAAAACACCTTACGAATTTTCATTAGTAAGACTTTGATACCATAGTGTAAAGAGGACATGCTATATAGTCTCTCCCCCTATACTATATTCTCCCCTCTTTGTTTCTTGTGAATTATCCAAATTATTTGCCCTTAATATTTTGGTTCTATATAAATAAAATCTAGGTAATATTATTAGAACTACAAGAAAAGCCCCCCCTTTGGAAATGGCACAGTACCCCATACACTCATCAGTTGAACATCTTCTACATGAGCCTAAAGGAGTTAGACCCGTCAGTCAGTGACACCCTTTCTGATAGGTATGATGGCAGAGAGATGCATGGCACTCGCTACGTCATGGGAAGAGGGTGTGACCATCTGAAACATTGGAAAGAGTGCCATTTGAAAGAAGAAGAGGTCACTAGAAAAAGAAGGGGAAAGCTCATTTCCCACAACAACATCTACGTGCAGTTTCCCAAAGTTTGTTCTGAAGAGTACCAGTTCAATGGGATGCTAATAGATCATGATCAGTAAAAGTGTCTGTGAAATAAATGATAAACATTGGATTAAACATAAGACAAACCCAAAATGAAGAATGTTCTACTAAAAATTAAAGAGAGGGAAGACTACCCTTCAAAAATGTCAATGCCGAAAAAAAGACCAAAAAAAGAAAAAAGTGTTCATGGCAGCGTACCTTCTCAGCTCTGTGAAGAAGGAACCTGCTACAAGAAATGTAGTTGACCTCCAGCCTCCAGCAACCACATCTTTGAATTGACCCAGCATTTATGCTTAGACCACATTCCCTGCATGCTGCTCCCAGTAACAACTGAACAAAGAAGGAGAACTCCAACTGGGCCAGTTCTGCTCAGTATAGGACTCCTCCTATGGGAACCCTTTGCTCTGTGGTTCCCAATGACCTTGTGACAGCGTTTATATCTTATATCGTCTGTATCTTGACTATGGTGATGCCTGCATCAATCTATGCATGTGATAAAATTGCATGGAACACACATACACAAGTAAGTATATGTGAAACTGGAGAGATCTGAATACGGTCTGCAGATTGTATCCATGTCAATTCCCTGGTTGTGCTATTGTACTATAGTTGTGCAAGTTATGCAAGCTATGGGTGAAGTATATACAGGATCTCTCTGTATTATTTCTTCCAAGTGCATTCAAATCTACAATTGTCTCAAAATAAAAAGTTCACACACACACTCTAATCTTTCTGAATGTGTTAACATTTACCTTTCTTAAGGAATAGATGTGTATTTTAATGGCATCTAATGGAGACAATATCTTAATCCAGAAAAGCAGTTCCAATAGCTGGCTGCCTTTCAGCATCTAGGGTAGACCCAGATATTTTTGAACAGGCAAGTCCTTGGGTAATGTTCACATCTCACGACATCGGCAGCTGCCTACTCCACCCACTCCATCTCCCTTCCGTGGATTGAAACTAAAGGTTCGTTCTTATTCATGAAGAGCTGTGCTTAGTCTTGTTCAGCTTAGTAACTAGTTATGTGCTTTTCCTCGGATTATACAGCAAAACTTAAGAAGACTCTTTTATTCTAATTTTTCATCTTTGAAGGTAGAAGAAGAGGTCTGTCCTTGAAATGTATGTCTAGGACCTCGAAGCATGAGAAATTAAAACGCCGAATTCAAATGAGGGTGTAAAAGCTTCCTCCTTCACCCTTCTCTCAGCCACTGTGGAGAAATAAAAGCCTTTTTCTCTGTTGACAATCAATCAACAAATATTTACAACCTTTTCAACAAGCTTTTTCAACCATTACCAGATCATTAGAGAAGATTTCAAACTCTCTGGCCCTTCTTTAAAGGCTTTAGGGATTTAGCTACAGAAAGATGAAACCATACACAGTTAATGGAGCTCCCACTCTGCTCCACACTTCAGCCACAGGTAGCTTTTAAGAATCAATTTGTGGTTCTGGACAAAGGGGCTGGACTAGAATGGGAACCCAGAAAAGAAGCAACTGAAACAGGAGATAAGCAATTAGAAAATTCTAGTGATTGTTAGAATACTACTCAATTATATTAGACCTCTTTAAAAGAAAAAAAAAATTTTAAGCTATAAAATAAACATTTTTCGCTATTTGTGCTTCTTATCTGAATCATTGAAAATGCTCGGCAACTGGGACACTTAGCAACTTGCCTTATAAATAACCCGTGGACCAAGATGATAAGTGATCTAATTAGAATGCTGATTTTATTCACTTCCCTGCATGTCTCTCGGTGGTTCAGCAGGTTAGATATGTTGCACTTACTTGCAAGATCACATTCACATCTCATGAGTTCCAAAACTGAGCACTTCAAACCTCACCAAGTGAGGAAAGGTGGTACCTGAAAACTTCTGTACTAGCTGCTCAATTTTCTGTACACTTAAAACTTTTCTTAAAAATATAATCTATTAATTAAAAATAAAACAAAAGCCTCACAGAGAATCAGAGTTAAGGTTAAAAATATACCTGAATAATTTCCTTATTTTGTGTAATGAGATTCTGGATTCCTTCCCTTTTGAACAAATGTAACCAAAGCCTCCTGCCTCCATCTCTCCCCGACAATTTGCTGGTTTTGTTTTTGGAAGGAATCTATTCATGGAAGTGGGAAGAAATAACTGGAGGAAGAGCCCCTGAGACTGTCCTGGAGGGGAGAAAGGAAGGCAGACCAGCATTGTTCTTAGGGAGCTCTCTCCTCAAGAGGAGAGCTAGGTTGGAGTTGTGGACATGGGATACAAAAGCGAATTCCTGAGAAAGATCCTTGCACAGAGGGTCAGTCATCCTCCTTGGTTCTGTAGCAGAGACAATGGCCACATCTGCCAGAAATTAAGAAGAGAAAAGCATTCTGCATTGGCATGTGGAATGTTTAGGCATGGGAGACAGGGCAGACAAGATGGGCACGTGGTCTGTGGCCTGTGGCTGGGTCAGGAAACACTGGCGTTGCCAGACACAGAGAACAAACATGTAAGAAAGACTGCAGTTCCTAAGACGTTCAGCCCCCAGGGATTCCCCTCCCTGTCTGAGCAGAGGGAAGGATTGGATGCAGTTGGTAGTTCCCACAGGGCACGGGCAAGGGGAGCAGAAAATCAATTTACTGCAGTAGGGCATCCCAGCTATATCCCATGACTGGTATGGCCAGAGGGGAATCCCGGTTATGTAAGTCATCTCAAATGAGTCAACGAATCAGGCAGTGTTGTTAAAATGCTGCATCCTTTGTAAGAAAAATTCCCATTAATTTTTTTTTAAAGTACATTTACTTTTAGAGAGTCAGATGATGCAACCCATTTCAGAAAGAGTAAAAACAGAAAGGCTTTGCCACATTGCAGCTTCCTAACTTTCTAATCCTGGAAAGACTTCAGAAACATCAAATCAATTAGATTTAAAATCCTGAGAGTTCTGCCTCTACTATATGCACTGAGCAAGAAGTTTCACTCCAAAGCTCCTTTTAAACTGTCTATAAAATGAGGATAACATTGTCTCAGGAGCAGCCACCACATCCACGTGCCACCAGTGACACTTTATCAACTGTATAAATACATACAGGATGCTAAACTGCATAGGGTAGAGCTTAGGATGTGAGATGCCAATATCTAATCTGAAGACTCAAATGTATAGAATAATTCACATGGACTTCTCAGAAATGTCAGTTAATTCCATTTCCCCAATCCTGAAAAGCCTAGAAGGGGGTATGGTAATTTCCTATCATGGGTCAACCTGGAGGAAGCAACATCTGGAAGTTTCCACAGCTCTTTTCTAGTTCAAGGGCATGGAGATAACACTGGATTCCCAGCAGCAACCTCAGTAGTAGAGTTTCAGGATTATAGACAGTGCACATGCAGAATTGCCATAAATCTTCAAGGTGCATGAAGTATTTCCAGATCCAGACATAGTAGCTGATTGTTAGTCTCTATGCTACTTTCCCATATAAAACTGGGATAACAGATAACGCCAGAGTTATGGACCACATTCCAAGTCCTGTTCTTCTCAAGACTTCTTGCTGTGCCCAAGAGATGGATTATGGCTTCCAACCAGTCTTGTCCTGGTGCCTTTAAATGAACCCGGCTCACCCACACAAATGCATGCTCCAGTCACATGAAACACCCGCCAGCCATAGGAATTTGGAATTCGTCTAGACCATTTCCCTTAAAGAGATTAAGAAATTTGCCCAAGGTCACACAGGCAGGAACTGGCAAAACTGGCATTCAAATTATGTTTGCCGAACTACAGGGCCCTGTGTGATGGTGACCATTGTTAACCACGGCTCTAAGTGCTCCTTTAAAGGAAAAATAATGCTGCCGATTTGGTTTGACAGGTGACCTGGTCCAGGCTAAGGGCACCAGTGATCAAGCAGTGAGTAATAAAACACACAAAGAATCTCAGGGTCAGGTGGCTCCATCAATTTCAGGCGTCGTCATCATTTTATCTGCCAAAACACATCTCCTCTGCCCACATCTCATATTGTACAGGTCGCCAGTTACTAAATAGTATCGAAGTCAGTTAACGTGTATTTCGCGTCTGCCATGTTCACTGCAGTTTACTGAGTGCCGTGTGGAATGAAAAGAGGAGTAAACCATCTTTCCTGTCCTCCAGCTACGCAAATCTAAGTGGCTGGGGGTAGGAGTGCAGATATGGAGAGCAAAGCAGAAACACAACTGTCTGTTATTCAGTCCAGGGTAAGGGAAATCCCAGCAAAGAAAAACCGAGTCCTGTGGAAGCACAGGTATTACCAAAATGATTTTTCCTAAAGTACCTGAAGTTCTTTGCCATCAGTTTAACCCTAAATTCCCTAATAATAACATGTCTATCAGGTTACTTTACCTCAGTAGACGTCACCTGAAAAAGTCTTAACTTGCTGCTGCCCTGAGCACCCCTTCTATTTTTATAACAGAGAAGCAACATTCTCCACTGTTGTTTTTTTTCCCCCTGAGCATTCTTAGCATGTTAGGACTTAGTTCAGATCTTTTGGAGAACAGCATAATTGTAGGAATGCGATCAAAGGCCCTATTCACTACGAATATACACACGATTTACATGGCCAACTTACGTGGGTTTCAGAGGCATATTCTCAAGCCACGTAGAAGCAGCCTGAAGATTAATGCACACTGAAAAAAATTATTCATTTTTTTCTCAGATTGTTGCAGCAATATAGTGAGGCCTTTCTCTCTGCTGGGCTTGTGTCAGCACTCCCAGCTAACCCTGTTTTTTCAAGTCTTTCAGACTTGGCTGTGAAACTGCCCTCGGGTCTGAAATTCAGGAGACAGTATTGTAAGGCCATTTTGATTAGATTTTTGCAAGTTTCCCTGTCTGAGCTATCTGCTTATTACATGATACCTAAGGAAGGTTGCACAATTCTTAAGCTGTTGTGTTTCTAAAATGAAGTGGAATTATCTACCTGACAACCAGGACAGGTTTTAGTATTGCTATTCAGGAACCAATTAAAATCAATTGCTTTGATCCTTTAGAATTATAAATGAAATACTTTTAAGTTGCATAAAAATTTGAGATATGGGCTTTTAATGTTCATTTTTATGAAATGTGAAGACATACATTTTGTCTGATTCTCTCCTTCATGCAATTTTTTTTTCACCCTCTAAAATTTGGAGCTAAAGAAAATTCTTCACCACGTACCCACTCTCACCTTCAAGTAATACGGTTCACTCTGATTCCTGATTATTCGGAGGCAATAGGTACCACGATTTCCAGACAATTACTCTCTTTGGTTCCAATCTAAAATGCATAGGTAGGTTTCTCATTTCTCTTAGTGGTATCAAGAATTGGGGTGTTTTTAGAGATTAAGCAAGGAGGGAAGTTCCCAGATCAGAATGTTGTCTTTAAATCATTTTGCCTTTGTATTCTGCTGAGAAAGGCAGATTGGGGGAGTGGAAAGTGCATGAGCTCTGAGTCAACGATCTGGGGTGGAATATCAGTTTTACCACTGCGTGACCAAGGGCATATTAATGGACCTTTGTCCCCTCAACGACTAACCTGCGAAAACAACACTTCATTTATAAGGAATTCAAATGATTAGGATTCACTTACTTACATATTCAGGAAGTATTGGGGGCAGGGGGCATTTTCTATGTGCCATGCACATAAGCACTGAACTACAGATACAGTCCCCGCCCTGGTGAATTCTACAGTCAGATAGACAAGCTTGAATCTGATAATGACCTAAATAAAATTGAATGGTAGCATTACAAAATGGTAAGTGCTACAAAGGAAGGGTGCCTGCTGCTTTGGGAGCATATCAACTTTATCCAGGGAACCAAGGAGGCTTCCTGAAGGGAGTGATGTTGAGTGAAGTCTGAGGATGAGGAAGCATAAGTTAGGCAGAGGTGGGGGTACTTGGGGGGAGTTGTATTCCAGGCAGAGACATCAGCCTGGGCAAAGGCCTTGCAACAGGAAGACAAGAGAAAGAGATTTTAAACAATTGGCTCATATAATTGTGGAAATTTGGCAAGTCCAAAATCTGCAGGGAAGGGGGAGGGTAGAGGACATGCTTAGCATGCATGAGGTCCTGGATTCAATCCCCAGTACCTCCATTAAAATAAATCAATAAATAACCTAATTACCGCCTCCCTCAAAAAAAAAAAGAAAAGAAAAGAAAAGAAAATATCTGCAGGGAAGCCTGGCAGACTGGGACCCAGAGAAGAGTTGCTGTTTGAGTCTAAAGGCTGTCTCTTGACAGAATTCCCTCTTGTTTGGGGAGGTCAGTCTTTTTTCTATTAAGACCTTCAACGGTTTGGATGAGGCCTACCCACTTCACGGAGGGTGATCTGTTTCATTTAACATCTACAGACTTAAATATTGATTTCATCTATAAAGCACCTTTACAGAAACAGCTGGAATAATTTTTGAGCAGATATCTAGGGACCAAGGCCTAGCCAAGTTGATCATAAAATTGACCATCACAAGTGCCTGTTAGTACAGGTGAATGAGTGAGGTTTTGATCCTTCTGGTTTTTGAAGAGCAAATTGCCTAATCCCAGGATCCTTGGGATCTACTCCTAAGTATATTTACTCCATAGATTCTCCTGGCATCTCTGTCCTGGGGCACCAGCTCAGTCAAGACAGTTTCTGAACAAAGGAAAGTTTTAGAAGAGGCACAATGGGCTTTATGTTCCCCAGGGTTCCCACCCACCACAGGCCCCACACGTCCCCGGTTCCAGAGTGGAGTGGTGAGGTGTTCCGGAAAGAGGTGTGATTGAGGGACCTCCCCTCCTAAGAGTTTCCCACCTTGGAAGAATAGGGCGAGAACTATTCAGTTCATCAAGGAAACTCCCTGAGGGAAATATTAACTTTGAAGTGTCAACAATTTCAACAAGGAAGTTATAAAGGCCGATGTCTTCTCCCCCACACTCGCATTAAAAAAGAAAAGAAAGGGGAAGAAAAAACTTCTCATCAGTAGTTTCCCTGTGATACTTCGGTGCGTGTGGGAAGAAGTGGGAGTTATATATTATAGTTTAACCACGCTGAGTTTGTGGTACCAAGTCGTAATTTCCCCATGGCATTAGCATTTTATTTTTTAATTCATAAAACCTCTCCCTTGTGTTCATGAAGGGGAAAATGGCAGGCTCGGGTTTGGTGACCAGATTTCCCCTTATTTGAGAAGGTAAGCAAGGGGAAAACGTCAAGAGAATTCAGAGGGTACAAGGGACTCTCTGAAGATATTCAATCTAGTGCCACACCCATTTTTTCTTTTTTCTTTGTCTTTTTATAATTCAAAGAGGGGCAGCATATTTAATAAAGGGAAGAGAAAGTTTTCAATGACAGGAATCCTTATGTAGTCCAGCTGATTTTTAGCTTCATTGTAAATGGAACAAAAGACAGTGGGTGTAGACTTAGCCCAAGTGATTGGGGTTATGGAGATCTGTGCGATACCGAGAGAATGGTGAACGAAAAGGGCTATCCGAGAGAGACTGTGGACTCTACTTCTTGAAAAGATCAGAGTGATGACAGACCAGGATTTTCCACACCAGTAATATGAGGACACCCCAGTGTGTTAAACATCTCATCAGTGCATCTCAGCAGGATTTTCGCCTCACGCATCCCAGGAGCCAGTGGTATGACTGTCCAGAACCCCCAGACTCTTTCCTTCTTTCTAGTACCCTCTCAGTTCAAAACATACCCAGAACTTTGGGGAAACAAAAATGGTTTAGACTGCATGCTCTGAGGTGCACCCCCGCCCCAACAGCCAGCACCGCTGGTGTTACCTAGATTTCCTTTCTGTAGTGTACATGATAGCAAAACAAAACACAAAGACTCACCTATGTTGACACACACCATGTAACTAAACGTGCCAATTTAAAAATATGTATCAGTGGAAAATCATTCTAACTAATGTTCTATAACTTTTATCTCTGTGTGTAAAATTATACTGATTTTCTTTTTTCAAACAAAGTGATAAACTGGTCTTCTGGAGAGAAACGGTATTTCCACCAGATTAACCAGTTATTTAGAAATTGAGACAACCTGAAGTTTGCAGACTCTTTATCACCAAGTGCCAACTTTACTTTAGGAACTAGTCCACTATAGATGGCAAATCTGTGTTCTTCTATTGAGGTAGAACTGAGCAGAAACAAAGAAACCAATCAGATTTAAGGCAATGGACCAGCAGAAGAGAAAAGGAGGGTGAACTGCTTATATGACCACTTTTTTCATCCTGTGATTTATCACAAAAAAAAATTTGTCGAAGGACAAATGTTTCATTCACCCCCCATGCCTCCACCATCATAGCTTTCCTTTCCTTAATTAAGCACCTCCACTCAAGTTTTATCCATGACTGTCAGCTCTCGTTCCCACACCTTTCTTACGTTGTGGAAGTAAGCCCTGGCCACTTCAGAATCAGGTAAATTCAACACAGAATGATTAAGTGTGATACCAACCACATCTTACTAGGATGATGTAATGCTGCTCTGGCTGAAGTCAGGATAGGATGCTCCGACTGTAAACAATCTGTCAAGGTCCTCAGATGTGTATAGTTTAAACTGAGTTTGATTTAAATATTTCCAAATCCTGGCATATTTTATGAACAATTTTATGCGCTTTTGTAAGAATTTCGAAAGATTTATTACCTTGCAGGTATGAGGGAAAGGGACTTTTTTCCTACCCTAGAGGGTCTGACTTTTGTTTTTGACATGATGGATCAGGAGTCAATGCTAAGTTCAGGTTCCTAGGGGAGAAGCTGTTATGATCTGAATTGAATCCACCCCCCCACCTCAAATTCATATGTTGAAGCCATATATCTGTGGATTTGGCCTTTAGGGAGGTAATATGGGTTAAATGAGGTCCTAAGTGTGAGGCCCTAACCCTGTGGAATTGGCATCCTTCTAAAAAGAAGAACAGACAACAGAGATCTCACTGTGTGTGTACGCACATAAAGAAGAGGCCCTGTGAGCACACGGAGAGAAGGAGACCACTTACAAGGTCAAGGAAAGTCAGCTAAGGATGGCAAAGCATCCCTGGGCCAGCAAAAGAAGGCCACCACCAGCAATCCTAGGCCTGAATGGCAAGGGGCAGGAGTGGTCGCTGGGCCCCACTGAGACCTGCATGGTAGGAAAGGGTTCTAGAAGAACACAGCCGCTGATAACCTGAGGCCTGGCAGGAAGGGTGACAGGGCATAAGTAGATCCTCCTCTCTTTCCTGCTGCTCTCTGACTCCTTTCTCAGCCCCTTGCCATCAGCCAAACCCAGACAGAAGCCAGGGACAAGGGAGCCCAGGGGGTTTCGTCTGGAGACATCAGCCTCACAGGGCTCAGGGCGGAGAAGAGTAGGGTGCAGGTTGGAAGAGCACACAGACTACGCAGTGCAATGATCGGGGGAAAGGAGGGGGCCTTCTTTGTACTTGGAGGGAAGGCATTGTTCTTAAGAGCTGAGCCTGAGTCTTCTTAGGAGCCCTCCTCAGTGTAACCACAGACGCATCACAGCAGAAAGAAGCTAAGAAATCCCTCTGTCTCCTCTGTCATCCAACATGTAACTCCCCGTCTGACTATATTCCCTCGCATGTGTTTCAGAATCTTTAACACCTGGTTTCTGCCTGGGTGGCTGCTCTTTTCTCCTTCAGCTTCCTGGAAGCTTACATTTCTTTCTGGAAATTCGATTTCCAAGTGAGCTCTTATGACCCTGTCCTACTGGGCCTGGGGACCAGTTGGACTTCCAGTGCTTTAGAGTCTATTGCATATAGGAACACAATTTAGGAGGAAAAAAATTAAAATCTGCTTCATCTTTAACCTGTGTCCTGAATGCTCTACTTTGTTTTCTGTTAAGTCACTGAAGAGTAATGGGACTTTGATCGTTTTCATGTTGGAATGTATTGCGAAGATGTTGACTTTGGGATCTAGTCCCCTTGCCTCCACCCCACCGGATATGCACTCATAAGTCTTGTTGACATTAATGAATAGTCGTGTGTGCACAGTGCGAGGATAAGAGGCACAACAGAGGGGTCAGACTGGCCATTTCTTTGCTAGAAGCCAGAGTAATAAACTTTGTCCAACAAAGGAACCAGCAGAGTAGCAACACAGGCTATCCTTTTTTCTTGATTCTATAGGGAAACATTGTAATTTCTCCTAATTAATAGAATCTTTTGTGCATCACATTGAGAAGAGCTTTTCCCTTTCAGGAAGGAATGTAACAGCACAGCAAACATATGCATTTCTGGCTGCTTTTCAAGCCATATTTATTAACTAAGTGCTAGGGTGGAGGATGGTTTTCTTGCCAACAGGATTCATAGGATACAGCGCTTGAAAGCACATCAAGGAATGAACCATTTCTATGACAAGCACAATCACTGCCTGTCGGCACTGACCGCGTAAACCACAGACTAACTGAAGAGCCTCAAGGCACCTAGGATTAAACACAGGCACCTAGTATGATGAGGTGCTGGGGCCAATCCCCAGAGCCACTTGAATTTAGAGAAAATAGCAGCTGGTTAGACAGAGACCGTTTCCGACTTCTCCCCACCATTTTGGACACAGGGATCTTCCCGGTGCTGAACTCCCATATCCTGTTGCTGGAAAGGAAGATCCTATTCACCAGAGGGCCTACATGACTCCACACACCCTTTGCAAAACAACATTTCTGGAAGAAATCCAATGACCTATGAAACTACAGCAGAGAATCTGCCAGGTAATTAAGACACAGGCAGGTTTTCTTTGGTGCCTCCCCCCTCTTCTGCCCACCTTCTCTCCAGTCTCTCCCAACTTCCAAAGTCAGAAATTTTCTTTCCCTTAGAGGCAGCCTGTGAAGATGAGGTTGGAAAAAAAAAAAAAGGTAGTTGCAGGGTTCATGTGAGGTGACAACGCTGGCACACGCTAAACACTTAGCATTATACAGCCACCCCTTAAGAGTGCTCCAAATCCATCAGTCATCATGGAAAAATTAGAAGCTTTACTGGATTCCTGCCTCTCCAAACAGATCTTCTGAACTTCTTAATGGACTCCATAATTCAGCATTTGAGAATAGAGCTTCAGACCAGCGAGACTGTCTCTATAACACACTGTCAGGCAACTTGGAACAGGCAGAGAGGAACAAGTCAAAACAATCAGCTATTTCATTAAGGGGATAAGATTAATCTTGAATTATGCCCAAGTCTGACTCACATTGTCAAATATTATATATGATCTCTCTGAGCAGGCCACTTTCCTGATTCACTGAAACATCTGCGCCTTTCAATGGGCTCAGCTTTACCCTGTCCGCTGCCCTCTAGCTGTTTTTGTTGTGGATTATATAATTTAGTGAGTGATGCAATCAGAGGAATGCTTTTTACCTGTGCTTTGTACATGATGTCTGGTGATTACTGAAACAGGCTAGATGGCTCAGAACTTTGGATTTCAACACCCTGAATTGCTCTGTGACCTTGGGTCTGTTACTTCCCCTCTCCTGGCATCCACTGTAAAAATGGGGAGAAGCAAATATTCTTGCGTGTTTCAGCACTGGATTTGAAAATGCACTATAATTGTCATGAAAATAAGCACTGGTCCAAGAGCCCAATGCCCAGAAAAGTCAGGCTAAGGATCCTGGAAAGTAGGCGGTAGGCCTACTCATTCTGTGTCCCTTCCAGATGTTTTTGCCTTTTTTATTTGCCTTTGTGTTGAACTATGTGAGAAGATACATATTTAAAGGGGGACTTTGACTATGACTTAGATTTTCATTCAGTGCTGTGAATAAGAGAAAGAGAAATTAGAAAAGTCTAGGAGGTAAAAAGTTTGCCTTGTTAGATGCAAAAAACACACACCTTACCCTAAAATATTCCAAAAGAATCAGTAATTTAAATGTAAAGAAAAAGAAAGTAATGCCATGAAAACTCTAGGAAAAAGTAGGTGAATATGTTTAGAACTCTGGAGCCTTCCTAAGGATGTCATGAAATCCAGATGCCAAAAAGGGGGAAAAAAATGATGGATTGACTACAGAAAATTGTAAAACTTCTTTACAGGATAAAAATAAGGATACACACAGAGTCAATGTATCAAAGACAAACTGGAGCTTATGTTCCATTTCACATATCAGAATAAGGTAGATGTCCTTAATATACAAGGTGCTCTTTAAACACAAAGGTGAAAATTATGAATACAAAAATGAGCAAGGGAAATGAACAGGCAACTCAGAAAAAAGATTCAAAAGACCAATAAAAGTATGAAAACATGTTCCACCATGCTCATAATTGAAGAATATAAACTAAAATAATGTATATGTATATATACTACATATATATATATATATATATATATATATATATATATGTATATATATATATATAGCCTACCTGACTGACAGATGTTTCAATGCTTCTTAAATCTCCTGATTCATGGGAGGTGTGGGGAAATGGGCATTCCACAGTCTAATGATTAGAGTGAAAACTGATTTTTAAGAACTCAGCAAATTGGCAACATATATTCAAATTTCACTTGTGAATTCAAAGTAATTCTTCTTCCAGGAATTTATTCTGCAAACATGCTCCCAAAAGTACACCAAGACTCTTTGCTTTAGTGTTGTTTGTCATAACAGAAATCTGGAAATAGTCATGTGATGCAGTACTCTATAGAGAATCCATATGTACTAATGATAGTAGCTGTCTAAGATTTGTTCTTAAGAAAACAGACTCTAGAACAATAAACAATATAGTTCCATTTGCAGTTAAGAAAGGATCTATAATTAGAGATCTGTGTGTGTGTGTGTGTGTGTTGCTTAAATGGACTTCCTGTTGTATTAGAATCTGAGCTGAGGTTTCTATATTAGTAATAATAAGCAACATGTTCCCCCATATTCTAAACAGAGATCCTGTATTATTCATTCAGAACTTACTAAATGGTAAACACAACCCTATACTGTGACCCTTAGCTCATCACCCACCTTCAGTCTCTGAAAGGATGTTAGAGGATGAGCAGTGTGAGGAAGAAAGGGATGTGCCATTGGCCTGATCGCATTATAGTTCCATGGGGTTCCCTTCTTCATGAGGGAGGCTGAATGGAGTGCCAAGAAGAGAGAATGAAAGAGAAAACCTAAGAAAGAATGGGGGCTCACCAGAGGGAGAAAAAGCATCTCACCCATCTCATTGCTAGGCTTGCCAACCTGCAAAAATTCAGAGGGCTCCCTCCATACTGCTCTCGCAACAGAATATGGTGAGAGAGCTCTTGGATGAACTTAATTTGTGTTCCCTGGAACTTGAGGGCACAGAATGAAGTACCTGCCTACTGCCTGGAAAATGTTAAAAGCCAGGCATTGCCTAGAATGACCAGAAATTGCAGAGCAAAAAAAGAGCTGTGGTGAAAATAGCCATTTTCCCAGGGTTCGGTGGACAACGATGTCAAGTTTTCCCATGGGCTAAGCCATCACCCTGGAAGTTAGCCAGGCTAGTGCCATCTTGAAAAGATCTTGCCCTGCAGCTCTGCCAGCTGCGGCAAGATAACCCCAGTAGAAACATTCTGAGAAACAGAAGGATCATAAGACTATTCTTGAGGGAGATCCAGGAGAGGCACGGCTGAGAGAGAGAGCATCTTCCACAAAAGGAACAGAGAGCAGAGTCCCTGACTGGGCAGAGGGAGTCTCGGAAAAACCCACAGAACCACCCCATGAAGGAAGAAGCGAGCGTTAGGTATCCACCCTCCCAGAGGGCTGAGATTTCTGATTACACAGTACGTGTTGAGCAAGGCCTGGCCTTTACCTCCCATCGCCTTCGCAGCCCAGTCCCAGAGGAGCTGGGCAATGGGCGGGGTTCAGTGCCTGACCCAGAGGAGTGGAAGAGCACGGTAGGTGCAGGAGAGTGGAAAGCCACACCCTACACTCCTCTGTCTCCTTCTTCAGGTTTCTGAACTGGGATCAGGCCTAAGCCTCAGGAAGGGGAGAAATTTTAAACTAAATGTAAGAAGGAACTTTTGATTTTGATCAGATTGACCTTTTAAATACATTTAAAAATAAAAGACTTTTAATATCTAGACGTATTTGGAAAAGCTACAGGATCTGCCTAATGTGTTGTCAAGGGACTGTGCAGGGAGGTCTGTAGAGTGAGTTTGAAGGGCTTAGGTTAGAGGAAGAGTAAAGCTACTTTTCTGATTTCACGCCTTTTAGTCTAGCCCACTCCACATACCAGTTATACACGCATGATACACAAGAAGCTCTTAGTTGTGCTTACTCACGGGGTGGGAATCGGGCGTCACAGAAGTGGAGGGCTTTACTTTCATTTATTTATACTTTTTGCATTTTTTCCAATTAAACACATCACTCTGAAAATTTAAGATGTTTTAAATATGCAGCTAATACACACTTTGTAGCCAGATGAATTTAAGAAAAACCTTTGCCCAGGGCATTTATAGTACCTTTCTCAGAATCGTCTCCTTCACCTCTAACAGAGGTAACTACTACCTACTTGGCCTAATCTGCTAGGACTGGGTGGAGCTCCCTGGCGACCTAGTTGGCCCCAGAATGCACAGACCTTTCTGGTATCTATCCACTGAAGTGGGCCCCAAAAGGGAGGCTCCTGACAGCCAGTGCTGTGGCCAGTCAGTCTCAAGGAACCAGGTGCATCCCCAGGTTCATTCCTTAAGCCTTTAAAGATGCTGTCAGGGCTCCTGACACATATGTAAGGTACCATGAGGAGTTCCCAGCATGAACAGCTTAGGTCCAGAGAGTTCCACATCTTTCATTGAGATGCTCATTTATCCACCCATCAATCCTTCATTCAGTGTATTCTGACACCTATATTATGATTAACGACTAGCTACCATACCATGAAATAGAAAGCAAATTGCTGATAATGCTGAGAAAAAGAAAGAGAAATTTCCCTCAATGGCCCTTTTTCCTAAGAATTATTTTGTTTGTATTGCAGTAGTCCTTTCATGTCAAGTCAGTGTTGTATCTGGTCTACATCCTCATAATAATACCCTATAATAAGCTAGTTTCTTGCCTTCAGATTAGATGGTCTGTGAGTGGGCTGCTCACCTGGTTACTCCATCCAAGAGAAGAAGGAACCTGGGAAAGACCTTGCTCCAAGGCCTAACCAAGGACCTCAGGGCTTTGAGTGACAGTAGCAAAAAAGATAGCCCATCTCACCTTTGTCCAGCCTTTCCTGGGAAAAGTTTATGTATCTCACCATATTTACTTTTCTTAAAACTGATTAGAAAGCTAATCCTTCAGGCTCAGGGAGAAACAACTGAAGACCTCTTTCCATTTGCTCTGGAAGATGCTAAGGAGGCAGAGAAGAAAGGAGTCCCAGCCCTACTGAGGCCTCTCCACAGACAAGCATCACTCTGGGGTACCTGTGTGTTGGCACCTTTCAGCAACCGTCATTCAGTCCTGTGGGTCAGAGAGCAAGAACCTCAGAAATTCCACTCACCAATGTAGAAAACAAACTTACAGTTACCAAAGGGGAAATGGGCGGGTGGATAAATTAGGATTTGGAAATGAGCAGATACAAACTATTATACATAAAATAGATAAACAACAAGGTCCTACTGTATAGCACAGAGAACTACATTCAATAGCTTGTAATAACCTATAATGAAAAAGAATATGAAAAACAATATATATATATGTATGACTGAATCACTATGCTGTATACCAGAAACTAGCACAATGTCAATCAACTATACTCCAATAAAACAAAAAGAACCTCAGAAATCCAAGGCCGGGTGAGAACCATGGATGAGGAGGGTCAGTCATAGGGAAGTGAGCAGTATAGGGAAAGAGGCAGAAGTCAGAAATCATTTCTGGTGGTAGAATCCAGACCCATGGCCTGGAGCTGAGATGACACAAGTACCCGAAGTCAATGCAAGGCAGCAGAAGGAAGAAAGGTGATGAGGGAGGGTAGAGGAAAGAGTATGTCAAGAACTTAACTTAAAAAGAAAGAAAAAGCAGAGGCAAAGAAGAAACTTGAAGCAGAGACAACTTCAATTTAGGCCTGGCAGCCTGCTTCCTCTTTTGGTACATTCTCACCCTGGTGAAGGAAAGCATCTTCTGAGTCACCCTCTAAGCCCCCCCAGTAGGTAGCTGTACTAGGGAGATAGCTAACAGGATCTTAACCTGGGTTTTGGAATCTGAGTATGAAGATAAAGGTAGAGGCTAACAACATAGCTCTCTCTGGCTAGTTCAGTATTAAGACAAGACTGCTGGGAAAGGAAGTTGCCCAAGGCTGAAATAGAACAATTAATTAACAATGCAAAAGAACATACTCTGAAAGGTAAGGACAGGAAGCACTCCCTAGTCCTATAAATTATTCCTGTTTATTGAGTGCTAAAAGCACAAGTTCCAGACATATATAAATAATATATTTGTATAAATAATTGAAAACACAAGGAAAATTACATAAGCAAGAACCAAATCTAAATTTAGCAAGGCCCCTGGCTATAAACTAAGCTTCTCACTAAGTCCCATCACCTCATCCAGGAGAAAATCAAGATGAGAAATATTCGACTGTAGTGTATGGAACTGGCCACAACATTTCCTTTCTTTGGTTTTCAGTTTCCACACCTAGAAAAAGAGGCATGTGAGTAAGTGAGCTCTAAAATCCCTTCCAACTCTGACACTGTTATTTCCTTAAACATTCTTGGAATACTCATTAACTGGGATCCTGTTTATACCTCTATAGTTCAGAATAATAACTTGTTTTAGGCTTGTTTTTCTGTCTTTACTGCAAAATCCCCTGTGTAAATCCTAATGTCTCTGAACATCCTTATCAACTTCGATTTTCAATTTTATAATTTACGGTTTGACCTATCCTTAAGTAGCACTTTCTCTAGCAACTCTGGTAATCTTGGTTTGGTGTTGTTTAAGCTAACAAATTACTAACTTTGGCTAAAAGTATATACTGTAACTACAACCTTAGTTCATGAATTGGCTAAATTGTTTCTCTCTCTTTGGGACATTAGCTTGTTGTCTGTTTTCTCCAGAGGAAGACTTTGCACTGTGCCCAAAGTTCTGGTGTAAAATAAATAAATGGGCTTCCTTTTCTAAGTTGTGTAAAATGCAGAAGGAGCACACGCTCCTTGGTCTTCTTTCCTTTACTGATGGTTACACTTGATTCTAGGGACAAGCTATGAAGTAGCCATCAGTAGCCCTGGTTAATAGGAACAGGAAAAGTTAGCTCTCTGAGTTTGGCATTGCATTCTTCCTCTGTGATTCTGTTTAGACTCAGAGGTAACAGTTAAATCAAACAATTATCATTTATTAAGTAGTGGCCATGTGGCAGGCACACATGATCTCTAATCTTACGACAATTTGGCAAAGAAGATAATAGTATTGATTCTACTAAACGCTAGTACTACAGATATCAGTATCTATAGACACGCAGTACTATAGATGTTAGTATCTATACTGTTAGCCCTTGAGTCTCAAAGGTTAAATACCTTGTCTACGGCCACATAAGAGACAGAAGCAAGAATTAAACTTGAGTCTCCTCTGACCCCAGGGTTCTCACGCTACTTCTGAGATCCTTTTCAAGCAACATACTACAAGGGGGAAGCCTATGGGCCCTAGAAATAGAATAATACCTGGTTTGAATCTTTATTCTAGAATTTACCAGCTCTAAGGTCTTATACAAGTTTCTTAGCTTCTTTGTGCCCTTTTATTCTCATCTGTTGACAGTAATAGTACTTACTGCATAAGGTTAAATGATGCAATATTGCAATAATACAATAATACAATAATGCAAGCACATGCACTTAGCACATTCCTTGGAAGTAACAGGCACTCAGTGGGTACATGGTGGTGGTTACAGTTGTTATGTGTGCTCCTTGTAGAAGCAGAATTCAAGTTCTGCAATGGAACAAGGGCTCTTGCCACAGTGTTCACCAACAGTAGGTCCCCAATAAATGTTTGTTAATGATTTCTGTGGTTTGCTTAATAATATATTTTTACCTGGGTAAGGGGATGTGTGTGCATTTATTTTTCCTTTTATTTACATATCCTAAATTGGAATGCATTTTTTACCTTATATATATGTGTGTGCATATGCATGCATATATATGTGTGTGTGTGTGTGTGTGTGTGTGTGTATTCTATATATGCAGGGTCACAGTTTGTCACGATGCCACAGAAATGTTTTATTCTAGAGTTTATCGTATGGTATGAAATAGCATTTTTACATCTGAAATTGCTTATTGAATACTTAGTATCAATACAGCACATGTACTTCAAAGATTACCAAAGAATAGGTTTTGGAGCAAAATGTCATATAGAGAAAATGTGTGTGTCCCATACCATTCATTTGCTATCAAGTTCATAAGTTACATTTCTGGGGAGACAATAATTATCCCTACAGTATATTCATCTTAGAGTTGATAAATACAGATGGTTAGCAATAATTATTCCTTCCCAAGCTGTTCTAACAGAAAAAAATTAATACCCATAATTGAGTTGGTTCCCTATGCTATACATGTTCAGGGAGGCAGGCAAGATCTATAAAATATGGCCAAGACTGGTCCCAGTCACTTTCTGAGCCAAAAATCACAGATGTTTGAGGCATTAGAGGTTATGAACCTTGGATAGAAAGCTGGGAAGAGGTGTATCTTCCTCCCAACCCCGTGAAGTGAAATACAATAACTTCTCCATGAGTTCAGTGCCATTCTCCCTGGACAAAGAAGACAGTGAGCCATGTGAAAATAATAACCTTAGGACCTTTGCACTGACTATTCCCTCTTCCTAGAAATGCTGTTCCCATAGAAGCCGCAAGTCTGACTCTCACTTCCTGTGAGTCTTCGCTCACTTGTTACCTTCTCAGTGAGGCCTCCCCTGATCACTCTAAGATCCCAACACCCTCCCCCAGCACTCCTGATTCCTTTTACCTGCTGTACCTCCATACTATTTACTTCTTTATCAGGTTTAGTATTTATTGTCAATCACCTCACATAAAATGCAAATTCCATGAGGGCAGGCATCTCTGTTTTGTTCATCATTGTATCTCAAGCCCCTAGAGAAGCACCTAGAACATAATAGGTGTTCAATAAATATTTATTGAATGGCACTTCTCTGCATGATATTGATGACAGTTATTTCCACAGAGAAGAGACATTGCTCCACGCAGACAGGTATGTTCCTAAAAAGTACAAAATTTCCATGTTCAAACAATGAACCATTACAAAAACAAAATTCCTTTGGGAAAGAATGAAAAATAGAATCTATTACTGTATACATTTCTTAGGGTGGGAGATCCTGACATAATGACCCAATCACACATTGCAGACCCATGGATACATACATAGATCCAATTACACATACATTGTGATCCAAATATACAAGTCTGTTCATTTCAACTGTCTGAGCAACTGAATCACACAGAGCAGTCAGTCCAATTCTTTCCCCAAGTAGTATCTATTCACTTTGGGGTGATGCAGTCTAATCCTCGTACAGTTACATCCATCTCAAGTTACATCACAATTCTCCAGGCCTTTTTATAATGGCTTTTGCAATCTGCCTCCTACAGAACCTCAGTATTCCATGTTGAGGTGCTGTAAGAGTATTTCACACCAAGAGCACATCAGGTACAGTGTGAAAGAGTTGCTCCCCTACCTCCAATTTTTTAAGTTTATGGGAGGATGTTATTTCAGAATCTAGCACCTTTCTCTGTTATTGTTTGCAGGTTATACCCATCCTTACCCTGTAGGACAGCAGTTCTACTCAACCACAATTAAGGATGATGCCTCTGGTGTTAACCAGAGTGTCTCCATCTTGTATCTCTGCCTATATAACTGCTATTATAAAAAGAGAAAAATAAATTATATTGTAACCACCACAACTTCCCAACCTTATTCATCCTTCCTCAATTTTTTATACTTTCCCCTTAAAGTTGACCAATAGCTACAAATTTCTGTTTTTATTATCATTTGTCATGTACATTTATAACTATTAATAACTAGATGGATAGATATGGAAGTTAAGTGCTTATTTTTTTTAACTCTTTTTTGAGGGGGAGAGAGGAGGTAATTAGGTTTGTTTGTTTGTTTATTATTACTTTTATATTTAATGGAGGTACTGAGGATTGAACCCAGGACCTTGTGCACTCTAAGCACGCACTCTACCACTGAGCTATGACCTCCCCCCAAGTGCTTGATTTTTTTTTTTAACAAAATATACGTGTTATAGATTTCAAAGAATTCACTTGGAAATTAATTCTGTTACTTCTCTGGAATGAATTGGATCTAGCATGGGGTGGATGTTAAAATCAAAATGTATTCAAAAAGTCAATCTAAGTCAAGTGGGAGTAGGCATATATGCCCTCACCAAGCATGGATCTCAAATCACTGGAAACGCTGAATAGTTGTTATAATATTTGGAGTTCTCCCTTAGTACAGAATCACTTGCAGTGTTGGACAGAGTATTACTAGGACAAAAATTGTTTCAGTTTCATACAAAAGTAACAGGATTAAATGTGTCTTTGATGAATGATATTTAAAGAAAAAAAAATCTGTAACAAAAAAACTCCACTCATACAAAACCATCCAATCCCAGTTGGCCATCGTCTCTGTGATTTCCTGATCTATGACTTCTTTGTCTCCAACTCCATGCTCTGATTGCAACTGTCACTGAGTCACACAGCCTGCTCTAGGCACAGAGCCAATTTGATTACAACAACTACTTGTGTGACAGAGAAAGGTGGTTTTCAGGGCCCTAGCAAATGGCTCACCCAGTCTTCTGACTCTGGGGGATGAATTTTGACTGTCATTAACAAGATGGAAAATAAATATCCGCTTAACCTAGTAAGCCAACAACCTGGAAAATACATATGGACACAGAGTTCTCTAACCAGGACACAGCAGGAATGATCAGATTGATCCCACTCTAGCCTTATAATAAGCACAAATGAGCACAACTGTGTTCCTCGAAAGCACAATTTCCATATATACTCAATGCATTTGCAAGCTTTTTATTTTCTAGGGTTATATCTGTGGCTCGCTCATGTTTTAATCTCAGGTACTTTATCCATGCCATAGGCTTAAAAATGTTAATATTTTAAATATTATGAAATAACAAGTCACTTAGAATGAAAATAACAGGTCACTTAGAGGCAAAAATGCACCCAAAAAGCTGCTAATTCAGGGGGAGGAATCTAAATACCCTTTTAATCTTTAAAACTGAACTGATTGGTTATGTTTTAAATTCGTTTTTTTAGTTTCATGGAAACCAAGCCCTGTTTTTTTTTTTAACTTATTAAATGAACGTGGCATTCTACTAATATAGTTAAAACAATCAAAAATTATTTATGTAAATAAGATGTCCTAACCATGATGACAACTGTGAAGGATATCACTTCATATTTATTTTTCACGTTTCAATGTTTCTTTTTCTGATTTGCCTCTAAAATATAACCTAGAACATGAAAACTCTTCAAACCCCTGAAAAGAAGTAAAGCCTTTTAGTATAATGGATCTTTTGCCCTGACTAATGATATATCTTTTTCTCATTCATATAGTTCACCTGACAAAAACTGCTTAAACTGAGTACTTAGGCATTTGTGGGACAAAGGAAAAATAGACTGAAAAATAATTGTTGTAGCTCCCATAGAATGAATATTTTTCTGGCTCTGCTCTTACGCTAGTGATTAACATGTATTATTATCTCAAACAAACCTATGTGGCTGTTACTATTCTCACACTCACTTTACAAATGAAGAGAGAGAGGTTAAGTAATTTGCCCAAGGTGATTTCATAAGCAGGGGGCTGAAGTTCAACCCAGGGCTCTCCTGTCCACACACAGAGATGGAACCATAGGAAAAGATGCATTTTGCTATTCTAACCAGCAATTTGGATGGCAAATGAGACACATGTGCCTGAAACAACTTAAATGATTCTGCAGGACTACAAAAGGAAATAGAAGATGGTCTAGGCAAAGGACAACTTTGTAGTAAAGTAAATCAACTATAGAAGCAGAGTGGAACTTGGGAAAGTCAATCCCAGGCTGGAAAAAAATCTGCAATTTTTAGTCATCCCCATACTTCCTCCCTCTAGAACATTCATCTCCCAGCTTAGCCAGCTTTTTTTTTTTTTCGTTGCTTTTGTTTTGCAGCTGGGGTGTCCCCCAGGGTACTTGGCTTTTTCCGTAGATTTCTGGCTGCTGTAGAAACTTCTTCTTCTCTCTCAGCTGAGTCAAAGCTGGAGGTTTCCAAAAAGTATTCGACTAAGAAACAAAGGGGAAAATGAACAAGGAGGAGAAAGATGAGGAGGAGGAGAGAGAGTTTTAAAAAATGAAGAGAGAAGTAAGAAGGAACATTTGAAGTGAAAGAAATTAATGTGTACAAATGCCAGATTTTCTTCAGGTTTTTGTTTTGTTGCTTTGTTTAGGTTAATTTGCCAGTCCTGAGGAAAGTCTACTGAGAGATCTGTCTTTTCAATTTAGTTAATTCAAAGATCTCAAGTTTCTTTCTTTGCCTTTCATTGAGTATTGGGGGTAGGTGACAGCTAAGGTTATTCGGTGAATAAGGGCATGCATTATCTTATTTCACTCTAGGGACACAATACCATTGTGTCCCTAGAGTGAAGTGGTATTATCATCAGCTTTTTAGAAAATGGGAAACTGAGGTTTAGAAAAATGAAATACCTTTTCCAAGGGCCCTTAGCCAATCGGAGGCAGATCTGAGCAGGATTCTGACCCTGCTCCTTCTCTCACAGTTCCACTTCACAACTTTCTAAACTCTTCCCCTTTTTTGTCCTGAGGCTCTTCCTCCTACCATTCTGTCCTTTGCATGCTCTCGTCCACCCATAGCTTCTTCAGTAGTGGAAGCCAAAGTCAGCCCTAGGCTAGCACACCTAAGACTGGGGCTTAGAGGTTAATGCAAAGACTTTCAGAATGCTTGGGTTCAAATCCTTGTGGATTATGTGTTTGACTGTGTGACCTTGGGCAAGTGCCTTAACCTTCCTGGGATGAGATTTCTTCATCTGTAAAACAGGGATGAATGATGGTGCTTCCACCTTACAGGATGAGAACTAAATACATAAATACCTAGGTCAAGTGATTAGAAAAGTGCCTGGCGCAGATAAGCACTACATAATTATGAAATGCTGCTGTTAGGGAAGTTGCTATGTGGGAAGGAATAAGAAATTAAGACTTTAACACTCTTCCTAAAACATAACATATTGGAACTCACTGAGTCACTCCATGCTGATGGGTCAGCTCCATGGTTTGGAACAATAATGAGAAGCATCAAGGAATAGTCTGAAAATAGGAATACCTTGGACTTGCCAGTGTTAATTCAATCCATTACATTGATCTTTGAAGTGATGATTCATCAGGAAAAAACATCCTGCTGTTGAAAGAGAAACTGAGGCATATCGAATTTTTAACAGTTTATTTAAGCAAAAACTGATTCAAATCAGGCAGAGACAAACTGGAAGTGGTTAGGAGTGCTCACCAGCAGAAGCTGGTGGAAAGACTTTGACAGAGAAGAGGCAGATGCAAAGCAAGGAAATTATTTGATTGCTGTAACATGAGCGTTTGCCTTATTTGGGAAAGCCAAGTTGGCTGTTTGTGATTGGTTGTCCTTAGGTTTCGATTTCTTCACCTTGAGGTGTCTTAGTTTAGGTCTGAGTTTGCTTACTTGAGCTACTAAGGCATTAAAGCCACTCCATCTAATGGCCTTGTTTAATTGATTTAACACTCTGTTGGCCAGTTTCTTAGTGTGTGTATTTCTTTGAGCAAAAAATGAACTACAGATAAACAGTCATTTATCTTGGGGCTGGAGCAACCTTCACAGTTGATAGTTAAATGCTTTCATACTCAACCACAGCCTTCCAGCTACTTTTCATTCCAATACAGATGTTATGAAAACACACACAGAGAAGGCATATTGAAAGATAGCCCTAGATGTGAAATTCTTCTCCAGATGGACTCTTCCTCTTGAAGGAAAATATTATTCGTTTATTAAAGAGGTCTATCTATCTATCAATTATCTGTCTAGAAAGAGGATTGCATAATTTGGAGGACTGGGGAAAAGGCATTTTATAGTGATGCCCATTTAAAGAAAATGCAACTGAATGAGATATAGCTTTAAGTCAGGCTTGTTTTCAGTGACCTGGAGGATTTAAATGGGTCCTTTTAAAACAGATGGATGGCTTGTGTGATACACTGGTTGAGAAAAGTCTCCAGGTCTTTGACATAAATAATAATGCTTTAAGAAAACTTAATATTCCTGCTATAAAACACATTGAGTTCATGTGAAGCCTAACTTCTGTCTTACCTACTGAACTTTCCAGTTATTCTTAGAATATTTTGGATAGGGCCTGAGGAACTTTGTTTTTAACAGATTTCTTGGGCAATTCTGATGCACACCAAATTTGGAGACCACTGACATTCTTTTTAAAGGCTGTAATAGTTAGTATATTATATAGACATGATACCATTTAATTAATCAGTCTCATTTTCTTGTACAGTTAGGTTTAACCTAAGTTTCCACCATCATAACTCATGCTGTGATGACTGTCTTTACAATAACGTCTAACATTTATTGCATGTTTCCCAACTCTGAAGAGGTGGAATTACTGAGAGAAGTTTAGTATATTTTTAAGGTTTTTGATGCCCATTGCCTAGATGCCAATCCAAAAAGTTTGCTCAGTGGCCACTTTTGAGTGGCAGGACACTGACAGCTATGTTGCACAAAGACAAGTATTCAGCTATCAGGTCAGTAAGCACCCACCAACAGTGCTCATTCAAGAGACTTAGAAAAGATACAGCATGATGTCCTGACTCGTGCATTATATCTTAGCTGCTATTGTTGCTAAAAGTAGCACTCTTGAGTGGTTGCTTCCAGGAATGCCTATCCAGAATCCGGCCACAGAGAATGTATGCTGTTTCTGGGAACTGGCACATTTCACATGCTGTCCCTTCCAGGGCCCATCAAGACATAGCCATCTCCGGTAGTCAAGGGAACACAAGGCAGCGTGGAAGTGCTGGCTCCAAGATCATTTTTTATAGAATTCGGTATGAAAATATTCTGATACCAGACCAAAAAATATGTACTATGTGTGCATGTAATAAAGAAATTCAAGCAGGCTGAAAAAATGAATCAGGTAGGCATACTGGAGTCATCCCGTGAACCAAAATGAAATGTCTTTCCTCATCATTGCTCTTTTCTTAGATTTTCACTGAATGAAATGTGTGGAGCACTCTGAAGAATATGAATTACATGTTCATACCACATCTTAGCCTTCTAATATGGGAAGGCACCAAAGAAATCGTTTGCAGGGGTGGCATTTTTCCATGTAAGACCAGTGTCAGATGTTTTTGGCTACCTAAATAGATATTTTTAAAATCACAGCAGCGACCCATTGTAATGCTAGCACTGGAAGACAAAGTCATCTTATTTTCAGAGAAACCTGGTTGATTTTATTAATATAAATCAGATCATTTAGGATCTGTATACAAATAGTAAAATGCAAGGGCTGTTCACCTTTGCAAAGCAGAGTGAAGCCACTTGCTGTCATAAAAATGTGGACTTTGAAACTGGTATGGATTTTATTTTCATTGGCTTCTCCAGTCTGTTTAGTAAGTAACAAAGTAAGAATAGAAAATATAAATAATTTCAATAGAGATTATCTAGCTCCCGTTCTTATTTTATAAATTGGAAAACTAAGGCACAGAGAAGTTAAGTGAACTTCTAAGGCCACATAGCTGGCAAAGGGAAAGTGTGATGTCTGACTGTAAACCAAGACTCAGTTTACTGTGTATTCCTTTCCATTTCTTTCTTGGCATTCCTAAAAAATTCTCAAAGGACTTGCAGTTGTACATGTAAATGTTCCTCCCTTGAGGAAAAGGAGAAAATGGGGCATCCTAACTACTAGATAAAGGTGTTTATTTTTTCCTCTTTACGTACAATGTGCCTGCTATATGATGAAAACATCTATCCCTTCAAAAGCCTTGTGTATGTTAAATATGTGTCTTCTGACTGGGTGTCTCTCAGAGCAATCACTCTTTGGGTGGATTTTAGAAAAGCTAATGTTCGAATTGATTGGCATGTGGGAAAGTAATGAAGAGCAGAGAGAATAGGATATTTTCTGCTGTTTTCAATAAGGAAGATTGAGGCAGTGGTTAAAAAAAAAGAAGCAGAGAGATCAGAAGACAATCTGTTTGCTCTAAGAAACAGTACAGTGAGGACAGGACTTCTGTGGCTGCTGTTTACTGTTGTAACCAACCTGTGCACCTGAAAGCTGGTCTGGCACATAGTCAATGCTCAATAAATGTCTGCTGAATAAGAGAACACAAGTCTGGCACTCAGGAGACCTAGTCTCCAATTCTAGCTCTCTCACTAGCCTTGGTCAACCCACCTTTCTGAGCCTCATTTTCATCATCTATTACGTGAAAGGCTTGGACTGAATTATTTCTGTGGTAGATACTCCACATCAACGCCATCATCTGTGTGGTTAAAATGGGACCACACTACTAATCACCGAGTTCATAAACTCTAACCCTGCCCATGGACAATGTTGACTGGTCCAGCTGGGCCCATATGAATTTTTCCCCCAAGGAATTTCAGAACTGGAACCAACAAATTAATATCAGTGTCCTTCTGGTGGCTGAAACTGATGAAACTGAGAATATAAAAAACTCCTACTAGTTTGTGGCCACCTCCCTCTGAGTAGTAGAAACAGCCAACAGATAGAAAAAAGAAGCAGACACGGGAGTAGAACAGAAAGAGAGAAACAACTTTTAAATCCATGACCCCGAGGCCCAATATATTCTCATCCTTTTGGTCATTAGATGCCTCAGAATCCTCATATTGGATTCCCCATTTAAAAAAACTAAATTAGACACTTAGCCATTGAATTGTATATTCACTAAGATGAAAAATTATATTCAATATATTCTAATATCTCTTTTGTTTCTAAAAGGTGAAGATCTTAAGGATTATGAAGCCTGCAGGGTAGCCAGAGAGGAACATTATACTCTGACAGGAAGCAGTTTAACCGGAGCAGAGATGAAAACAGAAGATGTTCTGCTGATGGGAAGTTTCCCGGAGTGGGGATCAAAGTAATATTTTCACTCAGGACATCAGGGATTTAAAGAAGTCTTGTATTGCCTCAATGTGAAGGTAAGTCATGAAGAAACTAGACAGAATGGATATTATTTCCACAATCCCAGAAAAGCCAAAATACAGACTCCTCTGTGAGAATTTAAAATTTTGATATTTTGTTTACCTCACCTGAATCCCAGGCCTGAGACAGACTTCTGTGTGCACCAAGGGGAGAAGCAATGGTATTGGTAAGAAGTGAAACAGGAGAAAATTACAGGGGCTTTAGTGACATCTTCAATCAAACTAAATAAAGTAACTAAATGGTATGTTTAGAATTTGCCTTCCTGGATATAATTCATGTCCCCAAGATTTCCTTCCTCTCTAGTAGAACAGTTTTACATTTTCACCGAGTGACCCCAGTATGTATTTTATTGAGTGACTACTATGGAAGAAGTACTGGAGAAGAATTATAAGCGTATGTCTATGGGACTCTGAGATAAAGGCCTTTGTTATGAAATGTTGGGAAGCTTTGGATCCTATGTGCTGTGGATCTGCCTTGTTCTACTATATACTTTTTCAAATTAAAGTACAGTTGATGTACAATATTGTATAAATTACAGGTGTACAGCATAGTGATTCACAATTTTTAAAGGTTATTCTCCACTTATAGTTACTATAAAATATTGGCTATATTCCCCATGTTGTAGAATATATCCTTGTAGCTTGTTTTATACTTAATAGTTTGTGCCTCTTAACTCCCTGCCTGTACATGGCCCCTCTCTCCTTTTCTCTCTCCACTGGTAACCACTAGTTTGTTCTTTATATCTGTGAGTCTGATTCTTTTTTGTTATATTCACTAGTTTGTGATATTTTTTAGATTCCACATATAAGTGATAATACAGCATTTATCTTTCTCTGTCTGAATTATTTCACTTAGTGTAATTCCCTCTAAGTCCATCCATGTTGCTGCGAATGGCAAACATTTTATTCTTTTTTATGGCTGAGTAATATATATATATATATATATTCCACATCCTTACCCATTCATCTGTTGATGGACACTTAAATTATTTCCATATCTTGTCAGTAATGCTGCTATGAACTCTGGGGTGCATGTATCTTTTCAAATTAGTGTTTTTGTTTTTTTCAGATATATAACCCAGGAGGAGAACTGCTGGGTCATATGGTAGTTCTATTTTTTGTTCTTTGAGAAACCGCCATACTGTTTTTCACAGTGGCTGCTACCAATTTATATTCCCACCAATAGGCTACACTCTGTTTTCACCTCGGTGATGATAAAGTGGCAGCAGTCCCCTTTCTGCTGTATTCTTCATGTTCTTTTCTCATGAATGACAGTACTATTTTCCTGTTACTGTTGTATCATTTGGTTTTAAGTGTGAACCCGAACTGAGATTGGTATCTAATACTGATCTGACAAAAAGCCATTTCTAAACAGAGTCTCTGAAGAGACACTTATAGGCCAACTTTCTTACTTTGACACATACAGCAAAGAACTGACCCCATTGCTCCAGTGGTCTCCAGAGCGGTGGGAGAATCCCAGGAAGTATACGAGATGATGATCCGATGAGGTACAGGAATACAATTTTACAACTTTTGTTTTCACTTGTTTTTAAATCTTATTTTTTTTTAAATTCTATTTTAGAGTGTTTCATAATGAACATGTTTATTATATATATATATATATAATTTATACATTGATGTATTTGAGGCTGTATTTAAAGATTATCAATAGGGCTATAGTTCATTCTTTGAATGATCTTGGGACAGGGATAATGAGATAAGCAGAATCACACTGTGCAAATAATACTAGATTTGGACAGAGTTAGAGAACATGAATTCAAATCCTGGTCTCCTTCTTACTAGCTTATGTAAACTTGGGCAGGTAAGTTCACCTTTTTGAGCCTTCACTTTCCACATCTGCTAAATGGATATATGGGACTTACATGAGAGAATGTACATAGGACTGAGCTGAGTATGGTACATAAAATCTTAAATAGCATATAAACCTCAAATATATTATTAAACACTTATCTTCTTAGACTCTCTAAGTATATCACGTTATCATTAATTGACACATAAAAAGGTAATACTCAAATCTGTAAAGTGTATTTTCTTAAGAGAAGGAATATTCATCCAAATATCCTAGTATTTGGGTAATACTAATTATTGGGTAATAATTATTAGATAGTTTCAGTAGAATAAAGGTTTTCCTTTCTTTTCTTCTAATTATTATCTCAACAATACCTGCTCAGTTTCATTTCAGTCCATAGCCTTATAAAGAAACACCCAAATAACATCATTCACAAAATCCTTCTGCAAAATATTTCACGACCAGAGGTAGAAAACTCTGGCAAGAAATCACACCCAAATATTTTGGCTTGAACCTTTATACTATTTCTGTTTTGCACCAATTCCTTTTTCATGAATGACCTGGACTTAGGCCAAACAGGAAGGAGTTGGAAGGAAAAAGTAGAGTTTGGCTGGAAAGAAAAGTTTCAGTTGTTCTTGTATTTTCATTAGGGAACAGATTCTCATGCCACCAGAGTGGAGCTTTAACCCGACCCAGACAGTGTGGCCTAACCTACCAGGGGTTCTCACCCCTGATCGCTGTTGACATTTTGAGCTGGACACTTCTTTGTTGCAAGGGGCTGTCCTCAGTAGCATCCCTGGCCTTTACCCACTAGAAGTCAGTGGTATACTCTCTTCCCCCACTCACCAGTTGTGACAACTAAAAATATCTCTGGACATCACCAGATGTGCTCTGGAGGGCAAAATCACCCCCAGCTGAGAACCACCGTCACGGAATAATCCCCATTATCTTTTCTACTATGCTCAAGATTAAGTGAGTTTAATGAATTAGGGAGAACTTGAAATCAAAATCCAAATTTCACAGTGTTTCTTCTAGAATCTTTTAAGGGCACACTTTGTAAACATTTGGCCACCAGCTTATACTACACCTAAAATTACAAATCAGATGAGTTACAGTCAGTCCCACCTTTCTTTGTAAGAGTCCACATCTCTACAATTTTTGTGTATCTCTGAAGTCTAGCAAGGGAAGATGTCAGGACAATGCTCCCAAGTTGGAAGAAGGATGTCTTGATGTGGGTGTGCAAGGGTGGCTGGGCCAAGAGCTAGAGAGCATGAGGAACACAGACCCACAAGGCATGCATTTCACTGGTGCTGATGTGAGTAAGCCCAGTTGAATCGGCCATTGGGTTGATAGCATGAGAGGGTCAGAGGGTAATTTTCCCCATTTCTTTCTTTCCTATCTTTTTCCTCTTCTTTTCCTTCACATTGTATAATACTATATAACCATTTATAAGAATGAACTCTAATGTTAAAAATGTACATGACATATTAAAAAGGAAGTAGAATAATATGTAACACTTGTGTTTATTATGTACATGTATAAATACAAAGAAAAAGATCTGAAATTAAATTGTCTAAACAGTTAATAGTGATCACCTTTGAGGCCAGTGGGATTGAAGTCCTCACTTTTACGCTGTACTATTTTTCAATAGAGTTCTAAGTTTGATTAAGGAGCACTTGTTTTAATTTAAAACTGAACAAAACCTGGCAGTTTAGTATTTTGTCTTTGCACTTGGGGATTACCATGGTGAAACGTGGAAAAGTCCATGTAAACTTTCAACTCCAATATATCTGACTTGAGGTAGCTGATTAAGTCTTGGGATTTCTTCATCCTGATATTATTTTGTGCCTTTTAAAATTATAGTTCTGAACTGCATGTGATGCGTGATGACCCAGCTTCACATGAGCTTCCTTCAAATTTTGGGGAAGCAACAGACAACTTCTATTTGTTTATGCTTTTGAGGATACAATACTAGACATGTGTGGAAGATGAAAGAAATCTTAGAAAGCAAAGCCCCTATTTTCTTAATGTGTGATGTTCAGAACACACAGTAGGAACCTAAGAACACTTTTTGGAAAAAAATAAATACAACCAAACTATGTTAGTACAGAATTTTTATATGCATTCAGAAGAGATGAGAGAAATGGAAGACTCAGTGAAAACTACCTTAGGGTGGATGCAATGAGAAGCAGACAGGTAGCCTGGGGCATTTAGCACACAAAAAGCAGCCATAGTTCTTGAGTTGGGAATCAAGACAAAGTGCATTATGGAAAAGATAATTTTCTCAGAGTATTTACGTACTAATTAGTAGATTGCTGAAATAAGCCAAAGGGGCCTGTACAATCAATAGCTACCAGAAAACATAATAGGAAAAAAACAAACCAGCTACATAAACACCCACTGGGTCACTGGGTGGTACCAAACAGACATTCTCTCAGGTATTAGTGAAAGGGGTAAAATATGTAAATTGGCTGAAGTTTGGAGAGTGGATGTGAGAGCGGCTGTGAGAGCTCCATCCTCATGGGCTTTATCTTCAGCGTTTTGACCTTGTTTCATATAAAACTGTACAAAAAAGAGCCAAACATTTATCAAATCTCTCTTCGCTCCAACTGTCTCTTTGGAGGTAGAAATTATACAAATAAAAACCATTAGCATTTTGTCTTCTTATTCACACTCTCCTTGAACACAGGGGTGAAGCTATTTTCAAGGATGGTTTTTTCATTTCATTGTTCTTGCTTATGTTTCACAATAATGTTTTATAGTAGCTCAATGTGAAATGATAGAGAAAAAAAATATATACATATAGGTCTCTGCCCCTGGCTTCTACCACAGAGCTCCTAAAATCCTGGTAATTTCCTAAATGATAAGAACACTAGGACCATCTCTTGTTCTAATATTTGTGTTTGACCCCCGTCCCTGACACAGAGCTCCTAAAACTCTTGTAAATTCCTAAGTGATAAGAGCACTGGGAGCATCTTTTGTTCTAATGAGGTGACTCTGGGTGGGCTTCCGGATGGCTCCTGAATGGGGGACAAGTCATGATTTCAGCCCAATCCCTTATCTTCCAGAAAGGGGAGAGGGGCTAGAAACTGAGTTAATGATTGATCATGCCTGTGTGAGGAAGCCTCCATAAAACCCCAACTGTAGGGGTTCAGAGGGCTTCTGGGTTGGGGAACACATGGAAGCTCCACCCTTTTCCCCATACCTGGCCCTACACATTTCTTCTACCTGGATGTTCATCTGTATCCTTTATCATATCCTTTTATAATAAACTGGTAAATGTGAGTAAATGTTTCTGAGTTCAGTGAGCCACTCTAGCAAATTAAACTTGAGAAGGGGGCCTTTGGAACTCCTGTCTACAGTCTGTTGGTCAGAAGCGCAGGTAATAACTTGGGCTCATGACTGGCATGTGAAGCTGGGGAGTAGGGGGGTGGTCTTATGGAACTGAGGTCTTAACCTGTGGAATCTGATGCTATCTCCAGGTAGATGGTGGCAGAATGAGTTAAACTGTAGGCCATCCAGCTGGTGTCACTTGGTGTGGGGAAACCTCTACACATTTGGCTAACAAAAGTGAATTATTCTGTGTAAAAGTATGGGAGCCACACAAGAGAGACACATAGTAGGGAAGAACTGGTTTTTTCCTTACACAAAAAGAGGAAAATTGATTTTCCCCCCTAAATAGTCACCTACTGTTAATCCTCTATTTTAAGTGAGCAAAACTGGTTGTTTCTGTAGCACTTTATCCATAAGTGCTTGAATTGGTGATTTACCAATTCACATCATTGCCAGACATGAGTTCTTTAAAATCAAGGACTGCTTTAATTTCATCTCTGGTTCTTTGCCTGGCATATAAAATAATCAATCAACCAAACAATTAATACTTCTGATATAGCTATCTTCTGTGTTTATCAAAGATGGATCTGTTGAGATTTGGACCCAAACACCACTCTCTCATGAATTCTAATGATGTTTTTCTGAAGGTTCTCTCTATCCTTCACTGAGCACTTTCGGATTTATATAAGATGATCAATAGCAGAAATGAAGGTGATGAAAAATAACAAAAAAAAAAGATTATTGTTAGAGTTTAATGAGTTACATTTCAAGTGATTTCCAAGGAAATTTGATACTGTCGCTATATAAAAAGTATATAAGAAATGGGAATCATACATTAATAGAGTTTATGAATTTGAATAAAAGCTTGGCAAAATCTCTAATGTCATTTATATATTTGAATGGATAGGAGCTCCGGAGATATAAATTCAAGATATAAACTAAAAGTTGTCTTCTGGGAGTAATAAATTACTAGTACCATATAAGATAATATTTGATAAACACCTATCAGACAGTACACTTTAAAAGTTATTATACAAAAGTAATTGGATACATATGAATACTGGGGTCTTATAAAAACTTGGAAATGATGGATAACTAAATATAGATGTTAAACAAATATATAGTTAATAATAATATAATGGGACCATCAATAATAACTCTATTTCTAAGATGTAGACTAGACCAAATAATATGGGAAATAGAAAACAATTTTTTACCAAATCAGTTCTAAAAAGTTCCATGGAAGATATCAGAGGATGTACTTAAAATGAGCAAGGACAATAAGTTAGTAAAGAGAGATGGTTCAAAGTACTTGGCACAGCTTTGCAGGCGACCCGGAAGGAAGACTGGGATGATCCAACAAAGGAAGGAAACTTGAAATAAACAAAGATTGGCTAAGACCCAGAAGATAAAGAGGGTGTGAAGTGTTTAAGGGCTTCCTGATAAAGAGCTTGAGAGCCAAGGGTAGCATTCTTTAGTATAGGGAAAGTCAGTGTCTTCTTAGGATTTTAAATCTTATAGAGAATGAAAACATCTCTTTCTGGTGCTATAAGGACTGGCCAGGCGTCACTGGAACTGAAGTTCTCAGCATCTAATAATTTTTAAACACAGAATTTTTCAATATGGTATATTCTTTAGTTTATTATACAAAGATATTATCATAGGATTCCAAAATGGACATAATTTGGGGATGCTAATAAGATTAGTGTCATTAGAGGCAAATAGTAGCAGTTATTTGTATTACTTGCCATGACATTTGTTCATATAACATCTTGTATTTTCTAAATGCTTCCTTTTGGTTTTCCATGTCTCCCTATCTAGACTGTAAGTTTCTGAAAAGTTTAGCTAAAGTAGTCCTGAATATTCTGTTACCTACATGTATCTGTATCCATTCTCTTGTCTCTGTCTCCTGACCAAGTACCCTAATTTTTCTCTTATATACACCATTGCAACAGCATTTTTGCTGGTCTCCAAAATCTCACAATACATCTAGGAAGGTGTGGAAAACCAAAAGGAAATATTTAGCTAACACAAGATTTCTTACCAAACAGATAATAAAACAACTGCTATCTTTTCCTTCTAATACGGACATTTCTTCTATAGCTCTCCTGCTATCTCTATCACCTAGACATCTATATTCTTTGAATTATAACTATTAAACTATATATTATATATGTGTGTGTGTGTGCATACACACACACATACATGCATTGACAACACAGGTGTAGGGCTGGAAAGGCCAGTGTTGTATGTAAACACAGGGTCTTAAGTTTTGCTTGTTTTTAGATTATAGTAAATAGAAATAAATAAAAATGTAAAGTTTTAGGACTCTCTGAGTGGGTTGTGTAGAACTACCAGGGTTCACATATGCCTAATAAAGTGTGATAAATTCCAATTAAAGTGTGATGTTGCAGAGTGGGATGAGGAGGGAACCTCAGGCTTAGATACAGAGAGTTGGGAAAAGAAAATGTTTCTTAGGCAAGTTGGGAGATTTGAGAGAAAAGAGGGAAACAGGGCAGGGGAAGAAAGGGGCAGCCTCCAAGGGCATAGTCCTCTGGCAGAGAGTCCCTGGACTGCAAGGAGTTCAGAGTGCATGGTAGACTCAGTCCAGAGAGAAGCAGAGATAAGGTGCTGAGTGGTCTAAATCCTAGACCAGAAAGAAGAGTCTGAAAGGAAACAGGAACAAAGTCCTCCTGGGGGGTGGGGGTGTGGGGAAGGCAGGGAAAAAGGCTGGAAGTGATGAGGGGAGTATTTCACTTTTATACAAAAGCCTGAAGAATAACATACCTAGTAAAGATTGGGAAGGACCAATATTAGAAAGAAATTTACAGCAGGACTTCTTATGCTGTAATGTGCATACGAATTACTTGGGGATCTTGTTAAAATGCAGATTATACAGGTAACTATGTTCAATATCTTGTAATAACCTACAATGAAAGGGAATGAATATATATATAAATATATAAATACAAATAAATAAATAAATAAATAAATAAATAAATAAATAAATAAATAAATAAATCTGAATCACTATGCTGTACACCAGAAACTAACACAACATTGCAAATCAACTATACTTAAAAAAAAAAAAGCTGCCTAGGGCACATGAAAGCCATAATGTAATCCTGAGTTATACTTCAAAAAAAAGTTATGTTTACACTGTACTTAAATCTATTAAGTTTGCAATAGCATTATGTCTAAAACACAATGTATATAACTTAATTAAAAATACATTATTGCTAAAAATTTATTTTTTGATAAATCAGTAAATTTTAAATGCAGATTATAGTTCAGTAGGGCTGGGGTGGAGCCCAAGAGCCTACATTTCTAACAAGTTCCCAGGTGGAGCTATCCTGCTTTGAGTAGCAAGGATTTATGAGCATTTAAAGTGAAGCATTTTTCTAAAATAAATAGATCAATGAATTAGTGCCTCCCAATATAGAGATCCTCTGTAGGTTTATCAAAGACTTTAATTATGAAATTATCCTCCTTTTTACCCTTAGTTGAGGGCAATGAAGACATATTGAAGATTGAAAGAGGTAATACTGTGCCCCAGTTCAATCATAACATATCTGAGAACAGAATTATCATTAGATGTCTATGTTAATAACAAGATCACTACCTGTGTTGTTTACAGCTACACATCTGCAGATTAAATGCCCAAAATAACTTTTTGTGATGATAGAAATTTTCTATATCTGAACTGTCCAATATAGTAGCCACTAACCATCTGAGGCTGTTGAGCACTTGAAATGATGCTAGTATAACTGAGGAGTAAATTTTTAATCTTATTGAATTTAATTAATTTAAATTTAAACAACCACATATGGCTAGTAGCTTCCATAATCATCAGAGCTGCTGGCATCACCAAAAGACAACCAGATGTTTTTATCTCCTGATGGAAGTAGTCCTCCTATCAAGGCTCTAGAATGAGCTGCCAATTTACAAATGAAACCCCAGAAGTGTCCAGATCACATTCTGAGAACTGATGGTGTAAGAGAATTTACGTACCTGATGGCCACAGAAGGCAGCTGGCAATAGCCAGGAAATTCAACCCTTCCTTTATCAAAAGGACAGTTCTCCTGCCATTTCATCATTTACAGTAATACTGACTTAAAATATAAAGAATATTCCAGGAAGGATCCCATCTTTGAGAAATTACATATAAGTACGTACACACACACACACACACACACACACACACACACACAGGGCTTTTGAAGGAGAAGATTTGAATTTAAGCTCTAGCTACATCCTCACTAATGTGTGACCTCTGGCAAGTCACCTAACCTCTCTGATCTTCAGTTCCTAATTCTCTCTGTAAATTGCAGTTGATAATACATAGTAGGCAAGGGTGTTAGGAAGGTAAGTTCCTGCAGGGCATCATAAGTTTTAAAGTCCCATACAATGGCTAATTATTTATTACTCACTAAAAGGGAAGTGAAATGCCACATTTAAAACAGAATCCAAGGAATCACTTAGACTCTTTTGTTGTACTGAACTTGTGTTGCATGCATGTGGCCTTGAAAATTTTATGTAACGGATATTTCAATCCTTCATATTTATTTTAATGGGAGATAACCTTCAAGGAAGGAGAATGCCAAAGCCATTTGGGAGAATGATGGTAAGGGAGGAGTGCTTTATTTAGTAGCGTGGGTCCTAGTAAGCATCCTCCCTGCTAAGATTATACTGAAAAGAAAGGAAATCGCAGACTGCTCATTTCCCTTGTACTGGCTGTAATCTTGTGGAAACTTCCTGTAAAAGGCAGTTATAGCATTAAAAGTAAACTGATTTCACACTCACCGGATACTACCAGACCAACAATTGCAGTCCTTTGGGAGAAGAATAAACTAGCATACTTCTCCTTTATACTTTGTATTAGTTTGGAAGAACATGGAAATCCTAGTGATGGAGAAACAGACTCATGCCAGAGGCAAGGAAACTATTTAGAAACATGGTTACCATTTAGTAATTCCACTGAGAGGCAGAGCTTATTAGCCAAGAGACTGGTTACACTAAAAAAAAAAAAAAAAAAAAAAAAAAAAAATTCATTAAACAAAGTACAGCATGAAAATAGAGTCCCCTTTGATCTAGGCACATATTAACTACAGTTTTAAAATTCAAAATCTTAGTAACATCTGCTAAGGGGTAATGTTAAGAGTAACTTCAGGAATGGGAGAATGTGTACATGTACTTTTATGTACTGTTAGAACTTCAAATACTGGCATGGCTGTCTCCTTTTGGCTTTTCCAGCATACAAATATCTGCTGAGAGCTTATTAGTGCGAAGGACAGTATGTGTGAAATGCTGAACCACAGTAGCATTCAGGTCACAACAGGAAGCCAGAGGGGGACTCCTCACTTCCATCAGTCAGTCAATACTGACTTCATGTTTATACATACGTAAGGCTTTTGCATAATATTTCCCTTGAAAAGCCTTCATTACTTAAAACCACTGCCGAACACCAAAAAATAGGAAATGCAGCCTCTGCTTTCAAGCCACTTAAATATGTTGATTAGGAAAAGAGAGAGAGAGAGGAAGAGTTGTCAATACAAGTATAAAATAGTGAAGGCAAAAAAAAAAAGAATTTGAGACAAATTCTGATTTCATAAGAAAGATAACCACTATGGACCAAGTGGTCTGGAAAGAGGGAGAAGGCCGAGAGTTGGAGTGCTACAGGCCATCTGTCGGCGCCTCCAGGAGGACAGGGCACCTTTGCTGGCTGTGCTTGTGAACCCTGGTCTGACACCCACATGGAACCCAGGACCCACTTGGACATTCGCTTTGATGATGTCTTGTAGTGGCAACTAGTTGGCAATTGGGCTCTTGGTTCCTGGATGTTTTCGGTAATTAATCTATCACAGGGTAAGTGCCTGTGGCTAATTCCTAAAGCTGAGGGCAACAGTACTAAGAGCTACTTGTGAGCACCAGCTATTGTGACCAGCCTCTTTCCCAAGACCCACCTGAGAAAACACAACCAAGCAAATACAAGTGCCCCTTGCCCTGCTAACTCCTGACATGGCCAGAGACTCCTTCTTGACTAGTGCTCAGTGATAGCCATACTAGCTGAATGGAGTTGGAACTTAGGTGAAATTGTGATCTATATTTATCATCTCATATGGCTTTTCAAGTCTTATTGGATCCACCTTCCTGAGCTGAACCAGCCCTCTAGCCTTGATTAGTACCTACTTTAGCCTAGGATATACCCTGGCACACTTTTGTGTGTCCTGCTGGAATGAGCTTTCAGTTAGGGATGTGTTCAGAGATGGGATAACACAAGTAGTTGCAAGGAAAGGGGGAGAAGGGCTGTGAAGGGCTAAGAAGGACCAAGTGCCTGGTATACCTCTGAAAAAGCAGCTTTGTCTGTCTCATTGCAGATCTGCTGATCACTGCCTCGAGTGGGGCCTCGGAATCTTCATGAAAGCTGTACTGCAGTGTACTTTTGAAAACCTTTGTATTATGGAAACTTTCAAATATATAAAATAGTAAAGAGTAACCCCTCATTTCATTTAAATCCCCACCTACTTCTCTCTACCCCTCACCCCACTGGATTATTTTGAGGCAAATCTCAGATATCATATTATTTCATCTGTAAATATTTCAGTGTGGATTTCTGAAAGGTAAGGACTTAAAAAGCACAACCACAACACCAATTCTTTATTATCATCAATTTCCACTTAGTGTTTGTTTCCCCAATTATCTCAAATTTTAAAATATTTGTTCAAATCAGGATACTTAGGTCTCATACGTGGCATTTTGTTAAGTCTCTTTACCTCCTAAGGTCCAGACACTGGGATAGACTGGGGCAGATACTGACAGACAGACTAGAAGACCCCTGGGCTCTGAGCCTCATCGTAGGACAATTTCCGATGGTTTCAGAGGAGAAGATTTGGAGCTCTGGCCATACAAAGACAAAATTTTTTTATAAGTTGGTAAGATCTTCAACAACGGGGTAAGAGGAGAGAGCTACAAATGCACCCTTTAAAGAATGGCACAAAAGTGTCCTGAGAATGGCATAAGGAACACTAAAGGCAGTGAATGGATTGGTCACTGTGTCTTGGTCATGGGATTAGGAACAATTTGAAAAGCATTAATTCGGGCTGTTGATCATATCTGGCCCCTTTAGGTAAGCAATGTGTGTACAAGTGGCCAGTACAGTGCCTCGTACATGGCAGCCAAGATGGCTTTCGTATCTTCTCCTAAAGCCTGTAATTCTTTCCCTAATGCACTTGAACCTCAAACAGATGCAAATATTCTTCAAAAGAAAAGGAGGCCTTTGCAAGTGACTCAACATTCCTTGTACTTACCCATAATAACTCTGAGAATTATCATTTATTGATGGCTTACTAAGAACCAGGCCATGTGTCTAGCAAGAGTGGTACACGGAAGAAAACCGACGGTTATTTGTGGAATGAATGAACAATGTTACTGAATGCTTTACATTTAACCTTCAGAGCAATTGCCACCACCTTATCATGGAGCTTATTATCTCTATTTCACAAAGTCATGTAAGAGCAAAGAATATGGATCTCTTAGTCTGTTCTAAGCGCTTTATGTATATTATCTCATTTATCATCAAAATACAGCTGCTGTATGAGTTAGGTACCATTATCCCCATTTTACGCAGGCATAGAGTTTAAGTAACTTGTCTAGAACACAAATTATAACTGATGGGACTTGATTCAAATCTGAACAGCCAAAGCGGTTAGCAACAGTATTGGAAGGAGAGCGGAGAGCAGGGCAGGACCACCACTCCCAGTTACAGATTCTTTGCAGGAGCAAGACCAAAACTGCAGGTTCAGAGGTAACAGAGGCAACCTCTGACTATCGCAGATCCCTTTACCTCTTCCTGTCATCAACATTGCCTCTTCCTTGCTCTGAGAAAGGATAATTGTGCTGCGGGGCAGGAAGCAAGCGTTACATAAAGAAACCTCTGAAATCAACCGGTTGGTTTTGGGAGCAGACTGACTAAACTCGTTTATTTATTCCTCAAGCATTTATTAAGCACTCACTATGTCCAAAACACTGCTAACAGGCTAGTGTACGAGCTCCCGAGAATAGCAATCCTGGAACTTCCTGGAGACAGAGGCAGAAGAGGAGGGCTGGCTTGTTAGGAAGGTTCTCCCACTTTTTTCTTCTCAGGAACTGTTCTACCCTCCAAGGCGACAGAAGCAACAACCTTCATTCTTGGGTCGCACAAACCTGAGAATGAAGAGTAAAGCACTGCACACAGAACTAGACTAACACCTACGGAGAAGCATCATAAACTTGAAACTCAATCCCCCAGGCCTGATAACGTATAGGCTAGCTTTCCAGGAAGAGAAGAGATAATAGAATTTGCAGAGGCAGGAGCTCCGAGTCCTCTGGTACGGCAAACCCTAGACTCTGGCCCACAATCCCAGGTTTCTGTGCAAAAACCTTTTGAGCTGAATGCATACATTGTCCTCTAACAATGCAAACGTGACAGCTGCCTATTAAATAATCGTCCCGCCTCCGTTTAGAGCAGTTCGTTCGTGCCACAGAGGCATCTTCTGCGCTATAGTTATGCAACCTCACTCGCAGCGGGAGTTATTTCCTGTGCTTCTGGCTGCGCCAGATTGATGTAACATGCCTACCCTGAGCTTCAATGGAAGTCGTTCTCCATTAACAATAACTCCAGCTTTCTGAGATGAATGCCCTGCAGAGCATACCCCTTGCACAGTAGAGTCTAAGGTATTAAAACTCTTTCCGTCTCTCTCGCTCTCTAAAACGCGCGCGCGCACACACACACACACACACACACACACACACACACTCCCTCTGCATGCAGCTTAGGAGACTGCAGCAGTGCAACCAGAGGGACAGCAGGCGGAGCTCTCTTTGTACAGTCCCTCCCTCCAACCCCCACCAACTAAAAATGAACTCATGCCAGTTCCATTCTTCGTTCTGCAAGGAAAACACACGCGCGCGCGACATAACAGCAGCCTCCAATTTCCTTCTTGAGCACACTGTCATTCTAATCTCTTCGTTCAAATAACTCGGGTATTCCAAAGCGAGTAACGAGGAGCACCGCGCCGCAACAATGCAACCTCCCGAGCTGCTCCCGGTGCAGCTCCCACCCCCGCCCCCTTTCGCGGCGTGCCAAGTTTGGAGCGCGCGCACGCACACGAGCGCGGTGCCTGCGTATCCCTCCGCCTCCCTCCTCTCCCCGCTCGGTGGCTCGACAACGATTTGGGAAATGAGGGGAGGAGGGAACTACTTTCCTGAAACTTGCTATGCTGCACACGACTTCGAGTTGCAGTGATTCGCCCGGAGGCCGCAGCTTTTAGTCCTCCTACCCACACGCCCTCACGGCCCGGGCAGTCCGCTTGGCCACCCCACCCCGTCCCCTCTCTGGCCCTCCGGAAAGCCGGCGGCCCGGGGAACTCGCCAGGGACTACTTCGCCTCCTTCTCCCGCGGGCGCCCCCGGTTCGGGCAGTGGCGGCGGCGGCGGCGGAAGGAGCGGGCGGCGTGAGCGCTTCCGCCGCCCCCCTCGCGGCTCCCCTCAGGCGGGTGTGAGGAGCTGGCCCGCCGAGCCGCTGGTGGCCACCGGCTGGTGGGGAACTCGCAGCCACTCTCCTGGCCTTCCCGCCGCTTCTCGGGACCCTGCCCCTCGGCCGCACAGCTCTCCTTCGGTCCGGGTGGGGGCCATCGGTTCGCCTGCCCCTTCCTCACACGCGCCCCGCCGTCCCCTCCTCCCCCTTCTGGAGCCTTCCCGGCCGGAGCGTGTCTGGAGGAATCCGCTGCCGTGAGGCCCCTCGCCCGCTTCTGCTCGTCCCGAAGGACCGGCCCGGTCGCCGCCGGGGGCTGAGCGGGCAGCCCGCGGCGAGGCGGGAGATGGTGGGGTGGGCTCCCGCAGGACCGCGCCGCCGCCGCCTGGAGCCTGGGCTCGGCACCCCCCCGCCGGCCCCCACCGAGTGGAGCCCTGCTTCCTTCTCGCCGCATCCCTGAGGGAAGCGCCGCCTCTGCTCCTGAGTTCTCCGCCCGCCCGCTGCTTCCTGGCCGGACCCCGCCGCGCTCCACCCCAGTCGCTGGAGGAGCTTCTCTCCAGTCTGCCTTCGCAGCCCCCTTTCTTTTTTTTTCCTTTCCTCCCAGCCTCCCTGGCCTCCTTGGATCCCTTGACTGGGCGCTGAGCAGGGGGAAGAGGCTGGGGTCGCCACGGCAGAGGTTGTCGCCGCCACCCCCCTGCGGGGGTGGCCGGGGTTCCCGGCTGGGGGGGGCACCGTTCTGGGTGAGGCATCCACCATGGTGAGGCCCCTGAGCCGCTGCCCCCGCGCCCCCCCGGCCACCGCTGCCTCCTGCCCCTCGGTGCTGCTGCTGCTCCTCCGCCTGCTGTTGCTCCTCCATCTCCAGATCGGATCACGGTGAGGGAAAGATGAGCGAGGAGACGGCGACTTCTGACAACGAGTAAGCACCTTACTGGTCTTGATTACTTACCCCACTACCCCCCGATTCTTCCTCGCCACTCCCCAAACCCCTCCGAGACTTGGGTGCTTACAACCCTGGAGATTTCGGTGCATCTTGTTCTGGAGAAAACGTTTGATTTCTTTAGCCATTTTATTTAATGGCAGCAATGCCCCCACCCCCACCCTCACCCTCACCCCAACCCCCGGCATTTAGTTGCTTTCTTTTGGGAGGAAGGTATTGACTATTCGGCTGGGATGGCAATTGTACGTCCCTGAGATGGAGTAATGTGGATGGATGGAAAGGTGTTGAAATTACCCTAGTGCCGAAAAGACCTCTGGCCTGTCCTTTTTCACTTTAGCATACCAATTAACATATCTTGAATATCCATCCTGCCTCCTTTATAGCTTTTTCACTTGGAAACTAATGTGTGGGAGCACCTCCTGCAGCAAACTGCTCTTGAATCTTAATTCGATGAGTCAGTGACTCTTAAATATCGATTAAGCCTCCCCCTCCCCCCCTTTTAAACTTATGACCTGTAAGATTCTTGTTAAAAATGGGGCGAGGAAAACATTTTTATAATTTAATAGCATTAAGGACACCTGGAGTGTGGGAGATGTTGAACTATTTTGCCTTCGTGAATACTGGGCTTGTCTTTACTAGAATAATAGAATAATTTTGAACGCTAATTTTTATCTTTCAGCTATATTGAAACACTTTACCTTGATTTAATAGTATTTACATTGCTGAATATGTTGACGCCTTCATTCATTAACTTCTGGAGCATCCCGGCTTAAGTTTTTGTTTATTTGGGCTGTTCTTATGTTTTCCAAACGAAATACTTTGCCTTTTAAATATTTTGCTTTAACCTAACAGCTGCCTGGAGGAATAATGATGCGGCAATAGTTTTCTGTTGAGATGGGATTTAATTCCACGCGGAATATTAGCATCCGTTTGATTGTAATTAAATTCAAGTTTTGTTTATCTTGGAGGGTTGGAAAGAGTTAAGTGAGTTAGGACTACTCTTAGGATGCATTCCTTTAAATAAAGTGCATTCTTCGAGTCGGACCTTTTTGAGAGGGCTTTAAAGTCCAAAGCATAGACCTGTTTAACGTAAAATAGCTTGAGAAATGCCGAGCAGCGTCCCCCAGGCCCCAGCGCTCTCTTCTGATGAGCGGGTGTGGGAGAAGGTAGATTGCTGCAATGTCAGTGCAGCCTAGAAGCAGAAGTGGCCGCCATGTTCTCTCTCTTTTTGTGAATCGCCCTCATTTGCATAGCACACTCTTCATTCATAAAAAATAATTAAACATCCATCACCTTGGACATGTTGAAAGGATTACCCAAGAAAAAAATTCGAAGCTCAGCTGCCTGTCTTCATGTAGATTTTTGAGTTCAGAAAGTGAGGAGAAATTCGAAGTTATAGGATAAATTCAAAAATACACGCACACACAAACAACTACCCCTGTTCTCAGAATGTTGACACAGTTATGTGGGAAATATCAGTTCGGGGAGGTGCTGGGATCACGTGATCGCCTTCATTCATAAAATACCTGGCTGTCCATTCACAGTGCAGTACACTGACTGCTTTCCTCAGATTAGACCCAGTTTGAGAGAGATCAAGAAGTATCTCAGATAACGCTTAGTTGGGAGAAAAACTGCTAAAAATTCTGAACAGAATGGCGATAATTTTTACTGGTATCTTTCAAGAAAGTAGCCTGGATCAAAATGTCAAGTTTTATTTTAGAGATGGGAAGAGACGAATTACCACATTAAAGTAAAATATTAAATACCTCCTTTTTGAATGCAGCTGTTAATAAAGTTAATATGGGAATGTGAATTGACACACGTGTAAAATACAGTTTTCAAATGGACTCTTTTTGTAATACTTAGACATGGGCAGATGAAAGTGCAAATTTTTGGTGTAGTGATTATCAGTGGATGATACCGCTGTTACACGAAAAATGAGTAAATATTCCTTGTGGTTTTAGTCCCAAAGATGTTGATATTTGAAGCACCAAATGGCAATTTTCCTGATAGGATTGCCTTTTTTTAAAAATAATTTCAAATGTACTTATATGGGACTATTTGGAAATTATCCCTCTCACCTAGACGTTAGAATTCTGTTTTCACAATTTTATTCTGCTTTATTAATAAATTTTTCCCTACTAGGGGCTTTGTCATGTTAGTTTTGTTAGGTCAAGAATAATATGTTTTAGTATATAATATTTTGCATTGAGATATTAACTCTTCATGGGGGCAAACCATTAGGGGTTTTACTTAAAATTTTTTTTATTTTAGAAAGTGATGTGTTCATCTAGTAATCGGGTTTACTAGAGCCAGCATTGTTTGTGCATTGGCTAAACCCCAAAGAGTGGAATATAGACTTTATCCTGATAATTTTTATATCTCATTTTTAATACATAATATGTAATATTTTGAAATGGCAATTTATTATTTATAATCATATGTTATAAAAAACGAAAGAAATATATTATGACAGATGCCCTTAAACCCTGAGTATAGTTGAAAACTGCTCTGTAATATGGATTTTTGGAGGGCCTTTTCTATATTTTTTTCTTTTTCTTTTCTTTTTTTAGAATCCACAGTCAGGTATTTAATTACAGTAGAGACTGTTCTTAACACTTGAATGTTTTTTTATCTGATTTCGACCTTTAAAAAGAGTAAAAATCACCAATATCTTGGAAAATTGTTAGCATTTTCTAGATAGCTATTGTGGTAAAATCCAGTAAGGCCTTTAGAGGCCTCATTTCGAAATCCTTTAGTACATGCAGTATTATTTGAAATTAGAGTTCTGTGTAGAGAGGTAGATAAGTTCTCAGATGTTGATTTTGAGTATGTATTTAATCAAGAATTACTGAAGGATCTGTTTTAAGTCTGTAACATGTTGTCTTATGCAGAGCCAAACTTGTGGAAGGGTTGGTGAAAGTGTCCTTTTCTTCAACCTTCAGTAAAAACTGGAACTGCATTAAAAGTACCACTAAAAAAAATTTCTCTTTGCAAGAATAATATTTTATTTCAGGTAATGTACAAAATGGTCTTTCAAGTGAATAATAATAATTTATTTGCATTTCTACCATTCAGATAACAAGTCTTAACGTTTGGTATATAACCTTTCCTTTCTTGTGCTGTTGATGAGGAATCATACTTACTGGATTTCTACTGTGTGCCAAGCACTGTGATAAATGCTTTATACATGTATTCTATAATTTAATGTATATACATGTATTCTTAAAAGAGTAGAATTGCATAGTAGATAGTATCATACCTTAATGTGAACATTTTCCTATGTCATTAAATATTTCCTAAAACATAATTTTTAATGGCTACATTATATTTGGTGTATAACGTGTTAGTTTTAATCCATCTACTATATTTTTGTTGTTTCTGAACAGCTGTGTTTGATACTGAGTTCTGCCTTCATCCAAATCTGTTTTTCCTTGATATAGTCTGGGAATGGAGTAAAAGGAGATGCAAATTTTAAGTTGTTTTATTCTTTCTGCTAAATTGCCCTCTAGAAAACTCAGTGTGTGAGTGCTTATGCCTTGAAATGTCTAGTTCTCTTTGGAAAAAATGTTGCCAATTTTGTAGGTGAAAATGAGATCTTGTTCCTATTTTTAGCTTATGCTGACTAGTAAAATTGATTTTTCATAAAACTTGTTAGGTTTTTGGGCAACTGAACTGTTTTTAAGTATATTATAAATAGAATAAAGTGATCATACACAAGGCATTTGCAGAAAATTTAACTTCTATCAACTTCTATGCAGTATGGTATAATGTAAAGAACAGTGGACTTGAAATTGGGAGATGCATTTCTTAACTGTCTTAACTGTCACCGATTTATTGTGTGATTCTGGGCTAGTGACAGCCTCTGTGGCCCTCAGTTTGCTCATTTGTAAATGAAGGAATTTGAACTAGGCATCACTATGGGCCCTCCTTGTGCTAAATTAGCTTGAAGTAATGCAGTGATAGACATATTGCAAGTCACTAGACTTGTAACATACATATCTGTTAACTGATCTATTTTATTAGATTGTTGTTTTTAACATCTTAAGCAAATGAAAGACTTCCAGTAGGGATCTGGTTGGATGATGAAGTAAAGCATGAATTTTGAAAAACCAAGATAAATTTGGAAACAATTGGTGCATTCGTAATCTTTTAAGACTTTCTTATTTTGAGCTTAATAGCCATATGTCTTTGATAATATATATGTACTTCTCGCAGATGGAGAACTTTTTAGGGTTCTTTTTCTTTTAAATAAATAGGGCCTCTTGATGAATAAGTGAGCAAAAGGCTGTTGGGCTTAAACATCAACTTGAGTAGTTCTAAGAGGAATATATTAACATGATACCATCCCTCATGCTTTGTTTACTGACCAAGAAGTGTCGAAACAAGTCTTTTCATTTGGTTATTCGAACAAATCATATTAATCTAACACTAAGGAATAATTTCACATTTATTCAGTGTAAGAAGTTAACTCAGATAATAAATTTTTTCATTCTTTAATATTTGGGTTTAATTCACTGTTTATTTCAAGTTTTATATCTTAGCTGCATCTCATTTTGGAGTCCAGAACCAAAGTCGTTACAGATCCCTAAGATGTTGTTTTTGTGGCACTCAGAATGGTTTGAAATGAAATAAAAACTATTGATGTATTTTTGGTTAAGCATAGTTCTTTTTTATTTATTTATTTGTTAATTTTTTAGGGGGGAAGTAATTAGGTTTATTTACATATTTTTTAATGGAGGAACTGGGGGATTGAACCCAGGACCTTGTGCATGCTAAGCATGGGCTCTACCACTGAGCTGTACCCTCCCTCCATTATTTTTACTAAAAACGTAGTTCATTAGTAATGGATCTCAAACTGAGGAGGTAAACTGATTTAGACATAGGGTCTTAGTATTCAGAGGATTTTTTATACTAATCTCTAACTGAAAGTTGTTTACATTCATAATTGAAGAAAATGCCAACAAACCAAAGCAGCGTTAGAGGTACTTGTGACAGCAGTTTTCTAGGGCTTTCGTAACAAAGTACCACATGTGTGTCATCGCCATCTTTTCATAAGGACACTAGTGATGTGATACTGGGTTAGGAGCCCACTCTACTCCAATATGACCTTCTCTTAACTGATTACATTTGCAGTGATCCTCTCCAAATAAGGTCACATTCTTTGGTATTGGAGGTTAAGACCCAACATCTTTTTGGAGGGGTTCAATTCAACCCATAATACCAATACAAATAAGATTTTTTTTTTCCTTAGAGTATAGTACCTGCTTAGTTGTTATAGATATCTTGAAATACCACTTATAGTCATCACTAGTTTGAAATTTTTATCGTTATTGAATCATTGCTAGAGCTTATATTTTAATGTTAATATAAAAACATCTATTACTGTATAAAAACTAAGAATATTTTGATTATTTCAATATAATTGATTTCTTTTTTAATCTTATGTATTTTGTTTTAAGCCTTTAATATTCTAAGAAAAGGGGCCATAGGCTTCACCAGACTGTCCAAGAGGTCCAAGGCATGAAAGGTTAAAATCTTTGCTATACTGAGGCCCTGAAGGCTGAATGCAAAGATAGCGATATAAAACAGAAAGATTAAGAAACATGAAGGATAAGATGAACAAATCTAACATACAGCTAATAGTTCCAAAAGGGGAGATGATAGGAGAGAGGAAATATTCAGAGATAAAGGCTGAGAATTTTCAAAAAGTAGCAGATTAAACCCAATTCAGTGAACTACAAACAACAAAGCCTCTCAGACTGGGTTTATGGTGAGGTTGCAAGAATGTCAACGTGAGAAAATCAATGTAGTTAATCACATTTAAAGATTAAGGGAGAGAAATTATACAATCTTAAATGCCAGATTGTCATTCAGTCTCTGCCCATAATATGGAAGTAAATGTCCATAATTTATAGATTCATAAATGTAAATAGATTTATATATTTTTTTGCTTCTGAGAATTTCAGACTTATTTTTCTGATTTAAAATTAGAATGTTGGGAGTGTTGGATTTGGTCAACTTGAGTTTCTTTTAGTTCAAAAATCCTAAGTGTTTTCTTTGTGCTTCTGAAACCCACATTTAATAGATTATTCATGTTACTTATAAGTGTAGGATTGACTGGTAGAAATTGCCTTGTATCTGAAATTTTTAAATTACCTTGGGAGGTATTTTCTTTCTACATTTAGAGTACAAAGAGTAAACTTTGGTAAATTCAAGAGTAATTGGTTATTAAATTTTAATCTGATAACAGTTTTATCATTTTATTTCTAAATGTTATCTATAAAACAGGGATTACAGTTTAGATAAAGACCATTCTGACTTGGAATATAAAATGTAATTGTTTTCCTGGTCGTATTACATGGTACTGTTGCTTATGATTAGATGCATCTTGTTTGTCTATTCACCTGGTTAGAGATTACCTTCAGAGATACAGAGTATTTGTTAATGGCTTCTGTGTATTGTATCCAGTAGTTGGATAGTAGAATTTTAGTTGCTGAACTGGATATATGGATTTCTTACTATTAGTAACTTTTTCTTCAAGAATTTAAGTTCAGTGACATTTGAGTGCCCACTGGGCACTTGACTTTTCCTTAGCCCTGGAGATACAAAGATAAGTAAAACCTGATAACTGCTTTCACTGTCGACCAAGGGAACTAGATCCCTCTGAAATGTGCTGAGTGCTCTGCTTTTGAAGTTCTTCACGGCTCAAGGAGAAAGTGATTCTGCCTTTGGTGGATGGCAGGGTGAGAGTTGTGTGTGAAGGAAGGGTTCAGAAAAGAGATGGCATATCAGGGGTCAGCTGCAGATGAGGGCAGTGAGAAGAGGAAGGGCATTCCAAGAAGAGGGGAAAAACCGAAAACAAATATAGAAGGAGAAAAGGAACGTGTGTTTGAAGAAAAGCAGCAGCTTTTTGGATACAGTGGTTTGGAGGAGTGGGGAGAGGAGGTAAGAAAATGTTGGGGGCCAGATTGCTTGTGGTCTAGATTTGTGCTTAAGTATGTGTCAGCAACCTTGGGGCAAAGGGTGGTGCCTCGTCCTGGAGTTTGAGACCCACAAGATGCATGTGACAGAAGCTTCTGCAAATCAGTTTTTCTTGAAAAGTTGAGGAAATTTTATTTAACTTGTCAGTAATAACATTAATTTTTAACAGAGTGCCCATTGATTTTTCAGATAAAGCACAAATTGCTCAAAGAAAATTTATTCTTTGAGTTAATCCTCCTCGTGCCTCACCACAGCTCTTAGGTCAGTAAGAGTGCTTAATGAAAAGCACCAGCTTAAGTCTTTATCGTATAGGCAGTGGGGAACCATTATTTTAAGTGGGGGAGTAATAGCAAATTTGTGTAGAAAGCTGAATACTGGGACTTGTTTGGACAACTGATAGGAGGGAGAAGAAAAGGAACTACAGGTGATGAGGAAGATGTAATAAACAAAGCAAAAAACTAGATGAAAGTAGTGCATTTGGAACTGTTGAGTATGAATTTAAGGCAGTTCAGATGACTAGTGAGTATGATTACTTCCCTGGATGTGAAGGAAGGAGTAGGAATGGTGTGGGATGGCTTCAGCATTTTAAATTTGGGCTGCTGTGATGCTTTTAAATGAAGTGGGAAGAGTCAGAGAAAATTTTTAATAGGAAAATAATGCAATTTTGAGCTTTTAATTTTAATATTTGTGGGTACCGAGCTAGATATCAAGTAGAAAAAGTCTCATAAGGTGTTTTAAGTCTAGGTTTGTTGCCCAAAGAAGGTTAAAAGTTAGAGGTGATGTCTTATGTAAATATAATACAGGCATACCTCATTTTAGTGCACTTCACAGTTACTGCGGTTTTTTGGGTTTTTTTTTTTTTTTAACAAATTGAAAGTTTGTACAGCCCTGCATGGAGCAAGTCTATCAACACATGTTTCCAACAGCATTTGCTCACTTTGTGTCTCTTTGTCACATTTTTGTAATTCCCGCAGTATTTCAAATTTTTTCATTATTATATTTGTTTTGGTGATCTCTGATGTTACTGTGACTCGAGTTTCAGGTGATAGCATTTTTTTTAGCAATAAAGTATTTTTAAATAAAGGTGTATACTTTTTTTAGGCATAGTGCTATTATTACACATGTAATAGGCTGCAGTATAGTATAAACATAACTTTTATACGCACTGGGAAACCAGAAAATTCATGTGATTGACTCACTTTATTTCAGTGGTCTGAAACCAAACCTGCAGTATCTCTGAGATGCCTGTAGTTGAAGCCAGTGGAAAATTGCCCAAGGAGAATATTAAGTAGTAACGGAAAGATGAATAGTGAGAAACAGCAGTGTTTTTAAGGGAGAGTAAGAAGAGACACCAGAAAACAGAAGAGTCTTGAGAGGTAGGAGAGTTCAGAGAAATAGTATTAAAGACAAAATGAGAAGTGATGAAGTGGAGAGAGCAAAAAGTAAGGTTATATTTATTCAAGGGGAAGTTAGGAGTTGAGATTATTGGATGAGGGGATGTCAGTAATGGAGAGGAAGAGAAAGATTTAAGGAAAAGTGTGTAATTGGGAGACCAAGGCCCAGGAAAGGAGTCTGTTATACTGTTTTACTGCGTGTGTCAGATACTGTTCTAGATTTAATCCTTCTAATGACCGTGTGAGCTAAGAATTATCCATAGTTTACAGATGAGATAACTGAGACTTAAGAGAGGTTTAGTAACTTGCCCGCAGCCACACAAGTGAGTAAGTGGTAGAACTTAGATTCCAATTGCACTGTATTTATACCACACTATACCTCATATATTTAATGGCCAGACTCGATTTCGAAGAAAAAAATTAGCTTGAAGTCATAGGTTGATACTTAGAATTGACAGCTGTTTTATGGAACTGGAAGTTTTGGCAAAGTTAGAGAACATGAAGAGTGAAATGGGGAAAATCAAAAGATAGATTTTGATCCAAGAACACAAACTCCAGACTCCAGAGTGGTAACATGAGGGAAGATTAAAGTAGAAACATGTTGTAGTAGCAGAACCAGGATTTGCTAGGATATTTTAAAAAGTCAACAACATGGCTGTTCAGGTTGCTGGGTATTGGAAATGATAGGATCTCATGTGATAATGGCCCTATCAGGAATGAGGGATGTTGGGAGTTATGAAATAGAAAGATAGATGTGTGAATAAATTACCCAGATTTGGATTTTAGTAAGAGCTTTAAGGTATTGATTGATCTTGTAGGGCTTTATCCAAATAAATTGTATTGTCTTTGACAGAAGGTTTTGTATTTTGGGGCTACTCCAGTGCTAATGTGGTTAGAAGGGCCTTTTCAAAACAAAATTCACTAATAAAATTCTACAATTAACTTGGTGTTCACAATTAACATGATCCTGTGGTTAATGCTGACTATCGTATTAAGACTTTGGCAAGTCATATAACTGGTCTCTGTGCTTGATTCTCCATCTGTAAAACCAGGATAATATGTCTCTACTTCAGAAGTATGTTAAGATAAAATGTAACCTCCACTTCTCTAAATAACATTTTTTTTTCATGGCAATAAGAGAATATTAAAAAGAACTCTCAGTTCTTGAGAAGAAAGGTACTATATTCATGAAATAATCAGTGTTCATTTTCATTTAGCCTGAAGGTAGGGTTACTTTTTAAAAAGGATTTTTGACCTGCTGGAAAATTGTATTTCCGTTTAAATGTTAAAAATCAGCTTTTTAAAAAACTTAAAATCTAAACATTTCCAACAAGCAGAAAATAATATGAATCTGTATTATGAACATTTTTAAAGCAATTTTAATATCTGAGCACATTTTGGAAGTATATATAAGTAGATTTGAATCTTTGTATAAATTTCAGTGGAAAAAGCTATCTTTCTCAGTTGAATGAAAGCACTTTCATATTATGTGGAGGGCAAAAATCTACTTTCATGGAAAAAGGGAAGCAGATTTTTTTTCAGGTTATTAAATATTTAGACATTTAATTTTTTGCAACTATAATCAGACTAGAATACCTGTTGATAGATGAGATAGGTTAGGTGTGCTAGCTAGTTCATTGCTCTTGGTTTAGCACTAACTTTAGTTTGGACAGCTAAAGGTCTGTCATCTTATGTTTAGTTCACTTTAGAGTCGTCAACAACTAAAGCAAAAATTTGTTAAATATTTTGATTTAGCTTGATGTTTAGCATTATTCTGAAGTGGTATAATTTGTTAATTCAAAAACAATAGCTTTATATACATAATTACTGAAACTTAGTTTAGGAATGAATTTGAAGTTAACTGTGAATCAAGATTTTGAATGAACATAAACCAGAAACTTAAAAATATGATGATGAAAAATGTATATGCTTTTTCTCTTGAGAATTATTTGATCCAAGAAAACCAGACTTATTAACTTAGTATAAGTTAAGAACATATAACAAATAACTTTAATAAGTAGTGTACAAATTAAAATCTTCTACTGTATTAAGATTATTTCAGAAAGGAAGGGGAGAGACAGGAGATGAATGAGACAAGCTAGCCTCTAACCACCTTAGTTTTCCTTAGCAATTTTTCCTCATCTTGATAATGTAGTAGAGAGCAAACTTAGCTTCTAGGTGAGCCAAAAAAAATTGATCTTATATAGATGCTATTGTTTTTGAGTCTAACTGTGTCATGTGTACTCGACCCTGGCATATGTCAAATAAAAGTAGTTTGACTTATTACTGGCTAACTTCTAGTTGCCCATTTTTGCATTTACCCTGTCTCAAGTAGATTTAGCTAGATAGCAGGAGCAAAACAGTGAAACTAAGCTGAATCCTTTTAACCGACTTCTATAGTCTGAATGTTTGTTTCCCCACCAAATTCATATGTTGAAATCCTAACCCCGCAAAGATGACAGTATGAGGAGGTGGGACTTTTGGGAGGTGCCTAAATCGTGACGATGAAGGTTCCAAAAAGATCCCTGTCCCCTTCCACCAAGTGGAAAGTCCCTAGCTGTGAACCAGGAAGAAGGCCCTTACTCAACCATGCTAGTTCCTTGATCTTGGACTTCTCAGCCTCCAGAACTGTAACAAATAAATTTCTGTTGTTTATTAGCTGCCCAGTCTGTGGTATTTTGTTATTATACCCTGAATGGACTAAGATGCTGACCTTTGTTTTGGGGAGGACAAGGAGCGATAATTACATGAGAGAAAGAAGGAAATCAATTAAAAACCGAACGTAGTTTTCACTTGCTTCTAATTCCATACAAATATAGTTTTGCTTGTTTTAATAGTGTATGTATGAGTATTCATTATTTATTTTCACCTGATATTTTTAAAGGATTTCTGTACTTATACATAGTTTTGTATTAATCATTATTTTAATGCCCACAATAGTTCATCAAGCTGTACCATAAGTTTACATAGCTATTTTCTTCTTAGTGAACAGTTTAGGTTTTCAGCTCTTTGCTATTATAAATAACATTGTAATGAGCATCTCTTTTTTTGCATATGATTATTTTTTTCCTGTTCAGTTAATTTCTTAGGATAAATTTACAGGTGTGAGATAATTATGGCAAAGAATATAAGTGACTTTTTTAAAGTTTTTGTTATGAATTGCTGCTTCCAAAATTGTTTTTCCATTGTGGATTATTTATAAATGAAATTTCATTCTCTTATTTCTTAGATTCCATTTTTGTTCTTTAATACCTTTCGGGTTTTTTACGTTGCTCGCAGGACATAATTAAATGACAACTAATATTTGAGTGATTACCAGCATTGTCTTAAAGTCATTTGATGAATTTAGTCATCATAACAGCCATTTTAAATGTTACTACTGTTATTACCCCCATTTACAGAGATGATGAAACTGAGGCTTAGCAGAATAGAATAACTTGGCAAAGATTATGTAGCTAGTGAAAACTCTAAAGCCTGTACTCTAAAACAGTAGTTTTTAAACTGTTGAAAATTGGGCATTTGAGATTTGCAGAATAGATGTGCAACAAAGTCCTACTGTGTAGCACAGGGAACTACGTTCAGTATCTCTTAATAGCCTATGATGAAAAAGAATATGAAAAGAAATGTGTGTGTGTGTGTATATATATATATATATATATATATATATATATATGACTGAATCACTATTCTGTACAACAGACATTAACACAACATTGTAAACTGACTATACTTCAATTAAAAATATAGAAATAAAAAAACTTCTTGACTATAACAATAACAGTGATACTTTTTGACTCAGTGTACATACATACATGGATTCATACACACACATAGCCTTTCTTAAAACAGTTTAGAATTACTGTGATGATACTGGCTGACTTTTGTATTCTATTCTATAGAATAGAATTATATATTATAGAATATTTTATCTATGCTATAGAAAAATGTAATACTGACCAGGACCCTTATAGTTAAAAGTCCCCTGTTGTGAGCTACAGTGTAGTATATGAGATACTGTACTCTAATTGTGTACCTCCTTATTGGTACTGAAGGTTTATATTTATGTTCAGCCTATTATTTCATGAAAATAAGAGAATACTTATTTCTTGCTACCTTGCTCAAAGGTGTAGGATTCTCAGGGGAGAACATTTCAAGGTTGAATTGTGAGGAACTACAGGGGAATTCAGATTTGAATTGCTAGCTAGAGTATAGTTAATAAGTGTTACATCATTGCTTCTCAGATTTCTTCACTGAAGTGCCCCCAATGATAAGAGAATGCATCCCAAAGCAGCCTTTAGAAAGTATATAATAATTATTTTGAAATCTAGTAAACTATCTCAAAGATTTCATATGAATATTACATTTTAATTAATAATAGAGTTATATTTTCAATATGTAATGTTTTTAGTTATTTTCACTAGGGAAAAAAAGGAAGCTTTTAACCATGAAATCTTTGCATATTTATATCCTGTGGCATTATGTGTCTGTAGCTCGCGTGGCACATTCCTGGGTGGAAGGGTAGTCTGGTGAGAGGCAGCATTTGGGGTACGTTAGAGTGTTGCTCAAGGGCAAGGGCATGATTGTGCCCTGTGATTACAGCAGCTGCCCTTTTCAAACAAAAAGTAGGAACATATGGATCCAGCAAAGATTAATACAAACTTTTTGAAGTATGAAGACAATGTAATCACATTGTAAAAAGCTTGGAAGATAACAGGAAATTACCCATAGAAGAAATTTTCTTTTTGCACTCGTATTAAAAGTTTTATAAAGGCAAAAAATACAGAGAAAGGATCTTAAAATTTATTGTTTCTGTAAAAACTTCATTTAGATCAAACGATTTATATAGATAGTAAATAACCTCTGTTGGAAAGAATAAAACTATGCTAATTGGCACACTAAGAAATCTGGTAATTTCTGTATAGGAAAGAAGGAAAAGGAAGCTCAGATTCTAGTCTCAGTTTTGCCATTTGTTTATGTGACTTAGAGCAAATCTTTTAGTGTCAGAGCATCTTTGCTAATGAAGACAGTGATCTTTTCTCATCCATAAATTACTTTTGCAAGGAAACTGTATAAAAATGGATTTATGTATGAGGAAAAGGGGGAAAGGAGGGTTTTCTGGAGGATTGGGATAAAAAAAGAGAGCAGAAGGCAGACAGAAAAAGAATGTTTTAGTAAAACCTTAGGGAGAGAAGGAAAGCTAAGGAAAATGAACCTAGGCCTTAGAATTTAAATGTCTGGGCCTGTTTGAGGAACTAAATGTGATCTGTAGATGTAAGAAATATAGCTTAGTTAAAGGTTACATAACCTACATGTTGAGAAGTAATGCAAAATATCTACATAGGTTATATAACCTATAAATCGGGAACTTTTTGTGAAATATCTACATAGTTAAAATCAGGCTATTTGAGTTGTATATTAAATGCACTGGAAAATGCCCTTTTAAAATGTTTTCAATAAAACAAGTTCATAAGTATGTTGAGAACATGTAGTGGGATGGAGGAGGTCTTAAACACTTTAAAGTGATTAGGGGATGGTAAGTGAGAAAACTTTTTGCAAGACTCACTATTTTTGAAAGATAGCTATTGAAATTCTGTCCATTATTTGAGCATATTTCCCTTATGACTTTATTAATTAAAGGATAAGATAATTATGAGTTTTCATAGGCTCATATGTTAAAGCAGTGTTTGGTATACAGTAAGCTCTGTTTTTGCCAGTATACATTTAGATAGGACCTCAGTCTCATACCTTTCTAAGTTTTTAAATCTGTTCCTCAGTTGTAGTAATAACCTATTATCTTAGTTATGGAGGGATTCCTGCCTTCTTTCTTGCATCTCTAGCCTTGGAAATCATTAGACTTGAAAGGAATTGTTAAAAAAAATGTATTTTTACTGTCTTTTAATTATCTCTCAGTTCTTTCCAAGTGTTTCTATTATTTTATTGAAATATGTTTTTTTTCTCTGCTAAAATTTTCCTTATTTCCATTTGCTACCATTTGGGCCTTATTAGAATCCTTTGAAAGTTTAAAGCGAATAAAACTTTCTGTTACGAAGGAAATGTTCTATTTGTGCTATTCAGTATGCTGCTACTATGTGGCTGCTTGGTTTAGAAGTACTTGAAATGTGGTTTGAGGGACTGAGGAACCAAAATTTTAATTTAAATAGCCACATGCTGCTAATGATTACTATACTGAATGGCATAGTTCTTGAGTGTTTGTAATCCTTCAGTCTCAGCAAATTTTTGAAAACAATGACATGTTCTCTGTTCAATCTTAGCCAATTTGTTGAAGAAAGTTCTAATTTTTTAAATAGGGGGATAGCTAGAGGTAATGCAGATTTTTTCAAAGTATGAAAGTTGCCCCTGGTATGTAAGATAATTTCAGTTGTTTCACAGATGCAACATTAAATTAAACTGACAAGTTACTCCTTTAGCAATAATTTTTGCCCCTTAATAAAATTAAAGGTTCATTTGTGTGTATGCTTGTTTTGCTTTTTTAATAAAAAAGGAGTGATATTAACCTCAATTTCTTGTAGACAAGTTAATATTGTTTGGCTTTTACTATATTAAATTTTATAGTTACTGTTTATTTATGGCTTGTGATGGTTTTGTTTTTTAACTGGCTATAGTGATTAAAATCTTTCCTTTTAGGAACCACCTTTTTTGGATAATACATAAGGCAAAAAAGTGATTGAAGGTAGTGACTATCAAAACAGAAACAAGTTTGTGATATACTAATCTAGTGGAAGAACTGGGATTTCTAGGAAATCAGGAAATTGGTTTTAGAGTGAGAAGAAATTTAAAATTTTAAAATGTGTTTTGTTCTGTAATAATTTCTCATAGATCATACATACCATTTTGGAGTAACTTAACGTATATTCAGTGTTTGCTGTATGTTAAACATGCATTATCTCATTTGACCCTTCACTCCAAAGCAGATTACAATTAACCCTCAATTCTTTTTTTTTTTAAACTCTGTGCACAAAATTAGACTAAATCATTATCTTGATTCATACTGTCATCATTGATCTATATATGGACCTCTGTAGTCTTTTATTTTACTTTTTATTTATTTGACAAATACCAACTCACAGAACAATCCAAGAATCAGGACATTAATGATAACTAACACCTACCTAACATGCTGTTATATTCCTTTGACCTCTTCTCGGAGTATATATATATGTATATGTATATATATATATATATATATATATATAAAACAGTGTCTCATTGTTTTTGAACCCTATAAAAGGAATATATTTATGTATCAGCTCCTGAACTTGATTTTTTTCTCTCAGTAATACATTATTAAGATGGGTCCATTGTTTTTACTATAGTTTTTTATTCATTTGCCCCACCATATAATATTCCATCATATTAAATTACTATAATGTAGACAATCTGTTGTCCAAGGATATTTGAGTTTTTTCAGGTATTTGCTATTATGAATGTTACCACTGTGAACATTTTTGTAACGTGCTTCTGATACAAATATGCTAAAGGTCTTTTTTGCGTATATGTAGGAGTGAAATAGTTGGATTTAAGATGTGTTGTAAATTTTCAAGTTTACAAGAAAATGGCAAACTGTGTCCCCAAATAGTTCTAATTTTCACCCCTAGTAGCAATGTAAGAGAATGGGTATAAAAATTGTACTTTATTGTGGTCTTGATTTGCATTTTCTATAACAGATAATGGTATTTGCTAAAAATGTTTGAGTGCTTACTATGTGCCACTGTTCTAAATACTTACATGAATTAACACGTTTTTAAATCCCACAGCCACCCTGTTGTGTACTGTTAGATCCATTTAATAGATGAAGAAATTGAGGCATGATGAGGTTAAGCTAGTAAATGACAGTTGGGATTCCGACTTGACTAGGTCAGGCTACAGAGTCCAGCATCTGAATTGTTGTGATATTTTACCTCTCCAAATACATATTTATACCATCTCTTTTCCTTTTCCCTTGTCCCCATCAATTTTTGGCCTTTATGTGCTTGTGATGGTGAGTCTTGGTTAGTCTGTCCTTATATTACTGTGTGTTAGCATTGTCCATTGTGTAGCCTTCCTTTAAAAAAAATTTCTTAGAAAACCCCAGTTTCCTCATTGCTAGAACACATCTAATGGCTCATATGATTTCTAGCATTTTTGGCTCTAATATTTTGTAATTTGACAGTCTCCTATACAGTTCATTATTAATTTCAGGATAATCTGTTACTTACATTTTCTTTTTTTAATATTAAAATGTGAAATAGTTTAGTATACTTTTATTTTGTTGTAGTTTTATTTAAAGTTAATTCTTTATTTTTTAATAGACTATTTTTAGTCTATTAAATAGTTTAAAAAATTCTGTCATAGACATGAATGTTAACTGATCTCCACATAGGCTTTTGAATGAAAATTTTTCCTTTGACATTTGTAGGTAATGTCTTTGAAGTAGTTTTTAAAATTAAGCCAGTCATCTTTATTTATCATCTGCTAGGTACTCTATAGATGTTTTGTTTTTTTGTTTTACCTTTTAGGTACTGAGTTGAGAAAATATTATTTTAAAATTATAATTCTAGTGATAGAGGAGAATTTATTTGCTTAATGTTGAATGACAAAGTACTAGACCCAATAATATGTACCTAATTATCCATATATCTTTCTAAAGTAGGGTATTATCTAAACCTTAGATATTGAAGTGTTTAGGTTCTCTAAAAATAGTGTTTAGGCTCGTTTCAGTAAAGAAAATTCTGTTAATTCAAATCCATTATGTCTGTGGTGCATGTTTTAGTGGTAGTTAAATGTTTCAGTGCAGTGGGCCCTAAAGGATCAATCACACTTGTGTGTTGGAGTAGTAGGCTGATAGAAGCAGCCAAACAGATGGCTGTCAGGATGTTGTGGCATTTCTTATTAGTCAAATGTAGTCCTTCTGGATTTTACATTGCTCTTAGGTTTGGCAGAATCGTTACTGTTGATACTAAATGAAATAGCTGCAACAAACATTTATTGAGCATTTATTATATGCCAGAGAAAGGATTGAAACTAACATTTTTGAGGTTACAGATGTTAAGACGATAGGCTTTGGGGATGTAGATGAGTAAAATCTGGATCTTTGCCCTCACGGATTTCTCAATCTGATACTAGAAGTGCATGATTGGTTTTTTGGTTATGTGGGACTTGATTCCTTGCTAGGGGAAAATAGTTTCCCTAGAAGAGTGAGGAAAAACACTGAAAGTAAAAATAACTTCATTTTGAAGAAACATGTTTACATGTTATGCTTAACTTTATACTTCAGTAGTCTTGTGATCTGACAGAGTAGCTACAGTCTTAATTGTCTTCTGAAAAGAATTCACTCTGAAGTTTTTATAGTAGGATAGATTGTGTAGGAAAGGTGAAAGATTAATGTCTGTTAACTCGGAGCTAAGAGTAGATGATTATTGTAAACTTAGTCCTTTTATAACTTTAGACTTGATGTATTGCAAATAAAATTCTATATATTAATGTTTATAGGTTGTGAATGACTTTAATCTTTTCTTTTTAAAAAATTTATTTCTTCGACTAGCAAGAGCTTTGAAATGAGTAATTTGTAACTGTTTATTCCAGTTGGGTCTGGCTTTTATATAAGAGCATGAGATGTGTCATTGTAAGTCAGATGAATGGTTCAAACAGCCTAAATTTCTGATAGGAAGACTAAGGGACATTTTAAGTGAAATACACAGGTTGGTTCCAAACTCCTCGAATAACTTGTCATGAACCTACTGAACCTGTAGGGATTTTTCTCGGTTTCTTCTTAGTTATTTGTATTAAAAATCAGAGATTTTATGAGTCAGAGAGGTCAAGATAGAAGCATTGAAGGGATTACATAAACATGCTGGTCTGTCATTACCTCTTAACAGCCTACATAATCTTGAGAATTTTTCTCTATTGTATACTAAAAGGTTGCCATTCAAAGATATGTGACAGTTATTGGTAAAACAAGTATAAGCTAGTCTTCATATTGCTGTGTTTCTTCAGAGATTTGTGTGTGTGTGTGTGTATATACAATCTCACTTTGAAATAATTTTAGACCTACAAAAATGTAGGAAAAAATATGCAAAGAATGTCCATGTATTCTTCAAGTGGCTTACTAAAATGTTAACATCTTACATTTCCAAATCAGGAAATTAACATTGATGTAGTATTATCTGCTGACCTTATCCAGCTTTCATCAGTTGTTCCAGTAATGTCCTTTTTCTAATTCAGGATACAATTGTACCAGCATCGCATATTGTGTTAAGTATTCATGTCTCCTTAGTCTCCTTTAACCTAGAACCCAGTCTTCTAGAACCTTGGTCTTTCATAATTTTGAAACTTTGAAGAGTACTGGTCAGGTATTTTGTAGAATGTTCCTCAGTTTGGGAGTGTCTGATGCTCACTCTTAATTAAATTGAAGTTAAGCATTTTGGGCAACAATACTATTGAGTAAAGGTGTCCTCATGCTTCAGGAGGTCTATGATGTTGATATATCCCATACTGGTGATATGAACTCTGATCATTTGGTTAAGATGATGTGTGCCAGGTGTCTCAAATGGTAGATTCTTTTTGTAATAATTATCTTCTAGGAGAGCTAGCTTGAAACTATTTCCTATTACACACTTGCTCACCATTGTTAATATCTATTGATGATTCTTGCCTATAACAAATACTGTGTTACTTGCCAAATGGTGATTTTCTATTTCCATCATTCCTTTCACTTTTATTAATTGGAATTCTATAGATGAACTTTCTCTTCTCCCAACATTTCTTTAATTTCTATTACTACAGATAACAGTTCATTACTGTCATTATTTTGATACTCTGTTGTCCTAGTTTTGGCCATTGAGAGCCCCATGTTGGCTTTTGTGCCCTTTTGACATGTTCCTTCTTTGAGCACTTTCTTTTTGACTTCACAAGATGTTCTAGGCTTATCTTGTGTTTTCCCTGCCCCAGCTGTGGAGTCATCCTATTTATCCAAAGAACTTTGGTTTCTTTTATTGGAGAATTATATTTAGAAAGTGTTGTCTGAGTGGTAGGTGTGCTTATTGACAATAGGGTGAGGCTGATGGTACTAACCCCATTTTACAGTTGAAGAAAACTAAGCTGAAGGTTAAAAGTCTTGTTCATTACACTCAGATGAAAGTTGTACAGTTGGGACATAAACTCAAGCCTTCTCAGCCCAAAGTCCAGGTTCTTCCTACTTTCTCTTCTGTGTCACCATAGTTCCTTACTTATACTTGTCTTTTCCACTGATTTGGTTATTTGTCTTTCCAGGCAAGGACAGGGCACAATCTGATTGTTAGTGTTCAATGAAATTATTTGCTAATAATAGGTATAGCTGTTTCAAAACAGGAAATACTCATTACAATGCCAAAAATATTTATTATATGCTTGCTATGGGTAAGGCAGGATGCTAGACATTGGTAGTATTTGAGTATGTGCATGTATGTTTTGGGAGGATATTGTGCTGAGAATGGTTTTTTGTTTGTTTACTTTGGTGTTTTTTTCCTTTAATAAAGGGTTGAGTTAGGTGGTATGGCTGTTGTGAATTAATTCATTATCCGTGAATCCAGATAGCTTAGTGATTTTATATATTTATATGTGCCACCTTTTAATACACTGTCACTTAATTTTAGTAACATTGTGCAACCATTAAACATCTGTTTGCTAAAGCACACTTAAGTAAGCACTTTATGTTGTTGCTTTTAATTCTTAAAATAGCTTCTTGAGTTGATAGAATTTTTTCCGTATTTCACATGAGCAAAGAGACTTAAGTGACATAAAGCTTAATAAGTATCATAAGGTGGTTTTAAATCTAAGTTTCATACTGCTTAATATGTGAAATACTGTTTTCTGTTATATATGAATTTTCTTCACGCTTTCACAGTGTCCCTTAGTTCTCCTGTTGAGGGTTTGATGAACAGGTGTATTCTGTATACCTCCTTGAGGGGTTTTGAGTTCATTCTGCCAAAATTGAAATGCTAGCTTCTGTCACTTACCAGTTTTGTGATCTTGGGCTTTTTAAAATCATGCCTGTAAAATGAGGATAACAATTACACCTGCTTTTAGGTTATTGTGATGGTTAAATGGAATCCACGTAAAGTGTTGAACTGTGAAAAATACCAGGCACTGAGGTGTTAGCTGCCTATTAGTAACAGTAGTAGAAGTAGTAATTAATTCATTGCAAAGAAACATTAAAAGTTCATACTGTAGAATAAGCACGAAGTAATAATTGACAAAACATTTATGATGGACTTCCTGGAATAATTTTGTAAGTCTTAGGTATTTCATGAAATCAAAGAAACTTAGAATGAGAGAGGATTTTTATTAAATAGCATCTTGTCTCTTTAATTTCTGAGGGTGAGGGTACTAAGGCCTGGAATGATAAAATAACTTACCCAAAATGTTACACTTGCATTATATCAATCTCAGTGGAAACTTTCGCTTTATGACTGTTAATTCAGGGTTCTTTACATCATAGTTTTTTTTTCTCCCCACATACATCCATGGAAACCTCAATCTCTGTTAAGGGAAATAATTTATTTGGGGGTGTCATCCTCTTCTTAATTTTTATGAATCATTGATACCAGTAGTCAACAATAATTCCTAAAATATAGCTAATGTAAGTTGAAAGAGAAATATCTAATTTGCCTCTTTAAAGGGGTTTGATAACATAATAATACTTTTAATTAAAATCCCTTCATTAATATGAACAGCAGGTCAATGAAAAAGCATCTCTAAAAACACAATTGAGATCCTTATGTGAGTCAGCAGGGTCTTGGCAAGAAATAGTTTAGCTTTTGGTTGAGTTGCTTATTGATTTAATTTTTAGAAAAATGAAAGAAAAATGCAAAGAAGATATTGATTATCTATATTTTTACCACCCAAAGTTAATCACTGTTAACCATCTTTGTCCCAGGTATTAAAATTCCATTATTGTTTTTGTAATGGTAATTATAATTGAGTTAGATTACTAAATATGTTTTATCTAAAAATAGAGGAGATGAAAAATGTGATATTTTAGCCTCAGTTATTTAAGAAATTTGGTTGGGCACTGTACTCATAAAGTTAGTGAGTCTGTATGTAGACTAGCAAACTATATTTTCTTTTGTAAGCAAAAACAATTGTTTGCAAAACCAGATGAGTTAGAATGAGTAAGTGCAAATTATTTAGCATTTCTTATGACTAAAAGAACCACCTAGACTATGAACTTTTTTTTTAATAGGAGAAAAGCAAATTTAATTTTGTATGTACAGGAAAGCCTCATACATGAGATGTTCAAAGTATATATGGCATCCTGAGCTAAGGAATAGGGCTTCCAAGGACAGAAAGTTTACTCGTAAGATGGTAAGAAGATCAGATGTTGAGTAATTAGATACCTTCCCTGCCATACAGATGGGTCACTCAGATAAAATTTATCCTTGGTAATAATTCTCATTCTGGAAAAGACCTCCCAATTTAAGTCCTTCCAGGTAATTAAGGGAGGGGCAGATGTTTCTTTTGAGTCCACAGAGTCTCAGTTGCCTTTAGCTCAAAATAATCTACATGTGAAAGTGGCACGTATAGGGGAGGCTCATTTTGAACCTTTCTAGTCCCTCCTTTGAAGCTTCCCCAAGAAGTTTCTCAGTCCAGAAGTTGAGTTGCTAGATTGCTTTATCTCGTTCAATTATAGACTGCGAACACTAGATCATCATTCAGGCATATAATTGTAGACTGGATGGCACGTTAAAAAGAAAAGCAGTGAAGTGCTTTGCCTAGTGAGTGAGCTTAGCCCATCATCTAACATTTGTATCTAAAAGGTTGTTATTTACTCTTTTCCCATACACACATAGCCATTGCGACAAATTGGTAATCTACCGATATGATGAGATATTTAGAAACTAGGTTAGATAAGGAAAAGTCATAGGAATTTGCCAAGTTGAACTTGGAAGAGTTGATCAGCAAAAAATATTAGCTGTGTCCAAAATAATTGAAAACCTCATAAAATATTCAGAGTAAACTTAAACTTTCTTGCCCCTGAGAATAAAACCAGATGGAGGTTAAAGGGTGGGGATGTAAATGTTTGTTTTATGCAGAAAACAACTTTCTAATGATGTGAGTTGACTGATAATGGAATGGACTGTCTCATGAAATTGGGAGTTTCTCAACTTGTTAGTTATTTTCAAGCTTAGTTAAAAAGAATTGATCATCTGTATGGATCTTTTCAAAAGGTATCTTTTCTTTAACCTGTGTTAGGTTAGTGTAGATCTTTCAGGTTCCTTACAACTGCTTAAATTCCCTGCTTTTAATTTTTATGCACTTAGTACACCACTCTTTTTGAAGTTTCCATCTTATGAAAAATGCACGTTTTTGTATAAAAATAAAATGTATACTTTTAGAGAAATACCTTACAGTTTGAGATGTATGGATGAAGAGAAAATCACGTATATCTGTTAATATTCTGGTTTAAAAGAGAGTGCACATAATCAGTTTGTGTTCACTTACAAGAAGTTCCTAAAAATTTAAAATATGAAGTTCTTACCCAGTTCAGCATACGTTCCTCTTTAGTGGATGCTGTGAGCTCTTTAGGGCAAGGAAAATATGTTTTTGTGGCTGTTTTAAATTCACCTATGAAATACCTGTATGAAATTTATCCCTGGAATGAAAAAGCCTTCACTCATTGATGCTTTTGGAATCATCATATTCTAGTAGACACCAGCATTACTGAGATCATACGTGGTCCATAATATTCCATACATGTTCCCATATATACATGTTTTGGGGAATGGGTGTGGTTTTACTGTATGTGCATTAAGCATTCCTTATTCTGATCAAGAAGCTGTGGATAGTATGTTTGACTCATTCCAGCTATGTCTGATATAAAAGCTGCTGACCTAGATGAATGAGTGGTGGTAGAATGGTTTGAGTTTTCAGATATTGGAAACTCTTGAAAATTTTTATCTATACATATTTCCTAATATCAAATGGGAGACGTATTCTCTACATTCTTAACTGTAATCCTTTACTTCTTACAGCTTTTAAAATGAAAGTTTATAGATTATAATTTGTCTGATGATGATTAAGGTTTGCTGATGCTTTTTATTTCTCCATTGCCTGTTTTTAATTTCACATAAGGACCATGGTTTGTAGGTTTGTAAGGGCCTTGCTGGCATGCTGTTTTTGTTTTATGTTTTTTAAACTATTCTGTATGAGGACCATGATGCCGATTTAAATCAAATATTGCTCATAATTAAATAGCGTCTCCTAAATTTTAGTGTATTTCCACGAGGTGTCCTAAGTTGCTGAACATTTTTGGAGGCGGAGGATGGAATGATACTGGGCTTTATATACAGGATATGTTGTCAAGATGGACATGTTTACTTTGTGAAATTAGGATTACAGATTTGGGACTTGTTTCTGTGCAGGAGGGAAAGTCATGATTGTGGAATCATTTTTAAAGTAGATGCTGTGAGCTTACATTTAGATTTAAAAATGAAAATATAATTGATAGAGAATGTTTATTCCAAATACTAGTTTTACTTTTACATAATTAAAGCTGGGGATAAAACACGACTTTTTTTCCTTTCTAGTCACAGCTATTTCAGTTGCAGAGTAGAACTGGAACAGCATGGGTCTTAAATCCTTGCTCAGACTCTCACAAGCATTGTTAGTTAACGTCTTGAAACTTCAGTTTCCTCATCTGTAATACAGAATAACACCATTTTGCAGGGTTATTGTCAGAATTAAAGATAAGAACTTTACCCCAAATAGATTAGGCATATAGTAAGAGCTAGATACATGTTTGCTATTAAATGTTTATTATTTGACCTTGGATTGCTTTGTTTCATTTTGACAGTTCTACTGTTTTTTGTAATTATAAAAGAAGAAAATAAAGGTAATTCTAATTCTGCTACTAAGGGTTAGCCATGATGACATCATGTTATAAATTTTTTCCAGATGTTTTAGGGTGTTTTATACACATTTTATCTTTTTATTTCTCCAAAACTGGGTCTTTAGGGTTTGGCCTCTTAACGTGAATGACATATGTAGCTCTTGTAGGGTTTTGATCAAGAGTCATATGACCTGACTCTTTATGTTTTTAAAAGATTACTCAGATGTTCGTGGCTTCTGAATATACTTAAACACTTTTTTTTAAGTTACCTTCTTCTCCAGAAAAGTCCTTTGATATTTTAAACTGAATTTCCAATAAATAAACAGAATTTAGACAGAATTGTCATCTTTATAATACTGACTTTTGTTTTTAGAAAACAAAATGTGCTTTTATTCATTCAAGTCCTTCATACTCTTTAAGTTTTACAGATTTCCTATATTGATCCTGCACATTTTACATTTTATTTTAGTCATTTTATATGTTTTTATTTATATATAATTTTTATTTATTTAAATGTGAATGAGTTTTTTTTTTGTATTGTAATTTCGTAATTCACTGGTAAATAAGAAAGCCAGTTAATTTTTAAAATTTTTCTTATTTCCAACTGCTGCACTGTGCTCTCTTGTTTTTTTTTAAATAAACTTTATTTTTTAGAGGAGTTTTAGGTTCCCAGAAAATTGAGTGGAGGGTACAGGTTTCCCATATACTCCTGCCCAAACACATGCCTAGCTGCTACCATTGTCAACATTCCCCACTGGAGTCCTAAGTTTGTTACAGTTGTTGAACCTACAGTTGTTGAACCAGCGTCCACAGTTCACATTAGGGTTTACTTTTGATGGTGTAGCTCATTAGTCAGAGTTGCTTTAAATTCCTGTTTTGATAATTCCAATATCTCTGTCGTATCTGAGTCTGGTTCTGATGCTTTGTCTCTTTAAATTGTGTTTGTTACCTTTTAGTATGCCTTGTAATTTTTTCATGATAGCCAGACATGATGTATTGACTGAAAGGAACTGCTGTAAATAGGCCTTTAGTAATGTGGTGGTAAAGGGTGGGGTCGGATAGGGGGAAGTGTTTTTATAGTTCTGTTATTAGGTCTCAGTGTTTTTTCCTCTAGCTTTATTCAGTTTTAACTGACAAATAAAAGTTGTTTATACTTAAGGTGTATAGTTTGGTGTTTTGGTATTCATACACATATGAAATAATCACCACACAACATAGTTAACATACCTATCACAGCATATAGTTATTATATTTTTCTTTGTGTGTGTGTGGTAAGAACACTTAAGATGTATCCTGTTAGCAGATTTCAAGTATATACTATAGTATTGTTAATTATAATTACATTGCTGAACATTTGCTCTATAGAACTTGGTCTTTTGTGACCTATGTCTCTGGACTGTGAACTTCTCAAGTACTTCTTTGTTCGTTCCTCCCTCACCCCTCTTAGGTAGGACAGGATGGCTGGACAGAACTGTAGTTGGGTATTTATTTACCTTCCCTTACGTCAGTTAGATTCAGATACAACTTTAGGGGGTTAGACTCTGATTAAACAATTTCTCCTGAGGGCAAACTGTTAAGAAGAACGGTGTGTTCTGGTTATTTCAGAATGCTTTCTTTCCCCCTTCTGGAAGTATGAGTGGATTTTTCTCTGATACTCAACTGTGAGGACTTGATAGAGTACCAAGGTAAAACTTAAAAAGTGAGGGGCACTTCGATGACTGGGTCTCCTTGGAGTTTTTAATATCAGAATTGTCCACACTGAGCCTCCAGCAATTCATCAGTTACACCTCCGGTTTTCCTACCCCAGCAGTGTTTCCTTCCCAAAGAGGTCTGTGTTCTCGGGTTTCTATTCCAATAAATTGTGATTCTCTGTATTCATCTGCCTGTCTCTTCAAGTTTAGGGGCAGCATTTTGCCCTGTACCTCACTTCTCTTGTGAATGTAAGAAGTGTTGTTGATTTTTCTGTTTGTACAGCTTTTTACTTGTTAGCACAGATTGGTGGCTTCCAAGCTTCTTATGGGCTGAATTGCAAACAAAAAATCCTTATTTTTCTAATAAGATATTTGCTTGTGTTTTTTAGGTAAGCAATCATATAATCTATAAATAATGATAATTTTTAAATCAATATGTATGTTGCATTTCTCTTTTTCTTCCTCCCTCTTTAATCATATCACTATAATACTAAGTTTTTTTTACTTCCCCAGTAATGTTGTCCTATAGCTGACTATAATAGAAGTATCCCAGATGTTTTACTTTGAGGTGTGTAATAGTTATTGAATTTTTAATAGCCTTTTACCATATTAGGGAAGTATTTTTCTAATATTTCTTTACCAAGAATATTTTAAAGAATTAATGTTGAATTTTTCCTTTTTTTTTTTAAGCATTGTCCAAGGTAGTAAAGTTTTTCTGAAATGGTGTCTCTTCATTTCCAGATTAGTTCCCTTTTCAGAATTTGAATCTTGGACTACAAACTATAAAAATAGTTTATTAAATTTATCAAATATATACCTAAGATTCTGCTTTTCCTCTCTATGTATAATTTTTACTTATACTGTACATCATTACATTGCTGTTTGTATTGTCAATAGTGCTATTTAATACTATTTAGATGGTGAATGGTGAACTCCTTGAAGAACAAGGTGCCCTTTGCATAGAGTAGTCTTCTATTAGGAAAATCATTCTACCCCTTCCATCACTTTTCCCCTTCTTTCTAATTTACTTCTACTCATCCTTCAGCTTTCTTAGGATCCAGGGTGCACCTGTTACAGGCAAGACAAATCACTCAGATCCAAGATAGTCTTCTCTAAATGACACATAATTGAAACAAGTTTTATATCTTTTGGGTTTTGCTTGGATTGTAAGAATGTACTTGGTTGCAACTCTCAGTGTTATTAGAGTTGGTTCTGGAGGCTCTTATGCTTACCTGCCCCAAGTCAAAAATTACTTGGCCACAAGGGTATAAGGAAATGACTGTTTCTGGAGGAAGGGAGCTCAGAGGAGGAAGGTAGTGGAACCTAGGAAACAGTTTCCTATTTTAATCTTGCTTAGGGCTAAAAATTGTGTAAAACATTTTGTTGTCTTCATTGAGGCTTCTCAGTATGGCACATTAATAAGTTAAAAGTAAGATTAGGGATTTGTATGCTTTTCTGTTTATTTACTCATTGAGGACTTGATATATCTTAGATAACATTGTGTTCAGTACAATACTGAACACGGAAAACAGGGTCCCTGCTCACATGAAACATAAGTCCTATTACTGGGAGATAGACAAGAAATACCTAAAGAAATAAGTAAATAATTTCAGATAGTCATAAGCATTATGAAGAAAATAAAACCAGGGACAGATATAGAGTGTAATAGATGAAGGCTGGAGGGAAGCTGGTTGTTGAGGCTAGTTTAGATTGGGTGAATCTAATTTGAGGACTCATGTTAGCAGATACTTAAGGAGGAATCCAATAGACTATCTCAGGGGAGTCTCCACATAAGTGCAGAGGTCCTGAGGTAGAAGGAAACTTGTGGAAAAGAATGCCTTTGTGGTTGGAGGTAGTGAGTGAGCTAGGAGAGGTATTGCTTTATAAATCACGGTAAAGAGCTATTAAAAGATTTTAGATTACCAAACTATTTTAAACTAGTATTTTAGTTTTGACAGTTGAGTTCTTGTGTTAGTACTTTACTATTTAAGATTATCTAAAGCCTAAGACTAGAGTAATTGTCTGACTATATTGCCTGAAGTGATAAGAAATAAATTATTCTGGTTAGAATTTTATAGTGACAGATTTTTAGTTAATGTATTCAAAATTAAGATTAGTTTTGTAGTTTATTAATATTCTAAATAAATAGTTATCCCAAATACAATTACATATCAGAACTCCTTCAGAAATTTAAAATACAGCTTTCCTAAGCCTCATCCTTTAGGAATCAGGGAGTAGGCTAATAGACTTGGAGATTATGTGCTTTTTTTTTTTTTAAAGTTCTCCCACTAATACTGATAGAGTGAACCAATTCTCAGACATGAGTTTAGGAACCTGTGAACCAGTGGAATTTTTATCTGGAAACAAATTTGGCCTTGATTCTTGGTCACCTATGTGGTCATTATTAAATGGTGTTGGGATTTTATAAGTTTTTTATTTTGTGTTTAAAAGCAAAGTGTATTCAGCACTTTGAAATAAAAAATGTATTAAAATGACATTTAGTTTAAGAAATTAAGGATAAAGTACTGATTGGTTAATTTTCTTTCTTGTTGCTTGCATTGTGTGGGAGATCCCAAAAGCTATGTTTATTTGCATAGTCTTTTAGTTAAAAAAAAAAAGATAAATGCAGTGGTTAAAATGGATAAAAACAATTTATATTTCTGTTAAACTAAAGATTCATTATTTATTTAAGACCAAAGATGAAAACTTCATGTGAAACCAGTCCAGATACAAATGAGCCAGTATTTAATAAGGAATCAGGGGACTTCATATAGGTAGGATTTCTGTCTTCTCTAAAAAGAGCAAAACATTCTCCTAATACTGAGCCTGCATTCCTGAAAGGCTGCTGCTGGAGTCGAGTGTTAAGTATTCCCCTTTATATGACCACAGTCCCACCACTACAAATATTATAAACACTTAAAGCAGTTATCGTTGCTCGTTTAATGTTTGTTTTTGGCCTTTGCTTTAAGCCCTAAGTTACTATTACAGATACTGTTACAGGATGAATCTGAGTGTTTTGTGAATTGTGAAGAAAGAAAATTCAAACATTTATATATAGCTGTTAATTCCTTTCTAAAAGACAGACTGTCTTACTTAAAATGATTTGTTTAACAAAAAGATATTAACAGAATCTGAATTATTACTTTAATTATTCTCTATTCCCAAAGAAATGAGTGTTCCACATTTATTGTATCAATCCATTAGTACTTTTGCGTTCAAATCATGCTTCCAATAAAGTAGGCTTCTCTTTTGCATTTTAAGACAAAACTATTGTCTTGGTTTTCATTATTCTGTATTCCTCAAATTTCCCCTCCTGTCTTAAGACTCTGGCCCCCATCACTGATTCCTTTTTCCCTAAAAGAAGGAATATTTCTCCCAAAGCTCAGCTTCAGTACTATATTCTACTTTTCTTTTTACAGGCTTCTGATTCATTTTCAAAGCTTCCAGAATTAATAGCAATTAAAAAAAGTTGTTGCCCTTATTATTTATTCAAGTTAGTTGTATTGTGACAACAAGGATTGTGTCTTATTATTCATCTTTGGATACTTTCAGTTTAATATGTTATTTGGCTTGTAAAAGACATCCAATTCATTCATCTATATATCTGATTTTTTATCCAACATCGATTATGTGCTCAGGACTGTTGTATTACTTATGGTTCCCATGCCTTTTTAGTTATTTCCTTTAAGTGTTCTTAACCACACTTGATGACTGAACTCCTATTCTAGATTGATGACAAATTCTTTTCCACGTTGTTTACAATATATGTAGCACCACTGGACTGAATCTTTACAAGCTTACAATCTTGAAGGGTGTCTTTGATTACTGTATTTTTTGTATTCACTCCCTGTTTACATAATACTTGTTTTCTTTGTGAGTTCTGTTCAGAACAATAGACTGAAGATTCTGCCATAAATTTGTATCTATAAAGACACTGCTGTATTCCCAGGTTTCATTATTGAAATAGCATTTGGATTCAAATAGCATCTTCCTAGCTGCCTTTCTGTCTCTGCTTCCTCACTATTCCAAGTTTTCCTGATCCTATTTTTCAATATAATTATTCTTAGATATCAGTTTATTACATCCTCCCTGCACAGAAGCCTAGAATAGTTCCCTTTTGCATACACAAGGCCTTCACCAGTAGGATTCCTGTTTAGTCTAACTCATTTTTGTTGCCTTAAGTAATTTTTTTTGACCAAAAGAATATTTATTGAACATATAGATGGATGTTGCTTACACTATACTTCAAGCAGAGATTCCAAATACATTAAAACTGACATCAAAAGGAGTTTATAGAACAGTGTATCTGAAAGGTGATCACTCGGTCACCTAGCTGAAAACCTTTTTTTTTTTTAAATTCAAGTACCATCATTAACAGTGTGTCAGTCGTGTCCCAGTCATGCATATACATACATATATTTATTTTCGTACTTGTTGTCTTAAGTAATCTTCTAACTCAAGCAAGAATAACTTACATTGCATACTCTTATGTCCTCTTTTATGATATGCCACCCATTTTGAATGATATTTTACCTCATCTTAAATCCACGCCCATTTTACCTTCTTCAATATTGTGATGGTCACCTGCTGCTTTAGTATGCCAAGTGTACCGTGACTTTTCTTCTGTTAAGAGCTCCCTACTTTTCGTGGGGAAATATCCCATCTTCACTTTCAGGCCTTTTGAGTTGATTGGATTGACTCTATGTGGATGTGAGTTGTTCAGGCCAGACAAATGAGAGACAATGAGACTCAATTCCAGGACTTTTGAACTCTGAGAAGAGGCAATCTCTGCAGAAACTAAAAGGATTTTGCATACCTAGAGCATACTTAGTTGGGGGAAGTAAGTCAGAAACCTTAACCAGAGCCAACTTTAAAGTGAAGTCAGTTTTATTTAAAATTAAAACCCTTTTGGTTTGAAGTATTGGTCAGTACACTTCAAATGGCTCAATAGCAGTGATCCTGCTAACTTTCTCATATTGGCATTTGTATGTTGTATCCACATGCAGGCAGGGATGTGTGTGTATGTACATATGCAAGAGAGATTGCTGTTTAACTTACTCTCTTAGAGGAATCCAACAGCTCCTTGGAACTGTGAAGAAAGATTAAAATTTTTATTTTTGAATAAATAAATACATGTAAGTGTGGATACTGTTTTTTTTAAATCAGTAAGTTATTTGTATCAACCATGCATTTGCTTGGTTGTAATGGTGATGAAAAGCATAGGTTTTCTATTTAGACCTCCGTTGGAATCCTTGTTCTGTCACTTACCATCTATGTAATTGGGTATTGAAAAATTGAGGAGTTAAAGAAATTTCACTGTAAGAAAAACTAGTTCTGAAATTGAATCTTAGTTATTTTAGTCTAACCGAGAAATGTTACCGAGGAGAGTGTCTGTATTTTGATCCCCATAGGGATCCCTGTTCTTTTGGTTAATTGGCAGCTGCCAGACTTTCTCCTCAGAAGGCTAGATTCAGAGGAACATATGTACTGTCTTTCCACTTTTAAAACCTACTCTGTGCCAGCACAAATTGGCTGGCAGTTCTTGAGTACTCCCTCACCTGCTCTCTGTCCTCACAATTCCAGATACATATCTGATGTTATTTCAAAATGTTCTGTCACAGTCCACCTTTTAAATAGAGTGCTACTAGAATTTTTTTCTGCCCCTGTCAATGATATTTTAGTTGATATGTTTTGGGGGAATGTTTTGTTTGTGAAAGCAGCAGTGCTGCTCACATTTACAACTCATATTATTAAAAATAACATGTATTAGAAACTTTAGTCTTATACAGTTAGAATATCATAATGAGTAAGTTACATATAGGTCAGTAATATCTATATTCTGATAGTTGATATTAATAAATTGAATTACATTGAGCAAGTACCTCCTTATGTAAGATGTATATGTAAATGTGTCCCCATCTACTTAGCAGCTACTCTTGTTTCACAACCAAATCCATTCTTCTTTATAGAGAATGATTTCGGGTTAAACTGTGGTCCTCTGTAATCCTGATGAAGATAGAATGTCGGTTGTGTTATTAGGCAACATTGCTGATTGTTAGCATCTGAACTGGGAGGATTGTGAATGAACTAAATATATATACCTGGTGGAAAGCCAGAGCTTTGGTCTGCCCTGAGTGTGGTGTATTTGTTTAACTGGGTATATCTCTTGCCAGAACTTCAAGAAGTTATGTCATTGACTATTAGGAGATATTTCAGTTCTTGTATGAAATGTGGGGTTTTAAAGCTAAGAGTGTTTCCATACATTCATAATTTCATACCCATGGGGTTTTATTCCCTCATAGCTGAACTGTCAATTAAGGTGCTGAAGAGTAGCCCCTGAATTGCTATGGGGACTCCTGCTGGAAAGAAGTCTTGAAGTTGCCCTGTTATTTCCTGTCCTGTGGGTTTTTTTTTTTTTAAGTTAAAAATGCTAAGTAGGCTCTTCAGGTTGTGTGGACTTTTGATTATTTAGTTCAGCTGAAAACAACTCATTGAGAGTGGATGTTGCAGATGTCCTTTGGTATCATCATTACTTCCATATGTAATATTGTTTATTAGTTGTAGTAGGAAGTGAATTATGATGGAACAGGAAAGTGTTGAATGTTAAATTAAGGTTTTGTTGTATCTGAGGCACTATGGGTAGTACATGGAAATTTAAGATGTGGTAAATGGGAGAAGTTTGAAGTTAAATAATAGAAGATAAAGTTAGAGAAATCAAAAGGGTAGTAACTGCCTAATGAAAGATATATGGTAAATACATTTGAATTCACCAGAAGGAAAATCCTTTATATAAAATTTCTAGAAGATAAGATGAAAGTTAAGTGATGGTCTTTTACCAAGCTGTAAAGAGCGTTCCTGAGGAGAAAATATGATCAAAGGTAGAATTCTGAGTATGTTCATTTTTTTTGGTGGCTACTTTAGTTTGTAAAAGAGAGAAGGTACTGGAAATTACCTACAAGTGTTGTATGATAGAAAATGAATATTCTAGATTTTAAGAATGTCTTCTTTCAATATATACTCACAACTTTAATCTTTTCGTAAGATTCCCTGTTGAATATGTTGGCTGTTAGCTATGTGTGGCTGTTAAGCAATAGTCAGAATTGACATGTGCATCAAATTTCAAAGACATAGAATGAAAAAAATCTAAAATACCTCGTGGATTATTTTCATTGATTATCTATTTAAATATATTGGATATAATGGATTGATTAAAGTATACTGTTATTAATTCCACCTGCTTTTACTTTTTTTTAATTGAGGTGAAATTCACGTACAACATAAATCTAACCATTTAAAGTGTACGATTTAGTAGCATTTAGTACATTTATATAGCCATCATCCCTGTGTAGTTTCAAAACATTTTCATCACTCAAAAAGAAACAAACCCATGTCCATTTAGCAGTTATTTCCCTTTACTCCACCCCCACCCCAAATCCCATGGCAGCTACCAATCTATTTTCTGTCTGTAGATTTATCCATTTTGGCATTTTCATGTAAATGAAATCATAGAATATGTAACCTTTTGTTTATGGCTTTTTTTCCCATTTAGCATCTTTGTGAGGTACAATGCTGTAGCATATCAGTACTTTATTTTTTTAATAGATGGTGTTATATTTCTTATTAAAAGTATGGTATCAAAGTCTCCAGTGTTATTGTGGGTCTGTTTATTTCTTCAATTTTGTCAGTGTTTGCTTCATATAGTTTGGGATTTTGTTGTTTGGTGCATGTATGTTTATAATTGTTACATCTTAATGAATTTACCCTTTGATATCAATAAATCAATATACCTCTTTGTCTCTGATAACAGTGTTTTACTTCTCTTGGTTATTTCATGGACTATCTTTTCTCATCCTTTCATTTTCAACCTATTTGTAGTTTTGGAGGTAGTCAGTCTCTTACAGATAGTATGTAGTTGGATTATGGTTTTTGTTTTGTTTTTTAATCTTTTCTGCCAATTTCTGCCTTTTGATTGGAGAATTTAATCCACTTACATATAGATTAATTGCTGATAATGAACTATTACTGCCATTTTGTTGTTTTCCTGTGTATTTTTAAACTTTTCTATTCTTCATTTCCTCCATTTCTTCTCCTTTTTTGTGCATTTGAGTTTTTGTCATATATTTTGAATTCCCTTCTATTTTCATATGTATATATACACATACATACATACATGTATATATTTTTTCTTAGTTCTTACTGGTTACCATGGGGATTACAGTTAACATCCTACATTTATAACATTTTAGTTTAAATTGATACTGGCTTAGCTTTACTAGCCTATTAAAAGCTCTGCTCCTGTACATCTCTACTCCCTCGTATGTTGTTATTGTCATAGTTTACATCTTTTTACATTAATGGGCCCATTAACATTGATTTATAATTATTGGAAACAAAGGAAAAGTTACAAACTAAAAATACAATAATAATAGCTTATATTTACCTGTGTAATAACTCTTACCAGAATTCTTTATTTCTTCATATGACTTTGAGTTAGTCTAGTGTCCTTTCATTTCATCCTGAAGGATAGTGTCAAACTCCCTCAGCCCTTTAGTTATCTGAGAATGTCTTAATTTCCTCTTCATTTTTGAAGGATAGTTTTGCTGTATACAGTTTTTGGTTGCCCCCTCCCCCCCCCCAGCACCTTAAATGTGTCATCTCACTGCCTCTGGCTGCCGTTTTTCCTATGAGGAGTTGGCTGTTAATCTTATTGAGAATCCCTTGTATATGATGAGTAGCTTTTCTCTTGCTGCTTTCAAGATTCTTTGTCTTTCATTAACTCCAGTTTCTATCTCTTTGTTTATCCTTTTTGGAATTTAACTTCTTGGATTTGTAGATTCATGTCTTTGGAAAGTTTCTTGGCCATTATTTATTTAAATATTTTTTCTGCCCCTTTCTCTTTTCTCCTTCTGAGCCTTCTCATTACATATATGTAGGTACATTTGTTAGCACCCCACAGATTTCTTAGGCTCTGCTCATTTTTCTTAATTCATTTTTCTCCTTGCACCTCAGACTGAGTCATTTCAGTTGACCTATGTTTAAGCTCACTGATTCTTCTGCTTGCTCATATCCACTACTGAAACTTACCAATGAATTTTTCCTTTCAGTTAGTGTACTTACCAGCTCCAGAATTTCTATTTGGTTACTTTTTTTTATAATTTCTGTTTCTTTATTAGTATTTTTCTATTTGTTCATACATTGTTTTCTTTACCTCTTTATGTATATTTAAGACAGTTGGCTTAAAGTGTTTGTGTAGTAAGTCTAGTATCTGCTGCTTCAGGGACAGTTTCTGTTAATTTCATCTTTGAATGGGTCATACTGTCATGTTTTCTTTTCATGCTTCATAATTTTTTGTTGGAAACTGAATAGTTTAAATATTATAGTGTGGTAACTCTGGAACTCATATTCTTCCCAGTCTTCAGGGTTTGTTTTGTTGCTGGCCATGGGTTGTGGTTGTTACTTTAGTTATTTTTTTCTAAACTATTTTTTGTGAAGTCTGTTCTTTGCCACGTGTGGTCTCTGAAGTTTCTGTTCCTTTAGCCTGTGATCCTCTTATGTTTTGACAAAGATTTTCTTAAATACCAGGAGTTTAAAAAGAGAGAAAAGAGAGAGAGGGAGGGTGGGAGGGAGTAGAGGAGGGAGGGAGGGAAGGAGGAAGGAGGAAGGAAGGAAGGAAGGAAGGAAGGAAGGAAGGAAGGAAGGAAGGAAGGAAGGAAGGAAGGAAACATTCCCATTCTTTGCAGAACATCTCAGTATTACGGCACTCCTTTAATGCTTAGCCAAACTGTCTACAACTCTGCCTTACCCATTACTTCCTGCTTGTGCTGAGCCTAGATGAAAACTTTGGGTCTTCCGAGATTCTTCTTGAACATGTGTCCTGCCCAGGGTATGTATATGGCTTTCTTAATTCCCTAAAGAAACTGTCTCCATAGCTTTTCCTCCCAGGCTTTTTGGTACATCTGCTGTTGGCCTCATCTGTAATATTTTGCCCCCAGCAGCAGCTGGTTGTTTATTTGCCTTGTGATGTGTTTGAGGAATGCAAGTGCTTTGTGTCAGTCCTTCACGTAGCTGCAGACAGAATTCTTTGAGACTGAGGTCTGCTGTGCTCTCTCTGGAACCAGGGGGCCAGGATCCCATCCTGAGAATGCAGAATGTCATCTTCAAAACTACTGCTGAGGAAGTGGGGGTGAGTAGAATTAGGCCATGAGCAAGTAAAAGTGCCACAAACATTTCCTACTATTTTAAAGTTGTGTTTAGATTTAGCGTTTGCTTCATCACTGTAAACCTTTGACTACTTTTTAGAGTTCTGACAAAATTTATTGACAAGCCTTTTTTTTTTATTTTTAGTATTTCCATTGAGGGATGGGCTCTTGGAGCTACTTTCTCTACCATCTTTTTACTTTTTTAATCTAACTACTAGAAAATTGAAGATTATGTATATGACTTGCATTATGTTTCTGTTGGACAGTACTGCTATAGGGTATTAAATTTTCAGTGAAAATTGAACCTGTTCATGTTGAATTTGGAAGGGAAAAAGTCTTCAAAGATCCCACGATTGCACAATTAGGATTAGTTAGTTGCTGTTATACTTTTTATTCCCAGACTAGTATGGCATTTTCAGAGGACTCACTAAACTTTCTCCTATAGGATAAAGTGTTATTAACATTGTATGTTTATGTACCCGCATCACTGAAGTCTCCTAAATTTTGACACGATTCTCATTTTAAGTGTTTGAGCCACCTTGTGCTTTCCCTACTTCTCTCCAACAACACACGATAGATATTTATAGGAAGAGCTAAGTGTTCTTCGTTGATTTTTTTTTTGTTATTTTTGGATTCAATTATACACATACTTCTTAAAATGCCTGTTTTATGGATGTGCTCCTAGGACTTACTTTCAAGTCGTAGTCATAACCTGTATTCTCAGGTGTTGGTGATTTTTAATACTGAATGTGGAAATATTCTTTTTTTCAGATTATTCTGCTGATTAATCTGGGTCCCTGCCATTGATTCCATTTCTTTTTAGCATCCTCATCTTGTTACCTGACCCCTGAAAAATTGACATCCTAGATTTGCAGGTTTGACAGCTTGCCCTTGTTAGTCCTCTGCTTATTTCCATTAAATGCCAGGAAGTTATATGCATTCTCAGCATGGGCAAAGCTGCACTCTAAATACTTGCCTCCGGGTGTATTTTAAAGAGAGAGCGCTCTTTACCTCACTAAAAATGATGTTACACGTACAGCACCATGTAAAAGGAGTTGGCAACATATTCAAAAGTTGTGAGTACTAAACGTAAGGCATTCTTTTGACTTCCTTAGTGAAAGCCAACTTATATTATGTTGGCAATGTAAGAATTTCCTCTTCAGTAGTGTCGGTTGAATTTCCCACGGTCTGTTCCTTGATCCCTCACCAAATGTTCTTGCCATTGCCTCGATGCAGTCAGAAGAGTATTACTTCACCTCAGGCATAAATAAACCTGCAATTTATTTCTTTAATATTTCTGGTAGCACAGATAAGACCAGGCAGTATAAATTTACTAGAGACACTGAGAAACTACAGTAATAGACTACTGTGCCTTCTTCCTACTTGGTAAAGAGGAATTTCTCACATATAATTACATAGCAGTACACACAAGAATATAAAATACGTAATATAAATCTGAAAAATAGTACAGTATTTCCTTTTTTGCTTTAAATAAGAATTATCAATGACAGCTAACCATCAGATGTCAATCATTTGAGTCTCCTACTCACACTCTACATGATGGAAGCATTTACAAAAGATACCTAGCCCAATGATAGACATCAGGGAAGACTTTCTGGAGAATAATAAATAAAACAAGATGATATATTATAATTTAGAGATTTCCATGTTCACCTTGGCATCTGTAGGAATACCTCTGCTAAAACCTGTGTCTGCTTTCAAAGGATAGAAATCATTTTTCTTCTACCACCCAGGAACCCCTCTCAAGCATATCTTTCCTTCTCGAAACCTTGTTCTAAGGTTCAAGAGGGCTCTGGAATCCTCTCTCCTACCTGTCCACCTTCTGAATTTGTATCTCCTCTTAGGACGTGCCTATTTTTTATACATCCAGTATGAAGCTATCCAGCTTTTTTGAGGCAAGACCTTATTTGCTGTCTATTTCTCTATAGAGCGATCGCCTTAAGTTTAGCAAAGTGAGCCCAATGTCATTAGAAGAAATACATTCATATGATATGATTTGTGGGATGTTCTGTAGAAGTATGTGGAGAGGGCTAGAATTCCAGGCCTTAATGTTTGATTAAATGTATGTGTGACTGGGGAGAACTAAATTGTAAATATGTGGAAACAGAGGTATTGGTTCTCTTAGATTGATGGGAGGGGTGCAGAGTGCAACAGGTTTTGACATCAGGGAGGGAAGCAAGGCTATTCAGATCAGTCTGCATTCTACTAAAAAGTCATCGTCCTACTGTAAATGACAACTGCTAACTCCCATTACAGAGGCATACTATTTTGAGGTCTTAGCCTTTCAGGAAGTGTGTGTGTATGTATGTAAGGGTTGGGTAAATACATTTTTGAAAGGGTAATACATACACATACAAAATTAAAAAAATATAAAAGGTTTTTTAAGAAAAAGAAAATTACCCTTGTAGTTCTGTCACATTTCCCCTTGCTAGAGGAACAGTTACCAGGTTTATTATGTAAAGATTCTATTCATATACAAGCATGTTTGAATGTGTTTTTCAGAACAACTGGTAGCATACTGAACATAACGTTCGCATCTTTTAAAAAAGAGCCTAATAGAACTTAGAGATCAAGCTTCCTCATTTTTGTTATGGCTACACAGTATTGCATTGAAAAGATGCTCTATAATTTAGTTCCCAATTGAGTCTTATTAGGTTGCTTTCATCCTTTCTTTTTTTTTCTGTTAAAAACAGTATTCTTCTTCAAAGTATGCTTATAAATATATACTTTATACATGTAAAAGAAAATAGGTAGAAGTAGCATTTGCTGAGTCACAGAATATGATGTAAAACCTCAGTTTTGGTAGATATTTCCAAATGACCCTCCAAATGTGTGTTACTTCCATGCTCCTTACCAACTTTTATATTAACTAATTTATTGATATTTGCCAATCTAATCATTGAAAAAATGTTCTTTAGTTTGCCTTTATTTTGAATAAAATTAGGGTTTTTAAATTTATGTATTTCATGGCACCTATATTTTTCTTCTGTAAATTTTATTCATGAACTTTGCTGGTTTTATCTGGGTTGATTTTGATGTTATTTTTAAGGAAATACTATGGTTGGTTTCCTTTTTATCTTGGTTGTGATAGAATAATGTGTTGATCCTCCTCCCCAACCCCCATACCTCAAAGATGTCCTCTCCCTAATCCTCAGAACCTGTGAATATGTTAGAACTTTGCAAATGTGGTTAAGGTTATGAGTTTTGATCTGGAGTGATTATCCTGGATCAGCTGGATAGACCCAGTCTAATCACACGAATCCTTAAAAGTAGAGGACCTTTCCTGACTGTGGGACTGCAGTCAAAGAGAGATGTGAGTACAGAAGAAGGATCAGAGAGAAGCAATACTCCTGGTTTTGAAGATTGGAAGGAGGCGATAAACCAAGGAATGGGGATAACCTGTAGGATTCAGAAAAGACAAGGAAACCCATTCTCTTCTGTGGCCTCCTAAAAGGAATGTGACACTGCCAGCACCTTGATTTCTGCCTTGTGAAGCCCTTTGGACTTCCAGTTCATATAGATTGTATAAATTTGTGTTCTTTTAAGCCACTAAGTTTTCATTAATTTGTTATAGCACCAATAGATACATATATGCTATTCAGTTTTTCTCAATTTGTTACCTTTTTAAAAACTTCGTGGTGTTTTTTATAGTTGAATTTACCTTTTTTATTTTTTTAATGGCCTCTGGATCTTAAGCGTTTCCCATGATAAGCTTATTTTAAAATTTACCATATTTTATTCCAATGCTTTTACCTCATTATGAACACTAGTATTAATGTTGGTTCCCTGTCTTCTACGTTCTGATCTCTTACTGACAATGAATACTTCTGACATAAACCTAGAGAACGTCAAAAGATGAAATTATAGCATCAGTGATGGTAATTAAGGAGTCAGGGGAATGGACAGTAGTGGTGCCAGAAGGCAGTGACATACTAAGTGTTAAACTGCTTTTGGCAAGTTGATGATAACTGGTTAGCAGAACCTAGAATATTTGATTCTAAAGGAGTATTTTGTGAATACATTTTTATTTATCCTTCAGATTTTAGTTTTATTTTTCACTCTCCTGGAAGATTTCCCAGATGCCTATGACTTGGTTAGATGTAAATACTTCCATCATATAAGCAGTATGTGGAAGATTTAGATAACTAATACTATTGATACTTACCTGTCATTAACAGTTTTTACTAAAAAGTTCTGATTAGGAGGGTTATCTCCTGGGTTTGTTATACCAAACCATCATAAATACAGAATGAGACAAATTTAGACTACTTCAGAATATAGATATTGTAACACCATAAAGTTAGTTTAATATATCATCATTATAATAGTAACATTTATTGAGCACCCAGCTATGAGTCAGGTACAATGTTAAGCACTTTGCACACATTTCCTCATTTACTTCTCAAACACTGCGATAGATACAGTTATTATCCTCATTTTACCGACTAGGGAAATGGAGGTACAGAGAGTTTAAATAATTTACCCAAGATTATAACTTTTAAATGGTGCAACTGCCTTTGGAATCAAGGAAATCTGACTTGCTATTAAACACAGTGCCGTTAATTGCCATGTGGTGCTTTAGATTGACGATTACTACATGGAAAATAATAACTGCTATAGTTTTTAAAGTTGCCAGTACAAAAGGGGTAATTCAAGACCTTTATCTTTCTAATAAGACTAATTCCTTAATTTCCTTATCTGTAAAATGAAAACATAACCCATCTCATTACGGTTGATGCAGTAAAGTTCTGTTGAAACACGAATCAGGGTATTCTACTCCTTTGCTGTTGTCATCCCATGGTCTCTTTATTATGGTAAATTAGAATACTAACCTTGTGCATGGTATGTAAGGCTTGATACAGTAAGGTCCAGTAAGTTAACTGTTATTTTCTTACCACTCTTCTGCTTATGCCTGCCATGCTGTTTTGAACTTAATATTGATTTTTAAACATGACATACTTAGGTCTTGCCACCTCCATGTAGTGCCCTGTGCCGTTTTCCACTTCATACTCTGCTACTCAAAATCCACATCCATGTGAATCATCTATCCTGTAATCCCATTTCGTGTTAATATATCTTTGGCTACTAAGTTACGAGCCTTTGTAGGGAAAGAACCATAACTTTCAAGTTTTGTCTGTGTGTGAAGCATATAAATAAATGCTCTCTGGATGAGTAAGTACTAATGCGATTATCTTCTGAATAGCATCTGCTTCTTTATAGTTTAGAAAACAGTAACTACTTACTCTGTGAAGTGCTATATCATAAACTACTTCTGTTAAGTGCTTCCCTTTTCTCTTATACCCAGTCTCTGTAATAACATTAATATTTGGATGATAATGTTTCCTTAAAATATACTGTAGAGAACATAGGATGTTTTGTCACTGTAAATATCCCTCTATGGGAAAATATAAATTCTTACTGTATTGAACAAATCTTAAGGAATTCTAAGTATCTTCTCTTTTTTGTTGTTCTTTAAGGGGGTTTTGGCCATTTTGGAGGGGTTCAGTTGTAGTTTGAAATGGAAAATAGTTATCTTTGCCTCCTGTATATAGATTGCTTTCATATTCTTAAGAAGGTTTCCCTCATCCTTTGAATTGCTTCCTGTTGCTACTGTAACAAATCACTATAAACTTAGTGGCTTAAAATAATACAAATTTATTAAATTATAGTCTGAATGTCAGAAGTCCAAATCTATCTCACTGGGCTAATATCAAGGTATTGGTAAGGCTGCGTTCCTTTTGGAAGATCTAAGGAAGAACTCATTTTCTTGCCTTTTCCAACTTCTCGAGGCCTGTATTCTTATCTCATGACCCCTTCTTCCATCTTCAAAGCCAGGCAAGTTTCTCTGATTCTGACCTTCCCTTCTGCCTCCCTTTTCTACTTTTAATTGCTCTTAAATTGGTTTCATTTTCATTTTTCTGAATATTACTTAACATATCTTGGTCCCTTTGAAGTATAGAAATTTTATGGTTTACTTAAGAGAATGCGATGTAACTCTACTTAACTAACATTCACGTAACACATTTGCAAGGAGTATCTTGATAAATCTGTAAATTATTAGGATCTAAAAACCTGTTGCAGAGCAACTTTGCTTTAGGGATTAAATATCCTTAATCTCAGGTTTGTGAACCTCTTTGGAGGACTGTAAATCCCCAAAATTGTATTCAAACGTGAGTTTTTAGCCACGTAAGTATTTTCTTCAGGGGAGGTAGTCTGTAGCTTTAATCACTGTTTCAGTAGCATCAGTGATTATTCTCGACTTCTAATTTAAGAACCATTACTATACAAAACAAAATGACTTGTACAGCTCTGGCTTTTTCTCAGATCTGTTTCCTGAATTTGTATACATTTCTTATTGCGTGTGGATCATTTATAATGTTATAGCTTGACTGTTTTTAAATTTAAAATGTTTCTAAAATATGTTCCTTTCCTTTGTTTTTCTTTCCTTTTCTCTGTTTCTCTCTCCTGTCCCATCCCACAGTACCTCTGGACTCCATGCTGAGAGCAGTTTGATTCTAAGGTTTTAAGTCTTTGTAATTTCTCCTTTTACCTTTCTATCAGAAAAAGGAAATTATGCCCTATATCTTTACTCTTTCTTTTGTAATAGTGTCCCCAGTTTTTAGATGGGTACATGGTTGCCTGGAAATATTACATTTCTTAGCTTCCCTTACAGATAGTTGTGACAATGTGATATAAACTGAAGGGTCTATATAAAATCTATATTTATTAAGATATTTTGTTATGTAAAATTTGTTGTAATAATTTCCTAAGTAATTTCTGTGTCCACAGTCTCTCCTTGTTTTAAACTTTGCTGCATTTTCAAGATATGTAAATCTTCATTAAGCACTCTCTTTTGGTAGGAAACTTCTTAGTTAAGGGCATAAATGATGTACATTAGCAACATTGTTGTAATAATTTGGCAGCTTTTTTGGTGAAGATGTAACTAAGGCCTGTTTAAAGTAATGTTAAATATACCAGTGAAGTTTAAAAAAAAAAGATAACTGGAAGTTTTAAAGCATGAAAAGGTAGGAAGGTTTAGAAGTTGGGTTAAACTTAAGGAAGTTTGGGATGGGGAAGTTTTCTGGAACAAATCCATGCTAGACCAGGATGGGCCCTAGATATAGAAAAAAATTAATGAAGATAGGTCTCACCAGCCTTACACAGCAGCTATGAAGACCTGATTGCTGGAGAAACAGCATTATGTGAGAAACAGACCAAATTGGATTTAACTTCTGGACAATGGAAAACAATGTGTGCTATAATTTAGTAAATAATATGAATACTTGCTCTGCCAGACATAGGTGATTTTAGGGACTTTCTTACTTTCACAGAAAATAGAGCATTCTGTTTGCTGAAATGACTTCAAAAAGAAAACAGAAGGTTTTATATTAATAGGATGTAAAAGTTTTAAAATAGGTATGTATGAGATCTACAGAAAGTCACCAGCACAAATCATAAAAGAAAAGAAATACACTTGACCATGGTAAAATAAAAGCTTTATTCTTCAAAAGTCATTAAACATAAAAGAAGCCACATTTTGGAAGAAGATTCTTATTATTCACTTAACTGTGAAGGGAAAGGATTAGTACTTGTAATATAAAGAATTTATGCAAATCAATAGAAAAAGACAAACAACCCAGCTGAAAATTGGGAAAAATATACAATGAATGAAGATAGTAAGAAGGCAATTGGGTGAGTATATAATTGGCTTGAGAATTCTACAAGGGAGAAAAGAAACTGAAAAAGAAGGCCATTTTTAGGCCAAGGGCACATTGCATATTAGACTGTAAGGGCTTGGAAAATTTTTTCTAGCTGTACCCTTAATTAGACAAAAAATTTTGTCAGTGTGCAGATTTGAGAATTCAACCATATTATGCATTTATTCACAAAATGCTATAAAGTATAACGAGTTATTCTGAATCATGTAAAATAGTACTGCTATTTCAGAAGAAACTAGATGGATCGATTCAACTGAAATAAAATTTATCTTTGTGTTTGAGCCTCTTTTGCCTCTAACTTGATTGAAATACTATTTGAAAATTCTAGAAAATACAGCTCATGGTGACTATTAAGAATTTTTAGATAATTTAGAGTACTTGCTTTGTAGTTACAATCTCGTCAAAAGATCCTCTTGGCTTTTCTTCCAAAATAGAGCCAAATTAGTCCATTCCTCTTGTGTCTGTTATCATCATCCTAGTTCAACATCACCTCTCACCTAGACTTCTGTGTTAATTGTCTAATACCCTTACTGTGGATGAAAGGATATATTTGATGTAATTGTTCAAATAAGATCAACAATTAGCAGTTGAGATACAATTTAGATTTTGAATAAAATAAACCAAACAACATATTACAGTAAGAAGAGCCTCTTCATTTCATTATAATAAAAGCTAGGTTGAAAAAGTGGTTATTATGTAGTCTACTACCAAAGGGAAGAATAGAGCTTTAGTTTGAGCTATTTTAGAGAATGATATTAAATAATTATTGTCAGATTTGACATTTTATTTTTGGAAGGGCAAGATGTTTTTATAGAAGAATAGTTGACTTACAATATTATGTTAGTTTCACGTGTACAGCATAGTGACTCAGTATTTTTGCAGATTACACTTCATTATAGGTTATTACATGATAATGTGTATAATTCCTTATGCTATCCCATATATTCTTGTTGCTTAACTATTTGATCTATGTTAGTTTGTATCTGTTAGTCCCATACCTGAACTTGTCCTTCCCCTTTCTTTCTCCTCTTCATTTTTTATTTATCTGTGAATCTGTTTCTGTTTTGCATATACATTCATTTGGTTTTGTTTTTGTTTTAGATTCCATATATAATATATCACACAGTATTTGTCTTTCTCTGTCTGCCGTATTTCACTAAGCATAATATTCTCCAGGTCCGTCTATGTTGCTACAGGTGGCAGTATTTCATTCTTTTGTTTTATAGCTGGGTACTACTCCTTTGTGTGTGTGTGTGTGTGTGTGTGTGTGTTTGTGTGTGTCTGTGTGTGTGTGTGTATACCACATCTTCTTAATCCAGTCATCTGTTGAAGGACACACTTGTGTTGTTTCCATGTTTCTCGGTTATTGTGAATAGTGCTGCTATGAAAACTGAGGTGTATGTATCTTTTCAAATAAGTGTTTTAATTTTTCCAGGTATATACCCAGGAGTGGAACTGGTAGATCATATGGTAATTCTATTTTTAGTTATTTTGAAGAACCTCTATACTGTTTTCCATAGCGGCTGCACCAGTTTACATTCCTAACCATCAGTGTATAAGGGTTCTTTTTTCACCATATTCTCTCCAATGTTTTTAGATGAATCACTGGGAACAAGTGCTTTTCAACCAAGTATTTTAAAGAAGCGCAAGAGTGAAATGGATGAGTTTTGACAATAAGAGTTTGTTGTCATTATAAATGGCTGTTGTCTCAGAGACTAATAGATTTCAAATATGATACCCAGAGAGTGAAAATTCAACAGATTGTTGAATTTTAATTCCATTATGGCAAGTACTATTTTTATTCTCCACATTTTACTAGAGTGGACATCTATTTACATGATCAAGAAAAACATTTAAATAGGACATATGATTTAGTTCCTTACTCTTAAGTCACTTTTATTTCGGGAGGGAACGACAAAAACAGATTTTAATATGCTACAAGGCAGAGAATGAGAGAGTTTGTAAGAGCTGCCACTGATGTCTTTAGGAGTAGTTGCATGTTTTAGACAGAAGAGTTACTCCTTTTATTTAGGGGAAGAAGATGACATTTGAAGGCAGGGAGGTTATGAGAAGCAGAGGTGAAAAGATTAGCCTTGGCAAGAAGCAACGTCCACAAAAAAAACCCTCCACATTTATTAAACAACTTGAAAATTTTTATGTTAAGTATTCTCATCATAGTTCTTGAAGTTGAAAGCTGACTTGATAAAGAGTTGTTAAATTATAAACTAATGAAAGCTATGGTACAGGCAATACAAATTTATTGATACAAACTTCTGGAATACTTTAAAGCTTGAAGGATCAAGTTGAATAGATAAGGGAAACAGTTAAATATTTGGTATGGTTGAAAACATGAGATTCAGAAAGAAAGTTTATATTAATTATAGCCTGACTTTAAAATCTCTTTTGTTGTATTAAGGTGTATAATGAATCAGACAACCTTATTCTTCCCAGTAAGAAAATCTTTATTTTATTTAAATTTAATTTTTTTTCCTGGGTCCTGCCTGGCTTTGAATTGCCAGTATGACAACTACTTCAATTTTAAATTCGTTGTTGTAGTAGTAATAATTAACTTACAATAACACTTATATAGTGTTTGTTATGTGCCAGGCATTATTTACATTTATTTAAGGTGGGTGCTGTAACTTTCTCAAGGACATGTAGGTAAGTTGTTGAGCCAGGATCCAACTTAAGAAAGTTTGACTTTAGACTCCTTGCCCAACCACAATACAGTGCAACTTTAGAAGTATACAGTTCTCTGACAAAAGACTTGTGTTGAAAATGTGTGAAGAACCTCTAGAATCAATAATAAAAGACAACATAATAAAAAATAAAAGACTTTAAAAGAAGGCATGCATGTGGCCAATCAGCATATGCAAAAAAAGTGCAAAATCATGCATCCGTCATGGGAAATGGATATTAAAATCACAATGGGTTACCACTTTATACTTGCTACAATGAGTATAATTTAAAAAACTGAAAACACTAAATGTTGGCACAGATGTGGGGCAACTGGAACTATCATACGTTGTTAATGGAAATGTATAATGTTCCAATTACTTTGGAAAACAGTTTCCTATATAGTTAAACATACTACCCTATGACTTATCAGTTCTGTTTCTAGGTAATTATTCAAGAGAAATGAAAACATATCTATAAAAAGACTTATACAAGAATGTTTATAACAGCTTTATTGATAATAGCCAACTAGGAACATTTCAAATGCCCATCAACATAAGAAAGACTAAATGAATTGTGATAGATGTATTCAGTGAGAGGACTGCCTGGTGGTGAAAAATAAGTACTAATATAATACCATAATGAGTGAAAGAAGTCAGACAAAAAGGGTAGGGTAAAAGTGGTGATTCCATTCGATTGCATTTATGTGAAGGCCCGTAACAGGCAAAACTAATGCATATGTTAGAAACCGTGGATAGCACTGGTAACCTAGGTACCTATGTGATGGGAAGGGGGCTTCAGAGAATTTTCTGGAGTCATGAAAATGTTCTGTATCTTGATTATCATGTTGGCTTTTCAGATGTGTATATTTGTCAGAATTTGCTTCATATCAATGTATGTTATTATATGTAATGTATACCTCAATAAAATAAATACGTAAAGTAGAAAAAAAAAAGCAAGGGGCAGATTTCAGACAAGCACTATGACAACAGAAATGAAAACAGGCAACCTAACACTTAGAACATGCAGAGGCACTGAGTAGCACAGAATTGTAACACTGAGCTTCAGTTGATAGTCTTAATAACCAAGACAAGTTTAAGTTATATTCAGTAATTTTCTAAGAGGTCAGCATGGTATACGACTTTCAGAAAGGATTTCATTAATAATTATTAAGTTTTAGAACTAAGATGATTAGATATCAGTTATATAGAACATTAGTATATGAAACTTTTCTTATATTTTAATAAAGAACAGCTGTGGTTAATTTTGGGAAATGATTCTGAATGCAGCTAAAATATAGTGTCTCTTAAGAATAGTCTACCAAAAGAGGGAGTGAAAGGTTTCTGTAGACCAACTTGCTTGATAAGTTACTGAAACAAAACATTTGTTTTCGTGTGATTTGTGTGGTTTAGATTCCCAGTTGTTAGAAGAAATCAAAAATAATGTCTGAGCTAAAAGCATGTTTGTTTTGGCATTTTATTTATAATTTATATTTTGGAAATGTTAGAAACAGAGATGTCACAATTAAATGCACTAAAATATACCAGTAATTTGTCTTGGTTGTATTGTAGGAGGTGGACATATATTTAGACAACTTTGATGGCGGCCTTCGTAGTTTGACCATGTTTGTCTCTGGGATCCTTCATTACTTGTTGCATGACCTTACGTCCTAACTTCATTACTGGGATCCTTTATTATTTGTTCCAAGCACAATCAGATGTGCTGGAACTACTCAAATGATAAATTGAGAGGAGAGATCTGTAGTCTTTTATTGACAGATTAGTCTTAAAAATAAAGGTTAACCTTTTTAAGTTAGTTACTTTGTGGTTTTTGACATTTTTCAATTAGGTTACTTTCTGTGGACTATCATGGAAGTAGTAAACACTTTAGTTACCACACATGAACTGAAGTGGTCTTTTGTTTCTCAAAGAAGACTGACAGCTTGGCTGTTTTTTTGTTCATGGAAAAGCTAATTTCTAATCTTTGCATCTATTTTAGTAATAGTTATGCACGAGTGCGAGCTGTGGTGATGACCCGGGATGACTCAAGTGGTGGATGGTTACCACTTGGAGGGAGTGGACTAAGCTGCGTCACTGTCTTCAAAGTCCCTCACCAGGAAGAGAATGGCTGTGCTGACTTTTTTATCCGTGGAGAGCGACTCAGGGACAAAATGGTAATGAATAATGCATCTATTGCTATCATTTTTAAATTCTATAGAATGAAATATTGATTAAAACTATGATAAGTATACTATTATTTCTGAAAATTATTTTTGTCCAGGATCAATGAATGTTCTTTAACTCTTTAAAGACAGCAAAATATGCCTGTTTCTTTGCAAGTGGGACTGACATGTGCGTGTGTTAGTGGAGAGCTGCTTTTCCTGTTAGGTTTAATGCAAGAATATTCATGAATAATCCCCCTAGTTTTTAAGCTAGGTACACTCTTTTTCCCCTTCTCCCCACCATTCTCTAGATTGGAGGTTGGCACTATAGTCCACAGGCCAAATCCAAGCCTGTCATGTGTTTTTGTGCAGCCCGTGAATTAAGAATGGTTTTTACATTTTTAAATGACTGAAAAAATCAGAGTAGTAATTTTATGAAAGTGAAAACTATATGATTCAGATTTAAATGTACATAAATAAAATTTTATTGGAACAAAGCCAAGCTTATTTGTTTACATTTTATCTATGGCTCCTTTCACTACAGTGACAGAGTTGAATAGTTGCAGCAGAAATTATAAATATCTGGCCCCTTACAGAAACATTTTGCTCATCATATGACTACCTGATGGCTTACCTAGGTTTTACCTCTACTATCTTCTACCCAGATAAAAGTTTTCTTGCATCTATGTATTTTTTAATTTGCATCTGACCTTTCATAATGTTAGATATTTATTCTCTCAATAATTGTGGAAAGCTCTTTCTCCTTTATTTCATTTGTGAGCCAAAAAAAAATCTAATCATATCTGAAAAGCTGAGTAATGATAGTGTCATTCCTGCATCAAGCAAACGGAGAGCATACAACTTAGAAGCAAAATGAGAATAAAGTACCAAAAAATTTCAAGACTCTTGAAAATAACTAAAATTCCCTTTATATTTTTGTGGACCAGTTTCTGAGCTCATTTAGCATCTATAATATTATTTCTATTGAAAATGTGTCTTAAGTTTCACACATGAACATTTTGAATACATCTACTCTTAATTTTGATTCTTCATTTCTGGATATTTTTTGCTACTGAATTATTTCAGTAATTTAAAAAGTTACCTAACTTGTCCGTGCTCCAGTTTCTGCCTCAGTTAAATGGAGAGTTTTTCTATATCATCTTGAAAGCCTTCTAACTCTTCATTTTTGTGAGTTTAGGACTCACTTCTGACAGTGTATCTCAATTAACCAGAAAGTGGTTTTAGAATTATAGGAAACCCCAATTGAAGTCAGAAATGCACATAGTAAATTTAATGTGTTGTCTCTGAAAGTTTAAATATTTAAATGTGGTTCTGGCCTTGGATAACATGGTAGCTGGCAAATACTAATGCTTATTTAAAATAAAGCTTTTAGACTTCTAAGAAAGAGCCTACAGCGTCCTGTCCTGGAGTGTAATGCTTTTTGTCTGAGCTATTGATAATTGGGGAATGTTGCTGGAGGAAAAGTTGTAGATTTTAGAAACTGAATGAAATAGTGACAATCTAAGGCATTTTTTAATAGTAAAGATGGAAGAAGAACAGAAAGAAATCAGAGGTGGAGAAAGAGCTGGAGATAAAAAGCTTGCTAGGAAAAGCATAAGAACAATGAAAAGATGACCTAGATGTGAAGTAGAGAAAAAAAAATCTGACTGAAACAGCATAGTCAGCCCTATGTATCCACAGGTTTCACATCTGTGGATTCAGCCAACCACAGATCAAAAATATTTGGAAAAGACATTCCAGAAAGTTCCAAAAATCAAAACTTGAATTTGCTTTGTGCTGCTAACTATTTATAAAGCATTTACTTTGTTATTATAAGTAATTTAGAGATGATTTAAAGTATGTGGGAGGGAGGATGTGTAGGTTGTATGCAAATACTATGCCATTTTATGTAAGGGTTTTGAGCATCTGCATATTTTGGTATCAGTGGGGTGGGGGTGGGTATTGGAACCAATCCCCTGTGGGTATCAAAGGACTACTGTATTTATTGGCTATAGTAATGAAGATGGAAGTTTACTTAAGGATAATTAAGTAAGGAACCAAATCTGAATCACTGAAAGTAAGGCTGGTCAGAGATGAGCTCAGACTGATGGATTAGGTGATTGCTTAGAATGTGACTTTGACAGAAAGCTTAGTGAGAATAAGTCAGGGATTCGGACAGAATACAAACTTATTTCCAATGGTGGGACATTAAAAAAAGGAAAAACCTTTACTTAATCCTAAGGTATAGAATCATAACAGGCTAACAAGAAAAAAGGTTCTTTTGATAGAAACACTGACCTAGGAATCAGAACTGTTGTTTCACCTAACCATTTTTCCTTGAGGAAGCTTATTATTTGTGAAACAGGAATGATAAGAATACCTCAGTGCAGACATAAAAGAAAATTACTTTGAGTTAGAAGATTGTCTTAATTCTTTCTTGTAGGCAGTAGCTACAATAAAGCATTTTAGGTTATGGGAAATTGTATGATCAAAGACAGAGACAGTAAATTTAAAATAACAGTCTTGTAAAGTCTCAAGACAAGTGGGACAGTGACATTGAAATAAGCAGATTAATTGGCCACCTATGCTAAGTAATACACTTTTGATCAAGATACTTCTGAAGCAATTACAGAATTGAAGTATGTATTCTTTTACTTTATCACCACCACATATTGGGGTCATCAATGTCCATTTCTGGTGGTGGTGTTGTTTGTGTGTGTGTATGTGTATTATATATATGTGTGTGTGTGTGTATATATATATATTTAATTGAGGTATAATCAGTTTACAGTGTTGTATCAACTTCCGGTGTACAGCATAATGCTTCAGTCATACATGTACATACATACATTTGTTTTCATATTCTTTTTCACCATAAGTTGAATATAGTTCCAAGTGCTATACAGTATGAACTTGTTGTTTATCTACTTTATATATATTAGTATCTGCAAATCTTGGAACTCCCAATTTATCTCTTCCCATCCCCTTCCCTCTCTGGTAACCTTACGTTTCTTTTCTGAATCTGTATCTGTTTTGTAAATAAGTTCATTTGTCTTTTTTTTTTAAGATTCCACATTTAAGTGATGTCATATGGTATTTTTCTTTCTCTTTCTGACTTACTTTCCTTAGAATGACAATCTCCAGGTCCATCCATGTTGCTGCAAGTGGCGTTTTATTTTTTATGGCTGAGTAGTATTCCATTGTATAAATATACCACAATTTCTTTATCCAGTCATCTCTTGATGGGGGCATTTGGGTTGTTTCCATGTCTTGGCTATTGTATCTGTAGGTGTTTATTGATTGATTTTATTTTATTCCATTTTTCTGGGTTCAAGTAATCTAAAAAAGGTGTACACTGACCATTGAGTCTGTAAGTTTACAAAGTTCTTCCCAAGTTAATGATAGTTTTCTTTAAAATCCTTCTTAAATTGTTTTAATATTGTTCCTATGTAATAGTTAATCATGTAAAAGATACTTGCTAAAAATTGTGTTCTGTACCCATTTTGTCTATGGATTACATCTTAGAATCCTCTACCTGTGATGAGTTCTAGAAATGAAGTAAGATACCTGCCCCTCATGCTTCAGGGGAAAAGGTTGTGCTCTTTAAGAAAAAATAGATAATTAGTAATGAGGAACCTATAGCCACCTGTGTAGCTAATAAGGAAATACTAGACAATATTTTAAAAAGGGTTTATAAGTCAAAATACTAATAACAAAAGTGAAGAAGAAAGATAGCTTTTCTGAAGTGTGAAAGAAGCATCTGGTAGACTTTTCCAGTCTTAGATTTATAGTTACTTGCACTAAAAGTGTCTTATTATACTTCCCAAAGGGTTATATTTAACTCTTTTTAAAAAAATATTAGGAAGGGAGCACAAATCAAGAGCAGCCTGACCAGAATTTTTTCAGGAAGCTGGCATTTTGTATAACTAGCTCAGTACTCATTCATTCAGAGTGATCAGAAATTATATCCTGTGATACTTACCTGTAACTTGCTTGTTTTGTGATGCCTACAAAGGTAAGAGTTTATTTCCCAGGTTAACCTTTTGCTAAGGTAGAACTTCTGACGAACTGTTAGCCCTAGGTAATGCCTAATCTCACAATATCTCAGGCTGGCTTGTTTCAGCCCACTTTATCAGAGTCATAAATCCCACCGCCCTTCACAGACCCTAAACTACTTACCTCACCTACAACCAATCAGAGACTTGTGTACAAGCTGGTCAGGCACCTTGTGATCCTGTCTTGTAACAAAAGATCCTAACAACTAACCCTCAGTGCTCACACAGGAACCTCTCATCTGTGTGGCTCACTGTTGTCTGTAGCAGTATATCCCTAATAAACTCCTTTACTATTCTCCTAAATAAACAAATACGGTAAGTAAGTAAGTAAGTAGAGCTTCCTAAGCTGTGTGCCATGAATAGGTTAAAGTGGCTGGAGCCCCCCAGGCTGGTTGCCTCTTAACAACTAGGCTTCTCTTTCCTTGTTGCCTTGTAATTGTTATTTTTCTAAGTATGCCTAAAGAAAAAGTGGAAAAGTACTGCTTTATGTAGTTGGCTTTCATACTTTATTGATAATTGAGGAGAAATAGAAAAAAGCACCAGGCTTTGGTGTTATAGACCAAGATAAAGAAAGTACTATATTTTCGGCACTTGAGGGATGGATGGAATGGTCTTTGACAAGGATAGATTCTCAGAACGCTCTTCTTGATCTGTATGTATGGAGCCTACTCCATTTCCTTCTAAATCATCATGTCCTTGATTTCTTTAATTCTTTAATGCAAGTTAGTGTTATCTTGAATCACATTTTTTAATGCTAACTAGATTTAACTGTTAATTTGTGTAGATAATCTTCATTATAGAGCTTCACATTCCCCATGATAGAAACTTTCTCTTTTGCATTCATTTTTCTATAGTGTCTCTTCTCTATTAGTATGGCATTTCTATTTTGGAGGCAAACATTTTATCAAAGTGTTTACCATATGTCTAATTTAAATTATTTGACCATTTTTCGCTGAATTGTATGTGATAGGAAAATCTAAAACACTGAATTATAATATACCTTTAGAGTCTTTGTACCTGAATAAATTTTCAATAATGATTTTAAAGTTTTGCTAAAATACTTTTTTACTAAATAAACAGTTTTAATTACCAAGGGATCTAAATTAGCCATTCTCAAGCTTTTGTAATAGACAAGAAAATACTGAAAATTTGTTACTTAATGTTAAATTGTGCTTTTTAAAGCATATTGTGTGCTAAGAGAGGACAAAAATGGAGTAGGCTACATAGAAAGATACAGTAAGACTTACAGCATCTGGATTACTTAAGATGTTTTGTGAAAACAAGAAAAAGGTGCTGTGCAATGTCAAAGCAAAGTTCTAAGATAGTTATGTATATAAAGTGGAGTGACAACAGTCACAATTGACATAGAAAAAGGAAAAAATACATAGATGTCAAGCTTAGGAAGTTGCCAGAGATTAAAGAATTTTTTTTGATCAATAAGTAATTAGGTTGTAGATAAAAAGTGGTTTATAAAAATTAAAATGCTTATTAGATAATAGTTCTGTTTAAAAAGATGTATTTTTTAAGTGGGGTTTCTTTATAGTTATTAGCGCCTAAAGCAAAATTAGAGTACTTGTTTTTTAGGAAGAAAATAAAGAGGTTATAACATAGTAGCTTTATTACAAATCAGACTCGCCCTCCTTTCCACCATGGGAAACCTTAAAAGACCAGAGAAGCATCTTTCTGCCTTAGTTTGAACTTTATGAAAGTACAGAACAACAATTTTCTTCTTAGCTTTTCCTACTGTGCCTCTGTGAATTACTCTATTGTGAAATCTCAGTCCTATAGAACTCTTCTGCTAAAAACCAGTTGCATTAACTAGCTTTCCCTCTGTCTCTTTAAAGATACTGATTTTTCTATTCACCCTGATGTCACAGAGTTAGGGAAATACGTGGGAGTAGAGGTAGTGTCAGCATTTTTTCTTGTTCCTTATTCTCTTTACAGAGTATTACTCTATAACCCACATACATAAATCCTTTTATTCATACTCTGTAGCATTCAGATCACCATCCTTTAGCTTTTATTTTCATCTACTGACCTTAGTAATTCCTTCCCAGAGCCAACTTTTCCACATCTGAGCTTCATTATCATTCTTGGCTACTTTTCTTTGCACGGTCTGACCTTCTGGTCTTCATTTCAGCAGGCTACTTTCCTGGATCTGGTTGTTACCAGAACTTTAACGTTTGAGGAGTTTTACAATTTCCTGTCATTTCTATTTTATTTCTCATCCCTTGCTCTGTAGTTTTATGCTTATTCTATTATTTGTGCCTCACATTTCACTAGATTCCTTCTGGATTCAGTATCTTTTATTATTTTCTTTTTTAATCCAATCTAAAATTTCCTTGTCAATCATTTAAACCACTCTCATTCGTATTTCAGTAGGCAATATGTTGCTGAGATTTTCTCTTACCTTAACGCTAAAGGAACTTCATTGAATCCTACATTATTTAAGGGAAGAAAAAAGGCAAGTCTTTCATGCAACAAATATTTATTGAGCAGCTACTGTGTGCTAGTCACTGTTCTGGGCACTGGGATATATAAATGAACAAAAACAGAAATCTCTGTTCTTAAGAGAATATACATTCTGGCGAGGGACAAAGAAATATTACAGTAGATAAATAAGTAGGACGAATATTATGCTAGACAGCCCTAAGTGCTAGGTGGAAGAGGAGTATAGGGAGTTTTTTTGTGGGGAAGTTGGTTAAAGTTTTAGATATACTAACCAAGGAAGGCCTTACTGAGAAGGTCTAGGTAACATTTGAATAAAGATTTCTATTATGAACAAGGCTTTATATTTTAGTTTATATGTTCAGATTTTCACATCTTGAGTATTCTTAAAGTAGGATAAATTTATATTCTTGGTCAAATTATTATGCTACACTATATAAGATCTTGGACTTTTCACAGGTTTGTTGAGTAGTATCAAAGTATGCATCGGTAATGGTCGTAAACCTTGGTATTAGTGATTCCTCCATTTATTGAATCATGTCTTCTTTATTCTTGATTCTGTTTCAGCCTTTTAATCTCTACCCCTCTCCAGTCTTGCCTGTATTATTGCAGATAAGCCTTCTAATATTTTTTCAAGGCCCAGTTTTACCTAACTCTTTAGCTTTTATATTGCTTACCATACTGAATTTTCTCAACTTGAATCAGTTTTCCTTTGGTAGTTGCCAAAAATTCCTAGAGACAGTTTCATCTCAATTTCAACACGAATCTGTCAGATTGTATAATCTGACCCTTACTTCCTTGATTCTATCTGCTTGTTTCCCAAAGGCAGCACTTTCAAGATGTTGCTTTCTTGAGTTACTTATGGTTCACTAAAAGCATGCATTGAACTTAGGGAAATGCTGTCCCCTCTTTTACATTAACTAAATAACTGTAAAGATAGCAAATTACAATTTCACGTGGAGTAGAAAATGTGGGCTTGCAGCTTGCTAGTCTTGAGGAAATAATAATGACAGAAACAATTTCCCTTTTATTGTCTCAGGTAAATCAGATGGACAAATGGGAAAATTGAGTTAGAGGAAGCACCTTGGCAAACAAGTTTTGCTGTGAAGAATTGGAATCAAAAGAAATGCTAATGATAATTCATTCATCTAGAGTAACCTGTTCATTTTAGGGTCAATCCATTGAAAAGATAATAAATGGTAATATTAATTACCTTTCTGTATAACCATTAATTTTGTGACTTTCTCCAGGCAGTTGTTTTATAATAGTTCATTCTTTAATGTTACAAATATTCTTTGAAGAGAAAAAGATCTGCCTGTTAGCATTTCTGTTCTCTTTCTTTTGGAGCAAAAGATAGCTGTGTGTGTGTTAGCTATTTCCTGAAAAGTAAGATTTAAAATGTGTCCCATGTTACCTTCCTGGTAATTTTATTTCCTTTTTTTATTTCCTCTTTTCAGAAAACATGAGCTTAACACTTATTCACCACTCTCTGTACTGACTATATTATACTTCCTCTTTATTATTTAGTTGTTTTAAACTAACATCTTTCCATTTTTTAGTTATTGATTTATACTGCTTCATCTGGTCTGTCAGGTTCATCAGGATTATCTTAGCTTCATCTTTCTCTTGTATACCTGATTGTGATATATTTCACATCCTTTCCATTACAGTGCCACTGCCATTAAACTATTGTGATGTCTAGTAGCCTCCCTAATAAAGTCAAAAATCTTCGATCTCAAATTTTTTACCTTAATAGCTTTCTAAATATTTCCTTACTACCTTCCCTCTATTAACATCTAAATTATAATCTAAATGTAGCATGCTTTTAATTGATTGGTTGATAGATATTCTTTTAATTAATCAACAAATGTTTGAGTGCCTTCTGTGACTAGGCTTCTTTTTTCTTCTTCTTTTTTTAAAGCTTAAGGTGTCTCCTATAATAATATGATTTAGATTTGTTTTATCAAGTCTGCTTGGGCTACCATAACAAAATACAATAGACTGGCTGGTTTAAACAGTGGAAATTTATTTTTTCACAGTTCTGGAAACTTGGAAGTTCAAGATAGAGGTGCTGACTTTTCTCTGGGATAAAAAGCACAGGGTTGCTGGGTTGTATGATAGTTTTATGCTGAGTGTTAAATTTCCACCAGCAGTGTATGAACAGTCCAGTATCTTTCTAGGCATTTTTGCTCACTTTTTGTGTAGTCACTATTTTTTATTTTAGTCATGCTGATAGGTGTGTAGTGGTAGCTCATTGTAGTTTTAATATACATTTCTCTAATGGCTAATGTAGAGTATCCTTTTATGTGTTTATTTGTGTCTTCTTTGGTGAAATATCTGTGTCCTTTTCCTATTTTCTAATTGGATTGTTTGGTTTTTTGCTGTTGAGTTTTTAAAGTGGTTTTTTTTTGTTTGTTTGTTTTTTTAATTCTAGATACTAGTCATTTGTCAGGATATATGGTTTGCAAGTATTTTCTCCCAGTCTATAGCTTGTCTTTTTAATCGTCATGGAGTATTTTATAGAGCAAAGTTTTAATTTCTAATGAAGTTCAGTTTATCCAGTTTTTCCTTTCATGGATCATGTTTTTCATAGCAAGTTCAAGAATGCTTCCCCTCACCCTGAGATTTTATCCTATTTTTTTTTAAGTTCTTTAGTTTTATATTTTATATTTAAATCTGTGGCCCATTTTGAATAATTTTTATATAGGGAATGACACTTAGGTCAAGGTTCATTTCTTTTGCCTATAAATGTCCAGTTTTTTCCGGAACTACTTGTTGAAAGATTGGCCTTACATTAAATTACTTTTGTACTCTTGTTAAAAATCAGTTGAGCATTTTTGTGTAGGTTCTCCATTTTGTTCCATTGCTCTATTTGTCCCTTCAGAGGTAGCGCACACTGTTTTGCTATAGCTATATTGTAAGCCCTATTATTAGGTAAAGTGATTTCTCCCATTTATTCTTTTTCAGTATTATTTTAGCTATTCTAGGGTCTTCCATATAAATTTTACAATGATCTTGTCTATGTCTACAAAAATCCTTACTAGGTTTTGATAGAAATTTTATTAAACCTGTTGGTCAATTTGGGGGAGAATTGACATCTTTACTGTATTGAATCTTACAGTCCACGAATGTGATATGTCTACAATTAGGTCTTGTTTGAATTCTTTCATTAGCATTTTGTAATTTTTAACATGTAGATCTTAAAGATATGTTTTGTTAAGTGTATACCTAAGTATTTCATTTTTCTTGGAGCAATTGTAGATACTATTATGTTTATAATTTTGGTTAGTATGTGCTCATTGTATATGTATAGAAATTAGATTAATTTTTGTGTGTTGATCTTGTATCCTATTACCTTTCTGAACTATGAGGTTTTGTGGTAGCGTCTTTGGGGTTTTTTAATGTAGGCAGTCATGTCATCTACCAATATGAACAGCTTTATTTCTTTTCAACCTGTATGCCTTTTATTTCTTTTAATGTTGACCCAACTTGTATACTCAAATAAATCCCACTTGGTCATGTGTATAATCTTTTTATATATTGTTGGGTTTGATTTACTGCTATTTTTGATAAGTTTTGTGTTTAAGTTTGTGAAAGATGGTGTTTTGTAGTTTTCTTTTTTGGAACAGTCTTTGTCTGGTGTTGGTATCAAGGTAATGGTGGCCTCGCAAAATGAATTGGGTAATGTTCCCTCTTCTGTTTTCTGAAAGAGATTGTGTAAAACTGATGTTAGTTCCTCTTAAAATATTTGGTGGAATTCTCCAGTGAAACCGTCTCAGAAGGAAAAGATCTCCCTTGAGAGCTTCTAAATTACAAATTCAATTTCTTTAATGGTTATAGGACTACTCGAGTTATCTATTTTATCTTGGTTGAGTTTTGATAATTTGTGTCTTTCAAAGAATTGATCCACTTCTTCCGAGCTGTCTAATTTGAGTGTAAAGTTTTTCCTAGTATCTAAAGTACTCTTTTATAGGCTACTGGATCTTTAGTAATATTACCTGTTTCATTCCTAAAATTGGTGATTTGTGTATTCATTTTTAAGTTGTCAATCTTACTAGAGATTTATCAGTTTTATTTTTTTAAACCGGTCTTTTGTTTTACTGATTTTTTCCCCCGTCTATTTTCAGTTTCATTGATTTCTGTTCTTTGGTATTTTACTTCCTTCTGTTTGCTTTGAGTTTATTTTGCTCTGCTTTTTCTAGTGTCTTGAGGTAGGAATTCAGTTGTTGATTTGAGACCTTTCCTTGTTTCAACATCCATAACCTTTTGAAGAACTTTATTTCGCTGTAATATAAAAATTCAAGTTTATAAACTAACCTTATTTATTAAAATATTCAAATCTTATATATCCTTTTTCATGTTTGCTTCAACTGAAAGGCTGAAGATTTCCAACTGTCACTATGTTTTTGGATATTCTTTTCCCAAGAACAGGGATATTTTCTTACATAATCACAGTGTAATTGTCCTATTTAGGAAATTTAACAGAAATATAATATTGTAATCTACAGTCCATATTCCAGTTTAGTTCTAATAGTAGTCTTACAACATTTTTGTTCTCTCAGTAGCATGTAGCATTTAGATTGTCATGTCTTTATTCTCCTTTTATCTGGAGCTGTTTCTCAGTCTTTCTTTCATGACACAGATATATTTCTAAAATACTGGCTCCTTCCCTTCATTTTGTGGGAGCTGACTGTTATTATTCAAGAAGAAACTGCCATTGTTCCTTCTGTTACTTTTTAAATTTTTTCTAAAATCCTGTTCAGCTCAGAACCCAGCTTTAAACACAAATTTTTATTAGTAGATAATTAGTAAAAATGTGTTATTAGATGACAATATAGTTTCATATTTCATAGAATGACTTGGTGTCCTTTATAAAGGATACTAGTTTTTTTATCATCCAGAAAACTTAAGTTCATAATACGTGGCAACTCTTTGAGATACTAATTATTGATTTTGGTTATTAAGTAAATTAATTTGAATTTGGAATTTTTATTTCAAAAATGAAATGTTTTTTCCTTAGATTCTCAAAGATATTTCAGAAAGTTACTAAAATAATTTTTATGTCTAGTTACCAACTACACTACATCGGAGATAATACTTTTTGTAAACATGTAATTATCTACTTGTAGCATCTGTAATAAAGTACATAGTAGTTGGAAAGTACATATTTAATTTTACTCTGCTCTCTAAAATTATTAGTTGTTACTAGAGAAACAGAAATGTACTTATGCCCATTTTTGGCTTGGTCTATTTTAAATACTGCTGGCAAACAGTCCAGTAATTTGCTCTATATTTCCCAAAATAACTTGGAATATATCTTCAGAAGTTAGAGTTTATTTAGTGACCTTGGCATTTCCACCCCCTCTTTTTTCTCTATAAAATACCCTAGAATTTCTTTCAGAAGGAAGAACGTTGGAGTTTGTTTTCACTGCCTTTAGAATCAATTAACTTAAGCTTCTCAGAATCTTTCACAAGCTCTTTGAGATCCTGAGTACCTTTATTGATCATTCAAACTCCTCTCCTTCCCTTACTCAAAAAAGTAAATAATGACCTCCCAGCCTTTCGTAGCAGCTGTTCTGTTATGGGCTAGTGGCATCACCTTGTGACCAACATCACCATTGCTCCTAATATTTATTGAAGATCTACTGTGTGTCAGGCACTGTTTGAGTACTCTGTATGTGTTACCTCATTTAATTCTCAAAAGTCAGATGGATGATTAGGGGTGGAGATTGGATAGGACCCATCTAGGTCAAAGCTGCAAAGCCCACAAGCTTAATTAATTACTATACCAAAATTCCTCTCAAACTTTACTAACATTTTTCTTCTTGGGAAGCATATGGGTGCTGTTTTTGCTCCTTCTGTTAGTTATACCTAGCCATTTTATTTTGGAGGTTTTTCACTTATGTGAAGAATATCCATTCTTATTAACCACTTTTCTTCCTTTCCTTTCTCTTTTAACTCTTAGCCTGGTACTATAGGGAAGCCACTTCCTCTCCACTGTCTCCCTTCACCCATATCAGATTTTAATATATTTATGCTAACAGTAGTTTTGCTTTTCTTAAATTCAGAATTTACTGGTTTATCTGTTTATTTTTTTCATAATATGAAAGACTTAAAACCTTAAGATCTTATAATAGTTCATGGTTCCAGAAGTGTATATCCAGCTAGAAAAAACTTGTATGTCTTAACCAACTTAGATCTATTTCGACCTATATTAGAATACTAAGCTGTTCTAACAAATATCCGTACATTCCTTCATTATAGTCCCCTTTCTGAGGCTGGTTCCAGCCAGTCTATTACAGCAATTATATTCTCCTCAAACCTAGTCACGTCTATTGATAATGAAATTTTTTTTAATGCAGTCAGTATAAAAACATTTAAGTGATTTTGAATTTGTGTTGCTTTCTCTAGTTAAAATTTTTTATTATACTTTTTTATAGTTTATAATAAATAATGATTTATTTCTAATCACAGTACACTAATAGAGGATCAAAAATTCAAAAAATTAAGGTAATGATTCTAAAACATGACTCTTTAATTTGTTCTTCTTTGTTAACTAGCCACATTCTTAATGGATCTGTTAGGGGTTATTGATGTCAAGTTATTCCGGCAACATACTCTTTTTGTAGTTATTCTTGTTGAGTCACTCTTATGTTTAATATTCACTTTACAGTTGTTCTTTGCACTCAATATCTTTTATGCTTGTTAATTTAATATAATCTGTCTTCTTTTGGGTAGAAATAAGGGCAGGGCCACTGATACACTTTCAAATTTATCTTACTGTCTTACTTATAAATGTCCTTCATGGTTACTGTGGCGGTCTGATGAAATTCACATACTTTCAGAACTCCTTAACTCCAGAAAGATATTATTCAACTAATAATTAGAATTAGTTAGAGGTGTGTTTTAAGTTTAACAACTGTATACAGGATATTTTTAAGATTATATTTTTAATGCCTTCTGGCAATTTCTTTTGGGATAGTCTTAACAGAACTTAAAATTATTCATTTTATTTTGTACTAGATCTTCCCTTAGAAAGAAGCTCTAGAAGTGAATGCAGTTTATATATTCTGGGAGAGTTGTAACTACTTCAGACTTGTAGAACATCTGTTAGTTTACTGTATTAGTAGTTAATAGATATAACTTCCTGTTGGCTAGAAATAATTTATCTGGTTACCTTATTTTTCCTACAGCATAAATAATTAACCTGGTAATGTTGGATTGGTTAATTGTAATCTCTCAGCGAAAATATAATTGCCATTTTCTAGTTTCTTTGCCGACTACTGCATTCATGAATATGGTAAACATTGAACTCTTCTTCCTGTATGCCTATTATTATTAATATTACTGTGATCTTAAGATACAGAATTAACACAGTGAAAACTACAATGAAGTAAAGTCAGAACACATTGTTCTGATGTAGTTAAGGAAGAACAGTGGAAGTGGGAGGCAGCAGAATTCACTAAATTTTAAGAATCCTTCCAGCCCCTAAATTATTTTTGTTTTTCAAGAATACAGATTTAGTCTTGATCACCTGGTGGGTAAAAGCATTTTGAGACATACTGTTACCTACTTTTTTTTTTAGACCTTTTCAATCTTGTTGAGTTTTTTAAAAAAAATTGAGATGGACAGTTATCCCTGTTACTTAATAAAAGTATGATTTATATGGTCCTTAACATGATGAGAGTGTATTTATTTTTTTAATACTACTGAAAGTCAAGCAAAACAACTTTCTAATATATAGTGTGACTTAGATGAGAAATTTTTATACTTCGGATATAGAGGATTTGATAGTTATGTAAATGCTGAGAGATGCAGAATGTTCTAGGAAACATTTTTTAAATTATGTACAAAGATGGTGAGTGGTTCTGTTAATAGATTACCTGTTTTTTCTTTCTCATTACCTGTTCCTAAATTCAGAATAGCTACTACCATAGTAGCCTTTTCCTAAATGTTAGTTATTTTTATAGTACATTAAATATACAATATGAACAGTAAAATATTTTTATTTCCTAATGTTATTTTATAGATAACAGTTAATAATATAAATTGATTTTTACTTCATAATTAGTTGGCATTTTGTTTTTATACCAGTTGTGTGTAACCTCAATATTTATATGACTTTTAGATGAAACACATTCTTGCATAGGTACTTTTGTGAGTCTCAGAGCTAGTTCATTCTTACCATTTCCTCAGTGTATTTTAAAGCTCATTTAAAAAAATTTATTTAACTATGTGTTTTGGGAGCCTCTAAAAATAGATGCCATTTTTAAATAAGTGGTTTAGATGAGTGTAGATCTCACTGAAATTTTATTTATCTAAAAGGTAATAGTTGGAAAACAACTTTGGGAAGTTTAAGAGAAGAGTTAATTCAGCAGTATTTTAATGTATTAAAAATGAACTAAATGGTATTTTCATGTAGTAATGACTACAGGACCAAGCAGTTTTTTATGTTCTTCTCTTTTTTGACAATTACAATTTAGCAATTTTCTAAAATATACATCACTTTCCCACTGTTAATGAATACAGTAAATATGTTGCAGTAATCCATAATACCAACTTTAGCTTCTTTAATTCCAGAAGTTTAATTATGAGTTTTATTATTATTACAGAATGGTTGTGACAAATAGTAAATCCTTAGAAAATGCCACTAGGCAATCAAGACATTATTTTGTTACCTTCTTGGTTACTTGTATCAGAATTAACAGGACTATCAAAGATCATTATATTCAGCAATATGCTGGTAAAGGTTTAACAGTCAGCTTTTGGATGTGGGGATGGGGAGGTATAGGTTTTTAGCATTTACATACTTCTAACATCGCTGTTTTCAATCAATATGACATCACTGCATTTGGAGTTGGGAAGAAGTGATCAGTAGTACATCATTTTTTCTTTTGTTACCTCATAAGAGTTTTATTGGTTTAGGTCTTATTTAGGTCTTTGATCTGTTTTGAGTTAATTTTTGCATATGGTGTTAGGTAAGGTTCCAACTGCATTCTTTTTTGCATGTGGATATCCAGTTTCCCAGAACCTTTTGTTGAAAAAGCTTTCCTTTCTTCCATTGACTGATCTTGGCACTGTTGTCAAATATGTTGAGGTGTTTTCCTTCTAGTCCTTGTTTCTTGGATATTTTTATCATGAAAGAATGTTGAATGTTGTTAAATGCTTTTTCTGCATCAATTGAGATGATCATGTGGATTTTTTTCCCCTTTATTCTGTTCATGTGGGATATTATATTGATCAATTTTCATATGTTTAACCCATCCTTGCATTCTGGGAATAAATCCTGTTAGGTCATAGTGTATATAACCCTTTTAATATGAATTTGGTTTGCAAGTATTTGTTGAGGACTTTTGTATCAATATTCATAAAGTACATTGGTCTAAAGTTTTCTTGTAGTGTCTTTGGCTTTGGTATCAGGGTAATACTGGTCTCATAGAATGAGTTAGGAAATGTTTACTCCTTCAATCTTTGAGAAAGTTTAAAGTATTTATTGGTATTAGTTCTTTAAATATTTGGTATAATTCACCATTGAAACCATCATGTCCAGGATTTTTCCTTAATGAGAGATGCTTGATTACTGGTTCAGTCTCCTTACTAGTTATCTATTCAGATTTTCTGTTTATTTCTAACTTTGTCTTGGTCTGTTTTATGTTTCTAGTCATTTGTCCTTTAAATCTAGATTATCCAATTTGTTGATGTACATTGTTTATAGTACTCTTTTATAATCCTTTTTATTTCTGTTGTATTTGATGGTAATGTCTCCACTTGTATTTCTTTAATCTTTCTAATTTGTGTCTTCTCTGTTTTTTTCCTTAGTCCACCTAGCTAACGTTTGTCCTTTTAAAAAAATCTTTTTGAAGAACCAACTTTTGTATTCATCGATTGTTTTTTTCTGTTTTTCTGTTCTCTATTTTGTTTATCTTTGCTCTCATCTTTATTATTTCCTTCCTTTTAGGTTTGGATTTAGTTCTTTTCTAGTTTCTTAAACTGTAGAGTTATGTTGTTAATTTAAGATCTTTTTTTTAATGCAAGTATTTATATACCTATACATTTTTCCCTTAGCACTGCTCTTACTGTGTCCTATAAGTTTTGGTATATTGTGTTGTTGTTTTCATCCTCTTAAGTATTTTGTAATTTCCCGTATGATTTCTTCTTTGATCAATTGGTTGTTTAATTCCTCAAAGTTTTTGAGTTATCCAGTTTTTCTTTTGTTACTGATTTTTAACTTCATCTTATTGTGGTCAGAGAAGATCCTTTGTATGATATCAATATTTTTTAATATATTGAGATTAATTTGTGGCCTAACAGGGTCTGTCTTAAAAATTGTCCCATGGGCATGTCAGAAGAATGTGTATTATATTGTTGAGTAGAGTGCCTTGTATATGTCTGTTCAGTCTAGTTCATTTATTGTGTTAAGTTCTTCATTTTATTTCTGCCTGGTTCTTCTGTTGATTATTGTGAGCGAGGTATTGAAGTCTCCAGCTATTACTGTAGAACTGCCTGTTTCTCCCTTCAGTTGTGTTGATTTTTGTTTTATATATTTTAATGGTCTGTTTTTAATGGTGCATAGATGTTTGTTGTTATAACTTTTGCCCTATCGAACCATTCATTTATTAATATATAATATCTTTCTTGTAATGTCTGTTTTTATTTAAAGTCTATTTTGTCTGATATTAGTATAGCCACCCCTGCTCTCTTGGTTGTTCTTTGCATAGAATGTCTTTTTTCTTCTTTTGATTTTCAACCTAATTGTGTCTTTGGATGTGCATTTATCTGTTCTTCCAGTCTCTACCATTTGATTGGACCATTATATCCATTTACATTTAAAGTAATTACTGATAAGGAGGGACTTCTGAAATTTTGCTATCTACTCATGTCCCTGATAGCTTTTTGTCTCTCATTTCCTGCATTCCTGTCTTTTGTGTTTAGTTGATTGTAACAAAATGTTTAAATTCCTTTCCTATTTCCTTGTGTTTATAGTCTATAGCTATTTTCTTTGTAGTTACAGTGGAGATTACATTTAACATCCTAAAGTTTTAACACTCTAATTGAAATTTATACCAGCCTAATAACATACAAAAAGTCTGCTCCTTTACAGCTTTGTCTCCACCCCGTTCAGTTTTTGATGTTACAAAATAGCATCTTTATACATTGTTTGCTCAGAAACATAAATTAATACTTTTGTTAAATGTTTTAGTCTTTCAAATTTTGTAGAAAATAATATTTGGAGTTACAAACCAAGGTTATAGCAATGATTAATTTTTATGCTGGTAATTGGTTTTTTTCTTTAAATGTATTAGTCTCAAATTTTATTGAAAACAAAAAGTACAATTTCAAACCAAAATTAAAATAATGCTGCTTTTATAATTGCCTATTTATTTCCTTTATTTCTTCATATGGCTTCAAGTTACTTTCTAGTGTCATTTTATTTCACCTTACAGGTTTCCCTTGTGTTTTTTTTTTTTTTTTTTTTTTTTTTTGCAGGGCGGATCTAGTTGTAACCAACTCCTGCAGCTTTTGTTTATCTGGAAATGTCTTAATTTCTTTCTCACTTTTGAAGTATGGTTTTGCCAGATAGAAGATTCTTGGTTGACAGTTTTTTCTTTTAACACTTGAATATGTCTGCCCATTAACTTCTGATCTTCAGTGTTTCTGAAGAGAAATCTGCTGGTGTTCTTATTTAGGATCCCTTATATGTGACAATAGACTTCTCTCTAGCTGCTTTCAAGAGTCTCTCTGTGTTTCTGTGTAGCTCTTACTGAGTTTATCTTATTCAGAATTTCTTGAGCATCTTGGATCTTTATATGCTTATCTTTCATGAAATTTGGGAAATGTTCAACCATTGTTTCTTCAAATATTCTCTATCCTTTCTCTCTCTTCTGCAGCTCCCACGACGTGTATGTTGGTCCTCTTGATGATGCCTCATAGGTCCCTTAGACTCTGTTTGCTTTTCTTCAGTCTTTTTTCTTTTATCTCTTCAGACTCTAATTTCTTTTGTCCTACTTTCAAGTTCATCTGTTCTTTTTTGTGCCTGCTCAAATCTGCTTTTGATTCCCTCTAGTGAATTTTTCATTTTAGTTGTTTACTTTTCAGCTCCAGAATTTCATTTTTAGTTTCTTCTTCAGTTTTCTCTTTATTGATATTTCCATTTTGTTCATACTTCTTTTTTCTTTCTTACTTTTTCTGTATCTTCATTTCTTTGAACATTTTTACATCATTTTTTTAAGCCTTTGTCTAATAGATGTGCTATCAGGTCTTTTTCAGATTTTCTGTTGTTTTGTTTGTTTTGTTTTTCTTCTCGGTAGATTGTACTCTGCTATTTCTTTGACTGCTTTGGGATTGTTTGTTTTGAGTAAAAGTTGATTTACTCAGAGAAATATACTCCATAGACCGAGTGTAGATCATCTCAGAAAGCCAGAGAGAGTGCCTGGGACTTTTTGTTGAATACTGAACACTTAAATTATAATATGGTAACTTTGGAAATCAGATTGTCCCCTTTCCCTCGAGTTACCTACTTTTTGTTACTATTTTTGTTTTTTGAATTGTTACAGGTTGTCTCTGTGCCAAGGATCAGCTTGAAGTGTAAATTTAAGGTCTTCTCGTCTTTTCTGAGCCTTTCCTTGGTATACATAGTCAATTTATAATTTTCCCTGTTTATGTAGTTGTTTTTGAATGTTCTGGTCTTCAGTGTCTGGCTCTGAAAATGGCAAAAAGTGATAAATGACAGATAATGGGAACTGGCTCTTTAAATGCCTTGGAAGTCATTTTATTCTGATGAGGAGGAACTTGCAACAGTGAGGGAAAATACAACAGTGGAGGTCAAATGGCTGCCCTCCTCTTTGTCTGAACCTCAGTGATCAGAAGCAACAGTCAGTGATCAGAGCACAGATTGCTGATATTTGGAGGACAATTTTCTTTTTACCCACCTTGGCTCCTGTAATTTGTGTGCAAGTGTGCCAGGAGCATGTGCACAGCTCCCTGCGCTATGGCTGGGAGTGGGGGATGAGGACAGTGCTGCTACTGTGCTAATAGCTGAAATTAACCAAAATTAACTGCAGTTTACTGTCTGTGGTTTCCCCTCGAAGTTACAAGCCTTCATCAGACTCTAGAGTTCCAACATAATCACATCAGACAGCTTCTGCCAGTGCAGTTTTGTCTAGGTAGAGAGACAGATTCGTGGTGCTTCTTACTCTGCTGTCTTCCCAGAATCTTCTTTAAGCCCATCTTAATTTCGTATTGTGTGACTTTGTGAAGTATTAAGTAGCAAGACTCTGTATTCCTAGAGGGAAGGAAATTCTTTTATTAAAATATAACAGCTCTTTACTCACCTAACTTTGTATTAAAGAGCTATATTTGATGCATTTGATACATGTATAGTAACTTTTGGCATTTAACTTTTGGCAGGTGGTTTTGGAATGTATGCTTAAAAAAGACCTCATTTACAATAAGGTCACTCCAACATTTCACCACTGGAAGATTGATGACAAGAAATTTGGCCTTACTTTCCAAAGTCCTGCTGATGCTAGGGCTTTCGATAGAGGCATTCGGAGAGCTATAGAGGATATTTCTCAAGGTAGGTTTTTTTGATTATTTTCTTAACTTGTTTATCGGTTATATAGAGTAGAAGTGACTTAAAGCACGTCAGCTTTTGTAATACGAGATTACACTTTGAAAAAGCTGACAAGGTGAAGATAAAATAATGGGTTCCTTAGTCTATTTTATACTTGTCACATCACAGTTTGTACCAATTACAAGTATTACCTTGAAGGGCCCAACAGCAGCAGCAGCTTTCAGATAATTCACATGTTTTCAAATAAGAGCTTGAAGAAGAGGGAAGCAGTCAGATACAACTTTCAAAATCCTGTGTGTGTGTATGTTATTCATATCCTTGTTTTGATAATGATAAAGAGAAAATTTCTAATCAAATGGATATAGACTCCAGTAATTCTTAACTCTTTACCTGATTTCATTATTAAGGATTGGCAAAGACCACATCCCTATTCATCCCTCTGTATATCTTACCAACCTATTATATCATTAACTCTAAAGCTTACTATGTTTTAAAGGGAGGAAGAATGTAATTACATGTAAGACTGGCTTCTGCTTAATTAAACAAAAAGAAATCAGTTAAAACCCATTTCTTCCCCTAAAAGAAATCATAACTAAGATTTGATTTATTTTTCTAATTAAAAAGGAAATTTTTCTGTTAATAGAAATAACCTTATATAAAGTAACTGAATCAAAATGTGTTAGCAGTGTGGCTTATATATTTTGAAGATGGCATTTTAACAGGAAAATTAAAAGAAATGAACTAAAGAGATAAACCACAGGCAAAAAACATAGAAAGACTCAGTACAAATATGTTTTGATAGTGTGTGAAGCTGTAATTAAATAATTTATTTAGCTACTTTAAAAAACTAGAATTTGGTAAACAATCTGCTTTCTGATTCAGAATAAAATTCCAAGCAATGATAGCAGTCATGTTTCCTTTAGTACAAGAACCCATAAATTCTCCCTATTTTCAGTATTCTCATTGTTGGCTGCACATTTGAATCACCTGGGAGGCTTTTGAAAACTAGAAGAACTGGTCTCCACTCCAGACCACTTCACTCATACTATCTGGGGAATGGAGCTGAGGCATTCCTTTTTATTTATTTGTTTTTCCTTAAGTTCTTGTGCATTTCAGATGTGATGACAAATTGTCAAATGATTATATCATGAATTGGGGGAGGGGGGAAGATGAATAGTGATCCTCAGATTCTCCAGTAGTAGTTGTGGTTCTCAAATCACTGCAAGACACTTAAAAATAAAAAAATATGTGATGCCCAATGCCTCACCCCACAGAGATTCTGACATTATTGGTTTGAGACTGTACTCTGGCATCAGTATTTTTTTTTAAGTTCCCAAGTTAATTCTGATATTTAGCTACTGTTGAACCAGTGCTTTAGAAAGAAAATCATAATCCGTGGCTGCTGGAATTTTTAAAGTTTTGAATTACTTTTATGCCCCTACTCATACTCTCATAAGAGCATACTTTTTTTTTCACTTGGATGAAATAGATTGGGTTTAACCTTTTAAAAAACAGTTAATAAGGGGAAGCTTACAAATTCCTAGCCAGGTAGAAAAGAATTCAGCCTGTCTTGTTGTCTTTGAACATTTTTTGAAACATACTGGTTAGCATTATTATCAGCCACTGTGTAGATTTTCAACAATCACATTACATTTTTCTTACTTAAGAGTTCCATGACAGTAAGAATAAACTATGCAGCCCTTGCCATAGGGCAGCTTTCTCTTCATCTCCGTACTAGCTATGTCTCTCAAGGGTAGCATCAACTCAGAATACTTGCTAGGATAAATCCTTCCTTACAAATTTATCAGAACTAAAGGCACTCTTGAACACCATGAAAACTTATACAGAGACATTGGTATGCAAAGGTCAGTAGCAATAATTGACTGTCAATAGTGGATTAAGGCTCATTTGTTTTCTTTCTTACTAAAGCAGCTAAAATCCTTTTTGGGGTACTAAATACTATTTCTTGGGTCATAGTATTTAGAAAATTGGAATAAATCATGTGTGCATTATCTGAACACCAGAGGAATGTGGTGCATATACTTCCCTAGCAGTTTGACTATTTCAAAGAAATCAGGGACAGGGCTTGCTCGAGATAGCAAAATTTCACGGAAGGTATGTCTTTAGTAAGTAACTGGAAATGTACCTGTAGAAGAGAAAGACAATCATTTTTTTCTCTGTTCTTCTAACAGAGGCGCACATATGAGTGGCCAACTGCTGGTTGCCAAGCAGTCCAGAATGGTCTCTGATCAGTTTTCTATAGTATCACAGTGATATTATCAATTAGACGATAATACTAAAATCTAAAAATTGTATGCTTAATTAACTTCTACCTGTTTTCTTAGGATGCCCAGCATTTAAAAATGAAGCTGAAGGTGCAGAAGACAACTTACAAGTAAGTAATTTGGTTTAAAAGGAATTTCTAAACATAAAGGATATGAAGGAAATCACCAGCCTTAATAAATAAATAATTCATGTAAATTCTTAACATTTCTAAGACACTGTGTTTGTCAGGAAATAAAACAGAAACAATGGAATATGTGTGTGTATATGTATGTATGTATTAATATTATTTGGAGAGAGGGTTTGTTTGTTTGTTTAAGGAATTGGCTCATGTGATTGTAGGGGCTGGCAAGCACGAAATCCACATGATAGGCAGGTAGACAGGCATGCTGAAAATTCTGGCAGGAGTTGATGTTTTGGTCTTGAGCCAGAAGGCAATTTCAAAGTAGACTTCCTTCCTCTTTGGGGGACCTCAGTCTTTTCTTTAAATCTTTTCTTATTAAAGCCCACCCATTTATGGATGATAATCTCCTTTACTCTGAGTCTGCGGATTTAAATGTTAGCCACATGTGAAAATTACCTTTATAATATTTAGACTGGTGTTTGACCAAGCCACTTGACGCCATGGCCTTGCCAAGCTGACAGATAAAATTAACATCACAGATGCTCTGTCGCATAGGCAAAGAACTTATATAAAAAAAATTCATAGAAAAGTAATTTCAAATTGTTAATAAGCCTGTGGACACCCTTCTGTTTTATCTCACTGATGATCAGCAGATACTGTAAATTAACATCTTTTAGTTACCAAACAACCAAAGATTTAAAAATTAATATTAATTTAAAAAATTTAAAATATTAATAGATTGTGTCTATCCATGAGGTTGACAGATTGACACTCTGCTAGAGAAAATATAGATTGGGAGATTTTTTTCTAGAAAGCAGTTGGGTGATAGGTATTTAGAAGCCTTAAAAATCAAAATATTCATGATCCAGGAAATCAATTTAAGGAAATAGAAATATATTAAAAAATTTTATACATAGTTTTTTGGGTGTGTGTATGAAATATTGATTATAAAAAATAAGCTATCTAAATAGAATGGAAATGGCTAAATTAATGAATGTCATGATACCATTAAAGTTTTATTACTAGTTTCCTTGCAACGTATTGACTCATAAAAACAGATAGTAATGTTGTGGTGTCATCCATCATTACTCAGCTAAAATGTTATATAATTTTGTTGGTTGCTTTTGGCTTGTGTGATTCTGAGCTTTATGACTTTCTTTTTAGTACTTTTCATATCCAAAAGTATTAATACTTTTAGGATAATAGTGAAAGAACCAAAATTTGTATGTATATCTTGTATTAATAACCAGTTATTCATATTTTTATTGTTAATGATCTAAAGACCTGGCAAAATATTTTCTGTACAGTTATAATCAGAAAATAGAAATGTTTTTATTTCTGAAAATTTGAGAAATATAGCAAAGTTCAAGGAATAAAACATAAATACACTACCATCCATAATAACCATCATACATATTTTTAAATATAGCCTTGGGTTTTTTCTCTACAAATAAATGGGTACACACATGTGTTATTATGATATCATTGTTCTATAGTTTTTTTTTCTTCACTTAAATACATAATGGTATTTTCTGTGCCCTTAAATATTTTTTGAAGTTTATAATTTTTAACCTTTTTTTATGTTTATGTAATTTGTTTTCAATAGATGTGTCCCAATTGTCAATATCCTCATTGCACATTTAAGAGTTCTTATTTGTGTTTTAATATATGAATCTGTTTATTTTATTGATGGTTAATTATTATTTTAAAAATACAGTGAATTTCAGTTAATTTGGTATAAGAAATAAGTAACAAAATGTAAAATAATGTATTTTTAGTTAAGTGTTTTCCAGAGTGAGTGTATTTTGCATATGAGGAAAGTGTGAATAACTTGTCCAAAGAGCAGCAAACAGTGGTGGTTTTAAAATATGTCCACAAATTCTTTCATACTCCTCTCTTCACTCAAGTGTAATTTCCCTCTCCTTGACTGTGGGCTGTACTTACTTACTCACTTCTAACAAATAGAATGTGACATTAAAATTAATATACAGAAATCTGTTGCACTTTTGTTCCCTAACAATGAAATACCAGAAAGAGAAATTAAGGAAACAATTCCATTTACCACTGCATCAAAAAGAATAAGAAAACCTAAGAATAAACCTACCTAAGGAGGCAAAAGACCTGTATTTTGAAAACTGTAAGACAACAGGGAAAGAATCTGAAGACAACACAAAGAGATGAATAGATATACTGTGTTCTTTGATTGGAAGAATCAATGTTGTTAAAATGGCCATACTGCCCAAGGCAATATGCAGATTCAGTGCAATCCCCATCAAATTACCAATGGCATTTTTCACAGAATTGGAACAAAAAAAAATTCTTGTTTGTATGGAAACACAAAAAACCCAGAATAGCCAAAACAGTCTTGAGAAAGAAGAATGGAGCTGGAGGACTCACATTCCCTGGCTTCAGGCTATACTACAAAGCTACAGTAATCAAAACATTTTGGTACTGGCACAAAAACAGACACATAGATTGATGGAACAGGATAGAAAGCCCAGGTGTAAACCCCACACACTTATAGTCGATTAATCTACAACAAAGGAGGTAAGAATACTTACAATGGAAAAAACATAGTCTCTTCAATAAGTGGTGCTGGGAAAACTGGAGAGCTACGTGTAAAAGAATGAAATTAGAACATTCTCTAACACCATATACAAAAATAAACTTGAAATGGATTAAAGACCTAAATGTAAGACCCGATACTCTAAAACTCCTAGAAGAAAACATAGAACATTCTTTTGACATAAATCACAGCAATAAAAGCAAGAATAAGGAAATAGGATTTAGTTAAACTTAAAAGATTTTGCACAACAAAAGAAACCATAGACAAAATGAAAAGAAAACTTATGGAATGGGAGAAAATATTTATAAATGATGAGACCGACAACTGGTTAATTTCCAAAATATACAAATAGCTCATACAGCTTAATATAAAAAAAAAAACCCAATCCAAAAATGAGCAGAAGACCTATAAACAGACATTTCTCCAAAAAAGACATACAAATGGCCAGCAGGCGAATGAAAAGATACTCAACATTGCTAATTATTTGAGAAAGGCAAATTAAAACTGCGGTGAGATAGCAACTCACAACAGAGAGAATGGCCATCATTAAAAAGTCTACAAACAATAAATGCTGGGGAGAGTATGGAAAAAAGGGAACGCTCCTACTCTATTGGTGGGAATGTAAATTGGTGCAGCCACTATAGAGAAGAGTATGGAGGTTCCCTAAGAAACTAAAAATAGAATTACCCTATGATCCAGCAGTCCCAGTTCTCAGCATATATCTGGATTAAAACTGTAATTCTAAAAGTCATGCACCCCAGTGCTCATAACAGCACCATTTACAATAGCCAAGACATGGAAGCAATCTAAGTGTCCATTGACAGATGAATGCTTAAAGAAAATGTGGCGTGTGTATATATATATATATATATATATCAGTGAAATGTTACTCAGCCATAAAAAAGAATGAAATAATGCCATTTGTAGCAAAATGGATGGACGTAGAGATTATCACATTAAGTGAAATAAATGAGACAGAGAAAGACAAATACCGTGATATCACTTATATGTGGAACCTAAGGAAAAAAATGATACAAATGAACTTATTTGCAAACCAGAAATAAGTCACAGACATACAAAACAAAATTATGGTTACCAAAGGAGAAAGGGATAGGGGGAGGAATAAATTAGGAGTTTGGGATTAACATACACACTACTCTATATAACATAGGTAAACCATGAGGACCTATTATGTAGCACAGGGAACTATATTCAATATTTTATAATAACCCATAATGGAAAAGAATGTGAAAAAGAAAACGTGTGTGTATAATTGAATCACTTTGCTATACACCTGAAACTAGCACAACTTTGTAAATCACCTATACTTCAATTTTTAAAAACCCAAATAGAATATGGCAAACGATGGCAGATCATAAGAAAATTTGTGACTTCCATCTTAATCTCTCTGATGGATCACTCACTCAGGGAGAAGCCTGCTACTGTATACAAGGACATAGTTCTATGAAGAGATCCACTTGGTGAGGAAGTGAGGCCTTCTTTCAACAACCAGCAAGGAACTGGGGCTTTCTAACAACAGCGTTTGAGCCTTCAGTTAACTGCAGCCATAGCTATTATCTTTACTTTAACCTCATTAAGGACTGTGAGCCAGAACAATTCAGCTAAATTGCTCCCAAATTTCTCACATAAACTATGAGATAACAAAATATTTGTTCTTGAAGCTGCTGTTTTGCAGTAATTTATTATGCAGCAATTGCTAATCAACACATAACTAGAAAAGGAAGATGATTAGAATGAAAGCTAACGTGTATGGTCATGTTTGTTTTATCTTGCTTGCCATTCCACTTTCAATTTTTTTAGATGATACATCTAGCTTAGTTATATTACATCTTTCAATAGAAGATTGCATTATATCTTGGTATGATAGCCCCTTTATAACTAAAAGTATGTTCAGGTAGAAAAAAATAGTTTTTGTAAGTTTAAAAAATTCTGAATCTGATAGTGTATATTTAATATATTAACCTTAATTATGCAAAAAGGGGGTGGGAGATACTGAGATGCTAGCAAAATGTGAAATTTTTAAAAAAGAGTCAGTGTCCAGAATTAAACCGCCAAAGGAAATTATTAAATTTGCCTTAGTACCATTATTTCATGATATGCTAAAGTTTTTACATGCTTCATTCTTATTTTGGAATGTATTGGAGGTTATAAAATTATTCTAATTTATTTAACCACTCTGTTAGGAACAGTTGTTTCATAATTCATCTATGGGCTTGGCATAAATAAACATTTTGAAATTATTTGGAGTGCAAGTTGACTGTAATTTATGATAATAGTTATGTCAGGTTTACAGTATTAGTGATCATTTGCAAAGACAACTAAAATGGTTTTAAAAGAATAACCTTTTATCTAATTTTTTTAAACTCCAAGGAAGTAATGATTATGATACAGTTAGATCATAAATGTTTTTAAGGCCTTAAATACCACAGTGGAAATCTTCTCCATTTTGAGTATTTATTAATTCAGTAAACATTTGAGCACCTATTCCGTTCCAGTAACTTGGCTAACCATTTGGTTATTTGCTGGTAGACAACTTTCAGCTTTCAACAGTTCAGGATCTTCATCAGTATCATAAATCATCAGAAGGGTATTCGCCTTTCTATTTCATTCTGGCTTGGAAGGATTTCATAACACATGATTATTTGGATTTAAAATTGTATCTTGCTCATCTTTGATTCCTGATGTTTAGTACAGTGTTGATCATATACATAGTCAATACTCAAGAAAGGGTGTTTGAAGAAAAATCTTCAAAGTTAAGGTTTCTTTTTTTTTAAACCTAAGCAGTAATAGAGTATGAAAGTTCTTTTCATTTGGTTTTTTTATTTGACTATGTTAATGAGACAGTTAAGGTAGTGTTTTGTTTTGTTTTAATGTTAGCTTACATTTGTTTTAAGATTATCTTTACAGTGTTTTTCCAGCCAGAGTTGTCAATTGTAACAGCTCTTACTGTTCAGATATGCTAGATTTGTAACGAAATCCATAAAGTTCACCTCATGATTGTCTTGTGATTATAAGAGGAAAAGATCTCAGATTCCATGCTTGGGCAGAAGAAAGATGACACCTAATTGATCTGAAGTAAAATGATGTCATGTTTTCGCTTGGCCACTGAGAAGTACTTGACTAACTTAATCCTTTTTTAGAATTAGATAATGTCAGTTTTGAATCAAAGTGGTTAAAAGGGTTGTGATTTTCATTTATTTAAAATAATTTTGCTTTAGGCAAGGTGGATATGAATTGTTCACGTACTTGTTTTCAAAGGTGGTAACATTTTTAAAACACTATATTTGGAAACTAACGTAATGGATAGGACTTTATTTAGCCAGCAAACTGTGTTCTGTGTTACTGTGACCATCCTACATCAAGTAGGATTTTAACCTTAGTATATTTTAGATTGAGTTTTATTATCGAATAAGGGAGCAAAAAAACTCTATATAATCTTTTTGCATATTTTGTCATTGTTAAGTTTTTTCTTGACTCTTAAACTAATCTTCATGTAGAATATTTTTATAGTTAGAAAATTATAAAGAAGAAATTAATTAGAAATCATTTATCCCTATTAGAGGTAATTGCTAGTAAGATTTGTGTACTTCTGCCTAAGTTTTTCTTTGTTCTTGCATGTTGTATTCAAATAGATTTCTTTAAAAGCACCATCAGAATCAATCTCTTCACTTTTATTGTGTTTTTGATGGGATTTTTGTTTGTATTGGTAATGATAATGAATAGTGGTGGTTGGAATTGAGTGGTAGAAATCATAAAATTTGAACCCGCACAGTCTGATTTCATAGTCTTTGAATTTAGCCATTATATCTTGTAATTGTACTACAGTTTATTTAACCATTAATGTTTCATTGGACATTTACTTTATTTTCCACATCAATTTTTGTTGGTATTTCATGACTGTGACCTTAGGATAAAATTCTAGAAATTTATTTACCAATTAAAGGTTTGTCTAAAAATTTATATAGTTAGCAGGAACTGTGTAACTATTTGACCTATTAACTAAAAACCAGATTTAAAGATAATAAATAGTCACTTAAACCCTAATAGCACATTTAAGGCAAACAACTTTTCATTAGAAAGGTAGTTTAGCTTTTCTGTCAATTAATCTAGGGTGGAGAACTGGTTTTTCTTTTCTGATTTTGCTGGACATAAATATAGATACTTTTCTCATGTTCCTTCCAAATTGTTTCATCGCTGATTACTGTGTTAAGATTACTTAGACAAAAACTATATGTGCTATTAATGTTTTTAGACAAAACTCATAGACAAGTGCAAAATTAAAAATTCAAAGGTTAGTTTATTCTTAAACTAATCAGAAGTAACTAAAGAAATCTAATGAGAAGAATGAGTGACAGTTGTGGTCAAATCTAAAATGAATTGCTACTGGGTACTTTATCAAAATGTAAACAGTGATTTTGTTGAGCTTGTTGGATTGTTAGTAATGTTTTTCCTTTTCTGTGCTAAGTTTGCATAATTTGGTGACTGTATAATTTTAAATACCAAAAATATAGCTTTGATAGCATTTTTAACATATACAATGCTAAGATAATGACATTTCTTTATCAAAGAACATTAAAAATTTTTTCTCTTATGCTAAAATAAACTAATTCTATAATTGTTAAAACTTCTTTTGTTGGATATGACCCAGCCATGCATTCACACCTGTGCTTTGTGATATACAACTACAAGAATGAAATTTTGGAGCAATTGGTAGACTGTGATAATCACTTTTTTTCACACTAGATCATTTATTAGGAATCATTCATTTTTTAAAGTTTGCAGAACAATACTAAGTTTTCTCTGCCTCAATACAGAAAGAAGGGACAAAGAGAAGAAAAGCAAAATCTATATTTATTTTCTCTACTGCGGTCATCTAGACTTATGTTCTGATAGAAAACTGCAATTGGAATTATTTTATTAATTTACACTGTATCCTTTTGTCTCTACACACAAAATTGCTATAGTGGTCTTACAGAAAGAAAAAGCTAAACAGTTTCTTAGTAACCATAGGAGAAGAGTTACTATACCAGCCTCTGAAAGTGAAACAAATTTCCATTGTACATGCATTATTGGTATGAGGTACTTTACAGATAATACAGATGAGCCAGTGCCAGTACAGTACTAAAAGCATTGAATATGGGTGTATATAACTGCCAAAAACAATTTTTTTAAAGCTAGGGATTCTGCAAATGTATGTACATTCTTTGTGCATATCATATGTTAGATTTTCTGCTCTTGAAGATTTTGGGCATTTTCCACCACCTAACTAAGATTATGTCCATGTTCCCATAGTAATTCTTAGTTATAAAGAGTTACAATCCAGTGAAAAGCATTCAGGTTTGACTAAGCATGACTACCTTTTATTCAGTCATACCCAAATTTAAAAATGCATTTTTGAGGGAAGGATATAGCTCAAGCTCTAGAGTGCATGCTTAGCATGCATGAGGTCCTGGGTTCAATGCCCATTACCACGTCTAAAAATAAATAAGTAAATAAACCTAATTACCTCCCCCCCCCAAAAGTAAATTAACAATATTAGTAAAATAAAGACTATACCGTGAAAAATCTTTTTTAAAAAAAATACATTTTGTTATTAATTTTAATTACGAAAATGATAGATAATCTTTTTGTAAAATAGTAATTAAGTTTTTGTTTATTAGATTGAGAAAGATTTTTAAATAAGGTCCAGTGTAGGCAGAGATGTGAGGAAATAGTCTTTCTTGGGAAGTTTTCAGATGGCACATAAGTTTGCTTGTACTCTCTAGCATTAATGGGAATTAATCCCAAGGAAATAATATTACCACTGCACCAAGATGTATTAATAAGAAGGTGCCTTGCAATGTATATGACCAAAAATTAAAGACATCGAAATGCCCATAGAGTATTGCCTACAGAAATATGGTATTCAAATATTGAACTTCTTTGCAACTATTTTAAAGCACAAGGTACATCTTATATATTGACACAGGGAGAGGTTCATGGTATGTTTTGTAGCCAAAAAAAAAAGCACTACATGGATAGACTGTCAAAACATATACATGGAATCAAGTTATACATAGAGTATAACAGATATGCTTAATGCATATGTATATGCATTAAGAAGTCTAGAAAGATATATGCCAAATAATAATAGGTGCTGTTCCTGAGGGGTGAAGAATTTTTTGTGTAATTTGAACTTCTAACACTTACTAAATTATTTTGTGGGAGGAGACTTTTGTTGTTTAAGGAGTTCTTTTTCTACATTTTTTTTTTTACTAAGTTTACTACCAAGGGTCTGTATTAATATAATGCGATCTGATTTGTGGATATTTGCATATCATGGATTATTTATAGGGTACTCACTATGTACCAGTTATAGTTCTAAGCTCTAGGGATAAAACAGGCATAGAGTTTCTCATTACTGGCTCACAGGAGAATTATAAATAAAAGAACACTTAGAATATAGGGTGATTTTTAAAGGGATATAGGGTGATATAAGTATTTTTGAGAAGTTCAAAGGAAGGAATAACTTTAGAGTGGATTAACAGACTTTGGAGGAGTTTATGGCTGATGTTAAAAAGGAGTTTTTCTAGTGGAAAGATTGAAGATAGTCTTTGTGGGCAGATGGAATGACATGCACATAGAATCAGAAATGTGAAATGTCAGATGGTACTGGAGAGAAACAAGTACAGTGGTATTTCTGAAACAAAAAGAGATAATGAAACAGTAGAGTAAGGAGCCATGCATTCATTGGTTAGTTCTTTTGTTCATTCTCAAAATTTCTTGTTCATGAAAAAAAACACTTTAATTTTTAATAGGACTGGTCCATTATAGATATTAAATAGCACGTACATAAATAACAGTGAAAATTGTGATAACGTCTGGTCTTAGAATATGGAACATTGCTTGTGGATATGTGAACTATTAAAACCATCTTGGAAAATGCTTTTTTTTTTTAATATATAAACTGAGCTTATGTGTATCTTACAGTCCAGCATTTCTACCCCTGGGTATGTACCAGAAAAATTATTGTATATTTGTATCATGAGGCCTGTAGAAGAATGTTCTTAGCACCATTGTTTGAAATAGCAAAAAATTAAGTGTTTTATCTTAGGCAAGTTATGTAACTTCTTGGAGCTTTAGTTTCTTCATATGGAGTAGGAAAATAATACCTACCTCGAAGGGTTGTTGTGAGGATTAAATGAGTTAACCTATGTAAACCCATGCACTTGGGACAATGTCTGATACATAGAAAATGCTTAATATCTTATCATTGCTACGTAGAAGTGAAGATGAGTAAGCTATTGCTACACGTGTCAACATGAACAAGTTTCATGCAAAAAAAAAAAAGAGCAATGAAAGCAAGTCCCATAATGTCCCAAGTAGCATGATATCAGTCAAATAAAATTTAGAAGCATCTATAACTAAATACTGTTTAGGAATAATACTTGTGTGGCAAAACTGTAAAGAAGAGTAAAACATTGGGGGAAAAAACCCAACAACTTCAAGATAATATTTACCTTATGTTGTGGGAGTGGGAGAGAGGGATGCTAACATGGAGAAACACAGGAATTATTTATTGTCTTGGTTGTATTCTCTTTCTTACCTTGGGTGACAAGTATATGCATATTCACATTATTATTTTTATATTATTAGTCCTTTATATAAAGTAATTCCTTAGGGAAATATCAGTGATTTGTTGTGTATCTTTCCTTGAATTGATAAAATTTTAAAATATCTATTCATTCATCCTATCAATTAGACATACAGGATCATATCATACTGACAGTTCTGTACCTAGCTTTTTTCCATTTAGCAATACCTTGAGTACTGACTGCATATAGATCTTTTTAGTGGGTTATAGAATTCTATCGTAAATGTATACCATATTTTTTTAAACAGTTCTGTGCTGATATATCCATGGGATGTTTTTCCTCTTCTTCTAGTCTTTTTTTTGTTAAAAATAGTGCTACCATGATTATTTGTGTTTGTATCTGTATATACAATCACTCAAGAATTGCACTCCCACCAACAGCGCAAAATATTCCTGTTTCTCCCTACCCTTGCCAATATGGATTATTACTATGTATATTTTTCATCTTTTCTAGCCTGTATAAAAGATTGACATTACATTTTTATGTCTTTAATTGAAGTGCAGCATCTTTTCACATATTTATTGTCTGTTTCTTTTTTCTATGAAATAAAACTGGACTTTATCTTGTATATCAGTGCTTCTGGGGTGAGAGTGCCCATTTCTATGTATTGTGTAAATTATGTATCTTATGTAAGTGTTCTTCAGACAATAATGATTCTCTGCCCTCTATTCTCCAATGTGTACAGGGTTGCTTAATAGAACTTTGATAATTGGGTATCTTAGAAGGGTTCTGAGAAGAAAAACTGAGAGATTTGCATGCGTAGCCGTTCACAAGGCTGGGAACAAGGAGATCACTTAGAAACCTACTGAAATAAGAAGCAAAAGAGATAATGAGGGCTTGCATTAAGGCAGTGGATAAGTGGGTATGGAGAAGAGAAAATGGATTTGAAAGGCACTCAGAAGTTTAGCTTGTTTAGAAAATTATTTTATTTTATTGACCAAAAGAGATATTCTGCATGAATCCAGAAGGGTTTGGGGCAAAGATTGAAGAATGTCTCAGTTTATTATTTCAAGTACAGAGTTGGGGTGGGGGGGATCTACTTTGGCCAAAAAGCAAGTGACTGGTTCATTAGTTAGTTGAATTACTTGAATATTTTGATAGAATATAATTGCATTATATTTTTAAATATTATAATTGTATACCAAAAGAAAAGGGGAACGTGCATACCTAAATTTTAAAATAAATCAGCCATATAAAAGTAAACAAGCTCTAGAAAAACTGGAAAATCATTCATAACCATACCATCAATGTACTAACATTCATTTTATATCCATTTAATCTTTCATCTTTTTATGGTTATAATACTGTAAATAAAATTTTATATACTGACTTTTTAACACCAAATAATTCCATATAAAGTACGTATTATTCATAAACTTCATTCAGTAAGTTTGCATACCATAATTTATGTAACTATTCCCTTAATTTGGGGCGTTAAGGTTGTATCTTCATTTTGACTATTAAAAATAAATCTGAGGAAAACTACTTTGTGCCTAAAGCTCTTTCCATTTAGTACATTTTTTTCCTTACTAGATGAAATAAGTTATCAAAATGTGTGAATGTTTTAAAAACTTTTGATGCATTTTACTAAAGCTGCTTTTCAGAAATGATTGCTGCAGATTTTACTTCTGTGTGTAGAATTAGCAATGAATGAGAATGGCCATTTTCCTTATCACCACTTTTTAGAAAAATTTTTGTCAATTTAATAAACATCTAAATTTAAACTTGCTGAAAGAGATATACTTAGGTAGTAGGAAAATACTCTTCCAGTTTAGAATTCTCCAAAAATGTTAGTTTCTCACAATTCATGCCTTGTTATAATTATAGGCTGTATTTTCAAACAGTTGTTTGTTTGTTTTTACCATATCAAACACCTAAAAAATGTTTTCATTATTAGCTGAGACATATTTAGCTATACAGTTGTAAATTCACTGTGTAATATGAAATATTTCTAGTTAATAGGTCAATTCCAGCTGTTTTGGTAAGCATTTTTAAGTAGAACTAAATCCTTTGTTATCCAAATATACATATTTTTGTTTGTTTAATAATGAAATAATACTTTTAATGTTTCCCTTTAAAATGAATATTTATTCTTAATCAAAATGAAATGTATTATTGTTTAATACACAGAATGTAAATAACACCTCAATTAGGTTAGAATGCAGTAAAGACAGTTTGATCCAAGTAGTTGGCACTATTAAAAAGCATAATTACTCTATGATCACTACTGATACCACTACTACAGTTTGTGCTTATTTATAGTTTTTAATCTCTCGAGTATCTCAACCAACCCTATGATTTTTAATACAATTACACCCAGTTTATAATAAAAGTAAATTGTGATTTAGAGAAGTTAATAGCTTAAATTTTATATCCTAATTGGATAAGGAAAGTTTCCAACATAGGCCCTTTCTTTAAACCTCTCTGTTGTTTTCTTCTCTTCTATTTGCTTATGATTTTTGACAATTACTTGGGTCATTTATTTTGCAACTGTCTGGAACAAATAACTGCATTTTCCGAGTTTTTTTTTACTTTTCCCTATTTTGATCATGCATTTTGAAAGAATGTTTGCTGGATACCATTATTTAGCCAACTCCTTTTCAAATAACTTAGCATTAACTCTCTTAACACATTAGGACAGCTATTGGGGAAATGAGATAAAAACAGCAATTAACTGGGTTTGTTATATTAAGTTTTAAGTGACATTAGATTCTCAGGTATATTTTTCAAAGTTTAATTGCTTACTCCCTGATAAAATAACAGCTTTTAGTTTTCATAGCATTTTCACATGTATTACCATCTCATTAAACCCTTATGACAATTCATGCCATAAAACAGTATAGATATTTTAATTATTTGATAATTGAGAAAACTGAGTTCCAAAGAAATTAAATCTCACAAGACTTCTTTTTTCATTTCAGAGCAAGGACTAGAACATGTATTTATAAATTTATAGTATCTTAGCCTTTTTATGAATTTTATTGCTTAATTTTAGAAGTAACACCAAATTTTAATGTTTTTTATTTAAAAAAAAACTTGTAAGAGTCTGTACCTTTCAAATTATTAGCCATATAGTGATTACTCTAAATTACTTTAGAATGAGCCAGTAAAAGTATTTCTGTCATTTTTACTTGACTGTCACTGTTTCTTCCCAAATAATTACATATTAATGGGAAAAAGAATACCAAATAGGTATCTTATTTCTTTTAAAAAAAAACAACAGCAACAACAACACAGCACCTTTTCAGGACTTTCTATTTTTTATTGTGCCAAGTTTCACTTATTCAACATTTATGTCACAGAAATATTGTTTACAAAATTTCAGAAGCATTTCATTAGTGACTCATTGAGCATGTCGCCTTCCCTGAGTCTCATGTATGATTTGAGTCTTAAGTAATCCCTAAGTTCAGGCTCATTAATTCATTCACTCACTCAAGGTCATGGACTACTTACTGTCTTCCTTCTTTTGATTCACTGTATCATACAGCACAATCCTTGGTACTGTGTTTTTAAAAAATACTTTTTTAATTAAACTTGGAAAATAATACTTTTATTGTTACGTATTTTATTCCTCATAATTTCTTCACTTTCTGTGTACATATGTCACTTTTAGTTATAATAATATATAATAAAAAGCTTTATTATAATTAGGTGTCTCTCTCACATGACAGTTAGCTTTCTAATTTTTCCAAAGTTGCTTTTTAATAATGAAAAGGTCCATTTTGTTCAGAAGTTTTTTTTTTTTTTTTAACTTACATTATTTTGACATGGCTTCCTAATGTACATTTGAGTTTGGGGAATTGCCATTCACAGAGGTGGTGGTGGTACATACTTACTGATTTGCTAATCCTTGTCAGATTATTTGGTGGTGGTTTTTTATATTCTGGAAACTAATGAGTTGGGGATTGTTTCCATTAGGCCCCTGAAGAGGATACTTCCAGTTCTCTAGGGAAAGATCATCTTTTCCAGCAAGAGACAGTTGTTACCAGTGAGCCTTACAGAAGCTCACGACCTTCTCCCTTTGAAGATCTGAATGCCAGAAGAGTCTACTTGCAAAGCCAAGCTAATCAGGTGAGAAAATAAGTATTTTTCAGTGTGTTATTCATATGTAAAGAAAATCAGATGTACTAGAGAAGAGCATTAGGACCATCTGCCCTTTATCAGACAACTATAGAAACAGGAGAATATGATTTATAATGAATCAAATCTAAACTGATACAATAAATATATAGGTCATACTGTCCTATACAGCTGTAATAATTGAGTCATAAATTTGACTTTAAATTTTTTGATGGTGCAAGTGAGGTGTTACTTACATATTCATTGTCCAGGAGGCAAAAGCATTTAACCTCTTAGGAGGCAAAAGTTTTCCTAGCTATACAAGAAACTTCTCAGATGAGAAATATGGAAAATGTCCTCAGCAAATATCTATATGGCAAACATGCTGACAAATTTCATAAAATTGTTTCTTAGAGCCTATTTCAGAAAATAATAATGTACTCCTAAATCTATTCAGTGAAAATGTTTCTATTGGACACTAAGTATACAACTTCCTAATGGTTGCAGATTGATCTAAAATTGAAACCTCAGTTATAACATACAACCCTATTTTTGTGCCACTCACAAGTGTTGTCAGATCTATCAAAAGACTATTCTTGACCCTAATTCTCTTGGTGATACAAGCAAATGTTTGTTATTAAATAAGCATTCATAACTGTTACTTTATGTGAACTGATGTAGTTTAAACCATACACAGTATATATCTACAAAATCAAAGGCCCATCAAAGTGGTTTAGAAAGATAAAGTATCTTTTCTTCTTCATAGATGTTATCTGTCAAATTTGTTAGGGAAGAAATTTGTGCACTCTAGATAGTGAAACATAGCAAATGAATAACACGATACAGCATTTAGATCAACAAACTACTAATATTAGTTATGTTTTAACATGTGTATACCATATGCCAGACCCTGTGCCAAGAGTTGGATACAAAGGAAAGTAAACCATGATTTCTGTTGTAAAAGAGTTTCCGATGGAGTGATAGATACATTCTCATGGTGATATGGGAGCACAGGATAGGGGCATTGAACTCATTATGTAAGATGAGAGGGGTTTTTTTTTGTTTTGTTTTTTGTTTTTTGTTTTTTAGACCTAAACTTTTCAAGGATGAGAAGAATTGTTAAGTAATTGAAGAAGACAGGGCTGGTAATGAAAATTGAGGGGAAAGACACAAAGAGCAAGAGGATGAAAGTTTTAAACAGGGAGTTTTAGTCAGCATAGTCTGCCATAACAAAATACCATAAACTGGATGGATTAAACATTTTTTTCTAAAGCTCTAAAGGCTTGAAAGTCCAAGGTTAGGGTGCCATTATGGTTGATTCCTAATAGAGTCTCTCTTCCTAGGTTGCCCACAGCCACTTTGTGTGTTCTTATGTGGCAAGAGTGCACAAGTGAGCAAGCCCTCTGGTGTCTCTTAGAAGGACACTAATCCTGTCATACCAGGACCACACCCTTCATGACCAAACTCCTTCCTAAAGGCCTCATCTCCAAATACCATCACACTGGGGATTAGGGCTTCATATGAATTTGGTAGGAGGACACAAACATTCAGTCTGTAACAGGGAGCAAAGGTGTGCATGATCTAGGGGGGGAAACAACACGGAGGGTGAAAAAGAGAGGCAAACAGTGCAAGAGCCAGATTGTTGAGTCTTTATGTTCTGCAAAACACTTTGGACTTAATCTTGTTTGTTGCTTCACAAACCTAGGTGTGCATTCATGTGCCAGAAGACACAAGAAACCACAGATTAAACATGGTGCATTTTTACAGAGTGTGAATTTTACTTAGAAACAAAAAATTCCTAAGTGGTGGTACCAGTTTTACATTCACATCAGTAGTGGGAATTTTCCTGTATATTTGATATTGTCCCTTTCCTTTTTTTCTTTTTCCCAATTTAGTCACTTAGTGGAAGCAAAGTAGTATTTTATTGTGAATTTAATTTATACTTTTCTGATTACGACTGATTTTGAGCAACTTTTTTCATATGCTTATTGACCATTTAGAAATTTTGTTATGTGAAGTACCTGTTCAAGTATTTTGCACATCTTACATTGAGTTGTCCTTTCTTATTGATACACAGGCATTTTCTTTTTGTTTATTTTGGAAATAAGTCTTGTGTATTGCAGATACCTTCTCTTACCGTTTTGTCTTTTCACTCTTTTAATGTCTTTTGCTGAATAAGAGTTTCTACTTTTAATAGAAGATTAATTTAGTCATCTTTCCCTCTATGGTTAGTGCTTTTTTATGCCCTATGTAAGAAATCTTTGAGCACCCTGACCAAATTATGAAGATACTTTGTTGTCTTTCAGAAGCTTTTCTTTTTTTTTTTTTTTTCTTTCATGTAAATGGTGCGAGATTAGGTCAAGGTTTTCCCTGCCTAGTTGGATAGCCAATTGATCCAACACCATGTAATGAAAAATTCATGCTTTCTGAAACAACGGCATTGCATTGTCAGCTTTGCCATGTGCACTTGAATGTGTATTCTTAGCTGTTGGGTGCAGCGTTCTTTCTATATACTAGGTCAGATTTGTTATCCTTTTTAACTTTTTTTAAAAATCTGCTTGTTAGTAATTGAGCAAGATAATGTTTAAAAATCTCCACCTCTGATTATAGAATCATCTCCCTTTAATTCTATCTGCTCTTTAATTTATAAAATTTGAGGCTTTTATACATTGCTTGTAATTTTGTAATTGTTACACCTTTTTGTTGGATTGTTTCTTGTCATTATGAAATATCCTTATTTATCTCTGGTAATCCTTCTTGTCTAAAAGTCTATTTTGTCTGATGTTAGTATGACTATATCAATTTTCTTTTCTTTTGGCTAGCATTTACACAGTGTATGTTTTCCATCGTTTTACTTTCAGGAGTTATATGTCATATATAAAATGTCTCTTTAAACTGTATGCAGTTGAGTTTTGTTTTGTTTTGTTTTTTGGAGTGTTTTTGTCTTTTGGAGTAGTTTGTCTATTTACTTTTACTGTAATTACTGATACAGTATAAGTCTACCATCTCATTTCTTTTCTGCTTGCCCCATTTGTTCTCTGTTCATCATTTCCTCCACTTTCCTTATTTGAGTATATTTAACTACTTAATTTTTCTTCTATATTAGAAGAAATGCAGTTATTCAGTATTAGTAATGCAGCTGTTCAGTATTTTTCATAGTTATCCTAGAGAGTACAGTATACATTGTTGATTCCTTAGAATCTACCTTTAAACTGATTTTTTTAACCACTTCTGGTGGACCGTACAATACCTTCATGCATTTATCTCTTTTTCATTTACCTTTTACATTGCTGTTGTCTTGAATTTTAGTTCATTCTAATTATGTGTGTGTGTGTGTGTGTGTGTATTTAAAGGCTCCTAAAATAATATTTCAAACGATCGGCATTGATTTCAGTTTATCTACCTACTCATGCTTTTGGCTGTTTTTCAGTCCCTCATTTATTACTATACTACAATGTAGGATTATTTGTTGCCTATAGCTGTTAGTGAATCTTGGGTTTTGTTTTTCTGAAAACATCTTTTATTTTTGCCATTTTTGAAGGATGTTTTGCTGACTGTCACATTCTACGTTAGCATTTCTTTTCTTTTAGCACTTTAAAAGATGTTATACTATTGTCTGTACTTTCCCATCATTGCTTTTAAGAAATAATTATCTTTATCTTTGACTTTTAGCTGTTTTTTTATGCTGTGCCTAGGTATTATGTTTTTTTATTGGGTTTTTAGAGCTTTTTGAATTTGGCTGGTATCTTTGAACACATTTAGGAAATTTCTCCACCATTGTCTTCAGATATTGTTTCTAAATCTGAGACTCAGGGAGAGATAAGGACTGGACATAAAAGTTGGGAATCATTATCTAAGGATGGAAATTAAAACTGTTAGAGAAGTTTGAATTACTTTGTAAGACAAATGGTATTCAAAACTAGAACACTGGTTTTAAATATTAAGACAGTGTGGTAAAGGAAAACAGTCACATAGATAGGAGAACTAGTTAAGGATAATAATGTCTTGGAAGCCTGGGAAGGAGAGTTTGAAGGAAGTGATTAATGTATTGCAGTTATGTAGTCCAAGGAAAGTTGAATTCTTCTCTATAAAGGTAATTGGTAGCCTTAGCATAGTTTCAGTGGGATTGGGAGGCATTTGTGGCAGGAGAGGAAAGAAAGGGGAATTTTTTTTTTTTTTTTTTTTTTTTTTTTGCTATGGCTCCTTTCAAAAGCTTAACTAAAAGGCCTTCCTTTAAAGAGTAGATAGAACTAGAGGGGTGCAGGACCAAAGAATAGATATGTTTATAATTTGAAGGGATAAAGAAGGTGAGAAGTTAAAGATCTGGGACAGAGAGAATAACTGATAGAGCAAAGGCACAAAGGAAACTATCACAGACACAGAGGAATTACACCAAAAGAGGAGGAGGTACTTCATCCTTCTAGGCTAAAGAAAAGTTTAGGTAGAACTATAGATATATAGGAAACAGAAAGTTAATGAAATTCAGACTAGATCAGGTCAATAGTGGATGAGCCTAAAATATAATTGTTATTTTTATCCTAAAGATTTGAATGTGGAGAAGAGAGTGAAGAGAAAATAAACAACCTTCTGCATCATCTAGGAACTCTTCTTCCAGCAACTCTCAATATAGCCATACCATAGCAAATAAATATAGTTTGAAATATTCAGGTTAGATGCAGATTGTGAAAGTTTCCCTGCTAATAGACCTGATTAATTAGATTATTTAAGGTCTCAAGAAACAGATATTCTCAGGCTGTATCAGTCGGTAGGGGCTTATTGTAAGGACACATCTGGGTGAATGATGTATCATTTATACACTGAAGCCATCCTGACTCATCCCTCTCTCAGTCTTATCCGTTAAATATCCAATCAGTCAGCAATCCTATAAGCTTTACATTGAAAGTATATAGACCTTCATCATTTCTTACTGTTACAGTCTTCTGATCTCCCTACTTCCACTCTTATCCTTCCTACCCACCCCAACAATCTGTTCACACAGTAACCAAAGTGATCCTTTAAGAAGATGTAAATCAGACTTGCTCAAAACTTTATAAAAGCTTAGCATCCCATTTAGAACAATATACAGAGGTTTTACAAAGCTGTTCAAGATATTGTTCCTGGCTTCTCCAGACTTATTTTCTATTGTTTCTCACTCACAGGCTTAACACCCCAACTTTCTATGTTTTAAATATATTAAGAGCATCTGTGCCTCAGGGGCGTTGCATTTGCTCTACCGTCTGTCTGGAACATTCTTCTGTGAAGCCATCCCTGAGCACTCCAAATGAAATACCAGGCCGTCCATAACTATATCCATATGCTATTTTAGTTTTCTTTTTCTTTTAACATTTTTTATTGATTTATAATCATTTTACAATGTGTCAAATTCCAGTGTAGAGCACAATTTTTCAATTATACATGAACATATATGTATATGCTATTTTATTTTTCTTAACACTTATCACTTCCTGATTTTACATTTTTAACTTGTCTCCTGTCTGTACTTTTTTGTTGTTCTTCATTCAGGAATCTAGAAGTTCCTAAGATAGAGTAAGCACCCAGTAAATATTTGCTGAATAAAAGAAAAGGTGAATAAATGCTAGCAACATCACCCTATAAGCAAATGATGTTTTGATTCATCTTATTTCTACTCTTGTTAACACTGAATACTGGAAACTTGGTTAACTTAGGATCATTGAGTTTGTAAGTATCAAATCCATTCAAACTAGCATAAAGAAAAGGGACTTTGTTTTAATGACTCAAGTGACATTTCTCAGAGTTCATTTTAAGGATTAAGACAGAACTTTTGAGATCTGGAAAGGCATTAGGTAGCTTCTATCTTTCCCTGCTCCCACCTCCTCCCTTCTGCCCTACACACACATACCCCATATGACTTATTTATATCTTTACACATCTGTTTCATTCTTCTCTATGTTCTAGAATCTTTGTTGTCTCATTGGTTTGTAGTCTGTCATGGATTTCAGAATATCGGGCTCAGCCTTTTAGCCTAGATGACATTTCAGCCCTTTAGTCTACGTGCCATTCCTGTAGTCTCTAACCCAATCCCATCTTCTTAGGAAGAAGGAAGCTGATTGGCTTTGCATAGGGCAGATTTACATAGAATACAGCTTTTCATCCCAAGGTTTAGGAGGGACACATTAAGCCGAGAGGAGATAAAATGATGCATACTCCATCTAGCATTGCCAGTTTTGGGCAGAGCCCTTGTTCTGGGCTATCTTACAACTTTACAGCTTGCCTTTGTGTCAAGGGCCAGATGCTGATTTAATCATATTTATGGCTGATTGGGAGGAAAGTTGCATGGCTAATCATGGCAGCGTTAGGGTAAGGAGATACTTCTTCCTGCTTTGTGTCAATTGGAACTGTGAGTTTTACATTTCCTGCATAAACTTGTTATTCTTCTTTTGCTTTCGTGTTGGCCGTTTTTCAGACACATGAATCTTGTCATCCATTGCTTAGAGTTTTTTTTTTTTCTTCTTCTCAGAAGATAAGGTTAAACTCTTGTTTCTTTGATAGAACTTGATTGTCTTGATTTGTTCTCTCTAACGCATGAGTGTCTCTGTTCCCCCAGTACTTAGAACTATAATTTATCCTGGTATTCATGACACTTTCCCCCTTGAATATCGTGTTATCACGAGAAGGGGCATAATGAAGTCTGTTAGTCTGGTGTTTTTCATTAACTTCTACAGAAAATAAAACAGTACTGAGAACAGCACTCAAATTCCTGAGAATTTTTCTGCTTTCACTATGAGAGGTAATTCTCATTCTGATGCTTAATTATTTTCAGAATGGTTGTTAATGTGTTGTATGTGGTTTTCATGTTTACTAATTTTATTTGACCTCTGTAATTGTCTTAGGAATTGAGAAGACTGTTTAAAATGAGATTTTATAGTCCTTTGGTGCTTCACTAAGTGCTTTTGATTCTAGTATTTCATTTGAGCAGAGCCAGTATCTTTAATTTTTCACCAGTGAAGAATCATTAAGTACCAGAAGAAAGTCACTGGGCTAGTAATTGTTGATTTATTGGAAATCTAATGTAATTTATAAAAGACTTATTTGTCTTCTCCTTTTCTAGCTCAGATTAAAATCTTTCCCTCTGTGGTAAATAGACAGCTTTATATTTCATTAAATATGATAATTATGGTTTGTTACCCTTTATCATAGCTGGTCCCTAGTATGTGCTGGGTACTGTTTAAAGCACTTTACCCATGTAACTCATTTTAATCCTCAGAACAATCATTATGCAAACTGCCTCATTTGGGGAATAGAAATTATCTATAGTTTATACATGTTTTTTGTTTAAGTTTATTATGAAATTTTATGAGAAACTGAAGAAAAATCATATTAAAATAGTGATACAAGAAGGAAAAAGTAATTGCAAGCCAGTTTTACTTTGAGCAAAATAATAGCAAAACATAGAGGCTGAAAGGTAGAGCATACCTTCTCCAGGGATTTTGAGATATCACAGCAATCCATCTGGAGTGATACTTTTAGGCATCCCAGGAAATAAGGCAGTTAAGTCTAGAGACAGCCAGTTTAACACTTTTAAATACAAAATAAGTTCCGGTATTCTGAGTGATGGCAGAAAAACTCATCCCAGTAGAGGGGAGAAAGTGAACTAGGTCACTGATTCATATGGTTGAGCAGGGAGAATAAACCTGGTGAATGTAACACAAAGTTATAGTAGACTAATATTCCTCATCCTAGACCCTGGGAATTTATTTGACCTACCTTCTTTGGCTGAGAGAACTATAAAGTTAAAGGTGTTCTTTTGATTGAAGGGAGAGAAAAGAACCTGAACTCTTCTCCCAGAATGGCAATGATAGTGGTGAAATGGTCACCATGTAGAAAAGTACAAAATAGTGCTAGATAACTGTGGAGAAGGAAGAACATTTGGCAGGTAGCTGTTAGCCTATTTTTTTAAATTTGATTTTGAACATGGAGCCAGACTGTTTGGGTCTGAATTCCACCTTCTTTACAATTGATACTTTTACTTACCTCCAAGATCAATGTGACATAGAGAAACAAGTGTTCCATTATATGAGTTTGTATAACTAGATGTTTAATTACACATTTGCTAATGTTAAAATAAATTAACTTCTCAGTTTATTAGGAATTAGAATGGAATACATTTTCTTTTTTAAAACTACAGTAGACATTAGCTATATATCTAATAAACAAATATTACAGAGGTTTCTTAAAAGGAAATGATGCTGTCAAGTTAAAAGAAGAAATATGAAGAAATTTAATTTGCCAGTTGTGTAAATGCTGCCAGAAGACATGATTGCTAGATCAAATACAGAGGACTTTCTTATTCACAGCACGATAAAGTAGCGTGAACTTCGTGTTTGTGTCATTTCCCCTTGTTCCCAAATCTCATGAAGGTGGCGCTAACCTGCTTAGATGAATATTGCACACTCAGTGGGTTTGCATCACAGTATTGGAACCCTGAGTTTAGGGAACCCCAGTCTTTTATAATCAGTGATAATCCTGCCTGACTTTCGCCAGGGAGGGAGACAGTGTCTTTGTTGTACTGGATACTAAACAAACCTAACTTCAAAGGTGAGATACTATATCTTTCAAGGGTCTCCCTATACACACATCTTTGAAAAGACAGTCTGAAGCAAAGGCAGATACAGTGCCTTTGCTCACTGTATCTTCATAAATAAGATCTATGGAGAATTGTCACCTAACACGAGCTTAGGTTTTTCCCTCTAGTGGTGCTTAAATAGACATTGTCAGTGCTTGTCTTTGACTCGTTTTCTGTGCTTCAATGGGCTATTGAAATCCTCTGATGGGTTAGGTACATCCTTACAAACTGCTGATACTCTCAGGCAGGTTTTAGTTAAATCGAATAGGCCTAGAGGACATTATAGCTCTTTTACTCAATTTCACTTACTTTCAAATTCCTGGGGTCATTTCACTATACACAGAAAAGACCACAGGTATCAGTGAGCTTATGACCAAAGATTTATGACATATTTAATACATAGAAAACAATGTATGTAATGAACTCCTGAGAAACTAAACAGCTTAAAAAAGGGAACACCCCAATTCTATCTATTCTATCTTCATCCTAGAGGTAACCATTACCTTGGATTGTGTTTGCTTAGCATTCTTACGCTTTTCTTGATGTTTCTACTACTTATTTTTCTTCTGCCAGTAGATATTTTGGTTGTTTCCATGTTTTTGTTGTTATTAATCATACTGCTATTGCAAACTGTCTTGCCCCAGCTATTCTTGTGCAAGACTTTCTTTAGGGTGTACAGAAATGGACTTTTAACATTGATGTGCTATCAAAAGCTCTTGGACAAATTAATCTATAGTATTCATGTGTCTTATGAGTATGAGAGATGTATGTTGAGCATTTGAGAGATGATAGAAATAACTGGTTCTTTACAAACTGATTTTAACTATATACTCTTATATAACCTTGTTACTGAGTAATAAATGTTCCAATGACACTTCTCCTTTTTGAATTTTATTTGCGGCCAGTATCTCCTAGTCTGTGGTGTGGTTTTTCACTCTCTTCATGCTGTTTTGGTTGAACAGACATCATAAATTTTATTATAATTGCATTTTTCATTCTTTTCCTGGTAGTGTCTTTACAAACTCCTCCCCATCCTTGTCTCAAAGATTTTTCTCTTGATTTTGTTTTAAAAGTTGTGTAGTTTTTTCTGTAAAACAGTTTCTTCTTCCACTTTTATTTTTTCCATATGAATAATTAGTTGTTGCAGTACCACATCTGCCATATACCAAGTTTCCATATATATATGTGGATCCATTTCTAGTCTCTCTTATCTGTTGGTCTGTTTGTCCCTGCACCAGTGCCACATTGTCTGCTTTACTATAGAATTACTTTAGCTTTATAACAAGTCTTAATATCTGCAGAGCAAGTGCCTCGACCACCTTGTTCCTCTTCTTTTTTTCTTTTTTTAAAGCTATTTATTCCTCCACAGAATTTAGAATCAGCTTATCAAGTTTGGTGAAAAATCCATTTGCAGTTTGTATTTCAGTTGCATTGAATCTGTATATTGGGGAGAATTTAGCCACCTTATCCATGAGTGTGGTATACCCTCCTATTTAGCTCTTCTATAGCTCTCAATAAAGCTTTGCATTTTCTTTATGAAAAGTTATCATATTTTTTGTAAGATTGATCCTTCTGGTACATTTCATTTTGGTTTCTTTCCCCTCCCCCTGCTGGAAGCATGCAGAGGTTTTTCTTATGTTTACTGGTTGAGCTGCTAGAGGTAAACTCACAGAAGTTTGCGGTCTTCACAGTTACTGAATCCCCTCCGGGAGTTTTCAACTCCCAGAGTTGTCCATCCTGAGCCTCCAGCAATTTGTCATTTGTAGTTAAGGTTTTTCAACTCTGGCACTGGTTTCCATGGTGATTTCCACTCATGAGTCTCTGCTCTGGTAAGCAGTGTCTCCCTTTATTTTGCTGTCTGTCTCTGCAGTTTTGGGGTAGGAGTTTGCCCTGTGTCCTCATCTCTCGTGGATCCAAGAAGAGTTACCAGTTTTTTTTTCTGCTCAGCTTTTTTTTTTTTTTTATACAATAGAGTGGCAACTTCTAGGCTCCTTACATGCAGAACCAGAAACTAGAAGTCTGTATTACTTTTTAAATTTTCAGTGTATAAGGAAAAACCTAAGTTTAAATAATAAAGAGTATGACTCAGGTAATGCTTTTTATTAAAACCATTTTTAAAAACTTTGCTACTAATAGATTATAAAGTTTTGCAATACACTTTATAAATAAAACTTTTTTATAAATAAACACTTTATAAATAAAATTATCTATAATTAGTTTCATTAAAAAGTATGAAATGCACTCTTTTGTCACTTAAGTAGAAATTGTTGTATTTTAGATGATGTTCAGTCATCCAAGCCTAGATATTCAGAGCAGAAGTATAGACTATGTACAGCGACAAATACCCAAGGACGGCGGAAGCCTAAAGACCCAAAATAGGGTGAGTAATCTTAGTTTTATCTTCTGGTTTGGGATATAACTAAGTAACATATAAGTGAAATTTTCCAGTCTGATTCTCCATATAATTGAATTGTACTAGAATTATTTTAGAATGTATTAATTTGTTATTTGTTTATATATACTTCTAAACCCTATTACTTAAATTTCCTCCAAGTTTCTGGTTTGAGTCTGGAGGATTATTCCAGTGTATTTATCACCAGTAGGAGCTGTAAGTTGTAATTTAATGGTCTGCACCCATCACTCCACTCCACCTTTGGTCCAGATACGGTGTTTTTTTTTTAAGCCCCAATTCTAAATATCTGGGAATTGAAATTTGCCCCATCCTGCATCAGTGCTTACCTGTAAACTAGTAACTGTGTCCAAGGACTAGGACTAGAAGATACAAAATGTAACTACTACAAGCCTATCTGTATAGGTGAAGGGAAGGGTCATTTTGATTTATCCTCAAAAGATTTACATTTCTCCCTGGCCTCAAGGAAACAATCTACCTGGAAAGGCAAAAGAGAGGTGTGTTCTAAGTCATTTTCAGAGATTATATAGCCAAGCTGTGAACTCATATGGCTTTGTATTAGTTTACCAGAGCTGTCATAACAAAATACCACAGAGTGACTTGAACAACAAAAATGTATTTGGTTACATTTCTGGAAGTACAAGATCAAGGTGTTGTAATACATTTGGTTTCTTCTGTGGCTCTTTCCTTGGCTTGCCAATGATCAGCTTCTAGCTGTGTCCTTTTTTTCTCTGTGTCCCACATCTCTAGTGCCTCCATGTGTTCAAATTTCCTCTTCTGATAAGGACACCAGTCAATTGGATTAAGGTCCACCCTAAGGGCCTTGTTTTAATCACCTTTTTAAAGGCTTTTTCTCCAAATGCAGTCACATTCTGAGAGACTGAGGATTAGGGCCTCAGCATACGAATTTACGGGGAACACAGTTCAGCCCATAATGTTTCCCCCTATGGTCTCTCAAATTTATGTTCTTCTCACATGCAAAATACATTCACCCCATTACAACAGCCCAAAAGTCTTAACCCATTCCAGCATCACCTTAGGTCCCAGATCTCATCTGCATACCATCTAAGTCAAGTTTGAGTGAGACTCAAAGTTTGATTCATCCTGAGGCAAAGTTCCTCTAGGCCCTTGAGGGAAGAGGCCCACCCCCTTAGCCATGGGTGATAACTCTTCAAGTTCTGATTCCTTTTTGCTTTAAAAATTACTACTTCAATTTATCACTTTCCTCTCATATTTTACCTGCGAAGCTTGCTAGCAAGGAGGAACAGACTACATCTTCTGCACTTTGCTTAGAAATTTCTGCTAAATATTAAAGTCCATCACTCACAAATTCTACCTTCCACAAAATACTAGAATACAGTTGACCTCACATTCTTTGCTACTTTATAACAAGGATCACCTTTCCTTCAGTGTCCAGTAATATGTTCCTCATTCCCAACTGAGCCCTCACCAGAAACACCTTTAATGTTCATATTTCTACCAACAATCTCTTTAAGGCTACCTCAGGCTTTTTATAACATACACCTCAAAACTCAGCTACCATTACCCAGTTTCAAAGGCATTTCCACATTTTTAGATGTTTTTTAACAGCAACACTCCACTACTTGGTACTAAAATCTGTATGAATCAGGGCCCTCCAGACAAACAGAACCAACAAGATGTGCATATATAAAGAGAAAGTGACTTATTTTAAGGAATTGGTTTATGTTATAGTCTAGGTACATATTCAAAATTTGCAGGGTAGACAAGCTGTCAGGCTTGAGACCCCAGGAAGAGCTATAGTCTATATCCAAAGGCAGTCTGCTGGCAGAAGTCCTTCTTGCTCCAGCAGGGTCAGTCTTTGGAGCCTTCAGCTGATTGGATGAGGGCCACCTACCTCATGAAGGATAGATAATGTACTATGCTTATAGTCTAGCAATTTAAATGTTAATCTCATCCAAGAAACAGCTTCACTTAAACACCCAGAATAATGTTTGACCAAATATCTGGGCACTACGGCCCAACCAAGTTGGCACATAAATTTAACCTTCACAGTCCTTAATTGCAATTTTCAACTCTTTCCTTTTTAGGTCCCTTTGAAGTCAATCCGACATGTCAGCTTTCAAGATGAGGATGAGATTGTCAGAATAAACCCTCGAGATATCTTAATACGTCGCTATGCAGACTACAGACATCCTGACATGTGGAAAAATGACTTGGAGAGAGATGATACTGACTCCAATATTCAATTTTCTAAACCAGACACTAAAAAATCAGACTATCTGTACTCTTGTGGGGATGAGACTAAGTTAAGTTCTCTCAAAGACTCTGTGGTATTTAAGACACAGCCTTCCTCATTAAAATTTAAGAAGTCAAAACGAAGAAAAGAAGATGGTGAACGTTCTCGCTGCGTGTACTGCCAGGAAAGGTTTAATCATGAAGAAAATGGCAGGGGAAAATGTCAGGATGCTCCAGACCCTATTAAAAGATGCATATATCAAGTTAGTTGCATGCTCTGTGCAGAGAGCATGTTGTATCATTGTATGTCAGACTCAGAGGGAGATTTTTCTGATCCCTGTTCGTGTGACACTAGCGATGACAAGTTCTGCTTACGATGGTTAGCCCTAGTAGCTTTGTCTTTCATTGTACCATGTATGTGCTGCTACGTCCCTTTGAGAATGTGCCATCGTTGCGGTGAGGCATGTGGGTGCTGTGGTGGGAAACATAAAGCTGCTGGATGAAAGCGTCCAGTGCCAAAATGAGCTAAAATCTTTGTGTCCAGGAATTAGCTAACTTGGATTTGTGGAAGCTTTTGGCAAGCAATGTGAAATCTTGCCTGGTATCATTTGGGGCCACACGTGGAGGAAGCAGAACTCGTCAGTTCTTGGCATTTCACAAATGCTAGCCATGCCTAACTTTTTCCCTGGAGTGCATGGCACATTTTGTTACAGGTTGTAAAGAATATTTGCAAAAAGAAACCATTTTTGGTTATTGGCTATATAAAGTGAGCATAAAATGTGATCCAACTAAAAGGGATTAATTTTTTGGCATTTTTGTATATTTATGCATAGGGTGATGGGACTTTCAAAAGTTTGAATTCATTAAGACATAAACTAAAAGTGCACTAGGGGACAGTTGATTTCAATCTAAGAAAAGTTAACACTTGGGAATTATAAGAAGTAAAACAAGTGCAACTAAATCATTTATTAGTTGTTTTTTGAAAGCAGTTTTATGTATAAATAACAAATGTTTATATTTAACTAAATATAAGGTACGAATTACATATTAAACTTTTCTTCCCCTTCCTAGTTTTGAAGTAGATGTACATATATCTACTGTCACATTCCATTATATTTTGAATATTTTACTCATCTAGTTATAACGTTTTTATTCCATGTGAATGATTTGATATTTTCATCCTCATTTCCCTTTGGCTACAGTTTATATTGAGTTGTATCTGTACATTCTGGTAATCTAAAATCCTTAAAAAATATTCTAATAGCCTTGAGTGACCAACTTTTTTTTAAAGCACAGATGTAATTGTCTAATGTTCTGATGGGAACATAACACTTATTTTTATATAAAAAGAGACTGAGTAAACATTATAGAAAAAGTGAGGTTTGGGGTTGTTGGTTTTGTTTTGTTTTGTTTTGTTTTTGTGGTATTCAACCAGCAAGTTCTTTTCTTTCAGAGTTTCCTCCTTCAAAAACTTATATTGCATTTACAAATGTTTTACAAGGTGAAAAGTGTAACTGGATAGTTATAGTAAAACAGTTTCCTCCTGAAATCTCCATTTAACATCCTGCTAAACCAGAATATGTTCAGCTATGTTACTGATTGTTTAGCTTAAGTCTCAGTGCTTATTATCACATAACAATGATAACTTTTCTCAGTTGCATTTTATTTTATTTAAACCAGCCAAAAGCAAAATTATTTTATGTTAAAGGGTGTGCTAAACTATCCCAGGAAAGTATTTAATCCAACATTGTGAATAAAATATCTTGTACGTATAAATTTATTTCTCTTACAGAGCATTGTATTACTGGATGTTTTATTTACAAAGTAATTGGATAAATGTTCCAACAAATTGTTTAAAGTACTTTGAGGTCAAATTGTCTTTTTTTAAGTGTTACATTAAAACTCTTAACTAAGTAAGGGGTTCCTTAAGAACAATCCCTTAGAGGGATAAAGTTGAGAAGTGTGCCTTTTTTAATTGCTTGAAGTTTCAGAAGTGATAAAAATTAAAATCACACTACTGTTTGAAGCTCATTTTCTATGCAGGTTTTTAAATGTCTTTTATGTAATCATTCTTTTTACATATCACACTTAAACTTCTGTTAGCTTTCTTCTTTTGCCCCAGATCAAACTGAACAATGTATATAACACTATCTGTCTGTAAAATACTTTTTTTAAGAAAGCATTTATATTTATATGACAGCTTGAACTGACAACATTGTGTATATAGATCATCTTGAAGTATTATTTCACATTGAAAAGAAGAAAAATATATTGATAACTATAGATGTTATGAAGAAGAGGTTATTTCTAGTTTTGTACTAAAAATCAATTGGATGAACTAAGTCCAAAACATGACATTGTAGCAGCAGTTTTAAGTCTTATTTTTACTGTTTATATATTTGGATGCTGCTACACCAGATGATCTTTATCCCTTGAGTTTTCAGCTAAACTTGGTTTCCTAGGATAGACTGTTAACTTTCAAAATTACCTTTTATTGGTGAAATGGAAATACTGGTTTTCCTTGTGAATGAATTTTCATACTTGTAAGTGCTGAGTTTATAATTCAGGTTTGAGCAAGGTGTGAATAACTGAAGAAAATAACTTGCTGGCTATATAGGAAATTGCTGTGGAAATGAACTGTGTATATACTTCTGGGAAGAACAAATTTAATCATTTCTTCTGTTGAGCACTAATCGGTATAGTGCAACTCCTGGTTCTGTACTGTATTTTATATGCAACATATATGCTTTAATATTTTAATGTTTGTGCATTAATATTTTCAATTTGTTTAACCACTTTGCTGCTAAGAATTTTCCGTCCCATCCCCATTTTTTCCTTTACAATTTTAAACGAATTTCTTCATTAAAAACTATGGTGATGAAATCGTTTTTATTTTACCTTGGATCTTTATAGTTTAACACACCCAGTTTCCAAATCAGTCTAGAAGATTAACTGATAATACAATGTTTTCAGAATCACTATGTGGAAATTTTCTCTTGAGCAAATTAGAATTCTTATATGAAAACAAACGGATAGTTAAGTTTTTCTTCTTGAATGTGTATAGATGTATGTTCAGGAACATTTTCTCATTCTACATGCAGATTTGGCACTGCCAGTTGGCTTTTCCTCTAAAACCTTTCACTTTTGTTTTTAATTCTGCGTAAGTAGTAGTAAATATTGAAAATGAAGTCATCTAGATGGCATGACAAGAATGAGTTTGGTTTGGTCTGGTGGCTTGTTGTATTCAGAATTGAAAATTCTTAAATGATTTTTCTCCTGCCTTGATGGGGGAATTATTTGATTATGAAAGAAATAAATACGAGGTGTGTAACTTCAGCACCACCTACTGGATGATTTATAGACCAGACATGAGGTGGCAGTTGGGACCTGACAGGTTCATCACTACTACCAGCAAAGGGCTATTTAAGTGATGGCCACCTCCAGATGGAGAAAGCAAGAATGAGAAATATCTCAGAGGAAATGTAAAACCAATCTTTCCCCTAATGTGTCTTGCTGGTCGCTGAAAGATTTTAAGCACTTTTTTCTTACATATCCTGTTTTAAAATATTTATCGATATTTGAAACTGGCAATCAAGCTTAATGGATGTGCCGAAGCATTTATAGAACCAATCCTTTTAACTTGCAAAAGCCATTGCCAAAATGGTATTATTTTTCCTCCCATTAACCAGCCAGGGAGAATTTTTATATATATATATATAAAATATATATATATATATATATATAAACATCACTGTATTTCATCATGACAACTTCAGAGAATGTGTGTATGTCTCTGGGATGATGTTGGGCAGAGGTTAAAATTTAAAGGGGGAAAACTTAAAACTACCTAATTTCATTGGTTATTCAGCAGTGCCTAAAATGAACTTTTGAAGTAATACAAATGCACTTTCAATTCATGTGTATAGTGCCATCTGGTATCTTGGGTAAGTCTTGCCTTTTCTTTTTCTCTCGCCAGCACCCCCTTAATTGAATGCCACAGAGAAGTTTCTTAATATCCGGCTAAGTCTCCAAAGTACAGGAAATGTATACTTTCCTCAGATGGGCAATTTAAATAATCTTAAGAATGTTTGTTTTGTTGAAATTTACTTTAGGTTTTGTGATTACACTTTGGAATATGTGTTTAAGATTGGGTTTTTAATTTTAGCCAAAAGATACATTAAATATAGACATTTTTCTACATGAAACTTTGAAAAATTTAGTTACCTGTAAATTAGATTCTTCACTAAATATTCTCATCCTTATATTGATTTCCAGGATCACATTTTGAAGTATAAGGGGGAGCACTAGAAACTTGCATCATTGTTGCACTAAAAAGGGGTGTGGGTGTTGATCTATATACACCACAATAATAACAGTACCATAGGGTGTTTTACAGTTAGTCAAAAGAAAAATCACAACCTGAGGTAATTTATATAAACCAAAAAAAAAACAAAAACAAAAACCAACAAGAAAAGGGCTTTACAGTATTAAGGTACTGTTTGCCTAGCAGCCAGGTGGTTATAAAATTTTCATATGCTTTGATACACTGATGTTAGCCATTGTTCCTGAAAGCTCCTTAAATTGCATAAGTTGCTAGTTTTGAAATTTTTCAAGAATAATCTAGTTGAAAAGCCTTTGTATTAAAGATACACATAGATTTTTGTGAGCATTGCCAGTATGTAGTCATTTGCTTTCTATTTTTGACCTCAAAAGTGCCTCACTTGTATATTATTTCCATTAAAAGCTTGAATGCATTCTTTCTAATAAGCAATGAAAAATTGTTTAACTCGTCATAATGTATCTCCTTAGATATAGTTGACTAGCTTGATAGTTTTGGATATATTCTGTAAATATGCATATATAAGTTTGTAACTGTTTTTGTTACATCGTACCCATGTAATTGGACATACCAGATGATATCATAAGAACTTGTTTTAATTACCTGATTAAACCTATCATGAAATATAAAAGGACTTTTTCTTACTCTTCTAGAGGATAACTATCACATGAGAGATAATTACTAAAGGAGAAAGCAGTAGAAATGGACGCTTTTGGTCATAATTTTTTAAGGTATATTTTTAACTGAAAGTTCATGTATAGTTCATTTTAATAACTTATTTATTCGCTCCTGATTGTATCAAGATTTTTTTTTTACAGTTTGTTACCTAATACATTATATTTATGGTTTGGGAACATGTTACTGCTAAGTCTGGATTAACCACCTTAAATGATATCTAGGGAATCTTTAACCCACTACTACTCTTTTTTTTTTTTAATCGTCGGTTTCGAAGTTTCACTTAACTTGTAATATAAGCAAAAGTAATCTAAATGAAAAATTACTAGTACAGTACTGTACTCAAAAATCAAAGTATTTCAATACCAGGGTAACTTTTGGATTATTATATTACAGTTGTATTTATTTGAAAAATCAAGAATTAACTGTATACCTTTATCATGAATTATGAAATGTAGTCTCGTGTGCTTATTTACAGGTTTTCAGAAATTTGCTTTATATTCTTCACATCAAGTTAATACCAACAAGTAAGTAGAATAGTTTTTACATCAGAGAAATTGAAACTAGGGTTTCTGCTTGGCTGTCAATATAGTGTAATGCACACAGTGGTCCTTAAAACATCAGCATTAATAACATGAAAGCTGGAGTCGACTTCTTTAAAATTAACTGCTCTAAGATTTGCAGTTTTAGAAGGATCCTTTAAATAATGGCTCAAAAATATATTCATAATAAAAGTCTAACAAAATCGTAGTTGAAATTGTGTCTTCTTTTATCTAGCATTCTTTACTTTTGTTATACAATGTTCTTAAATGATCACTTTTAGTTCTCAAGTAATCCTATAATATAAGTATTATCTTCATTACGCTAAAGAGGAGATTGAGGCTTCAAGGGGTTAAAAAAATATCCCCAAGATCACATTAGAGGTACTGGGATTAAACCAAATTGTCTTAACTCCAAAGCTCATGCTTTTAGTCACAATGCAGTTTTGTGTTTTGTTACAAGAGTCACAGATGTACTTCACAGAATAATCATGTTGTCCTGTTAAAGTAAAATTTTATTTAAGATGAACAATACGGTTATTTTATGAAGTACAAAGCCTTTAAAGACAAAGCTTGTATTTAAACCAGAATTGCATTCAGTATCAGCTACTTCTTATACATGTCAGAATGATGAGGCTACTGTTCCCTCTTCCCTCAAACTTAATTGTAACCTGGAAATAATACAATAACCAAGAGGCTGTGTACAATTTGGAAAGACATGTAGGACAGGGAGGATTCCAGAATTTCTAATATTGAAATTACATTCTGGATGATAGAAGTAAGGAGACTTGTTTAACTCTCATTTCCATTACTGAATGAACTTTGCATTGCCAAATTGCAAGATACTAATTTAATTTTTTTCTTTTAAAAATGCGATACAGAATATCTTCTGAATATTACTTGCCAAACATAAACCCCTTTTGTGCCCTCCATATTTTCCTCCCTCCATTTCCTGTTAAAGGAATGTCTCCAACTTTTCCAAATCTACAAAGGAAAGAATTCATGGGGAAGAAATTTCAACAGTGTATTATAGTTCTTTTTGAAATTCTTATATTCTTACCAGAATGACCAGCAAGCTTAAATGTGTCATCAGTAGAGGAATCCAGTTTTTGTCTCCTTAAGTTTTAAGAAAAAACAAAGTTGTATGAATTTAGAAGCTCCCAGCTAGTAAATAGTTCTTGTTAAAGTTACTGTTAAATTATTGAAGTAAAATACAGACAGACAGCATGATACTCCAAAGTTCTAAGGAAGAAATAGGGATCCAAAAGAAATTACTTAAGATTACTGAAAAAAATTGAGGTCACTGACGTTTTAGGACCAGAAGGCTCCCCTTATTTTACAAATGTAGAAACAGGTCCAAAGAGGTTAAGATTTTAGTGCAAGGTGATTAATTATATGGTAACACAGCCTGCACTTTAAACCCAAATATCCACGTGCCTACAGTGCTTCTCTTGCAGGCACCTCAAATTCAGTAAGCTCAAAATTTATTTCCCTCATTCCTTATACCTTTTTTTCTTTCCTCTATCTTGTTGGATGATGATTCCACTGTATATCCAGGAGTCCAAGCCAGAAACCTAGTCATTAACCTTAGTTTCTCATTTTCCCTTACTTTTCACCATCAGTTCTCAGTTTTCCACAGCTCTCTTTCCTAGGTGTCCCTCCAATCTGCCCGTGTTCCTCTGTCCTTACTGCTACTAGCCTATTAGAAGTCATCTCACTCTTCTAGAAATTAGGCATTGAGTCACTTGAATGCCTTTATTTTTAACAAAAGATGGTTTATATTGTAAATATGATTGAAAGGTGAGAGTCCTGTAGACTGCAACAAAATGGTGACACACTGAGATCGTCAGATTGAGATAGCCCCAGATTTAGAGAAAAGAAATGGTTTGTGGTAGGACTGAGGAACTGAAAGATGGTGACTTGAAAGAATACTTCATCTAGAACCAACTAGGGAATTAAGAGTAACATGAACTATCGAATACGAACAAACAGAAATGATAAACTTTAGCCTGTATATTCCTCTTTCCTTAAACCCATTCTTTTTTTTTTTTTTTCAGTAATATAAGCTTATTGTTGATTGTTTCTTGTGATGGTATTGGTTTTCTGAGAGCTTCAGTGAAAGAAAAGAATGTTACTGGAAAACCTTGGGAATCTTCTTGCCAATAATATTATAAGTAAATCAGTAGCTCCATAACCAGGTGAGCCCACATTCAAAAGGTTTTCTTTACTTTTTACAAAATTCTTTTCCCTAAAGCAAATCAAAAATTGCCTAAGTGGTACAGATTTCTTTCCCTTTTGAATGTTACATCTCCAGGCAAGGCCAGCTACTTAAAGGATGTTGGAGAGGCACCATTCTATGTAGAGGAGTCAGGGAATGCCACACAATAAAGGAACAGAAATCAAAGCAGAAGAGAGACCAAGGACTTAAGGAGGAAAGGAACCATCTAGTTTAAAGGAAGAACAAATGCAAAGTCTGTAAATAGAAAGAAGTTTGGCTTGTTGAATGGAATAGCAAGGAGGCTAGTTTGCTAGAGGAGGCAGAGTTTAGCAGGCATCAGATCTTGGGAACTTGTAAGGCATGGGGAGGAGTTCAGATTTTATTCTGATGATGATACCAATCCACTGGAAGGTTTTGAACAGGGACATTTTGTGATCTGGCTACTGTGTGGCCTATTTTTTTTAAAATAGTAAACCCAATACTGATTTCAGATGTTGGGCTGGTATTATATTAAGTCACCTTTACATCACTTTGTCCTGACCATTCCAGTGAAATGCTCTCAACCAAGTGTCCACCACCCACCACCTCCACGTTTCTAAATGCAGTGGATATTTCTTAGATAGACTATACCTCACTGAGCAGCTTTTGACACATCCTCACTTCCATGTCACTACACTATCCTGGTTTCCTCTTATTTCACTGATTCCTCCTCTCCTTGCTAGATCTTTCTCCTCTTTTCAGTCTCTACAAGTTGGAATTCCCCAGGGTCCAGTGTTAGATTCTCTTTTCTAGCAATACCCTCTCTTAGGGGAGCCCATCCAATCTCATAGTTACCTGACATACAGATGCTGGTGGTACCCACATTTACATCCTCCACTTGACATCTGTCTCCACTTGGCTGTCTCCATTTCATAGCATTTCATTTTCAATAAGGGCAAAGCAGAGCTCTTGATTTCTCCCTCCAAATCTGCTTCACTTCCAGTCTGGATCATAATTTACCCAGTTGCTCAATGAATTACTATCTTTTTCCCTCATCAAGAGACTCAAAAATAGAAAATGAATCTGAATAGTTTCCCCCCTGTGCACCACATCTCTGTCCAAGCCTGTTATCTCTTGCCTGTGCTTCTGTAACAGCTTCCTGCTTGCACTTTCCCTTGTAGGTCTTTTATTTTTATTTTTTAAGTCAAATATTTGTCTTTTCCATTATCATAGTTTCAGAATTAATTTTTACTTTTTTTTCTTAATTTGACACTTCCCTGACTCTGTTCCTTTCCTCCCCATTTCTATTTTGTAAGCAGGTAATGAGAAAAGAAAATTTAACATTTATTATACGCCTATTAGGAGACAGGTACTATGTTACACATATTGACATTTACTATTTAATTTCTTAATAACTTTATGAAGTAGGTATGATTACTTCCATTTCATGGAGGAAACTGAGGGCATACAGAAATTAAGAAAGTACCTGTGTTCTTAAATGTGGGAGCTGAAATTCAAACCCTGGTCTTCCTGACTCCCACTCTCCTGGCTACCATTCTGCTTCTGTGGAGTTCCCCTCCGTGATCTCCTCCCTAAGTCCCTGGACTCTCCTCTGCTTTGATTTCTACTCCTTTATCACATTTGCTTAATCTAACTTTTTTCCTCCAAATTGCCACCTTGGTATTTTCCTTGATTATTCTGCATTTTCTCTTATTATAGTCACTGACCTGTTCTTACCCACAAATGACACTCAAGTAATACTAGATTTTCAAAGAACAACCTGTAGGATTATTTTCATGACTGCCATCAATATCAAAGCCACTTAAAGATGTTAAGTCTATGCTCTGAAGATTTAGAAAGAAAATGACTAACTGGAAGCTTTCTAGCATGTTTCAACAATGCCTTAAATTTTGACAAAGAGGCCATAATTCACCTCCTGGTAATGGGGCAGTATTAAATCTGTTGTGCTTAGTAAATTCTAGTTTCCATCCATTATTATCTGTAGTTTAAGCTGCAATTGCTTAAAATCATCTCTACTTCTGATGACATAATATAGGTTTGATCTTTTTGTGTCTTAATAGAGAATGTACTCTTTTTGGCACTTAAAAATTGTTTTTCTTCTATATGAATGATATTTTTCTTAGGCTTTTAACTTTCTCCACTTAATTTTTAATATAAGTAAACCTAAAAATACATGATAGTGTTTTTAACCAGAAGCAAATTATTATTAGTATTAGTAGTGTTACCTAATTTTCAAACTTCCCTTTGCTTCTCAAGAAGTCATCTGATTCAGAAAATTATTGAAGAAAACTGAATCAAGAACAAACTCTGGGAAACTGGTGTTCAAGATTTAAAACAATCCTTGGACCTCTAAACTTCCACCAGCAAGAAGCTGGCTGAGAAGTCTGTGTAGCCTCCAAAGGCCCACTTCAGACGTAGTTATGGAGGGTGATAGAAGAGAAATAAATTACTGTAGTCGGCTGAATAATGACCCCAACGATAGCAGACCCTACTCCCTGGAACCTGTAAGTGTTGCTTTATATATCAAAAAAAAAAAAAAAAAAGGTCTCTGCAAGTTAATTTAAAGGTCTTGAAAGAGAGATTAACCTGGACTAGGAGGTGGGCCCTGAATGCAATCACAAATGTCTTTATAAGAAAAAGGAAGAAAGAGTTGACACACACAGGAAAAGACAGTGTAAAGGGAAAGACTGGAAGATGCTGGCCTTGAAGATTGGTGGGATGTAGCCACAAGCCAAGGAAGAGGAAGCACATCCTCCCTGCCATTAGCCTCCAGAGGGAGTTCCAGCCAGTGCTCTGTGGTTCTGATTTCAAACCTTTGGCCTTTAGAACTATGAGAGAATAAATTCCTGTTGTTTTAAGCTACCAAGTTTCTGGTAATTTGTTACAACAACCACAGAAAATTAATATTCCTCTCAAAAGGTAGAGCATTGGGCCTTAGAGAACAACAAACAGTGAGGGAATTTTTCTCAGCAGAATCGGGGGCTAATGAAGGATTTTTTTTCCACTTCTAGGGTAGGAGACCTTCCTGGTATCTCCAAAGTGGAAGAACTGCTATGACTACTGATTGTTTTATGGCAACTACTCCTCCTCTTCAAGTGAGACTTTTTATTGTAGTTATCCCGTTCTGGCTTCAGCATTGTATATTGGGTGTGTTGGAGGGAAGTCTGCGTTTGGACTCCTAGATTGATGGAGAAGAAACATGTCTCAAAGAAGAGATGTACATAGATCATTCAGAGAGCCAGGACATTAAGCTGGGTGCAACAACTGGTTGGTGCTTTAGGTTGTCTCACTTGGGAATAGATTGGTTGTGTTATTTGTGTGGGTAGAAGGGATCAAAGGAATAACTGGTGACCTGATTAAAACAGAGATTGTGCTGATCCAGTACCCATGTGCTTCTCTTCATCTTCAAGCTTCCCCTGGGGTTAGGTTGAGACCACATGACTAATTCTAGCCAGATGATTGGAGGGGTAGTGACATGCTTCATATTTGGGGCAAGGCAGTTAAGAACCAGCATGTCTCCTTTTTCTTTCGCCTTGCTGAGGAGTTCTTGGAAGTCATGCATAGCTGGTGTAGCTACAAGATGGAGGAGGACCACCTGAACTTTATTGGACTTTACCTGAATAAGAAATAAACCTTTACGGTAAGCCCTTCCTTGGTGCTTTGGGTTGGTTTTTTTGTTTTGTTTGTTTTGTTTTGTTTCCGCAACATAATTTAGCATAATCTAAGTGCTACGCATTTTCCCGAATTATTTTAGAACGTTAATTCAACTTCAGCCAGTGAAAGCAATTGGAAATTGAATCTCTTTCTTGGTACAGTTTATATTAGTAGTCCATTAATCTGTCCCCTTCCTCACTAAATAAATCCTAAGCCTTAAAGAGGATCTGTCCAAAGAAGCAGAACTTTGTTCACTGTCTTAGGTTGTTTAGGTGACTTTGTGTGGTGCTGAGTACAGGAAAGAGGACAGCAAGATACGAAGCAGAAGCTTCTAAGTTTACTGTCATAACCCCAATGGCAGCCCCTGGGGATGAATAAAAGGTGATCAGACATTATATTATGAAGACTCGTATGTTATGCCAGAAACTTTAAACTTTACTCTGATGATTATAAAAATCCATTAGTGGCGGGAGGGATGCCATGGTCAGATTTGCATTTTTGGGTGATTATTTTATTAAATTATTAAACACATTTATCCAGGGTGAGCAAGAGAGACAAGTTACCTGCTGTCATGGAGCTTGTATTCTAGGTTGGGAAGAGCATATAAAGACAATTAAACAGATAACTAAGTCAGAGAGCTGAAAGTTATATACAGAAAATTAATATTCAGTTGCAATAAAGAGTACCTGGGTGGCCAATGACAGACTAAGAAAGTCACTTTTGAGATGAAACCCAAATGTCAATAGGGAACCAGCCATGTGAAAATTAGAGAAAAGTACATTCCAGGAAGAGGGCAGTCCTCTGGCAGAGATTTTGGGAATTCATTTCTGGCTCGCTGCTTCTTGGCATACAGGAGGACACATTTCCCCACCATCTTGCAGGTGGGTTAATAAGTTCTGGAAAATAAACTGTGAGAGGAAGTGATATAAATAATTTCCAGGCTGATAGGAGACCCTCTGGTACACTGTTCCTGTACCATAACAGTCCTGGACAAGACTGAGATGGTAGAACCTCAAGGTTGAGGCAGCCTGAATTACTGAGTCCTCTCATAGACAGCAGGTGTCTTCGAGAATGGCCTCGCCCCGATCTGTGTGATTTGGAGAGTGTGTATTGTAACAGCCTAAGCTAACCCCGTCCTGCCCAACGTGGGCCCTGAGGTGGGAACAAGCTTTCTGGGTCACAGGAAGAGGTAGAAGACCAGAACAGGGGCAGAGTGAGCATGTGGGGACTGTCAGAAGCCATTCACATAGGGCTTTTTAGACCAACGTAAGGAGTTTTGACTTTATTCTAAGTATGAACAAATAATTGAAGGATTTTAAATTTGGGAATGACATTTTATCATTTTCAGTTCTAAACGATTACTCTGACTGCTATATGGAGAACTGGTTGGGGAGGAAGGAGGCAAAACAGAAAGGAGGAAATTCAACTGGGAGACTGTTAGTCTTTGTGAGTTATTCATTTTTGGGTCAGGGTGGTGGTAGTGAGAATGAAAAGAAGTGGGCAGAATTTACATGTTTCAAAGGAAACATCACAAGGACTTCCTAATGGATTAAATAAGGTGAGTGGGAGGAGGGAATCAGTAAAAGAGCCTAATTTGGGGGCTTAAGTCTGGTAAAATATTGATGTAGACAAGCCTAGGGGAGGAGCAATTCTTTGAGCGGAGGAGGCTATGTCACATTTGAAGTGAGTATTAGACGTCCAAGTGGAGAAGCTGAATAAGGGCTTAAATATGAATATAGTTTTGAGGAGCCATCAGGTTTAGAGATGCAAAGTTGGTATATAAATTATTTTGCCTTGACCTTCAGTCTTCATTTTATGGGGCTCATTGGATTATTCATTACATAGTGAATGAACATCATCTAATGAATACATGTTGTACCCCAGAATTGAAGAACAAACTTTATTTTCAAACACGTTATGAAAATTTATAAAAATAGACTATATATTGGACCAGAAAATAAATTTGGTCAAAGACATAGCTCTGATCTTAATGAAGTTAGGGAATCAGAAAGAACTTAGAAAAAAATACATAAGGAACATTAGAATCACACTTCTAAATAACTTGAGGTTCAAAGGGACTTATAATAAAAAATTAAGATTCTTTAGACAAGAACAAAAAAATTACAAATATCAAATATCAAAGCATGAAAGATGCAGCTAAAGCAGTACTTGGAGGGAAATGTATTAACTTTAAATTCTAATATTAGGAAAGAAGAAAGTCTTAAAACTAATGAGCTACAAAGAGCCAATATGAAAAGTTAGAAAAATAACAGCATAATAAAGCTGGAAAAACTTTATAAAGGAAGAAAATAAGAAATGTGGACATGAAATAAACAGACTGCCAGGTATTTCTCTAGCAAAGATGGGTTTATTTGGGATCAGCAGAGAATTGCCATTTGGGGTCTGCAAACATGACAGGCCACATGTAAGTCCTGCATGGCAATGGAAGGAGAACACTTTTATAGACAGGAAAAGGAAGTTGGGAAGGCTGCAGTAAACAAAGAGTCCATGGCTTTTTATTGGCTGAGCCCTTGCCAGGAAGGAAGAGGATTCTATTTAATTGAGCTTTCTGTTTATTAAATTATTTACAGAAGATAAGGTTGGAATTTAATAAGCTAGAAGACATGCATATAGAAGATCAACAGAGCCAAAAGTTAGTTTTGAAAAAGCTAATAAAACTGATAAACTTTTAGCAAGATTAGATCAAATAAACAAAGGTCAAATAAACAAGATCAACATTCTATATCCAACAAAAATATATTTCAAAAACAAGGGTGAAATCAAGACTTGTTCGAATATATGAAAGCTGAAAGAATTCATTACTAGCGGACCCACACTGTAATAAATGTAAAAAGTCTCAGCCAGGATGAAAATCATACCAGATGGAAATCTGGGTCTAAGCAAAGGAATGAAAGTCACCAGAAACAGTAACTACATGATCGAATAAATGCTTTACTCATATTTAATTCTTTTTACAAGAATATTGATGGTTTAATCAATGTATTGTGTGTTTTACAACAGATGTAGAAATAAGATACATGACAATAGCACAAAATCTAGGAGAAGAGATGAATTATAAGGTTCTTAGATTATATGTTAAATGTTATCATCACTTGAAGGCGATCTGGTAAATATTTATACTATGAATTCTAAAGTAACCTCTAAAATAGCAAAACAGAGTTATGCAAAGATTTCCCTCATCCATAAAGGAAATAGCCTTACATTATTAGATTGGAAAGCTCTAGGTCTCCACACTGGGCCCCAGGACCTAATTTGCAAAACAAAATACTTATTCGGTTGTTTTCTTAAACAAAGGTGGCAACCTCCTGATCCTGGGCTATCAGTGCTGCAAGCAAACTGAGCTTTGAAGTCAGTTTCCTTAGACAGGGCTTCTAGCTCCACTCATGTCTGTCAAAGGAAGGAGGTCAACAGAAAAATTTATGTTTCTAGTCCAGAGCAATCTTTTCAAGTACATATGGAATCTTCCCTCACAAAGTATAATTTCCACTGGGCAGGGACTGAATGTTATTTGAATTTTGTTTCTCCTCCAGTGCTACAAAGTACTTTTCATTATGATTTGTATCTCTTCTTAGACCTTCACTAAAAATTTGCTGGATAAATGAATGACTGGCTACATGTTGTTTAATGCCACATGGAAATGGTATAAATCACAGAAAGGGGAGGGTCCCTGAGGGTCCCTCCGCAACCCCAACCTCACCAGGTAAGAACCTGTCTCCTCAGAGCTTGTCATGTGATTGGGCTGCTTTTTCACCTTGCTTCTTTTCAGCTGCATCATGACACTCTGCTACTTCTGCTTTTCTGTCATTTTTAACCCCACCTCAATTCAAAACATTATCTGTATTCACTTGTAATACCTTGCTCATCAAGTGCTACTACACACCTGTACAGACTTTCCATGTGCCAAGAGATCTATAATTCCCCACCCCCAACACTGAATAAAAAATGCATTCATTATTTCAACTATTTATCCAGTGTTAGGGTCCCTTCTCTGAAGAAACTCTGAACATAACAGTTTTTTTGCATTTCTTTCATATATATTTTTTTATTGAAGTCAGTTTACAATATTGTGTCAATTTCTGGTGTACAGCACAATGCTTCAGTCATACATGAAAATACATATATTCATTTTCATATTCTTTTTCACCATAAGTTACTACAAGATATTGAATATAGTGCCTTGTGCTATACAGTATGAATTTGTTGCTTAGATTTTTGAAAGACTAAAGAAGTGGAGAACATGTGTTAAGACTTTCAGTCTCCTTCCAAAAGGTTTCAATTTAGTGCCTCCTCTGGAGAAATTTATTTTTCTTCTCAGTCAATAAGGTACAGATAATACTGTTTTCAAATACTAATCCATATGGTTATATGTGTTGGTCTTTTTCTCTATTTGGTAAATTATTATGGTTCATAACCATCTATTGTGCCAGCTTTCTTTAAGAAAATCTTTAAAATGCAGTAATGCCACCTAGTATTTAAGTAACATATGATTTCACAAATAAAGTTATACTGTTTTGTGCATAAATGAGTGGGACAGAAAGGAGTGTGAAAAACATCTCCAGGTACAAGTGTTATATGCCTTGTTCTCTATCTCTAACTTTGAAAACAGTGTCTGGGGGTGGGAGGTCGGGGTTGGGGACAGGGAAGAGAAGTGGGGACAAGAAAATTGAAATTTAAAGTAGACAAAAAAGGTGAATGGGTATCTAGGCTCTGGTCCTCTGGCCTTTCTTCATTAGCTCTTCAAATCACTCCTTGAATGATTGTGGTGTTTTTTTGGTTGTTGTTTATTTGTTTGTTTGTTTTGTGGGGGAGGTAATTGGGTTTATTTATTTAGTTAGTTATTTTAATGGAGATACCAGGGATTGAACCCAGGACCTTGTACATGCTAAGCATGTGCTATAACCACTTAGCTATACCCTCCTTCCCCCATGCCTTGAATGCTATAGTCCCAAAGATTCTACTCCAGGATAACTTGACTTAACCACTCAGTGTACACTTCTGGGGAAATCTCATTGGATTAGGGGGCTTCGGCTGCCACCCTTAAGCAGCTGACAGCCAACTCTGTAATTCCGGCTCAGATATTTCTCGTGAGTATAGAACTTATGTTTCCAATTGCCAGTGGTCATAACACAGCTGGATCTCTCTCCAGTAGAGCAGAGGTTGGCAAACTATAGCCTGTGGGTCAGGTCTGCCTGGATGCCTGTTCTTATACAGCCTGTAAGTTAAGGATGTTTTTTATATTTTCAGATGATTGAAAAAAAAATCAAGAGAATACTATTTCATGACACATGAAAATTATGTGAAATTCACATTTCATTGTCCATAAATTAAGAACTTGGAACTTAGCCATACTCATTTAATTGACTGTAGCTGCTGTCATGCTGCAGCGGCCAAGTTGAGTTGTTATGAGTGGTTGTGGCAGAGACCAAATGGCCCACAAGGCCTTTTACCATCTGGGCCTTTGTAGAGAGAGTTTGTTGATCCCTACTCTAGAGGGATGGTGTGTTATTCCCCAAGCTAGATCATAAAAGATGATGCAGCTTTTGCACTATTGACTGGAGCATTCAACTTGGAAGACTTTAGCTATCACACAAGCAGTCTGGGTGCCCTGGGGTCACCATGGTAAGAAAGCACAAACCAGCTGACACAGACAGTCTCTGGGAGAGAGCTGTTCCAGTCCCCCTTCACAGCCCTGCCCTCTCCCCAAACTCCCATTGCGAGTGCATTATAAACTCCCAGGCCAGAACTGTCCAGTGGAGCCCTTCCTGAACTCAGGACCCACAGAAACCATGAGCAATAATAAAATGATTGTCATTGCTTAATGCACTGCATTTTGGGGTGAGTGGTTATGCAGCAATAGGTAACTGGAACACTGCCATTACCTTTTATTACTGCAACAACCTCTTCTTTGCTCCCTCTCAATCCATTCGTAGCACATTGTTTTATCATTTACAGTCATCTGTTCCCTCCCCTGAAAGACTGTTTTACATCGTCATCCTTGTTATGCCTTCCTGTAGGCTGAGTGTAGTTCCCCATTCCTTTGTTTGGCTTGGCCATGTGGCTTGCTTGGGCACACGGAGAAGTGAGTGGATGTGGCTTCTAAGCAGAAGCTTTTAGAGATGTGGGAAATTTCCCCCATGCCCTCTGCCCTGAGAATAGTGCATCTCCTAGAGGGACTGCTGGGTCAAGTCCTGGAATGGGGAGATGTGGGGTTGGCACACAGCCCACCTGCAACTAAAGCAGAACCTCAGAGCCACAGAGCTACTGAACCCCAGCTGGTCCATTGCTGGTATGTAACACGAATGACAAATTACTTTTGTACTTGTTCCTCAGCACGACTGTAGCAAAATGACTTCTACTGTGTGCCAAGACCCTGAGCATACACAGAATACATTCTAGTGGATTACTTCTGGTCCTTTAACTCCTGCCATCACCTGACAATTTCTTCCCAGTGCTTCCCTGTTTCTGTGCCCTTTGTTTCTCTTCCTGGAATGCCCTTGGCTACCTATCAAATTATACGTACTCTACAAAATAACGCTGGAATGCCATCTCCTTTGTAAAGGGTCCCCCAACAGTCTTCCCTAGTACCTTCTCCAGCTCTTGTTCACATATGCCAATCAGCACCTCTCTTTGTATGGTGATATTTCTGAGTCCGAGTGATATTTATGTATGGTGATATTTATTTACGGGTCTAAGTCCCCTGCTAGACTGTAATCCCCTTGAGGACAGGGAGAGTGTCTTTTCCATGTTTGTATTAAGTCCCCAGGCCCCAGCAGAAGGCCTAGCACTGAGAGTATCCAAAGAACATTTATTGAAGAATGACCCAAGAACATTTGTTGAAGACTCCCCAAGAGGGAGTCCTCAGCAGGAGGGATAAAATTTAAGTTTGAGGCAGATCGTCCATTTGGAACTCTCTCATTTCCTGCCACCAGCATTTTCCTGCAGAACAAATCAGATTCAAATAAACATCAAGGGCAAGCTTGAAGGGTAAGGGAGCCGCAAAACTTTTTCCTGAAGACTGTTATGATCTCAGAGGAGTTTGGGGGTTGGTTTTATATATGTGAAGCTTGGTTTGTTTACTAGTTTGTTTATTAAAGTACCACCGCACCACCCATCATCTCTCTCCCTTGAGCAGTCTTCTTGTCCTCAAATCCCCCACCAGTGAGTTCCAGGCAACCAGCCAATTTTCAACACCCTAGCACGCCTTCAAAGAACTACCCTGATCCTCCGCTAGAGCAGACACTTCTGAGTCACCAGTCACCCTCTGGGGGCCCTAGTCGGAGCTAGGGGCAGCTCTCTGAGAGGAGGCAGTTGAGAAAGTCTAGTGTGGACCAGTCCCAACCCAGGAGGGGCAGAGGTAGAGGGATGGGACCTCTTCTGTCCTTTGGTGCCCAGAGCACATTGCGTGGAGCACAGCACCTTCTGCTGATTGATGAGGACTGCTCGGCAGCAGAACTGGGTTGTCCTGCAAGCATGACAGGGACACATTTAGGTGAGCCTTAAATATTCTGCACATTTCTGTAAAAACCCTCTAAGAAGGTAGTAGAGTAGCTCTCAGTGATTGGGAGTATTACTTGTTACGTGCTTGTTTTACTTGACTCTAACCCTGCCTCTGCCCTTAGCTAGCTCTTTGGGCCTCAGCAAAATGAGTGGTTTGGAAGCGACTGAGAGCTAATGTTCCCTTAAACCTCTGAGAGTCTAAGATTTCATAATGGATTTAGCAGCTGCAGGTTTTTGATGATGTGCCCAGAAATACACACCACAATTGGATCAGGATTGTGAAAGCGCCGATCTTTAAATAAGGACGAGTAGGGGAACTGATGAGATTTTGGTGAGGATAAAACAAAATGCTGGATGTGAATGTGCTTTGGAAATGTCTGTGCATTTTTTGTGAAGTGCTACCCACACTGAAGAGTGAAACACTGCATTCAGGAGCTTGCTTTCTCCTTAACAGAATTGGTGATTATTTCATATTAGTAATAGTCCATAAAGGAGAGAAATGGCTAAAAGAAGTTCTATTGAGAGATGGCATAATGAATAGAATGATCCTCACATCATTTATGGCCTTCTGCCCTTCTTTGCTCCATCAGTCAGTGACTGTCATCACCATCTGACCAGTCTGCAAGCCCCAGCGCTCTTCTGGACCCACCCTCTCCGGCATTCCCACTCACAGGGCCACTGCTCAGCTCCACCTCCTGGGTCCAAGCTGCCGTTGCCTCTTGCCTGGGCTTCACCATGAGTCTGTTCCACCCACATCCAACCGTGCCCTGGCCCATCTTCCTCAGTCCTCTCCCCACAGTTCAAATCAGATGGAGTGCATCTCCTGTCAGGCCCCTTCCGTGGATCCCCACTGGTCCTAGGACAAAAGCACAGCCCCGTAATAGTGCCGTGTGCATGTTAGAGCCCCCTTGGCCTCTAGGGCTCCAGCTGCTCAGGCTTGCTTTCAGTCCGGGCTCCCTTCTACCTCAAGGCCTTTGCTCCTGTGATTCCAGGCCTGACAGATCCCACCACATTTCCTCCCCTGATGAGCTCCTACTCATCTGTCAAGAAGCCCCAGCATCATTTCCTCGAGAAAGATTTCCCCAGACTCCCTGACTGGTTACACTGTCTCATGGCTTCCTGTATACACTTGACATTTATTTGTATGATTGCTTGATAAATCATACACTGTAGTTCCCATGAGACCAGGGGCTAGGGTTATTTTTTTCAGCATTTGAATTTCCAGCACCTAGCAAAGTCAGAGCTCCATAAATATTTGGGATTCATTTATTTCAAAAATATTTATTGCCCTCTTCCCTGGTCCTCCCCTGAGGCTCAAGAGGTCCTCCCCAGGGCCCAAACTCTCCAAGTTACTCGATCTGTTTTCCTCAATGACAATAACCACCTAGAGGGGCACTGAGATCATTCTATGCCTGGCATTGCAGGTAACTCAGAGTGCAGAGTGAACATGGCAAGGGGAAATGAGACGTGCTGTAGATGAGGTGAGACACCCCCACCTCCCCTGGTACCTAGGAGCTCCTCTGTGTACTGCCTGTGGAGGTCTAGCATGGATGGGGTGCATCTATCCATTGGTTCTTGAGCTCTCAGGGCGCTTCCAGTTCTGAAAACCAACAGAAAGGAAATTCAGGAAGCCATGAATAAGTGAAGTCTTTATTTCTGAGAGTGACCAGAAAAATCATGGGCCTGGTCTAAGTTGTATCCATGTGGGTGAAGCAAAATTAGCCCCCCCAAAGAATTCTTAAGGCAACTGTGAAAAAGAAATTAAAGTTGTTTTCTGCTGTACCCTTAAAGTCCTGCCTATTCAATGGAATGATTACATTTGTTCCTGGTATTTCTTGTCCTGATATCTCTATGCGAAAGACACTCCTTACCCTCTCAGCTTTGTTTTGAACAATAGACCAATCCCTCCTTCTTTCCTGAAATGTTCTTCCTTTAGCTCTGGGAACGCTGCTTTCTGGTTTTCCCTAAACTCTCAGTTCTCCTTTTCAGGGTTCTTTGCTAGGGCCTCCTCCTCTGTTAAGCTGCTAAATTGTGCCCCCGGGCTTGGGCCTAGCCTAGGCCCTTTCATTTTCTCTGAGTGATCTCATCCGGAAACTTGGCTTTAATTACCATTTATTAACTGAAGAGCTCTCTCCCAAATGTATATCTATGATTTTGACCTCTCCTTTAACTTCCAGACTTGTATAACCAAAAACCAAAGCAAAACGAAAAACCCTTCTTAACATCTCCATTTGGATGTGGTGCTGGTTATTTTCCATTTTCCCCTCCAGATGCACTCTCCTCCCATCTGTCCTGTGCCCTGCAAGGCCAACCATCATGTGCAGCCTCACCAAACTGTCTTGCCCGATGGGAGGCATTGTATCGGCAGTAGATGGGAAGGTGGGAGGAGTGTGAGGTGGGGTATGTGTTCCCTTGTCTTCCTCTTTGCCTGCTCACTGGCTACCACTATCAGCTTGGGCTTCTGGTAAACCTGCCCTTCCTCCCCTTGTCCCGTCAGGCCTGGAGCTGGTCATGGTCACTGTTCCGTGCTGCGGCTTGTCCCGGAGCTTCCCCACCACTTGCTGGTCTCTTTGCCCCCGCTATTCTAACAGTCCTTTAACTCTCTTCAGTGCTGCACTTCGAGCATGTGTCTTCTTCTTGCCTGACTGATTGAAATGGACATCTCCTAGAAATGGCAAACTTGACACAGCCCCAGTGGGACCCCGGCCCTCCCACCCTTGGCAGTTCTCCCATCGCAGCACATGGTACCACATGCACCCCCGTGCTCCCGCCAAGATCCTGAGACTCCAGTCTACTATAAAGCGTCGGCATTTGCTGGGGCCTCGTGGTTTTTTTATGTGAAGGTTGTTCCTCTGTGACTCTCCGTCTTTTACAGCTACAGAGTCTGGGGCTTGTCCTGAATGCTGTCTAGTCCATCTGTAATGAGAGTTTCCTTCCATGTCTCAATACCTTATGAACCCTTCAATGGCAAAACTTTTGTATCATCACCCATATCAGTATTGGAAATACAGTAGATGACCGAAATACATGTGTTGGATTTTTGAGTTAAATAATGTTTGTTAGAGATTGGTGTAGGGACCTTTTTTGTTCTCATACATTGAAACTTTTAATAAAAAGGTGAAACTTTTATCTGATTAGTATATTCTTCACTTACCTAGAAGTCATTCTTTCTCAGCTTTAGTATTCTATGACTTTCAGTTTGAATGATTCTAACATGCAAGGGATGAGGATTAAGTAGGAATGTTTTTGGCTTTTGAGTTGTTTCTGAGCCAAATAAAGTCCACAAAGCTACTGGGAGACTTTTACGTGAACAGCTGTTTTGTGACCCTGTAGAAGGAAATGTGCATTTAAAAAAAAGACGGAGTATAAACAGTAAACATGCTGGGAGGTCAAGCTGAGAACGGGAAGAGGAAGGCTGGGAACAGGAGGGCTGAGACAAGGGACCACTTCACACTAGCTCTGAAAGAGCTAAGCAGTTTTCCTGATGTCTTTAAAAGAAGTTTTTGCCGTTTTTGGAGAAGAGTTGATTGTGGCTATTTATGAACATCATGTTGCTAGCTGACACCACAGGATGAGCCCCCCGCTAACCTACCACTCACTGGTTTCCAGAACTAGCAATGAAAGGGTCTATGGAGGTGGGGGACAGAATCCAGGAAGGAATGCAGAGGCAAGAAGTGTCGGGAGTAAATGAATCAGCTTTAGAAAAACCTTCATTGTTCCCTCTCCATTCCGGTAAAATGATCTGTTCAGGATCTTAGGCCCAGCCTTTCCCCTGCTCACTCATTCAGGGCTGCTTGTAGCCAGCAGCCTTTTCCTTAATTATGACATTTGGCCTCCTCTGGGAGAAAAGCAGATCTGCTTCCTGTAGAAGCTAAGTCGGGAAGTCACCAGGGAGGAAACCCAGGAGGCAGGCTCCCCATGCGGCACGTCTGAGAACGGGTATTTCTCCTCTCTGTCACACGCGGCGTGGGAATGTGTGGGAGGCTGAGTGTCCGTACAGCTTGATGAGGCTTCCTTCCAATCAGCTGACCACCTGCAATTTTAGTACATTTTATAGCCACTGAAAGCATAGTGCCCTGAAGCCAAGGCAGGCACCATTTTGAAAGGCACCTTTTGAAAACTGGGCTCCTAATGTTTAGTTGCCTAATAACCTGGGACTAGACAGGTTCACACAGCTGGCCAGAATCAGTGGACTGCTGCCCATGGGATATTAGCCAGCAGCCGGGGCTGTAAGAATGTATGCGGGCTTTGCGGCAGGGTGGTATGTGTGCCTGCGTTCTGGAGGCCTGAGTTTCCTGCGGCTACCCCCAATTTAGGGACACCGGCTTGAGGATAATTTCAAGGTGGATGCCTTGAGCCTCATCCAGAGTACTTACTGGAACTGGGAATGCCTTTTATCCCCGCCTATCGCTGAGTCTTCTGCACCTCCTAGTGGCCACGAGTTTGTGCAAACCAGGTCCCCTTCTGCTGCAGCTGCTGCTCCCAGAAAACGGCGGTGGCTGCTGTTCCTTCTCATCTGGTCTTACCTGCTCCTGCTGCTGGCATCTGCGTTGCTCTTACAGCCTCACTGCAGTCTCCAAATTAGAGGAGAAGGTGTCCTCAGTGGTCCTTGCTCTTGAATGCTGCCCCCATCTAGAGCCCCGGATAGTCACCTTTATGCACATTTTTAAAAGAATGGTTTCTCACTGTGAATAGCAGAATGGTGTCTAAGTGAATCATTAAAAAAAAAAAAATGTTCCTTCTTCCTGCTGATACCCCTGTGCTCCAAAGCAAATGCCTTGGCAAGAGAGGCCAGGGCTGGGCTTCTGTCCCCACTTGTCCTCTTAGCCTGGTTGGTGCCCTGTGAACACCATCTGTGGAGGCCTTGTATTTAAGACAGCATACTAATTCTGGAAAAAAAAAGTTTTATTATGAAAAAATTCAAACCTATACAAAATAGATGGAATAAGAAGAATAAGATAAAACATTAAATATGCAAAACACCCATCTTCAACAATTTTCGGCTTAGAGCTAATCTTATTTATATATACCTTAACCTTCTCCCCCACATCAAGTATTCTAAAAGGACTGCGTTGAATCCATATCATTTCATCAGTAAATATTTCAGGATGTATCTCTAAAGAATAAAGACTCCTATAAAAATATAAGCAAAACCATTATCAAAACGGTTGAAAGCAGCTAATAGTCATTCCTTAGTATTGACAAATATCCGAGTTGATGTTCGTATCTTCTCGTTTGTGCCATAGTTTTTATTTTAACAGTTTGCTTATTTGAATCAGGACCCAAATAAGGTCCATACGTTACGAATACTTGATCTGTCTCTTAAGTCTTTCTTAATTTCTTTTCTTTTTTACTGCCTTGCAATTTTTTGTTGAAGAAATGAGGTTGTTTGTTTTATAGTTTCCCATAGTCTTGGTTTTACTGGTCTCATCTCTGTGGTGATTTAACGTCTCCCGGTATGTACATGGTATTTTCTGTAAACTGGAAACTGGATCAAGAGTCTTGGTCAGATGCAGGGTTTTGTTTGTTTGTTTGTTTTTGGTGAGATGACTTCATGGGTGGTGGGTCAGGCTTCTGTCAGGAGATGTATGATGTGTGGTTGTTTTTCCTTCTTTTTGTGATATTATCAGCCATTAGTGTTCTGTCTGGGACCACTAATTCATTAGGGGCTACAAAATGATGCTATTCTAACTCCTTTGTTCCTTCTTCATTTATGAAGTGAGAATCTTCGTAAAAGGGAAGTGCTCTCAGCAACTCCCCAGAGGCCTAGTTCGTGCAGGGCAGGCAAGACAAATACTTGATTCTTTCCCTTCACACACAAGTTTTCAAAATGAGGTAGTTGCCTAGAATCCTTCAGAAGTGGTCAATGAGATTTTCTGAGTATTTTTTAAAATCTGTTTTAATTAAACAACTGAGTCCACCAAAGCTGGAAGCAGAATTCCATTGAAAGGGAAAGATGAAGTATGAGATTCATTTTATGAAAGATGAATTGTACCAAATTTGCTGGTGTTTTCTCTGATGCCATATTGTTATTATTAACAGTGTGCTCCCCAGAAGATCTTTTTTTTTTAATTCACATTCTTGATCTATTCTTGTGAGGTAAAGGTGATGTTTAACAGTAAGCAAGAAACTAGTTTTCATAAGAAATTTGTGCTATGGAGAATTTTGAAAGGAATATTTGAAAAACATTTCCATCATCTCAAGATTTTGTTGTTGCAAATGATATCAGGTTGACACTTATAAAATCTCTCATTTGCACAGTTGCTAAAAACTAGGACTCATGGTTTTCTAACCTATTTAAATTCTTCTAGAAAGTCTTTTCTAGTTTTAAAGCCATTTGTTAAAAATTTTTAAATGCAGCATCTTCCAGTTGTTTGCCCAACAGCAGCAGAAATGAATACTTACTAACCAGATTTGCCTCCTCTCCCCCCAAAAAACCCTCTGGTAAGTTGATAGATGCGTTACAACCATAATTTCATAAATACAATGATGCAGTTCTTTCATTTGGATTTACTTATCTTTGTGAATTTTTTTCTAATTATAGCTTCCATTAAAATCAAGTATAAAAGGTGAATTTAGGGTCAGATATTTGAAGCATATTCAGTAATACTGCTCACATTAATAATTTCTTAATGAAATAAAAATGATTTTGTAATGTTTTAAAAAACATTATTTTATAAAATGGTTATTTCATCCTTTCTTAAGATGTCATTTAGAATGCACACAATATATAAATTTTGTAGAATATATATCTTATAAATAAAATAAAATAATATATTAGGAATAATGCTCAATAATATTTGCTGATGAGTATGTGAGCAGAAGAGTTTAGATGCCACTGCTCTAGGGAATATATCAGAGGCAGTGCACATACTAAAAAATTCAGTGTTTATATTTCAAAGACAAAACAAACTGTTCAAAAGAAAAACAAACAGCTGGGTTAGCATTTCCTTGAATTGCAGAGCCAGGAGGAAATTGGAATTTCTGCTTCAAATTACTTCTCTTTGTTTTTAGACAGGCAAGATGGTTTCCACAAAGCTCTCCTGAGGTTAGAGACATTTTCAGCCCAAGTTGTGTGGTTCGGAGCTCAAGTTTTGAGTCCTGGTAAAATCGTGCGAACTTAGGGAAGTTAAGGAAACTCTGCACCCCTCAGTTATCTGCAGCAGGGGCTAATGATAGTAGTTTATTTAATTATTTTTGCCGCCTGACATCTGAGCACCTCTCCTGTTTACAGCTGCCCCCCTGCCCATCCTGGGAATCTCTATGGAAGCCAAAGGGGCAGGTAGGCATGAGCGGCTGTGGGAGCTGAACACCCAGTGCTACCTAAGGCTTCTATACTATCGCCTTTCCAGTCCTAGCTCTTTGCTCTTCTTGTCAATTCTGTGAGCCAGTCGATAGTCTTCAAATAAAACCCTTTCTGCCAAAGTTAACTAGAGTCAATTCTGAGGCATCTAAGAAATGTGAGAGATACACTGTCTCACTGTGATATATTTTGTTGTTGTCGATTCTTTTTTAAAATTATCATACAAAATAGGGTTGGGTTTTTTTGGTGCACAGTGTTATGACTTTTAATACCTGCATAGATTTGTGTTACCACCACCACAGTCAGGATACAGAGCAGTTCCAAACTCAGAAGAAGTCCCTCCTGCTGTTTCTTTATAGTCGAGCCTGCCCGCGCCCCTACGTGTGCACCACCTAGTGGTCAGTCTGCAACAGCGCAGTCATCTATCGTCAGTTCAGTCCTCCAAGCCTTTGGTGTGCTGTTTGGGATTAGCCCCGCGCGAGCACAACAAAAAGGTGAGCCCCGTAGTACCCCCAGAAAACTTCTATAGGTTCACTTTCCTGCGGTCTTTCCTCTCTATAGTTTCCTACTGTAGTTTCTCATTCCCTGGGCTCCCCTCTTTGGTCCACAGAATTCTGTGGCTTTGGTTGCCCCACTCTGCTATCCATAGCGCAAAGAGGTGGAAGTTTGGAGAGAGAAAAAAAAAACAGGCAACGAGGTTCGCTCCACTCTCTTGGGATCACAGATCCACGCACTGGACAGGAAGGCTCCCTTCTCTCACAGTCTGGCTGCTGCTGAGTTGCAGCCTCTGCGATGCCTCCACAGGATTACGCATGCAGGAAAACTGGAGAGAGGGAAGTAGAGGGAGGGGGATCTGTGCATCCTCTCTGAGCTTTAGGAGTTCCCTTCTGCTCCGGAGCCAGATCTAGAGGTCTCCCCGAACTCAGTCCACACCAATGTCCACCCCCGAGTCCCGGGTTGCCTTGGGTTCAGGCCCTCAGGATACCAGAGAGTAAAAAATGGAAAGCATCTCCAGTTTGGTTGTCCTTTAAATTTTGGCTTTCTTCCTCAACCTGCCTGCTACCGTTTACCTTCCAGAGTCCTCAAATAGCTGCTCCATACATTCTGGGAGACTCTGGGATTTTTCAAGGATTCAGTGTGATATTATTGCATGTTGCATCAGAATGCCTGACAAGAGCTTAAGGCTCATGAAATATTAGAGATTATTACCTTTGCTAACTTTTATTTATTTTGTTGATTAATTAGAAACACAACATTTCATCTGAAGCATGTAAAACCAAAAGACTGACTTAAAAAAAATTCTGTCCAGGACCGTGTATGATAATGTCTTCTTTTGAAAAGAGTTTCTGAGAAATATCTTCCCTTCTTCTCCCCACTCCCTTTTCAACTTGATTTAGAGGTCTTGTGCATTTACAGTGGGGATATCCTATTTTAATGGTATCTATGTCACAGAACAGAGTGATCTCAAGACGCCACGCCCCTATCACTTGGAGATCCAGATGGAGATGTGAGGAATAGATGGGGCAGGGAGGCTCTGACTCAAGGACAGTGCCTTTCTTCCTTCTGAATCCTCATTTGTGAGCATAAGCCAGTTAGTGTGGAGACTTCCAGAGTTCATGTTTCATTTTTTTATTTGTAACTTAGCCCAGACAACAGAGGACAGGATTTAAAGTCTGGAGAATTCAGTTCTCCAGACACTAAAGTTGGCAAACTATAGCTCGTGAGCCAAACAAATCAGGCCCATCTACTAGCTGTAAATACATACACACATACGTATCTAAAGTCATAAGTAATGCAGTAAGTAAATCAAGTATTATTGGAACACAGGCATGCTCCTTTCTTTACATATATTGTCTATGATGACTACCTTTTTCTCCTCCAATTTTATTGAGAAGTAATTGACATACATCACTGTCTAAGTTTAAGGTGTACAGCATGATGGTGGGATTTGCATATATTGTGAAGCGTAGAGGTTGTCACTCCAGGACAGTTTGGGCCCTGCACAGTGTCAAAGACCTAGGCTCCTTCTGTTCTGTTGCTCCACTATGTATGTCTTCCATTCTCAAGGGTCCTATGGCTCTAACTGATTAGTCAAACTGTAATCATTACTTCTGAATTCCAACCAACAGAAAGGAGGAAGAGGGCATAGAAGAGCATGCCCCCTTTACTTAAGGATGCACTCAAAAACTGCACATACCCCTTCCTCTGTGGATTAGCCCAAATTAGCCATGTGACCACACCTCTCAGCAAGGGGCAATGGAAATGTCTGTATTTCAAGCAGCCGTGGGCTTAGTTAAAAATCATGGGATTTATTATGGAAGAAGAAAATGGGAAATAGGGGACAAATAATATCAGCTATAAATGGACATTGTAATAGCAAACAAGAAGTGATGTGATAGGTAATCCTCCCTCCCCAGATTAAAAACAAGGTATCTTAAATAGTTTACTCGCTAACTCTAAACTATTATAAATTATTTTGAATAGGACTGACTTTCCTTCCTAACATCACACCAAACTGATGATCCCTAATCCTCCTACCAAAAAAAAGACCAATTCTTTCTGGTGCCTTTTTGATGTCATTTGAAAGCCCACACTTGACAAAAACCAAATTATTGTGGCCAGTTGTCTCTATTTCAGTGATTTCCATTTTTAGGAGAAAAAAACTTCTAAAAAAGTTTCATGTGTGTTGTATTTTTAAAGTTGGAGCAAATGCATGCTCATTGAATCTATTTAGTACTTGGGTTTGTCTGCCTGGGGTTTTGAATTGGTCATGTGGGAGAAGAATTCCTTGAAATCTTTTATTTATTTTCTGCTTTATATAAAGCACACCATGTTCCCAGGCTCAAATGTTGTAAAAGAAAGCCTCACTTCCAAAATAACATATTGTCCAGAGTGGTTGCCCTAACTCACTCTTCTGGTTAATGGCGGCTGACTCATTGTGTGCTGGCAAGACTTCCACCTTCCACAAAGTGTTTGAATTCTGTAAACATTAGGGCAAGCTTCCTGTTTGGTCAGACAGTAGCTAAGAATCAAATGGTGATTGTGGTTTATCTCTCTGGGTAGGATTTTCAAGATGAAACTCGCTGTGGGACAGCTTAGGTGTTATTCTGCTTGTATGACTGGGTATGGCTCCAGGACACTCTTCTTTACTCATCCCTTGAACCTCTCCCATGGCAAAGATCCAAATTCTCACATTTCCACTAAAAGCTTTCCCCTGATCAGCTTTCAAGTCCCTCTGGTTTGTACTTTGACTTTCCAGACATGCAGTCGCAAAGTGAGTGTAACAGTTCCCATGCTCATCCCCCAGGACTTCATCTGTGATCACAAACTTTCCCCCACGTTTTCTCTGAGCTGCTCCCTTCCTCTTCAACAGGTCAGTCTCTAGAGCCCCTCACAGATTCTCACACATTTTCTTCCCTAACTTCTCTGCACCTCCCACCTCTGTGTTTGCTCTGGAATGACATGATCTAGACCTACTTGATATCAGTGTCCATTTCTGCACTTCTAAATTCTTGTCTCATTCATAATGTTACTGAACTGATTGAAGGTCAAAAGTTCAAGTCAAAGGCATCAAGGGATTGATTATCATTCTTTGCCATAACTCTTTTAAGTATAACCATATTTTAAAGGATACCACATATAAAAGTACAACGTATCCCAAACTCATTCATTCAGGGGGATTTTTCCACTCCTTTTTTTCTCACTAATGTTTTAGACGGTTATGTTGAGGGCTAAGGTAGCAGTGTTAAGTCAGCTTTGGAGTTTTTCTGGTCACCACTTGTAAAGATTATAGCATGAGTTTGTGCCCCTGTTGTCATTTGCACTTATTTTTGGATCATTTTTCTTGGGTTTCGAGGGGTAAAAATTAATATCTAGCTTACTCTGCCACCCTATTCTGGAAAGCTTTATTACCGCTCAGTCTTTTGGGGAAAAAATGAACTGTTCAACTGACTACTTCTCAGTTTCTCAATAAGACCTGACCAGTTCTGTGTTAATATTAAAGCTAAGAAGTAGTGATAATAGCAATTAAGATACAACAAAAGACCATGGAACACATGCATGTTCTTATTCAATCAAAAATGATTTCCAAAGTCAAGGACAGAACAGGATTAAACGTCCCAATGCAGATGCTGATGAATTGCAAAATAACCTCACATACAGCCACTCTTCACCTACTTGAGCTCAACTTATTCCCTCCTTTAAAAAAAAAAAATCATGGTGAAATAGGCATAACATAAAATTTCCCATCCTAACCATTTTAAAGGGTACAGAACAGTGGCATTAATTGCAGTCACATTGTTGTGCAACCATCAGCACCATTCAGCTCCAGAAATCTTTTCACCTTGCAAAACTGAAACTCTGTACCCATTAAGGAGTAACTCCCCATTCTCCTTCTCCTCCAGCCTCTGGGAACCACTTGTCTGCTTTCCATATGTATGAAATTGTCTAGGTGCCTCAAGTAAATGAAATCAGACAGTAATTGTCCTTTTGGTGGCTGGTTTATTTCACTTAGTATAATGTCCTCAAGGTTCATCCATGTTGTAGCATGTGTCAGCGTTTTCCCCTCTTTTAAGGTTAAATAATATTCCATTGTATGTGCATATATACCACATTTTGTTTATCCGTTCGTCTGTCAACGGACTCGGGGTTGCTTCCATCATTTTGCTTTTGTGAATAATGCACCTAAAACATCAATGTACAAATATCTTTTTGGTACTCTGTTTTTAGGGTTTTTTTTAATATGCCTAGAAATAGAATTGCTGGATTGTACAGTAATTCTATTTTAATTTCTTGAGGAATTACCATGCTGTTTTATATCAATTTATTCCTCTTAATTTAAAATGAAATCTCATGCCAGGGAGCAGTTCACCCTGGATTGGGGTTTGCTTTTGAAGAACTGCTGAAAACAGAGTCTAGATGCCAGTAATTGAATGGTAGCCCCAAGTTGGAAAAACTATGTCTCAGTTACAACCAACCTAGCCAAGTAAAAGGGGGAAGAGAGCATATGAAATAAATAACAAACAATGGATTCGGATGTAATTAGTCTTTCCCTGCTTGGAACTCTGCTGTGGATAACGTTCACCATTTTCTTTCTGTTTCAGGTGTCCCTGAAGAGGCTCTGGGCGATTAGCACTTGGCAGAGGCTGGGATGCTCTTTACAGATAAATGCTTCCATGGAAGTGAGATGGAAACAGTTTAGAGTCTATTCATCATGGTTTGGTATCCAGTGGATTTAACTGGAATGAATCACTAAATTGGGTTTCCAGAATGCTACCCTGAGAAAAGCGGGCAGAGCTCTCCTTGAATTCAAAGCAAGGGTCTGGAATACATCTTGTGTTCCCCGGCCAGGCGGAGGGCTGTCTGTGGAAGAGGCTGAATCTGCAGGATGGTGGGCTTTCTTCCCACGGCTGCTGGGGGCTTTTCTGGGAAACGAGAGAACATACTGGTCCAGACTTCAAACTTGTCACTTTTCATAGGCTAGGTTGGGCCTGAGGTTGCCTGTTTTCAGGTTCTAGGCTAAGTTTGTACTGACAAAATATAACTTCCAGCTTCAGAAACTGGGGATAGGAGTGGGGAAGAATGCTTTTAGAGGCTTATGTTTAAAAAAGCAAGACAGAGAAAGTACATCAAGCTTCTTAGACATCAAATGGCTCCTATAAAACTGCATTTTGATGGGTTACGTGTAAATGATCCCAAAATATGTGGATTAAATTTTCCAAGAAGCACACATAGATTTAAAAATCAGAAGGAAGGAGCTTTTGGCAGTGGTAGTTGGAGCCTTCCTAGACTCCAAGTGCTTTCCTGTTCTTGGTACCTGGTGGGTTTCCGTAATCATGTTGGGTTTTTTGTGATGGTGACTCACCAGCTGGTTGACTGACTGGTTGTCTTGAGAAATGAGGCATTGTCAGTGGCCAAATAGAGCAATTCAGCCTGAAAACTCTACTGGAGCTCTTCTTGTTCAAGTTGGCTCTCCACATCACCAGATTCACTGGTGACTTGGCCATTCCCATCCTCTTCATCACTTGGCACATCCCTGGAATGAGCAGCAACAGTTCTGCCACTGTCCTCACCTCCCCAGCCAAAGGACAGTACTGATGGGAGCACACTCACCTGCCTCCTGCTTCACACAGGTGAAATGCGGAAGGAAGCGGCACGGAATAGAGAAGGAACACAGGCATCAGGTTCAAATCTCAGCACCATGCCTTCCTAGGTCTTCCTTCAACTCTGCAGCCTCTTTCCTACCATAGTATTGTGAGGATAAAAGGAGCTGACATATATGAAGTGCCTTAAACAGGGCTGGGTACACAGGAGGTGTTCATAAAGGCATTTGGTGGTACGAGGCAGCTCTCTGTTCAGTTTCCTTTTTCCTTTTGATTGTGCCATGCCCTGCTTCCAGAGGTTTCCTTAACACCTTTTTCCCTAGTGGTCTTGACATCTGCTCTGTTTCCCAGACCCGAGGTATAGAATGCAAGGGAGCATAAACATTGCCTTGGGTGCTTGTTAAAAATGCAGACCCCTGGTCCCACATCCAGGAGCTCCAGATTCTCAGGGCTGGAGTAGGAATTGTGCTTCAAACAAGCATCTCAGTTGATGCTCATACAGGCCTGACGACTGCACTTCATACACAGTTGGCCTGTAGACTGTCCTTCCTGCAACCATTGGAAATGTGTCTCATGAGCCATGCACATGTGGTCACATATAGTGATGGCTTAAATTCATGTCTCTGCAGTAGCATCCTAGCACTTGATTATACTTCAGGGTTGTATTACTGGGAAACAAGTGAAGGACACGCCCTGCTGGGATGTCGATTTTGGAAGTGCTGTCGGTGTGGCAGTCACAGAAGAGGGGATTTCTGAGCAGGTCAGACCATACCAGTGCCTGCACCCATTCGTCAGGTCCTGCTCTTCTTCAGTAAATACACTGAATGGTCTTTAGTCTGAGACTCAAAATAATCGAGTTAGAGCAGTGGTTCTTAAAGAGCGACCTCAGACCAGCAGGATCAGCAACACTAAGGAGTCTGTTAAAAATGCAGATTCTTGCCCCATGCCAGGCTTACTGAGTTAGAAACTCGGGGTGGCACCTGGCAATCTGTGTTTTAATAAACCTCATAGGTGATTCTGAGATATGTTAATGTTTGAAAATCACTAATTTAGAAGAACATAACCATGATTCTTGCAAGAGAATGTTTAACAATAACATGTGAATACATGTATAGTGTTTAGAACTGTCTGTGCTAAAATAATATATACTATGTGTAGTGCACACACACACATGCTGGCCCCTGCATGAATACATTCTGGAAGGATACACAGAGCTTCTTGTAGGAGCTCTGAGAAGTGAAATTGGGAATGGGGATGAAGAAAGGGAATTTAACTTTTCATATTACATCTTTCTGAACTGTTAGGAGCATTTTCTTTATTTTAAAAAATTTTGTTTTTTTCTTTTCTGGGGTAAAGTAATTAGGTTTCTTTCTTCATTTATTTTTAATGGAGGTAGTGGGGATTGAACCCAGGACCTTGTGCATGCTAAGCATGCACCCTACCGCTGAGCTATAACCTCCCCCTGGTACATTTTCTTTAAATATGTGTATATATTATTTTTATTTTTAAATTTTAACTTGTTAACAACCACAAAAGAAATAAAAAACAATGAAAAGAAAATACAGATAAATATTTATCTGATTTTGAGAAGGATAAGTAATCGCAAAGAAAGAAAAGATAGGTTTACATAACAACATAAAACTTTCGTAAACTCAGTACACTACCAATACAAACACACACATGTAAAAGCAAAGTGACAAAGAAAATGAATAGTCCCCTGGCAAGATTAATCAAGGGAAAAGAGAGACATCACAAGTTACTAACAATAGGAATCAAAAAGATAAAAGAGTATATTATAAATTTTTTCTGGCAAATAATTTGGAATTTTAGATAAGATGCACAAATTGCTAGAGAAACATACCAAACTTACCAAAACTGATTTTAAAAGAAATAGAAAATATAAAGATCTATATCTATTGAAGAAATTGAATCCATAATTACAAACGTTCCCACAAAGAAAACTACAAGCCAATATAACATCCCCAGTGTATTATGCCGAACATTTAGTAAAGAAATTTCTATTACTGATAAAGGATTAAAATGCTTATTAAATAAAGAATTCTCTTAAAAGTCAATGAAAAAAATGCTTCATTAAAAAAATGAACAAAGCACCAACTTATAGGAAAAAGGAAAAGAAACTTAAATTATCAATAAACTTACTAAAATGTTCATTCTCACTATAATCACATTTAAAAAGTTATCATTTTGTGCTATTGAAAGTGATAAAAATTGGTAAATAATGTGAACTTTGTAGAGGGCAGTTTGGCTGAATGTAAGAGACACCTACATCAACGGATCCAATGCTTCTGCTTCTAGGAATTTAAGACAATGAACATAGATGAAGAGGAAACCTTTATTTATTAGTCTGTCTCTGTGTTGCTAATAATAGAAAAAAATTTCAGACTCCTCAATGTCCAATGGTAGGTCAAATAAAATAAACTATGACGTGTCCGTACAGTGGCATAATACGCAGCCATCAGAAGTAATGTCAAAGAATAGTTGGTACCATGGAAAATGTTTGTGGGAAACAGTGAAAGAATAGGCTAGAAAATAGTATTAGCTTACCTCCCCCCACCACACATACACTCATGGAAAGAAGGCTGAAAAGACATACAAAATATTCAAGTGGTTCTTCTGGATGGTAGGATTGTAATTAATTTACTTTTTTTTCTTTTTGCTTGCCAATATTTTCCAAATTTTAAAAAATGAATACTCTTTAATTATGTAATAAAACTAAAAATTAGTTGATAATACCTATATAGATAAAGATGAAAACTTAAGACAGCATTAAAAACTTACAACAGTACTAAGCGTATCTGCACTTACTCTATGACAGATGCCTAACCCAATTATTTCTGACAACATATTGATGGAGTGGACACTAGATCATTCCCATTTTATAGATGACAAAACCAGGCTTGGAGATAATGATGGAATTTTCCTAAGGTCAAAAAGCTGGTGACTGGAGGATCCAGGGTGCAACTGGAAGCCTTTCTGATTCTAGAACCTGTATTTTCAAAACTGTCCCCAAATGTTGGTTGACTACTAGTTAACCCAAGGCCAGAATCTGAAAGAATTTTACAACAATTATAAAGCACAAGAAGCTGATTTGGAAAACAGGGTTGGTGATCTGTGTGGTGCCCACTACAACAAAGATGGGTTGACCCACCTTTTTGTCTGTCATTCAGAATCAGGAGCTCTGTACCAAATGAAAAAACGGCTATCTTTCCTCTCCTTTGTTGGCATTTTCTCCTGAAGCAGCCAGTATTGTCCCTGTTTCCCCATCTGTACCTCTTTTTTCTGTATTCAGCAGAATAAAACACTTTCAGGAAACAACTGGGCAGGAAGTGAGAGAGGACAGAATTTCATGCTGGGAGGTTTGATTCCCACAAGTGAAATGCTGCGGTGGGAGCAGGCGGGAAGCACTGTCAGCACACAGGGACTGTCCTGCTTCATAAACTCCACCTGTTCAGAGCATCTGCGAGTCATGCAATGGGGCAGGGCAAGAGTTTATTCATTCCTATATGTATGTGTGTGCGTGACTGGGACATTGTGCTGTGCACCAGAAATCGGCACATTGTAACTAACTATACGTCAATAACAAAAAAGGTCTATTCATTCCAGAATATTCCTGTTAGATGAAATCCTGCTAGAAACTGGAAACTAGCCAAAAATTGTGTGCATCAACTCATCATACATGGACATGAGACTTAGATCTGAGGGGACTCAAACCACCCCACTTGGAGTGGAGCCAAGTGACACCCATGCATTCATTCTATGTATGTATTAGCCAACCTAAGATCTGAATGGAGCTCATCTCACTCTAGGATGAGAAAAGAGAGTGAAATGTGGGTCTCATGGGGAAAAGTATTGCCAACTAGAAGGAAGAAACATTCTCAAGAATCAGAGAATGGACAGAACTCTAAAAAATGGTTTATCCTATAAATCAGGAGAAAATCATTTGGTGTGCCCCTAGGATACAGGAAGACATGACTCTATGAATGGGTACAAAAAACTAGAAAGAGAATGTCGCTGACGTGAAAAAACAATGGCATTACATGAAAAGAGGTACATGCAAGGAGAAAAGAGAACTAACAGGAAAACTGAAAACTCCACAGGAATCATTCATTTGTTATTTATTCAGGAAACATTTAATGTTCACGTATGTGCCAAGCACAAAAAGAGAAGCAGTAAGGACCAGAGTCAACATGGTAAAAATTGTATCAGAGACATGGAAAACCAGCTCGAGAAGATTCTCGAAAATGCAGGGAGGACAAAGACATGAAAATGCGAGAGAAGATGATTGACATACAGGACAGGAGTGGAGGTCTGTTCCAGCAGTAACAGATGCTCCTGGTAACAAAACCCCCAAAACAAGGACAGCTGGAGTACAAATTTTATCAAAGATAAATTTTCCTGAACTTACAAATTGAAAACAAATAAAGATGATATGTAAGTGGAACTAGTTTACCACATTCCACACAAAAATTAATGAAAAGAGAGTCATCTTCAGGTATAACCTGAAAATGTTTAAAAATTAACAATGACTTTTTTTTTAAATGAACTTAAAAATATTCTTGCAGGGGGAAAATTACCTACAGAGAAACGGCAGTAAAGGCTGGCTCCAGACCTTTCACTTGTAAAACAAAATGCCGGAAGAAAATGTGGCAAAACTGCCAAAATTTTTAAGTTAAATAGTTGTAAATGAATAAGTTTAGACACAGTACAACTGCATATAAAAATGCAAAGATAGTTTAAAATATGTTGGAGCTTGGAAAATATCCTGAAAATTCCTATAACTATTCCAACTTATTGAAGGTTTGGGGTAAATAGGACCCCTGAACTGATTTAGAAATAATCAGCAACTGGGGAGACGGGCCGAAATAGTCCCTTATGTGGTTGATAAAGCTTATATTGGAGAATGTGCCTTATCTGTGTCAGGTACTAGATTTTCTCACTGACCCCTAGGGCTAGACAGCTGTACCCACAGATGTCTCCCCAACCAGGTAAACATCCAGCATGGAGAAACCAAGCAGAACAGATGCTTCCTGAAGGCAGGCTTGGTTCTGACAGATGGGACAATCCCAAACATGACTGGTTTTTAGCCCCAACTTGCTGGACAGGTAAGTCACTGCTCCACTTGCCCAGGGGAAAGTGAATGAGAGGATGGGAAAGGGGCCAGGAGTGTTCCACCTGTGACATCAGGAGTAAGGACAAAGCACCCCTCTTCTCTCCACTGCATCAGTCCACACCTCTCCTTCCTGCCCCCCCACCTCCACAGCTGTATGAGAAATAAGTGAAAATGAAAAACTGAATATTGGGGAAATTGTGATATAAATGGTCTGATATGTAGGCTCCCTATTGGAATCCATAATAGGGGGAAAAAGACAAAATTTATGTTATTCATTACAGCATTATGAACTATTTAAAAAAATCTCTGTACTATTTATAATAGTAAAATATTGTAAACAACCTGAATGATTATCTTTAGGAAATGGAAAAGACATTGCCTTAAAAGTGATGTTTTACAAAGGTTTTTTGTTTTTTAAACAACCTGGGGAAATGAAGGAATCATGATGAGAATAGTATAGAAATTATATATGGTTTTATGTTCAATTTCAACTAGAATTGATTGTGAATTGTGAATTGACTGCTTTTTTTTTAGATAGAAATTCAAGCCACATCTGGGCTCAGAGGGAAAGAATGGTGTGAGCAAAAGTGGATGTGGGCTGTTGTTTGGGGTGGGAGGGGGGGCAGGGTAGGGAATGGTGCCAATATAATTATAGTAGTCCAGGCAATAGACAGGGGGGCTTGAGTGAGGGTGGTAGGCTGAGGAGCATTCTGGCCATTGGGGTTTAAGGCTGAATCTCAGTTCTTGATTGGCTACATTTGGCATTATTCTCTTTGATGTTCCTTGCTTTTCCTGGTGATTTTAATGCCTCTGGATCCATGGTTCTCAAAATTTAGTGTTGTCAGAATCACCTGGCGGGTTTGCTGAAGCACAGATCCTGGCCCTCGTTTCAAGAACTTGCTATTCAGTAGATCTCAGGCAGAGCCTGGGAATTTGCATTTGCAACAAGCTCCTGGGTACTGCTGGTGCTGCTGGACCAGTGGGTACCACACTTTGAGAACTGTTGCTTTAGATGTACGCTGATTGAGACACTTACTCAGGTTCTCTGGGTACCAGCTTTGTCCGGTTTCCATTATGGATGTTTTGATACCTTTTCTGATGCAGGTTTCTTGTTTCTGTTTTGTAAATCTCTAATGTATCTCTGTTTCCTTGCATTCATGCATTCATGAATTGCTGTACCCAACTGAATGAACTGACTCTGTGATCTAGTCAGGAAAACGATGGCTATTCTTTTTTATCTCTTGTTCTTTGTTCTAAAATTGCACTGGACTTAGTTGGATTTTGTTGGTTTGTTTTGTTTTTGATGGTGGTGGCTTTAAGTTTCTTACCTCTAAACCACTCTTTACCACCCATTTCCAGCACCCTTTTTTTTTTTTTTTTTAATAATGCTGCAGTTTCCCTGTACTGGTCAATTGCTGACTGAGCTCACCTCCTGCTCTTTGTAACTCTTCCTCGAAGCTACACTTTATTCAACCACAGTCCCTGAGGTCTTCAGCCCTCCTGCATCTCAGGAACCTCATCCTTAACTTTCTGGCTGCAGACTCAGCGACCTCTCTGTTCCTATCCTCTTGCAGATCTCTGTGGACCACAGGGCTGCACTGACCACAAGCAGCATTGCTGCAGTAAACCTGTCTCATCTCCCTGGCCTGCTCTGACTCTCTGCTTTATCTCAACCCTCTCCTGGCCTCTGCTGACTTTGGGTCTCATGAATACTCTGGATTCATCCCTCATGAATCGTGATAAGTCTACGTGGGAAGGCATAGGTTCTGAGAACAGTGTTGCCAGGGAGACTTCAGCCTAGAAATAGCAGCCACTTTTCTCAATAGTCTTTTCCTGTTTCTGCTTTCAAAATCATTCCCCTTTTTCACAGCTTCAGGGTTAGAGACAAAACAGCTGTGTTTTATGTTTGAAAACTGCAACTCACATTCGAAATGCTACTATCCCTGCGGAAGGCCTGTTTTCAGCATTTTTTTTTTGAGAAGTCGGCAAAGCTTATCCTTTAATTTTAATATAAATTTGTATGTTTTAATTACACAAGTAACACTTTTTCATTGTTGAAAATTTGAAAGATACAGAAAGCAAAAATAGGAAAATAATTATTGATGATCCAAAATAAAAAAATAAATAAATGAAGACCACCCAGAGATAACCTTTTCAGCACTTTAAAATCCTCTCATTCATACTTTTTAACAGCAAAAACTCTCCTTCAAATAAAATCATATTCAGAAGACTCGTAAGTAAACAGATGAAGCTGCTTGGGTTGGACAGGAAGCAGAAGACTTGGGGTCCTGAACCTGAACTTGACCCTTGCTACTGACAACAGACCCACGGGCCCACCTGCCGGATGCTCAGCCTTGCACCTGCCTGTTTGAAGACCATGGCTCTAGGTCCTTCCTGTGCAAAGCTTGGACCCTACAGATTTGCTGCCAAAGGCATTTTCGGCTTGGCACTCTCCTCGGGCGAGAGGAACAGATGCTACTGGGGGTTGCTGGGCCTTTCAGCGTCCACAGGTTTCATCTTTTCTTAGAGTCCATGATATATCCAGCCTAAAGCAGAGATTGTTAACCTGGGGCTCAAACGTTCCCTGAAAAGTACACATCCTTAGCTTTAATCAGTGTGGGGTTCATGCAAATTCATTTTTCCTTCATAAATGATATTTTTGAAGATTTCAGTAATTTCCGGTTCAGCAATACAATAGGAATCTTTGCATTTAAACAACTAAATAGTTAAAGTACTAAATTTAGGAACACAGGAGAAAACAATTTGAGTAGAAGTTTTGTTCCCATTGCTTTTATACTTAATATGTCCATCATATTTTTTTAAATAATTGGCATTTTCCTCCTTAAATTTAAATTGTCTTACATCTCATATTTTAGTACCACCGTTATGAGATAATTACATAGCACATAAAACTAACCTTAGAATAAAAATTAATGGTAATGACACTGATTTCTTATAAAGATTATGCTTTTTTCCCCCTGCTAATTCAGTATGCCATAAGATATGTGAAAAAGTATGTTTCTAAAATTTTGGTAATTTCACCTATTTTTTAAATTTTATTTTATTTTAGTTACTTAAGTTTTCAAATTTATTAGTGTATGGTTGTATGGTTGTCCATATGTATGAACACATACGGACATGTTAATAATCTTACTGTTTCTACAATCTCATTGGTACCCTAATTATCCTCCATTTTATTATGTTTTGTTGTTGTTCTGTTTAGGATGCATTTGAGCTTTCACGACTATTTTGCCTATTTTAAATGCACTAAGATTTCTTTCAAATGAAATCCAGCAACAGAGGCATCCTTTTAAAAAGTGTTAGTGCTTTTGTAATGCAGCACTTTTGTAATGTGAATAGAGGTCTGTATTTTGTTGTTTTACAGGTTCTGTCTGATCTTACATTTATTTTGAACTTTCTTAAAGTTGGGCCCATTGCGTAGGCGGTGTTGTGGCTAAGTCATTGTCCTACACAGGAGAGTCAGGGCTCATTCTTGGACTGGTAGAGACGCAGCTAAAAGAAAGCCTTTCAGCTCTGAAACATTCCCTTGACGAGGCTGAGCAGTTTGCTGCTTTGGAAGCTCCTGCTCGCAGTGGCAGGACTGGGCAGTGGCTTTGCCTCCGCCGCGCTCCCATCCATCACCCAGCCTGAACGTCTCCGCCCCCTAGCGACGTGCAGAGTAGTCTATGCTCCATTTACCTCTTCTTTCTTCCTGTTCATGATACAACTATGACAATTAAAAGGACAGGCTGAGATGAGACCCTAGACTTCCTTCCCCTTCATGGAAACCTCAATTAGCTCGCTTCATTTAATATCCTTTTATTTTTAATGATTGTTTCTAATGTATAAATGCCGCACTCGGTGCTTTCCTGTTAGGGGATGCTTGAGAGAAGAGGCAGCAATCCATGGTTAAGAATTTTAAAGGACAAAATTAAGGCAACAGGAAGCGTCGCGGTGGGGGTGCAGGAGTCTCCCTCTGCTCCCTGGAGCTGCGGTCCCCCTGGGGCTCCAAGGAGGTTTCTGCTCCTTACTCAGTGGGGCTGCGCCGCCAGCCAGCTGGGGGCTCCCTTGGGTCTGAATTAGAGAATCACAACTTCTGCGTCTCTTTGAAATTAGTTCTTTTCAGAGCTTTTTGTTCCATGTTCCATGGCTTTACATGAAAAAAGCTCCCGGAAGCTAGGAAATAGTAGGGAATTGACACTCTTCATTTTCTCTCGTCCTTAGCTGCCTGCTCTCTGCAGATGAATCCTTCCCGTGCTCTGTCCAAGGGAACACAAGTGAGGTCAGGGGGACAGACACAGAGGGTGTGGGCTCAGAGCACAGGGTCCAGTCCTGAGAAACCTAGCTCTCTCTGAGCACACCTCTGCTGATCTGTGCTCCAAATCCCTTATGCTGCAAGAGAACTAAGCAGTTCTTTCAACCCCTTGAAGCAGTTTGGTATATCTGAGAGGCCCTCAGGGCCCTAGAAATTTTTTCTGAGCTGTAGACTAGCTTGTGAGTTCTGGACCCCTTTGTCTCTGAACATAAAGCCCTATACATTGTATGCATTTAATATGTATGGATTGAATAGAATATTGACTAGGTACTTGTGTGTATGTGACACTCTGTCTCAACTCCGGTTTCATGGAGAAAATGTATAATCTCCCTTGGTACACGCTTTCTTCAGAATCATTGAATACCTGGAGATTGTCCCTGAAGAGATAAACACTGTCTAGTAGCAAAGTATTTCTATTTTTCACCCTTTCTTGGAGGACAAACTGACAATCTACAGGTACAGACCATGCCTGCTCCTAGACTGTAGGTTTGTCTGTTTCAATCTAGAGCACAGACTTGTGGTAAGTAGTGATGTGGGGATATTGAGTCCTTCCATTTGGAGTCTTATAGAGAGACTAGCAGTCTGACAATTTGATCTAACAATCAAAACATGTGGCTCTTTGAGGAAGTGATGTTCAAGGAGGGGCTCCGGGAGCCTCTGTCAGGGATGGTGTCAAGAAAAGTTTAACATGGGGAGTTCATGGAGAATAGATAAACTCTGAGGTCCCTGCCAACTCTGTTATAGGAGTCTGTGATTCTTACTGCGAATTTTAAAATATTCTGGCCTTATGAACCAATCGTCTTTACTTTTGTTTTAAAAATTTAAATGGAAGACTGGGAATCAATGCAGCCAAGCAGTCTCTGGCCCCATATCCACGGAGGAATGGTTTGCCTCTTGAGATAGACTGTCTCACGCATGCTCCTACAAATCCAGCATCCTCCTACCGCCCCTTGCATCCCTGTCCTCTACTTGTCTAGCATGTGGCTCTCAGACCACTGCCAGGCACTGCATTTCCTAGACAAGATGCCCCACCCCTGGGCTGGCATGATTTCCCCCAAGACTGCCCTCCTCCTGCACCTGCCATCTGTTGCCCTGCATCGTCCTGATCTTCTGCTCCACTCTGATGGCTCTCTTGCCAAAGTGGAAAGAGAATGGTGAGAACAGAAAGCATACCCCCTACCATCTAGTAAACTCTGTCACCAGATCATAACACAGTGCTCTTCTGATACAGCTCTTTCTTTTGGCCAGATAATGTGGTCTGTTGTTGCTCTTCAAAAACTGGGAAGCAATCTGACCCAGAAAGCAAAGCCCCAGGGAAGAAGGTGGAACAACTGGCATAAGGAGACCAGGGTCTGCTGGGACAGAAGGAACTGATACCCTAAACCCTGTAAGAGTAAAAGGTAGGGAGTCCTATTGAGATAGATCCTGGCAAAGGGTCCTTTGAAATAAAGTTGCCCCAAAGCAGCAGAGGGATGGAGTTAGTGGACAAGTCTGACACTGACTCAGGCATGATATGGTCTGGGTCTCTGAGATGGGCCCAGCACTCCTGGGAGTGGCCAAGTGGCGATCTGAAAGGGTTGGTCTCAAAGAGGCCTGTGAGAGTCTGAGCTTTCTCCATGGAGCAGGATGCTGGGAGGCTCGTCCTCTTTCAAAGAGTGCTTGTAAAATAATCAGGACCGGGGCGTGGACTACCGCAGCCCGAGTCTCTGCAGCCTGGCACGTGGCCGAACCAGGATTAACAGAGGTGCTTTCCATCGTGCCAAGTTCCTAAACCATTGTGAATCCCAGAGCTGAGTGGCATTTGTGTTTCAATGACTGACATGGGATATCTGTTAGGATTCCAGAGATCAGCAAATGGGTGAGGATAGTTTGGGGTGGCTGGAATAATGGAGTCTTCCTGGTGCTTCCAAAATCTACACCGGTAATCAGCAATTTAACATTCTCTGCTTGTGAAAAATCGAACTTGATAGAGTCTATATATAACAAGACTCAAAAATTTCTCCAAAAGTCTTCTGTGATCTCATACCCAGGGTGTCCTTCTAATGCTTCTCCATCTTATTTTGACTTCTGCTTTGCAGCAAATGTCCAGTGACCCCATCACTCTAAGTAATGGGTCAACATCTATCTCATCATTTCAAGAAGACAAATCATTGAAAGTTTGTCACAAATTATATCAAAAAATGGACTATGGAGACACCTGAGACATACTTATGCTTTTGCTCATTTCAGGTATAAAGGTACTAATTCTGTTTTGAGAGATTACTTCATTTCCAACAGTGCTAAATCTTGTCTAATATAATTTTTTCTAGCAAGCACTTTAGAGTGGCATGAAAATTACTTGGTTCTTAAAAAATAGCTTCACATAATAATTTATTAGAGCAAGGAATAATTTTACACTATTTCTTCTAGAGAAAAAAGAGTATATTTTAAAGATATCACATACAGACCCTACATAAAATTAATCTATTTTTAGAAATCTGTATCATGCTCCCTTCTAGTTTAATGATCATTAGATTTATGCTGCAATCAATGTGAAATAAACCACGAAATAATAGTGAATAGAATTGGCTATAATTTAGGAAAATACCTGGCACCCCAAGTTAATAATAATAGGATTTATGAGAATGGGTTGAAAAATGAGTATGATTTATCCAAAACTTGGGCTATAGGTTCCTGTGAAGTTATAGGTAGCAGCTAAAGGACTCATGATAAAGACATCTTTCCTTTTGAATGCATCTAAATATTATTCTATAACATATACTCCTAAATTTAATGTTGATTTTATTACAAATTTTAGTTTCAGATAAATATTTGTGGAATAATGTTTCCATTTGTTTGGATTAGTTGCAAGCAACAGAAACTAACTTAAGCTAAAATAAATTATTAGGAAATTGAAGGAAATGGAATTGAAGGAAAAGCTGAAATACTGTGCTGGAGTTTCAAGGGTCAGTATATAACACCTCTTTCATTCGCTCCAGAGTTTGGGAGCAGGTGATATATATATATATATATGATTTATTTAAATGAAGACTGAAAAAAAAATCACCTTTTATTATCTAATATAGCTGATTGGCCAGTGTGGCTTTAAATCCGTGGCCAAGTGGGCTTCCTAATACATCAGCTATGAATTAGACCTTCACGTGCAGACCTCGGCACAGCTGGACGACTGCAGGCCTCCCCCACAAAGGCAGGCTCCTTACCACATGGCAAAGAGCAAATAGAATGGGCAGTCTCTGTAGGCAAGCAAAGCCAAAAAGACAAAGAGGAAGGGTCTGACAGGGGCATGTCAGGCTCCTTCTACAATCTCATTGATCAAATAACTCACTCCTTCACAAACATGAGTAAAGGAGTGGAGAGAGTTAGAAACTAATGAAGTCCCTCCATATGGAAGAATGGGGCCGGGGATCAGAGTGCTGTCTCTTGTGTGGGTTGTGCAGTGCCCACCCTGGGCAGCTGTCAGGTGTGGCCCTGTCAAGTAGGTTCTCCTAACAAACCAAGCTAACATAAGCTCTGTATCCGGAGAAGCCTTTCTTCACCTCCACCATTTCAAAAGAGTGCTGGCTTTGACTACTGTTTCTCCCATATGGAAAGGGTTCTGTCATCATTAGACGGGTTCTTTAAGGCTTTGAAAATGGAGACTTGAATGTGGGGAGGGAATAGCTCAGTGGTAGAGTCTGTGTTTAACGTGTACAAGGACCTGGGTTCAATCCCCACTACCTACATTAAAAAAGTAAAATAAAATAAAATAATAATAAAAAAAGAAAATGGAGACTTAGAAGTAAAGAGGGAACAAAATCATACAAAGCCAAGAGCATGAAGAGGAATTTGGGAGAAATTTGTGGAAAGTGGATGCTGGAGAAGCTGTGAGGCACAAAAGCAGTGGATAGAAGAGGAGAGGGGGATTTCTAAGAGTGTTACTGGGAACCATGCAGTCCCTCCAGAGTGCCATTGGTTTGACATTGTGTTTTCGTTGCTGGGCTGTGTTCCTTTGATCATGCTACACCCAGAAATTGTGTTGCATTAGCTTGGAAATGGAAGGTGAGCCAAAGGGAGGGGACAGAGTTTCCAACAAGGGCTACTGAATGAATTGTGGTGACTTTAAATAGAGAAAAGGATCAAGGGAAGAAGTACTTAGGAGATGAAGGGTACTGATTTTCAGCTCTGTTTTGCTCTAGGCAACTCAAGTGCAACGTGTCTTATTACTATTTTGGGAAAGGGGCTAATAGCTGTATTGAGATATATAGCACACATAACATACAGTTCACCCATTTAAAGTGTGCAATTCAGTGTATTTTAGTATATTCACACAGTTATGTGCACATCATCATAATTAATTTGACTATTTTCATCACATCAAAAAAGAAACTCTGTGCCCTTTTGTTATCACTCCCCCACCAAAACCTCCAAATACTCCTACCTTTAAGCAACCACCAAAAATTTTTTTGTCTTTATAGATTTACCTGTTCTGGACATTTCATGTAAGTAGAATCATATAATACATATGATAATATATGGTCTTTTATGACTTTTTCACTTAGCATCTTTTCAAGATTCATCCATGTTGTTGCATGTGTCAGTATTTCATCCCTCTTTAAGACCAAATAATATTCCATTTTATAGATATACCACATTTTGTTTATCCATTCATCAGTTGATGGGCATTTGATTTGTTTCTACTCTGGCTATTATGAACAACATTGCAATGAACATTCAGGTATAAATATTTGTGTGAAAGTGTGTTTTCATTTTTCTTGGTTATATACATAAAAGTAGAATTGATGGGTCTATGTTTAATTTTTTGAGGAACTATTAGACAGTTTCCACAGTGGCTGCACCATTTTACATTCCCACCAGCAAGGTGTGAGGGTTCCAATTTCTACACATCCTCAATGACATTTGTTATTATTTGACTTTTTGATTACAGCCATCCTAGTGGGTACAGTTTGGGTTTGATTTCCCTGATGACTAATGATGTACAGAATCTTTTCATGAGCTTATCGGCTATTTTTACATTTTCTTTGGAGAAGTGTCTATTCAAATCCTCAGTCTATTTTTTAATTGGGTTATTTGCTTTTTTATTGTTGAGTTGTAAGAGTTATACATTCTAGATATAAGTCCCTTATTGGATGTATGATTTGTAAATGTTTTCTCCTATCACAGTTTGTTTCTTGACACCATTCTTTGAAGACAAAAGCTTTAAATTTTGATGAAATCCAATTTATCTATTTTTGTCTTTTGTTAATATGTCTATTTTTAAGGACTAATCATTTATGAACAAATTATCTTTTGAGGGGGGTTTCTATATAAACACTTTTTTGACATCTTAACGTTACTGAAAATTTTACAATCTATATATACGTTCCACATCTTTTTCTTTCATAATTGAGATTATTGGTTGTTTTGAGGATCAGTACACAGACATTTCAATTTGTACACAATTCTTAACAAACGTACCAAAAATCTAAAAAATCACGTAGCTTTGATTCTTTTCCAGTTATTCCAGTGACTTTCAAGCTTAAAATTTGAAAACAAATTTTCCTTAATAGGATATCAAGTACCAATATCGTCAAATGTTGATATGCTGTTACATCATAAGTCCCACCAATTCACAATTTAATGTCGTATACACCACATACTCAAATTTTCAATCGTTCACATTAACAAAATTGCTAGGAAAACTGGACTATCACGACCAAAGATGTTACAGAGTGCACAAAATTCCAACAAGAAGAGCCAAGATCAAGGAGTGGTTTGCTTTAGGAAACCATTCTACTAAAAACAACATGGGAAGAGAAGTAATTTACGGTGTTCAAGACATTAAATAAATGCACAAATGACTCCAAATTGTGATTTAAGTATGCTCTGTATTATAGGATATAAAAACTACCCCCCACTACCCCCCATCTATGGAATGTTAAGCTGACACCCAAGACAATCAAAGCCTCTCATATTCAATATCCCACTATTTTCTGGTTGTGTCAAAAAATAAACAACCAGCAAATGATTTCACATCTTTAAAAAAAAAGCATTTACACTTAAAAAATGGGATGAAATGGGATTCCCTCCTTCTTAAAAACGTTTCTAGAGCTACGAAAAAACAAAATACATTTACAAAATAGTTGATAAATATATTCCTCTGCATCGTACAAGAAGGAAGACAGGGACCACTAATAAGACCAGGTCTGTGCTATTAATCAGATGGCTTCTTTCTCTCCTGCTTCATCAGAGGCTGGGCTCTCCTTGTTTTCAGTTTCTCCGGTTTCTGCAGGTAAGTCTTCTTTAGTCTCTTGGTTAGCCACTTCGGCCTGTTTCCCCTTTGCTCTCCTTTTCCCTTTTGTTCGCACTTTTTTGTCTTAAGATTTATCCTTTCCTGCCACGTTTTTTGGCTTCGTTTCCACTTTTGCAGGAGCGGGTTTAGCTGACAACCTCGCAGATCTCCTCTTGGGCTCCTCCTTCTCTGACCCCTGGGCGGAGATGACCTTTCTCTGGGGCGTCGTGGGGGGGAGGGGCGGGCGCGGGCCGGGTGCCTGCGGGCCCCGGGGCTGCCCGGCCGCCGCCGCTCCTGCCGCCGGAGCTGCTGGGACCCCGCGGTGGGGGCAGGAGAGGACCTACGTTCCACAGCTTGATAAAGTAACAGCTGTTAGATTTATATTGCATTCTTCAAGCAGGAAATATGGGAGCGTAGTATTTTTCTTAATTATCAATGACCTACTGTGCTTTGATCTGATTCGTGTCTCAGTTCTAGGGTTTGATTACTGTGCATCTTTATACCTGACTCTAAATTCTATCAGACTTTTCCCATTTGGAATACACGTTTCAAATATTTTTTATCTAGCTTGGAACTTTAAAAAAAATCCTTGGAGTCTGTCAGCTGAGGGAGGCGGAAGACGGATTCGAGGAGGTGAGCTGCCCCAACCATAAGAAGGCGAGGGGAGCCCACATAATATGCGAGGAGTCAACATGGAGCAAAACAGCACTTCATTGCAGTAAAGCGGATGGCCCGCGCGCTCAGGTGTAGGCTCTCGTCCTTATAACGCTAGTGGCGCATGCATCGTGTTCTTAACACTAGCGCATGCGTACATTGGTAAATGTACCTCTTGCCAGGTGCAAGCTGTTGTGAACTTTGGCCTGGGCCCCATAGCCTGCTCACTTAAGGCTGCTGACACACTCTTCCTGAATTCAGTGGCTAATTCAATAGAGGGAATCGAATTATTTATCTGCTGCTAAAGTCCATCTTTTCTTCTACATCCCACTAACTGGAAGAAAAATGTTTGTTTAGATACGGTAAGCTTCCAAGAACACAAAAATTCGCTTAATGATGTCTTTCCAGTCAGATGTTTTACTTTGCTCTAAAAGTGTGAAACATTCCTTTTCCCAAAAGGCATTTTCAGAAGTTACTTCTAGCTAGGCAGAACTTAAATTGATACATGATAGCATTTGTTTGTTTCGTTTTTAAGCAATACTTTGAACTCAGACACTGCTGCCTTTACAGAATTTCCAGTTACAGTCCAATCAGATTCGAACTATCCAGTGAAATCTAAACAAAGCGCTTTAATCAATTTGAATTAAGTTCACATGATTCCTATTAGACAGGGTCTGAACACTTTTATGCATGGGGAGATGGGGTTTAATCGATGCACTTAGAGCTGAGATGTTTGCATGGCTTCACTGGTAATCTGTGTGAAGAAATGTGTTTCAGATTGTCAAACTAATATTTTGTCTTGCTGATTTGTGTCAAAGTCTTCCAAAGGAATAAGGTATTATTTACCTGGAAGGGACACAGCGCTGTTGAGAAAAGCGAGGCAAGCTATTGAAAATAGGATTTAGGCTGCATTTCCCAAATCTAGCTGGTTATCTGGATCACCTGAGTAGCCTATAAACGCCAGGCTCAGGCAGGCGAGTCACTGGCTTGGGTAGCAACGATGAGGCTCCACAAAGTCCTGGTTGCTGGAACAGCGGCTCAGACTAGAAGAATACGGACAATGAGAGGGAGTGGAGGCATGACAGACACTTGCACTGTGAATGGTGGCTTACAGGAGCGGCGGATATCAGAAGTCAAAAAAGTTGCATGTGATGACCAACTGGTAAGAGAAGGATATATGCGTGAACATTTGTGGAGAATTGGAAAAACTGAAGTGTAATACAAGTTACCACACTGAGTCTCCTCACCCTCTCCTCCTCCCCTCCCACTTTTGGAAAATGTTTAAATTTTTTATTAATATTTTTTAAAGTACATCTGAAAGGGGAAGTTAGCTGATTTATGGTATGGATTGTTTAAATTCAAAATATATGTAAATATTTAGTACAAGAGTGGTTTCAGAACTTTACTCTTCATTAGAATCACCAGGAAAACTTTAATGTGTGTAGATTTCTAGGTCCTATCTCTTTTACTGGCTCAGAATCCAGGATGGAGCCTGGATACTTCTTTGTGGAGAAAGTTTTCCAGGGGTTCTTCGTGGCTGGCGTCCTTGCTTTTGGGCTAGCACAGGTGAAGTCAGTCAGATCCCTGTGTTTTCACATTTTTAAGCAAATAACAGAGAAGCTAGGAACCAAAATGCAGCTGGTATGATGCCTTGCAATAGTAGCTCTCAAAAATGTTCAAGTTAGAAATCTTTGTTCAAAGAAATGTTAGCTTGGTCTGTAAACTGTGAGAACAACAAGAGATAAAGTGGAATTATTCCTGTTGGTGGTGGTGTGAGAGGCAGAGGTTCTCGAGATTAGCTGCACCCTCCCTGTGGCTGAAAGAGGCCTGGGAGGATTCCCCAGGGCTTTTAGGGAAGCATTTACAAAGTGGCGTTTCATTTTATTCTTTCCCTCTGCCTTGCCCACTGGAAATTTCCCAGTTTCTGTTAACATCACTATCCTTCTTGCTCTCAGAAATCAGAAGCCTATGAGTCAGGAAGCTGCCTCTTAGGGGAACTCTACAGTTCCCACCTTCTCTCCCTCATTGTTTCTTTGTTTCTTGGGACGTAAATCCCATGATGCTCTAGACTTGGTCCCTATTCCCAGACACTGGGCCCCAGTGTAGAGTTTTAATGCCTGATCCTCCCTGGGGAACGAAACTGGTCAAGCTAGAAGGAAAGTTGATGGTTCAAACTCAGCGGTAGCCCCTAGAACCCTCCCTCTGGGCTTCACCCTCTCCAAATGAGCTTCTGAAGGTCTCTTCTTCAAGCGAATCTCTCAGTGGCCCTATTCTATATTTTAGAATATTCATAGGGTTCAAAACAGTGTGTCTCTGGATACCCCAGTTCTGTTCTGTTTTTTCTGTTCCCTAAATGGATACTAAGCACTCTCTGGGAATGAGAGATGCAGTCAACAGAGAAAGTGGTGAGAGGCCAGTGAAGTGAACAGTGTGGGGAGTAAGGGCAGATGAATTTGGAGAGGTGAGCAGGAGCCAGATTGGGCCTGGCTATTTAGGCCGTGGTGTGTTGGACACCAATTTTATGTGCCTTCTCAGGTTTCCTCTTGGACGTAGCGGCTTCTTTCACCTCAGCTACCATGTATCTGCCTGACTCCTCTCAGGCCTCTGTCTGAGGCCAGCTGGTTTCTTGCCCTTGCAGTTCTGGGTTCTCTTCCTTTGCCATTATCACATCTCTCGACCAACCAGCCATGCACATCTGGAGGTTCTGGCTCCTTCTATACTTCTGTACAGAACATGAGATGTGGCACCTAGGTAAGGTATCAAAGGGGGAAAATGATGCAACCTTAAGTGCAGGGCATTTGGGGTCAGTGGGAAAGATATAGAAGGAGATGAGCTGGTAAATGCCCTCCTTTTACTCTAGCCCAGGGACTGCCTTAGAGCAATTTTTCCTTGCAGTCCAGCATGTGGGAGGTATGGATATTGACTCCTGGGAAAGAAAAGGTCTCGGCTGGAAAATTAGGGACAAAGAGGTCTGGGGGAGAGATTCATGTTTAGATCTAAGGGAGTGGGCCCAAAGGATATGGTTCTTCGTGTCTCATCTTAAGGCTGTTGAAAACATGTCTAGTGCAGAAGATACACTCAACAATTGGGAGGACACGATGATCCTTGCCATGGATATTAGCCACACCTTGTCCCCAGCCACCCCAGTGCTTTCCTAAAGGGCCCGTGAACAGAGCAGCCCTGGTAGCAAGGGTGAGTTATACATTGACCCAACAACCTGGGTTTCCCTTCATCAAGGGTGATCAATTCTGTGCTTGTCTGTATGTGTGCTGTGCTTTTAATTTCTTCTAAAAGTTTACCTTAAAAATTAGTAAATCTAGTAAAGTGTATAGTACAGTGTCAGATTCATAATAAGCACTGAATGCTATCAGTTTTCGCCTGGGTTCCCTAGAAAACACACGTGGAGGCAAAAGCTCACTTGCCAATACATTATTGGTGAGACCCATCCTAGGGAAGCAAGAATGATGGAAGAGAAAAGTCAGGCAGGAAAAGAAAGAAAATACATGGAGTACACGATTGTAGTACTGAACGCTGCCATGTGGGCAGCTGGGGCCTGACAGTGGCTTTTTCTTTGGGGATTCCAGCCAGGCACCTGGTGGAAGATTGGTTATATTCCATCTTAAAGAGGATTGTGATTCTGGATCAGAGTTTGCGTTTTCTGCCCACTGTTTCTTTGCTGGCATCATCAGCTGAGGGCTCACAGGACATCTCACTTATGACAGCATTGACTTGAAATAAGGGACCCATTTTATGGCAAAGGTGGTGAGATAATGGGTGAAACACCAAAATATTTACAGGTACTTCTTACCATGTACCCTCTGAGAAGCAGCTGTCCGAAAAGGGTGAAATGGCCTATTAAATACTCAGATTTGCTAATCATTTTAAAGTCTGTTGAGGATGTTACAATGTCCACTACCTTGACAGACTGTATCCCTCCTGTCAAGGAGGAAGGGAGGGTATTTAGGCCCAGATACAACAAGCAAGTGCGAGACTGAGTGAGGCATGGGCTGAACAGACTGGATTTAGTTCGGGCACCACCCAGAGCTGCGCATGCGCACTGTGCTCTGGCCAGAGCAGCAGCTTGCGCGGTTAAGTGGTTTTGGAGGTGGTTGCTGCTACCTTCCTTGCTACTGACCGAACGCCTCATTGCTGTGGTTGCTCTGGGATCTTGAGGCCACTTGTGGGTACATTCTAGTGTTGTGCCCATGCCACGTGCCTGCATTTTCTGCCCTGGGACTCCGTCAAGCTGCTGCGGTGCATGTGTAACCTGGAAGTGTGAGGCAGTCATCATTCTCCTGGAGCAAACTTTGACAGATAAATTATGAGCTAGCTGATACATTCTTCATCCTTCACCCAGAGAAGTGCGTGAGAAATGCAGTAGCTTCACGAGACATCAGTGAAGAGGCAGGGCCATCCGACTGTGGGCAGCTCGGGAACCCACTGCCATGTATTCACTCTCCTTTCCTGCCTCACTTGCTTCTTCCATGGTTCTTGCTCCCCTAGGATGCAACATACCAATAAGACTTACCACCTAAGCTTCTCCTCAAACTGTTTACCGAACCAAGGCTAAGACAATTGATACAATTTATTAAGTACTTCCTGTGTACCAGACACTATTTTAAGCACTTTACATCATTCATTTTTTTCACTGTGGCAAAGTATATATAGAATAAAATCTGCTGTCTTCACCTTTTTAAGGGTGCAAAATTAATTTATTTTTAAAGTAAACTTAAAAAACATATATACAGATAAGTGCAATGAATGTCTATAAATTGAACACAGACTTTGTTCAAGATACAGAACGTCATCACCACCAGAGAGCCCCTCCCTTGTACCTCTGCCAGTCATTATCCCTTCACAAAAAAGATCACTATTTGTCTGCTTTTAAACCTTTTGAAAAAGATTTCAGAACTCTTTTGCAGTAAAAATAACTCTTTATGCCTGGATCCTTTTGCTTCACATTGTGTTTCTATGATTCATTAATGGTGTATGTGGCAGTGGTTTGTCTATTTTCACTTCATATAGCATTCCATTGCATGGTTACACCTTAATTGTCCAGTCTACTGTAAAGAGATATTTGGATTGTTTCCAGTCTGGCTGATGTGAATCATGTTGCCGTGAACATTCTTGTACACGGCTTTTGTTGCTGAGCCACAGGGATGGTGTGGTATTAATAAATACTGGTTGATTTTACCCCCGACGTTTATGTTCCCGTTGATAGTGTATGAGTTCTAGTTTTACATTCTTGCTGACATTAGATGTGGGGTTTGGGGGGGGGTTAATTTTAGCCATTCTTTATGTGTATATAGTGGTATCTCAGTATTGTTTTAATTTGCTTCTCTAATGGCAGTGAAGTTGAGTGCTATTTCATTTAATTGTTGACCATTTGAATGCTTTCTTTGGCAAAATGCCTATTCGTCTTTTTTTTTTTCCAGTTTTACCCCTTTGACTTGTTTGACTTTTTCTTATTGATTTGAAGGATTTTTTTTTTACATAATCTGAATATGAACCCCTGTCAGATATATGTATTGTAGATCTTTTCTCTCATTTGTATAGCTTGCCTTCTCAGTTTCTTAATGGGGTCTTTTTATGGACTTAATTTTAATAAAGGCCAAGTTGTCAGTATAATACAGAATATCTTTATGTCCTGTGGAATAGGACACAAAAGCCCTAAGCAATAGACTAAGTACTATCTGCCTATCCCAAGTTCACAAATATATTTTATATTATCTTCCAGAAACTTTGTTTAATCTTGTAATTTATATCAACTGTCCATCTGGAATTGATTTTTGTGTTTAGTGATGACATATTTAAGATCATTTAAAAATAAAATGGAGTAACTGTGGTTCAGGCATCCAAAATGGAGCCTGGTGGCCATTGTGGATGTGGTTTCAGACATGTTCCTGCATTACTGAGAACTTGAATATTCTGAACTGTATAAACTTAAGGACACCACCAGCCATTTTCAGAATATTTATCAGAAGCTGCCAGCTGCAACCGTGTGGTCTCTAGGCCTCTCCTTGAAGTATGCAACCATTTTGGACACCAACCAAGTGTCCTTACTTCTCGTCAGCTCCAATCTTGTATCTTGACAAACAGCTTATGGAACTTTGCAGTTTTGCCTGTAGAAGCCTCCCCCATACTGTAGTTAGGTGGAACACAATTCAAGTGCTTCTTGAATCTGTGCCTCCCAGGCTATAGTCCTCAACTTGGCTGGAATAAAACTCTCTTCTATTCCTTCATACAGGTTGTTAATTGATTATTTGTGCCAACAGTAGCATGAGATAAAGGTCACAATTTGGATATCCCATTGAAAAGACCTGAACTATGGTGACGACTTTGTCATACTCAGGGGACTGTATTCGTGAGAGGATCTGGTCTATAAATTTCCTTTCTAGTAATGTCCTTATTGATGTTTGTTTTGAGGTAACATTGTCTTCATAAAAATGCAAAATTGCAAAATGCTCCATTTTTTTTAGTTTCTGGAAAAGTTTGTATAAGATTTGTGTTCTTTCTTTCTTAAATGTTTGGAGAAAATCAGCAGGAAAGCGTTCTTTGTGGGTGAATTTTAGTTAGTCATTCAATTTCTTTAACAGATATTGAGCTATTCATAATTTGGTTTCCTTTTATCTTTTTGGTTAAACTGTGTTTCCCAAGGAATTTATCAATTTCATCTACAATTTCCAAATTTATTTGCATAAAATTATCCATAACATCTTATTAACTATCTAATATCTGATAAACAGTATTGGTGTCCCATTTTTTTATTCCTGATATTGGTTATTTGTGTTTTCTTTTTTGTTTATCTTTTCTTGATCAGCTTGGCTAAAAGTCTGTCAATATTAATAGTCTGCCAAAAACCTCAAATTTGGCTTAATTTCTCTACTGTATTTTCCCCATTTCATTGATGTCTACTCTTTATTTCTATCTTTCTATTTTCTTGGATTTAATGACTGCTTTTCAGCTTGATATTGATACTTAGATAATTAGTTTTCAGTCTTTTATCATTTCTAATATTGGCATTTAATGCTACACATTTTCTTTTAAGAATGAGTCTACCTGCATCCTTCACATGTTGATGTGTGGTATTTTATTATCATTCAGTTCAAATATTGTATCCATTTGATTTCTAGTTTAATCCCTGATTATTTAGAAGTACATTGCTTAAATTCCAAACATTAAATATTTGGGGATTTTTAAAAGTTTTTTTTTTCATATTGATTCCTTGTTTAATTTTGCTGTAGTCAGAGAACATACTTTTTATGATTTCACACTTAGAATATGATGAGACTTATTTTCACATACAGTATAAAGTCAAGTTTATAAATGACATATATGCACTTGAAAAATTCATATTCTGAAGCTTTGGGGAGCAGTAATTTATGTATGGCAATTAGGTCAAATTTATAAATCATGTTTTCCAAGTCTTATGTATGTCTATCAATCTTTTTGGACTGCTTATTATACCAGTTAATGAGAAATATTTGTTTAAAATCTTTCTCTGTAATTGTGGATTTGCTTATTTCTCCCTCAGGTTTGTTTGTTATATATATTTTGAGGCTACTTATTAACCAAGTAGACATTTAGGGTTGTTACAGCATCTTGCAGTCTAGACACTTATCATTATGAAGTGTCCCTATTGATGTCTCCCAAGATTATTGGGAATAGTACTCTTTATGACTTCAACTCTTTGAGGGAGGCAATAACCACTCGGAACATAAATTCTCTCTCTGTTTTAAAAATAAATTCAAATACATTAAGCTGCAAATACGTTTAAGCCTAGGGTTTATGGTAGAGGAGTCATTATTGAAATTTATTCTAATTTATGGGTAAGCTTCCCTCAGGGGATTTTACAGATTTATTGGTAAGCTTTTTATTTGTAACAATGATTAGGGTGGTGAGAGCATTGCTGACATAAGTGGTTTGGGGCCAGGGATGCTATGTGTCTGTAAGATAGGGGACAGTCCTTTACAAGGACCATTAGTTCTCTATTTTGCACAACTTTCAGTAGTTTATCTGGATATTCATATGGGTGATATCATTGTTAACAATGGTTTTATGCTCAACGCTGACTCCCTTTTACATATGAACCCTAAATTTTTTTTCATCCTTTATATAGATACTGAATTCTCCATAAATAGTACATCGAGGGAACTCTGGTTTTTTTGGAGCTTTATGGAGAGCTAGTCACAGTTTTGGAAAATCACATCAACTACCCTATCCTGCCCATGATATTTTAGTTTCTTTTACAATTCACCTATATTTTGTCAGCAGTACAACACACAGTCTATATGTTGAAGAGAATTCTACAGATCGACCCAAGCATCTGGTCACTTTGTTAGGTAGTTAGATAAAAATGAGCACTGGGCAGGGGGAGGGGAAGGGGAAAGGAACAACCCAGAAAAGTAAGTCTGCACTCAGGATAAGGGACTCCAGAAACTTACTTTCTTTAAATGAAGGCCAGCAAAAGAAACCAGCTAAAATCAAAACGCTGCAGCTGCGCATAAGAGAGAAGGACCCAGCGAAACTTGACCCAATGCTTATTATAATATAATTAACATTTCAGTTTGAGCCCCCTCCGGTGGATTTCTCTGTGCTTCATTGGTAAGAAACTGCCCGAAAGGGGATGGGCGTGCCAGAGCACGAGGAATCTGAGCTGTCAATCGGCCTGAGCACTCAAAGAACCTGAGCTGTTAATTAATCAGAGAAATACCCCTAAGCCAGGATAATGATGGAAAAACAAAGGAGCGGGGCCATTTTTCCTCTCTTGGATTGGCCTGCTCCCAGTTCTTGGGAGGGTGCTATCTTTTACTACCTTTTTACTTGACTAATAAAAATATTGCTTATATCATGCTTTCTGTCTCTCCTTAAAAATTCGTTTTTTTTCGGGTGACTAAGAACCGAGGTAATTTGTTTTCCTCCTCCTGGTAACAACTTCATCTACAATGTATAACAAAACAATATTTCGTTACATATTTCCTCCCCTTTATGTCTTCTTCAAAGGTGGAACATTGTCGTGTATATATGGATTTAAAAATTACATTAAGTACAACTCTAGCCCAAGGTAATTAATATTTCATTTCAGGATTTTTGTTATAAAGAGATCTGGAATCTGATAGGCTGAGAACAATTTGGGTAGAATCACGATGCTTGTTGCTAAGACAGAACACAAGGAAGCTTCATTATTACTTATTGTTAATATTTTTAAAAGTTAGCATTGTTACATAGAGCGCTTTTCGGCACGAGAGCAAATCGCCTCCGGGCGGGGAACGTTTCTGCCCCCGTCAGAGGCCCTCCTAGGCAATCTAGGTTGAGACCCCGGCCGGAACCTTGGCGCCGTGACGCTGGTTTCCGGCGGGCTCCTTAGAGCGCTGAACATCTTCGGGCCGTAGGACCATGAGAGGGCCGGAGCCCGGTCCCGAACCTACGATGGAGGGGGACGTGCTGGATACGCTAGAGGCGCTGGGGTAAGTAGTCCTGGGGCCGCCTTTCCCCAGAAAACGTAAGCGCTCCCTCTGCTTGGCTGCTGCAGTCTCCTCCCCGTGGACCTCCTCTGGGCTCCGGCCGCCGTTTGCAGGCCTCCTTCCCTGTCTCGCTGCTTCCGGCGCTGACGGAGTTAAGGGGGAGGCGGGAGAGAAATCCGTTTTTGGGGGTGGAGCAGGGCCGGGGAGCTGGGGCGCGTGGCCCCCTCTTCCAGACTCCTTGCCTCGAAGCTCTGCAGCGGGAACCCGCGGCGAAGGCGCCGAGCGGCCTGGCTGGCAGCACTCCTTTGGGGGAGCATGTCCGTGCCCCGCGGGTGGTTTTTTTGTTGACGTAGTTATCGCGCCCGTGAGGGGAGGCGCTGAAAGTCAGAGTACAGCTGCCGACTGTTATCGCCTACCTTGTACAACCTGTGGCTAATTAGGACTTGGCGCGAATCCCCTGCTTCCTTGACCCGAGAAAGGGTTTTAGTTCAGTTTGAGTGCGTTCGTTCAGCCGTTTTTTCCCATTCGTTACAGCATACTAACTTTGTATTAATCTGTATTCATTAATGCATATTTATGAACTAGGCAGAGAAAGAAGACAGTTTTTGGATTACTAGTAGTTGGCATAGTCGTGGGGACTACAAAGAGTTTACTTGTGTTTACAATTTAGAGTGGGAAGTGGTATGAGAACTCCTGGAATGATGTTAATACTTCCAGGCATGGGGCTCAGAACATGAAACATAGGCTCTCCCTCAGCCTTATCCTGTTTGTCTTCACAGCCCTTGGCCCTATCCCGAATTACCTTGCCGTGCACATTTATTTATTGTCTCCCTTCCCAAGCCCCCTAATACACAACTCAACTCCAGGAGAACAGGTGCTTTACTTGTCTTGCACTCAGCAGCATCCTACAACCAGGTCTGGTACAATAAATAGTGGTTGAATGAATGGGTAAGTGAATGTAGAAAAGTTCAAAGCAGAGAGTGCATAGAGGTATGCATAGGGCCAGATAGTTGAGAGTCAAAGAAATACACGTTAATTAAAGAGATTGGAGCCATCTGCACAATTGTTTGCCCTGCCACATGCTGGGGTTTCTTGACTAGGATAGGCTGTGCATTTGCGGTGTTGTCCTGAAGCCTGAACCACCCCTCCCCCACCTTATTTTCTTAAAACTGCGCTTGCTTCCCTATCAACTGCTTCTTTTGGAGCCTTATAATACCTACTTTGCAGTGACTCATTGACACAGAGCCTTGTACTTAGTAGATCCCGAATAAATGTTTGTCAGCTGAAGGAGCAGAGCCAGTGACTAGCATTTTTACTTCTGTGAAGTCCCTTGGAAATTTTCACTTACTTCGTTAAGTAAGTAACCAAAACCAAAAGTTAAAATACTTGAAGTGTTTAGGCCCCAGTATGAGCCCCCAAGTATCCAGATAAGACTAGTGGGATTCTGTAATAGTTGAAAATGGAAAGAAAATGCTTTTTTTTTTTAACCCTTCCTTCATTCCTTGAATTTGTCTATATTATAGGTGTTTTGAAAAATGAAGTTTGCTATGATCTTTTTTCAAGGAAAATTAGTTTCAGACTATTCAATGCAGATAGTAAAACAGTTTACACACTTTAGAATTGATTTTTCCTGGAATAATTGAGGAAAAAATTTTAAAGTTTGAATTTTCCTATAATGGTAATGAAATGTGAAAAAAAAGAGTAGTTTGTGTACAATATATGTTGTAATTAAACATTGGTTTAAGATAACCCATGTTGATTGTGAATGATGTATTTTCTATTGAGATTAAAACATTTAGGATATCAGTGAAGGTAGTTTGTCAGATAAAGTAGGAAATTAAAGGGGGAAAGTAAGAGGGAAAATCGAGTGAAAGAACAGTTTAGTAAAATAGTACATTGTAAATGAAAACAGAGTGGGAGTAACTTAGTTTCCTCATCTGTGAAATGAACAAGCTGGAACAGATGATTTCAGAAGTCTCTTTCAGTTCTGACAGTCTATGATTTTGTAGAACGGTGTATCTCAGTCCTTCTTGTGTATCAAAATAATGTATGGAGCTTGTAAAAAAAGTTCTTTTTCGGTCTGGTATATACTACAAATTGAGTGAATCATGATCTTCAGGGGTGTTTTTAAGAAGCTTCACAGTCTAGGTTGAGAACCGTCATTATGGAAGGAACTTTATTTCAAATATTTATTGAGAACAACACTGTTCTGAGAAGTCAGTGGTGAGCAAAACAGACTTGGTTCCTGCACCAGAAGAGCTTACAGTCTGGTGGAGAAGCAGACATGATCACACAAGTACCTACCTATAAACTAAAATAAGTGCTTTAAAGGAAGAGAACAGGGTGACATAACATGACAGGAGGACTTATGTAGTCTTAGGGGTTAGCGACAGATTGCTGAGGAAGTGACATTTGAGTTGAAATAGGATGGGTGAATAGGAGTTAACTAGATGAGGTTGGATGGGCAAGGAAAGGAGGACAAAGGTGTCCTTACAGTGAGAACAAAACATAAAAGACCTTGAAGTAGAAAGGAGCCTGATGTAGCTGGAGGGAAGAGAGCAGGGGCCAGTGTTAGAAGATTGGATTGGAGAGTTAGGTGAGGAACAGGGCATACAGCACCTTTTAGGCCATGTTGTGGATTTTGTTGTTTGTTGTGATAGCAGTGTGACATGATTGAATAATTTTAAATTAAAAAGGGGGAATGATTAGATGTCTAGTGTGAAAAGTTACCTCTGTCAGCAAGACGGAGAATTTTGTAAGTAATGGAGGCAAGAAGTGATGGTTGTTGGCCCTGGTTATGAAAAGAAGTCCATTACTGGTCTTATTGATTGGATATTAGAACTGAAGGAGATGACAGTATCAAGGGTTCATTTCTTCAGTAGATATTTATTGAGCACCAAAATGAAAAGATACATGTTTGAATCTAAATTAGACAGGTGGGAAAGTGAGGACAGCAGGGAGCTAGTAAATACAGAGAATGTCATGGGAACAATAGAATGGAGTAGAGATAATATCAAAGAAGAGTTGTAGGTGAGAGATCAAAAGAGCCAGCTGGAAGGATAGAGAGCAGGTTGTGGTCAGGGAGTGATGTGTTCAAATGAGTGGTTTTGGAAGTGGATTTAGTTCCAGGTGATGGCAAGGTCTGGGTGTGGCTTACTGTGTACTGGCAGAGCTTGGAAAAGAGGAGGTTAAGGAATTGAGTACTCAGAGTATTGGATAGCATATACATCTGGACTTTGAAGAAACTCAGTATAATTGAAAAAATAGAAATGGAGAGGAAAACTGGGCACAGGAAATGTTGAGTGTCCAAGACATTAATAGAAGAAAACCACAAGAGAGGGTGGCACATCCGCCTGGAGAGAGCAGGAGATATTTATAAGATAATGGGGGAGCAATAATATGGATGCTATATTAGGAAGCAAGGAGTACGAAACCCCCACCATCTGACCTTCGGGTGCTTGAGAGAGTACAGCACCCAAAGCTGGAGGTGGTGGAGATAGATTTTTCTGAGAAGACATTGACAATATGGGAGAGTTGTTGTTTACGGATGGAACGTAGTGGAAGAATTTGGGAAGCAGGAAGAAGTGGCAAGCTGGCAAGCCTGTGGGGTGGGTAAATGACAGAGGGGAAAGAAAGGATCTCATATTTTATATGTTGGTTGATGAAAATAGAAAACAAAGTAAATTAGACCTTGGCTCTGTCTTTGAGAAGGTTTGCTAGTGGCTCTACTGGACTGAAGATTTGGATTACTGAGCTTGAAGCAGTATCAGACCAGTAGCTATGGTTTGTGCCAGTGTATTTGGCTCTTGAGGAGTCTAGGCCTAGGGGAGGTGTCCCAATGTTTGGAATATGACTAGCACTTTCTTAATTAAATAAGAATTTATAGAACAAACTAACAGCATAATAATAATGCCTTTCTTACAGGACATTGTGACAGTTAAATGAGCTAATATACATATAGCACATAGTACTGGCCAGCATAAAATCAGTTCATAAATGTTAATTGTTATTATGATTATTAACTTTTGTTGTTGTTATTTGTGGGTTTTTTGTGGGGAGGGGAGGGAATTTGGTTTATTTATTTATTATGGAGGTGCTGGGGATTGAACCCAGGACCTTGTGCATGCTAAGCACACACACAACCACTGAGCTGTACCCTCCCACAGTTGTTATTACGATTGTTGATATTCAGTTTTGTTAAATGCATTTTTTTTTTCTTTTTTCCTGATTTGATGAGCTGAAGCATTAAGCATTACATATTCAGGATCAGTCTTTTCAGTGATTTAGTAAATTTTTGTTGAATTTTATAATTGGCATTTCAGTGATAATAACTTATCACCAATGGTATGAATAAGCTAAATTTTTTCAAGAGTTTATGATATTGCTTTATTGTAGAAATGAAAGCAAGTAGGAGGAAATAAGATGTTTACTGTAAAATCTCAGTGAGGGGCATTGTAGGACATAGAGGAAGAGTAATACAGGGGAACTAGTCTTGGCTGGGGGAGCAGAGACATGGTCTGGTCCCAGCTCCCTTCATCTGGCTGCATCACATGGCCAGGTTATTTGCTTTGTTTCCTTAATTAGTGTAGACAGAAGTTTAAGAGTTCACGTGGAACATTTGGGGTCAAATCTGGATTTAAATCAGAGTCTTCAATTATTTGTCTTTTGATGTTATCTTCTGGTCCTACAGAATTAGAAAATTAGGATAATACTAACTTCAAAGCATTGCTGTAAAGATTAGAGGAATTATTTACACACACATGCCTAGCCTGGTTCCTGGTCTGCTACTTAAGGCAGGTATCCTAACCCTCTTAAGCCTTAATTTCTCACCTGCAAATGGGGATTTGAAAATACTTACCCTTCATGAGATACAAACAAATAATTTAGAGAAAATGCAAATGGTCTTTAAACATATGAAAAGATGTACAGTCTTGCCATAGGAGAAATGAACTATACTGAGATACCAGATGGTCAAATGCTTGACAGCTTTTTGAATTATGGGAGAGTGGATACTCTTCTACGTTTAATGGTACAACCTCTGTAGAGGAAAATTGAATCTAGCAATGTTACATATCCATTTACCCTTTGATTCAGCAATTCCGTATGTAGGAATCTATCCCATATACACACTGACAAAAATTTGCCAAATCTTTTGTAATAGCAAAAAACTAAAATGTCCTTCAGTGGAGGCATAGTAAATAAAATATAGTGCATCCAGACAGTGGAGTAGTATACAACTATAAAAATGATTGAATAGTATCTCTAAGGATCTCCAGTGTATGTAAATACGTGTGTGTGTGTGTGTGTGTGTGTGTGTGTGTGTGTGTGTGTGTTTATAGCTGGGAATAGAACAGTATATGGTAGGCTGCGTTTTATTTTGAAAAGATATATATATATATATGTTTATGTTTACATTTAAAAACATTTTAGGATGACAACCCCAAACTAATAAATATAGTTTCCTATGAGGAAGGGAGGGAACAATAGTGGGGCCAATATTAAGATTGCAAGCCAGATTTGTCTGATTGTACCTTGTTTTGTAAATTAGATTTTGAAATCATATGAATGTTTTACATAATTATAAAGCAAAATTAAATAAAAATGAAATCAAAACAAAAAAGAGACACATCCCTAAAAATTGAAAGCAAAAAAACATGTTTATATTGAGTAGGAGGTTTAATCACATGAAAAGGAATTGTTTTTCTATACATCCTTACTGAAATATATTCTAAAGATAGAAATTATTTTCAATACAATAATTTTATTAGTAATAATGCTGATTTTTCTATTCTGAAACTATGTAATTTATGTTTATTTTTATATTCACTAGGGTTATGTAAATGTCATAAACCAGAATTTTCACTGTAAGAGAAAATAGATAAAAATGTAAAGCAAAATAAGTGAAAACCCTACAATTCTAAATTTAAATTGGGAATAGCAACGTGAACTTCTGATATAACTTCTCTTAAAAAGGTACAGTTATAGGGACTAACCTTTAGTACCAGATTGTGTGCTCTAAATACCATGAAAACGAATCAGGGCTTCTTGGAGAAGTGGCTGATTACAATTATAGGGCAGTAGCATATTGTCATAGAAAGCAAGGAAAATATTCGAAGAATACTGGGTACAAGTCAAAGGACTCATTGACAAACATGAATGGGCTTCCACTAATCAGAGATAGGACAATTTGAGTATCAAAAGAAAAATAAGTACAATGGATTAAAAGCCGTCAAATATGCTGAAGTTTATAGTGTGAAAAAAACTCACAGAAAACAATAAAAGTAGAAAACTGGTATCAAATTCAATTAAGATAATATATAAAAATGCTTTGAAAATTTAAGGTTCTATTCAAATACTTTGTAGCAGTGTTTAAAAGTATAAAATTATAAAAGAAATGGTTAATGTTAAGATAATCTCATAGGTCCTTTTTAGCTTTCATTTTTTAAACTTAAAATTTGCATCTGTTTTCACTATATTTCTTTTTTCTTGTTCTTGTAACTAGTATAGTTATTAAACTCTGCTGCATGTGACTTTGTGTTATATGTAATATTTATCTTAAAATTGGTTGATAATTTTACTAAAAAATTTTAAAACAGAAAAAACAGTGAAATGTTAATTATATAGAGCAGAAATTAGCAAACTATTTCTATAACAGACCAGATAGTAAAAATTTTAGGCTTTACTGACTATATTGTGTCACAGATATGTGAAAGCAGCTAGAGATATTCTGTAAATGGATGTATTAGCTGAATTTCCATAAAACTTTATTTACAAAAACAGGCAACAGACCTTGACTAAAAAGTATTAGGTGTATTAGGGTTTTGTTTGTTTATTTTAACCTTTTATGTCTTCTTTTCTAGGTATAAGGGGCCACTGTTAGAAGAGCAAGCCCTTACCAAGGCAGCAGAGGATGGACTGTCTTCACCTGAATTTTCAGAGCTCTGTGTTTGGTTAGGCTCTCAAATAAAATCTTTGTGCAGCTTGGAAGAAAGTATCACTTCAGCTGGTATTGCCATTGAGTTTTATTTACTTTTCTGAACGAAATGATAGGTTATGATTTGCAGTTTTATCTATAATGTGTGCGCTGTACAAAGAAAAACCATTAATATGAGTAACTTCAACATATGATTTAAATATCTGGATTAAATTTTATATTGATTAATCCAAAGTTGGCTCTTAAATTGTGCAAAATTATAAATTGCTGTTTATCTGCTGTGTTGAACTTAGTATTGTGTTTCAGAAAAAGTAGAGTCTGAATTTGGTTATTTAAAAAGTTTAATTTTTAAATATTGCTTATTTTGAATTAAAGTTTTTTTTTGAAGTACATTTAATCCCAAATTTAGATTGTATTACCAAACCTGTAACTCAGGACATGGATTCACATAGGAATTCTTTTATTAAAAAAACTCCACTAACTCACAAGGTTTTTTTTAATTCGTTACTGTCTTGGTAGCTGGAGTCCTTGTGAATCTTTGATTGGTAGAATTTCAGACATATAACAAAATGAAAAATAAAAGTATATTGGGCATTTGCTAGGAGACAAAGTAGCCTTCCCTTCTGAAGCTGTCCTTACTTTTAAATTGTTTTTTTCCCTTACCAAATATAATAGCATTCTCTTGAAGCAAAGTATAATAAGCTGAACTCAGAACATACACAAGTTCCCATGTAATTAGATTATGAAAGAGAGATAAGCACTGGGGCTTAATTAGATGATTGCATTTATTATCTGAATCCATAGAACTATAGAAATTGATAATTTGCTCTGAAATCAATTAATAATTGTAGCCTTAATAGTGCTTTTTAACATTTCAGTTACTAACATAAACTATTTCCAGTTCATCTGTTTTCATGGAAAGCTCATTGGAAGATACTTATCAGAGATTTACATATAAAAATATTTATAATCTCATGATTAAATACTAATGTTCTTGAATTTAAGTTTCACTTTCTATATGTAGAAATATGTTTGGTTACCCTTACTTAAACTTTGGGGTCACAATTGTGAGGATTTAATGTCAAAGTGAAAATTTAGAGTTGGATGTGAAAGTAAAATCAACTGGTGGTAGATTTGATAGTATCAGATTATATAGTAAATATTCAGTAAATGTTTTATGCTTTTTCTTTTTCAAAGGGAGAGATGATCTAGAAAGCTTCCAGCTTGAGATAAGTGGCTTTTTAAAAGAAATGGCATGTCCATATTCTGTACTTATATCAGGAGATATTAAAGACCGTTTAAAAAAGAAGGATGACTGTTTGAAACTTCTATGTAAGTTAATGTTTCTTTGAACACTTAAATGCATGTGTTTGATGTGGTTTTTGGTATTTTCAGTCAGAATGTATGAATTTTAATTAATGAAGCATTAGACATTTTGTGTATTAGAAAGGTTTTAATATTTGGCTTAAAATATAAAACTGACTCAGATATTTATTATAATGTAGTATAAATTCTACTAATGTACTCTCTTAAGATTTCAAACACTTGTGATTTATTTGGTCAATATAGAATGCCCTGTGATTGTGATTTATATAGTACTTTAGTAATTTTTCCTTCACCTAATTATTCTCTTTACATTTATGACTAGTTAGCTAAAGTTGGTGATCTTCAGAGTCCTATTTAATCTTAAAACTCTCTCAAACTAGGCTGCTAAGCAGATTATTAGATGATAGGCACTGAATGATTGTTGGTTAAAAAATACTTATTGATCACCTACTACTGTATAAGAAACTGCTCTATGTATTAAAGATACATCAGTTAAAAAAAAAATTGTGCCTTTGGGCCACTTGAATACTAGTGAGTGTGACCTATTATCAGTGGTGAATTTGGAATACAGATTACGCAGTCTCTAAACTATTACCATAAATAGCAGATCCATTTATTTGTATTGGGGCCCTTAAATTTCTTAAAATTCAGTTAGTTTAACTTCATACTGTTTTGAAAGTTCTACAAACAGTGACTATTTGAAAGAATTTTTCTAACATCTGTTGAAGATTTCTATTAGTTTAGGTTGTACCATTTATACATATGATATATTCCTTCTGTGCTCTAGTGTTAGTAATGTTAATTTTATTAGAGCAGAAATTGTGTGTATGTGTTTATGGTGATAGAAGTGTTGATGTTTGAATTACCTTGTGTGTTTTGGGAGAATAAAAATTATGTGTCCTTTTCCCCATTTCTTAATATATTTCTCGTGTTCCTCCAGTTCAGTGTGAGTCATTGATTTAATAATCCATTGTTATTAATAGAAGGTCACAGTAACCTTTTAGTGGATTGGGACAAAAAGGAAGCTAAGAAGCCCTGGCCGTGAGGAACTTGCATACTCTTTATGTCAGTCAGTGAGGACTGTGCGAATCATCCGTTTCCCTTTTTGCCTTAGCTCCTAAGAATCTCAGCAATAGTGGTAATATAAGTTTCTGGTCCCAGTAAAAGTAAAGAGATATAAGAGAAATTGGTATACTTTTTTCTAATTATGAAAATACATGCTCAGGAGGCAGGGTGAAGTGGAGAATTAGTGTTAAATGGGTACTGAGTTTCAGTTGGGGAAGATGAAAAAGTTCTGGAGATGGGTAGTGGTGATGGTCATACAACCATGTGAATGCACTTAATGCCACCTTACACTTAAGAATAGTTAGAATGGTAAATTTTCTGTTACATGTTGAAAAATTACATGTTTATTATAGAAATCTTACAAAGTAGATAAAATTGTGAAGAAGAAAATCATTTATAATTTCACTCCCCAGAGAAGACCGTGAATAACTTTGGATGTATTTCCTTTTCCTTCTCTTTTTTCTTTGTACACACACTTTTGAATAAGATTGAGGTCTGTTACAGATGCATTTGCTGCTCTTCCGTCTCTTCATCTAATGTACTGTGAGAATTTCCTCATCACTTAGTATTTTTTTGGAAAAAGTAATTTAAATTGTCTACATAATGTTCTATGCTATGGACATTTTTAATAGATTTCAAATTTGGGTGTACTTAGATTTTTCTATTTTAAATTAATTTCTCTGTTCATATTTTTGTTACTTTTACTTAGACAAAGATTATTAACATTTAAAAAAAATCTCTGGTCTACATATGTATTGCCATATTTGCTCCAGAGAGGTTATACCAATTCACAGTCTTAACCAGCATGTATTTCATCTTTATCTTCATGATATAATAACATTCCTCATGTTCTTCTTGGAAGTGTTTGCAACATTTATAAAATAAAAAGGGCCAAATTCCTTACTGTGTGGAGAGCTTTTATAAAGATAAAAACTCACTGGAAAAATGTGTAAAGTACATAAGGCATGAGCAGGCATTCTACAGAAAAAAGTTTTTAAAAAATTGCTTGTAACATGAAAAGATGCACAGTATCCTGCAAAGTTAAAGAGTCACAAGAAGAAAATGACAGGATACCATTTTTCACTTACCAGGCTGGCAAATACCAGGAATAAAAAGTCAACACGGGTTTGAGGGAGTAAGCATTCTCATATACCACAGGCAATGGAATGGGGTAGGAGAATAATTGGTACAACCTTTTGGAAGGGAAAATTTTCAGTAACACAATTAAAATTCACCTGTCTTTTGACTTGGAGTTCAGAGACTACAAATACATACTAAATGTACAAAAATAAAAGAATGTTCATTATGGCATTGTTTGTAGTAGTTAAATAAAAGTGGTGCATCTTTGCAGTGGTATCGCACTATATAGCCATTAGAATGAAAATAGATGAAATGTGTAAATATGGAATGATCTCTAAGGTATACTGGTTAATAAAAAGTATACAGAACATGTATAGTATGCTCTTGTTTGTATATAAGAAATAAAAGTGTTTAGATGGTAGATACATATACTAAATATACATATATGCCTAAAAAGATGTTCAAGAAACTAACGATAGTTGCCTCTGGAAAGGGAGAATCTGAGAATCAGTGGGGAGAAGACTTCTCACTGCATTATTTACTATCTGCATGGATTAACATTTTAAATACTAAACTGAACTCCTGTTTGTACTGTTACATAGAGCACATTTCCAAAGAACACAGGTTCTGTCTAGAATATGAATTTTTGAAGAACTGGCGATCTGTTTTAATGAAGTTTTAAAACCATAGGGACTTTGGCATAGTCCGCATAAGCAAAGTTTGATACATATTGGTCTTAATTTTTTTGTGGGCTCTGTAGACTACCATGTGTAGATTGCATGGAAGAATCTTAATTTATTGGCTCTCAGTCCTGCCTGCTTGTGAGAGTCACGTTGAGTCTAAAACCACACAGATGCCCAGATCCTACTTCAGATCTGCTGGTTCAGAATCTCTGAGGGTCGGGTATTGGCATTTGTACTTCTAAACAGTTTGTTAGATGTTTCTTCTGCTCAGCTGAAGTTGAAGCTGTTGTATTAAAGTGTGTGTATATGTGTAAACAAATAAAAACAAACGCCCAATATTTTAACTGTCTTGTGAAATTTAAAACAAGACTGTAATGATTTAAATTTTGCTTAATGATTTGCTTTCCAAATGATATCTTTTACTGTTTTTTTTTTTGATTGACGTATAGTTCACATAAAGTATTATGTTAGGTTCAGGTGTACCACATAGTGATTTGACATTTGCATACATTATGAAATGGTCACCACGATAAGTCTAGTAACCATATGTCTTCATACAGAGTTACTACAATACTGTTGACCATATTCTTTATGCTGTCTGTTACATCCCTGTGGCTTACTTATGTTCTAACTGGAGGTTTGTACCTCTCAATCCCCTTCACCTATTTTACCCCCACCCACACACCTCTCCTCTCTGGCAACACCCATTTGTTCTCTGTGTATAGAGTTTGTTTCCATTTTGTTTTGTTTGGTTTTTTTTTTTCCATCTAAGATTTTTGAAAAATGTGGCTGGTAAAAGGATGAAGTAAAATGGTGACAGTGAAAGGACTTGTGAACAGCCTGGGGTGGTCTATCTTAAAAGCTAACAGCTTTTCAAATTGCTCTATCTGCATATAGATCAGTTAAAGCTCTACATTCTCTCCTGACTTGAGTTGTGCAAATTAGGGAGAGAATATTTTTTCAATCTTACACATTCTTAAACAATTCTTTAAATTTTTGATTTAATGATGGGTCTCTCCTGTAAACTCTTTGCAGGTAAGCACTTTTTCTTTTTAAATTTCCTTCTGCCCTCTTTATTACTGTTTTTGTGATAAGAATATTTAATATAAGATCTACCGTCCTAAAATTGTTTAAGTATGCAGTACAATATTGTTAACTATAGGCACTGTGCTGTGAAGTAGGTCTCTAGGACTTACTTATCTTGTATAACTGACTTTGCTTATGAGGACTATGCCAAGTCCCTCTGATTTCAAAACTTTATTAAACAGATCTTCAGTTCTGTGGAAATTTATATTTAATAACTCACTGTTTCCTTCTCCCCCAGCTTGGCAATCACCATTTTACTCTTTACTTTAGGAGTTTGAGATTCCTCATAAAGTGATACCATTAATATTTGTCTTTCTGTTTCTGTCATTATTTCATTTTGCACAGTGTCCTCCAAGTTCATCTGTATTGTCACAAATGGCTGGATTTCTTTATTTTTTAAAAGCTGAATGATATTCCACTGTATACATATACCACATTTTCTTTATTCATTCATCTGTTAAAGGACACTTAGGTTGTTTCCATATCTTATTTCCGTGTCTTGACTATTGTGAACAATACAGCAGTGAATATGGTAGTGCAGATCTCATTGAGATCCTGATTTCAGCTCCTTTGGATATATACCCAGAGGTGGGATTTTTAAGGAGCTCTTGTGTATTTTAACATTATTTGTTTTTCTCTTTTTTTATTATAGTATTTTTAAGTACAGAGCTTCAAGCTTTACAGATATTACAGAACAAGAAATGTAAAAATTCTCAACTAGATAAAAATAGTGAAATTTATCAGGAAGTTCAAGCTATCTGTGATACCCTTGGTGTTCCTAAGTCAGCAACTTCTGACATTCCGCTTATGCTAAACCAAGTGGAATCAAAGGTATTGTATTTATTTTATTTTTCATTTTCCCAAAATTCAACTAAATGCTAATGTGTAAATGTATTAAAAATGAAAATACAGTTGATCCTTAAATAATGTGGGGGTTAGGGGCACCAACCCTCTGCAAAGTCATTAATCCACATTCAACTTCATAGTTGGCCCTCTGCATTCATGGTTCACATCTGTGCATGTAACCAGCTATGGATCAGGTAGTACTGTACTTTTATTTAGTGAAAAAAATTCACATATAAGTGGAGCAGCACAATTTAAACCTGTGTTGTTTAAGGGTCAACTGTATTTCCTTTTAGGTGTACATGCTATTTCATGAGAAGCTTATCTTCATGTAAACTAAATTTTGGATTTGGAGTTAATATGCATGTAACCTAATTTGTCTGTAGCTAATATTTAGGAATCAGATCTTAATGAGTACGTGCTAGGCTTTGTGAAAGTTTGCCTTAATAGAAACCACTGCAGATTTAAGGGTCCCTTGTGTAAACAAGGTTATAATACAATATAATGAAAGAAATAGTTTTCCTACAAAATCAAAGGCAAACTAAATTTATTTTTCATGGACATTGTTAGAATTGCAGTGTGGTTGTCTGTGGTAGTGAACAAAAGAAATCCATAATTTCTGTTAGGTAAGTGTTTAGTAAATGTTTGTTGTATAGTGAATAAATGAATGAGTGTGCTGATGGAGTAGTTAAAAACAACTACAAACTCTGTACCCCTAGCTTTTTGAATTTTGTGTTTTCAGTTATTAAACTACCCTTTCTCTCAGTCGAGCCATAAATTAGAATGCTACTCTTGCAGACCAAATTCTGACTTAGTTCCTAGATTTTGTAGGAATCCTTGAGGGGAGTAATACAGGATGCATTTTAAAGGAAAAGAAATTCTCACCCTCAAGAATAGGTACTAAAATTGTTTTTAGACATTTAGATAATGCTGTTTAAAAAATTTTGTGTGTGTGTTTGGGGGGAGGTAATTAGGTTTGTTTATTTATTAATTACTTATTTTTTAATTTAACGGAGGTACCAGGGATTAAACCCAAGACCTCGTGCATGCTAACCATATGCTCTACCCACTGAGCTATATCCTTCTCCCCTAGATATGCTGTTTTAAACTAAATCCTTGAATAAAGTACTCGTTTTGCATTGATAATTTATAAAATGAAAAAAGAAAAAGACTTATCTTAATGTAAGAGAATTTTTAGTATCATTAAGATGAAAGTACAATATTAAAAACTTTAAAAACTGTTTTTAGAACTTGCAAACCAAAGAATAAGCCTGTGAACCCTAGCTCAAGAACATTGTTCTGGAGTTATTAATTACTCTTCAGGATTTGTTTCTCTGAATTAAGAATGATCTGGGGTTGGCTAAAATATCTGGGACTATTTCAGATTGAGACTTGTTTCTGGACTTTCCTAATCTCCCAGTGCTTCCACATATTGATCTCAAAGAGGCTTTTCCTTTTTATGGGTTTCAGTTAGTAATAAAAATATTCCAAAACCTCTTTTTTCTACTTAAAGCAGGCTGTAATTTCTATGTTCATATGCTGGCAGGCTAATTATAAGGGTAGCTACTGTGGCCATCCTGGCTAAATATTCACCCGAAAGGACTTCATTTTCCCTCTAGTCCCTAGCAAAAGCTAAAATTTCCATATTTTCTTTCTTTTTCGTGTGATGTGTCCAGAGGATACTTTGTTGCCATTAGGGAGGAAATGTATCATTAGTTTTTAACTTGAAGCTGTTTAAATGTGAATTTAAAGTAATTGTAGTAATATTAACTTCTAACATAGCATTTACTGTGCTAAATGTTTATATGTAATAACTCATTGAATTTTCACATCATCTATAATGAAGTTGATACTATTATTATTTACAATAACCATTTGAGGAAATTGAAGTACTGAAAGATTTAATAAATTAGACAACAAACTTCTCAGTAGTAGTGGTCGATCTGAGGGTTGAACCCAGGCTGTCAACCTCCAGAGTCTGCTCTTAACTCTCTCTATCACAGGTAATTCTCCAATTTAGTAAAACTGTGTTCTAATGTTGAAATACTGGGAAGGTGATTACATGTAAGAAGCTACAAACATGCATTCAGAATCCTTCTTGAGTAAGAGTTGGACTAAAACTTTTAGAAGTATGTGAAATAACAGTCAGAACTGAAGGTATTTACAATAGTGGGGAATCTACAGAAACAATATGTTTTAAGAAAATAAGTTAATGATTCTGTATGGTATGTATGAATTGTGTTAGTCAGCACTGTTGAAGTGGTAGATTCACTGTGAAGCTAATAAAGCTTAAGCTTTGGGAGCTCACATGTGCACAAGTTCTTTCTAAGCTTATTTTTCAAAAACATCTTTTCTCAAGATAATATTTTTGTCCCATGAAATTCACCCATTTTCAGTGTACAAGTCATTGAATTTTAGTATTCTTAGAGTACAACCATCATCAAAATCTAATTTTAGAATATTTCTATCACTCTCAAAAGAAACCTTGTGTCCATTGACAGTCACTTTCCATTACTGCCACCAGCTTCCAAGCCAATTTGTGTGCATAATTTTTAATTCTTTTTAAAAGAGGTTCCCCAACATTAAGCTTTATACTCCTCAAAATTTAAACTGTTCCTGATTATTTTCTCTAGATACGTTATAACTAAGTAACTGTAAATACTTCATTCTGTTTAAATGACCTCTGATATTGCTAAAGCAAATGCCTACACTTTGTTTACTAAAATAAAAATGTTTTGAATGATTCAGATCAGTGGCTTTGCAAAAGTAATGAAATGCTTCATGTGGTGACTAATTGAGAGGGCTTGCTCTCCAGTGTTGTCTTGCTGAACAATGCAATGTGTGCAAAATATTTATTTGAGAAAAACCAATGTACTCAGCAAAGGTTTTAGTATCACTTTTGAGTATCCCAGGGTATGAGAGTGCCATCTGAATAAGAAACTCCAAAGTCATTTCACATAAAACATATAGATTCTTTTTATTTAATTTATTTTATTTTATTGTTAGTCAGTTTACAGTGTTGTGTCAATTTCCAGTGTAGAGCACAATTTTTCAGTCATACATGAACATACATATATTCATTGTCACATTCTTTTTCGCCATGAGCTACCACAAGATCTTGCATATATTTCTTATTTATCTATTCTATATATACCTGTCAGTATCTACAAATTTTGAACTCCCAGTCTGTCTCTTCCCACCTCCCCGCCCCCAGCAACCACAAGTTTGTATTCTATGTCTGTGACTCTATTTCTGTTTTATATATAAGTTCATTTGTTTTCTTTTTTTTTTTTAATTCCACATATGAGTGATACCATATGGTATTTTTCTTTCTTTTTCTGGCTTAGTTCACTTAGAATGACTTTGTCCAGGGACATCCATGTTGCTGCAAATGGCATTATGCTGTCATTTTTAATGGCTGAATAGTATTCCATTGTATAAATATACCACTTATTCTTTATCCAGTCATCTGTCGATGGACATTTAGGCTGTTTCCATGTCTTGACTATTGTAAATAGTGCTGCTATGAACATTGGGGTGCAGGTGTCATTTTGAAGTAGGGTTCCTTCTGGATATATGCCCAGGAGTGGGATTCCTGGGTCATATGGTAAGTCTATTCCTAGTCTTTGGAGGAATCTCCATCCTGTTTTCCACAGTGGCTGCACCAAACTGCATTCCCACCAGCAGTGTAGGAGGGTTCCCTTTTCTCCACAGCCTCCAGCATTGATCATTTGTGGACTTTTGAATAATGGTCCTTCTGACTGGTGTGAGGTGATACCTCATTGTAGTTTAGATTTGCATTTCTCTGATAATTAGTGATATTGAGTATTTTTTCATGTGGCTATTGATCTTTCATATGTCTTCCTTGGAGAATTGCTTGTTTAGGTCTTCTGCCCATTTTTGGATTGGGTTGTTTGTTTGTTTTCTTATTAATTCAGATGAGCTGCTTGTATATTCTGGAGATCAAGCCTTTGTCTGTTTCATCTTTTGCAAAAATTTTCTCCCATTCCGTACGTTGTCGTTTAGTTTTGCTTATGGTTTCCTTTGCTGTGCGAAAGCTTGTAAGTTTAATTCAGTCTCATTTGGTTATTCTTGCTTTTATTTCTATTGCTTGGGTAGACTGCCCTAGGAGAACATTGCTGAGATGTATGTGAGGTAATATTTTGCCTGTTTTCTTCTAGGAGGTTTATTATATCTTGTCTTATGTTTAAGTCTTTGATCCATTTTGAGTTTATTTCTGTGTATGATATAAGGGAGTGTTCTAGCTTCATTGCTTTACATGCTGCTGTCCAGTTTTCCCAGTACCATTTGCTGAAGAGACTGTCTTTATTCCATTGTATATTCTTGACTCCTTTGTCAAAGATTAGTTGACCAAAAGTTTGTGGGTTCATTTCTGGGCTCTCTATTCTGTTCCATTGGTCTATGTGTCTGTTTTTGTACCAGTACCATGCTGTTTTGATTACTGTAGCTCTGTAGTATTGTCTGAAGCCCAGGAGGGTTATTCCCCCAAACTTTCTTTTTCTTCAGTAATGCTTTGGCAATTCTGGCTCTTTTGTGTGTGATTCCATATACGTTTTACTATGATTTGTTCTAGTTCTGTGAAATATGTCCTGGGTAATTTGATAGGGATTGCATTAAGTTTGTAGATTGCCTTGGGCAGTGTGACCATTTTAACATTATTGATTCTTCTAATCCAGGAGCATGGGATACCTTTCCATTTTTTTTAAGTCTTCTTTAATTTCCTTAATCAATGTTTTATAGTTCTCCATGTGTAAGTCTTTCACCTCCTTGGTTAGATTTATTCCTAGGTATTTTATTAATTTGGGTGCTATTTTAAAGGGAATTGTTTCTTTACTTTCTTTTTCTGTTGATTCATCATTAGTATAAAGAAATGCAACTGATTTTTGAACATTAATCTTGTAACCTGCTACCTTGCTGAATTCTTCGATTATTTCTAGTAGTTTTTGTGTGGAACTTTTAGGGTTTTCTATATGTAGTATCATGCCATCTGCATATAGTGACACTTTTACCTCCTCTTTTCCAATTTGGATCCCTTTTATTTCTTTCTCTTGCCTGATTGCTGTGGTTAGGACTTCCAAGACTATGTTAAATAGGAGTGGTGAGAGTGGACAGCCTTGTCTTGTCCCAGATTTTAGTCAGGTTTTGAGTTTTTCACTGTTGAGTACTATGCTGGCTGTAGATTTGTCATATATAGCTTTTATTATGTTGAGATATGTCCCCTCTATACCCACTTGGATGAGAGTTTTTATCATAAATGGGTGTTGAATTTTATCAAATGCTTTTTTGCATCTGTTGAGATGATCATGTGGTTTTTGTCCTTTCTCTTGTTGATGTGATGTATTACATTGATTGATTTGCATGTATTGAACCATCCTTGTGTCCCTGAGATGAAACCAACTTGATCATGGTGTATAATCTTTTTTATGTGATGTTGGATTCTGTTTGCTAATATTTTGGTAAGGATTTTTTTGCATCTATGTTCATCAGTGATATTGGTCTGAAATTCTCTTTTTTGGTAGTGTCTTTAGTTTTGGTATCAGGTGATGGTGGTTTCATAGAATGAGTTTGGGAGTATTCCCTCCTTTTTAATCTTCTGGAAGAGTTTGAGAAGGACCGGTATGAGTTCTTCTTTGTATGTTTGGTAGAATTCCCCAGTGAAGCCATCTGGTCCTGAACTTTTATTTGTAGGGAGATTTTTTTTTATTGCTAATTCGATTTCATTTCTAGTGATTGGTTTGTTCAAGTGGTCAGTTTCTTCTTGATTCAGTCTTGGTGGACTGTATGTTTCCAGAAACTTGTCCATTTCTTCTAGGTTATCCATTTTGTTTCCATATAGTTGTTCATAGTATTCTTGTATATTTTGTATTTCTGTGATATTGGTTGTAATTTCTCCATTTTCCTTTCTTATTTTGCTTATTTGTGCTCTCTCTTTTCTCTTTGTGAGCTTGGTCAGAGGTTTGTCAATTTTATTTACTCTTTCAAAAAACCAGCTCTTGATTTGATTGATTTTTTTCTATTTTTTTAATCTCTATTTTATTTATTTCCTCTTTGAGCTTTATTATTTCCTTCCTTCTGCTGACTTTCGGGGTTTTTTGCTCTTCTTTTTCTGATTCTTTTTGTTGGTAGATTAGATTGTTTATTTGAGATTGTTATTCTTTGGGGGGAAGGCCTATATCTCTATAAACTTCCCTCTTAGTACTGCCTTTGCTGCGTCCCATAGATTTTGTGTGATTGTGTTTTCATTGTCATTTGTCTCAAAATATTTTTTTAGTTCATCTTTGATTTCATAATTGACCCATTGGTTTTTCAGTAGCATGTTGTTTAATCTCAATGCTGTCATTTTTTTCTCCTTTGTTTTTCCATAGTAGATTTCTAGTTTCATGGCATTGTGGTCAGAAGAGATGCTTGAGATAATTTCTGTCTTCTTAAAATTGTTGAGGCTTCTTTTGTGCCCAAGTACATGATCAATTCTAGAAAATGTTCCATGTGCACTTAAAACATATAGATTCTCATCATAAAATTTGTTAGCTACTTCTTTACTGTTCTGTGTACATTATTTCTTATTCTGGAAAAGATATGCTAGAGCTTGAATTAATGTAACTAGTGCTTCTTTAAAAAATAAACTGTATTGTAGTGATATTCTTTCCTAGTATGCGAAGGTATATTTTAGTTATTTCCCTTTAACATTTTATTAATTTTCTAGCATTTAAAACAACATTTTAAGCAAGAATAAGATTATTTTAAATTAGAGATATACATTTTCACAATCTTTTATATTTATTTTTAGGTGAAAGATATTCTCTCAAAAGTCCAGAAAAATCATGTGGGCAAACCACTGCTGAAAATTGATTTAAATCTGGAACAGGCGGTAAATCCCCACCCCTTTTTATTACTATTATGTAATTAAATTAGTGAATGTGCCAATTTTATCAATGGGCATCCAGATTTTACAATATGTAGCAGGCATGTATTATTTGGAGAATTAAAATAGAGTGATATTCTAGAGCAATAGGTCTTAACATTTCTTTAATCAAATTATTAATTCATTAAAAAGAAAAACAAGCCAGGAGTATTTATACTGCCCAATATGTTAGCATAGTTGTAATTTGAAAAGTATAGTTGCACAAAAAAGTGTAGTTATTGGTATTTTCTTTTTTTATTGGTCCAGACTACTTTGCAGGTAGACACTTTACTTAACACATGTGATTGAAGATGAGGTAAACTCTACCAGTTGTAGAGCTTAATTTGTATGTTTAGTATCTTCTGAATATCATAAATGTTCTATCAAATACTCTGTCACTTAACTAATTTACTGAAAGCCTCATGGGATCAGAAAATGATCAAGTACAAGCTTTTGAATTAGTAAGAAGTATTGACCACAATTTTCAAATTTTTGGCTGTGCATAATGAGTCTGAAGGTTACGATTTTTTGTTTTCAAATTCTTTAGGAAAAACTGGAAAGAATCAATGATGCTCTTTCCTGTGAATATGAGTGCCGCCGACGGATGTTGATGAAACGATTAGATGTAACAGTGCAGTCTTTTGGATGGTCTGATAGAGCAAAGGTAAGGCTGTTTTCCCATTTGTGACCTGTAGGTGGTACTGTGCGACAGCTCTTCAGGCTGTGGTGTCTGTTACTATGTAACTGTGCCACAATTTGCACTTTATCACTGTCTGAAGCACCTGCTCAGGCCAACTACCGGTCTTCAACAGTGATCCTGGTCTTGCATAAGTCCCTGTTTGCAAGTATCTTAATTTCTCCCCAGATCTTTCACGTTTATTTAAAACTCATAGATGTTACAATTTGTATAGGATATATAAAGGTAAAAAGAAGGCATCCTATGTGGCAGTGAGATAGATACAGTGAGCAACTGATCTAGAAAGAAGGATTTAGGAATAGATACAGGCAGTACTGATGCCTGAAGAAATCTTAATAGTGTCCTCAAGGCTGTGGAGTATGTTCCAATTAAAGAGGGGGTTGGAGGGTGGGGGCATTCCCAACTATGAATCTCTTCAGAGAGTTTTCTAGAGAGTTGTCTCCCATCACTCCCATTTTATGCCTTTAATCTATACCCAGGCTTTGTCTGGGATCCCCCACCTCCCCCTGCATCACAGCCTGGAAACTGTCCAGACAGTAAGCTGGGACAGTTATAGGGAAACATTTGCTTCCCCTATTTGAGGATCACTGCCCTGTGCTCCTTGATGTCCAGTGTCTGAAAATCACTAGTTCACACAAATTGCCAGTTTTATTAGGTTCGGGGGGGGGTCATAAATCTGGTACCTATTATTCTCAAGTATTATTATTACATTCTTTGCATTAACTGGGCAGTTCTTCTGCCCCATGTTGTATCAGCTGGGGTCATCGCTGCACCTTCATTTAGCTGGTATCTGGGCTGGGCTGGAACCTCCAAGGCGGTTGTCTCACATGTCTGGGTTCTGCCGACTGTCTACTGGGGTACTTCACCTACCGTCTTGGCTCTTAGGTGGTCTCTCTCTCCATGTGGTGTCTCACATTGGTTTCCTATGGATGCTCTAACAAAATACCAGAAACTTAGTGGTATGAATAATAAACACATTTATCCTCTTACAGCTCTAGAGATAAGCAGTCCTAAAATAATGGTATTGTCAGGGTTACATTCCTCCTGAACACTTCAGGGGAGAATCTGTCCTTGCATTTCCTAGCTTCTAGGTGCCACCTGTGTACTTCAGTTCTTGACCTCATCTTCCATCTTCAAAACCAGTAGTGTAGGATCTTCCAGTCTTTCTCTGACTGCTTCCATTGTCACTCTTATAATTGTGACACTTGTGATTACACTGGCCTACCCAGAAAATTCAGGATAGTCCATCTCAGGGTCCTTAATTTGACTGCATCTGTATCTGCAAGGTAACATATTCAGAGGTTCTAGGGGTTGGGATGTAGACGTCTCTGGGGAGCCATTATTCTGTTAGCTAAATGTCTTACCTTTCTTCTAATGGGATTTTAATTTTTTCCTCTTATATTCTTTATCATATGCTGCTGCTGCTTTTTTTCTTCTTAAACATGCTTTTAAAAATCGGATATTCTAATGAATCCTCTTTTGTGTATACTTTCCCTCCCCAAAGCTTGTATCCTTCTGTTGCAGTTTGGGCTGTTTGCATGGCTGTCTTTGGCTATTCCACTATTTCTTGGATTCCATGGCCTCCTTTTTCATTGTTTATTACCTCAGTCTGTCATAGTAAATCCACAAATAACTTCCTAACAAAGGGTGCATGGGAGTGATTTTTCTGATTCCTTGCATTCTGAAAATGTTTATTCTGCTGACACATTTGATTGATAGTTTGGGTAAACATAAAATTCTAGGTGAAGATTTTTCTCAAAGAATATTGAAGGCATTGCTTCATTGTTTTCTAGCATTTAGTCCTGCTGTTGAGAAACCTGATGCCATTCTCTGCCCTTTTGGATGACCTTTTATTTTTCTCTGGAAGCTTTTGGGCTCTTTTCTGTATTCTTGGAGTTCTCAATTTTCACAACATATTTCAGTCTGTGTCTTTTAGAATTCATTGTGCTAAATATTAGGTGAACCTTTCCATCTGTAGACTCATACCTTTTATATTTTTCTTTATTAATTTCTTTCTTCTCCCTTTTTTTTTCCTTTTCTGAAATTCTTGTTAGATATAGGACCTCCTGCATAGATCCACTTAAGTTGCTTTATTTTTTTCTCTCATTTTCCATTTCTGTTTCCAAAAGGAGATTCATTTTCTTGGAAATGCCCTCAAATTTATTTTGTGCTTAGCATTGAATTTTGTTTCTGTGATCATTTTTTCATTTCCAGGAATTCTTTTTGATTCTTGAGTTTTCCTTTTTCATGTTTTTTTTTTTCCTCCCTTATTTTATGGATGTGCTATCTTAAATGGAAATGAGAAAAAAATTTTTTTAAGGTTTTTTTTTTTTTTTTTTCTGGCCTTCAGGTATCTCTTGTCTCTTCCAGGGTAATTTTTTGGTTTGTTTTTCTTGGTCTCTCTCTTGTGGTGGCTTTCTTCAGGTACATGGTAGTCCTTGGTTGTCCACATTTAAGAGAAGACACTGAAAAACTGGAAACTATAGTCATTGATCAGGATTGTTGACATCAGGCTTTGGGGATGGTATTGTGCTGTGGGAATTCCTAATGCTCACTTGTTTTTCAAGAAGGGAAACATTTTTTATATACTTTTCTCCTTTGACCTGGGAAGGAGGAGTGGCAGCGTGGTTCTAGGAGTTGGGGGAATAAACTGTTCCACAAATAGATGGAGTTAACCTCTGTTTTTTGGCTCCAAATTTCATTTTTTAGAAGTTGATTCCCTTCTGTCTGTATCCCTCTTTTCCATTCTTTTTATTATAGTACATATATACTTAAAAAAAAATAGTGTGTTTAATCTGACTCACTTACCTAGAAATACTCCCTCATGTATGGTACACACAGTCTCCTTCCAAACACCTGGCAGACAGACAGAAAAAACTGAAGAGTGATTAGAACAGGGTTGCTGGTGAAAACTATTATTATTTCAAGGAAAATTTTTTAGCATAGTAATAGAATAGCTGTAAGGGAGAGTTGAAGACTGTCATTCATGTATTTTCTTTTAATAAACATTTATTCAGCATCTCACATGTGTCTAACCCTATGATGTACCTGGTTCTAGGTGAGCATCTGAATACCCTATATGATTAGGTATAGAACGTTTTTAGAAGATTTCTGTGTCTGTAATATAGCTTCTTGGATAGTTAAAACCTGTTTCTCTTCTGCACATGCACCAGGATAAACTCCAGACATGTGTGATCATGTCTTTAGAGTGACTGTTAAATGCAAGAAGACCAGATGCTCTGAGAGCTGTGAGTTACCAAAGAGACAGATGACATGACTACTGACTTAAAGGGAATAGAATTCAGATGTGTGGGAGGTACAGTTTTACTGACCTCTGGAAACTTAATAGAGGTTGGGTACATATTGGCTTTCCAATTTAACTTGCTAGAATTTTAATGAGAAAAGGGAATTTAGGAATATAAGGGAAATTGTGAGAGGTTGTGCATTGTAAGTATCTTAACATAATAACTTGGAGGATATTTTCAACGTTGGCCTTAATCTTACAGAGATATCCAAAACAAATGAGTTCTGACATGTTCTTTGAACATTTGGAGTGGCATGGACTCATGGTAGTGTTGACTCTTGACTAGCCATAAACTTGGAAACTTTGAGGAAAATGCCTTAAGGAAATATCTTGATATTATATCTTCTCATCTTGGTGTTTTCATCGTGTTTTAGGACAAGGCGGTGGTGTTCTTTTTTCCTTAGTCTGGAAGATTTTAAAAATATTTTTTCCTTAGACTATTTATAGGTCAAATTTTGGCCTTTCATTTGATCCTTTTCAGTTGATTATATGAATATATGCATTTGTACCCTGAGTTTTCTTTTTTGTTAAATTTAATATATCTTTATCATATTTCCCCTATTTTATGTGTCTGATATTGTTGAATGACTCATCAAATACTGTTCTACAGCATTTAAAATCTTCACAGAATACCTTCTCATATGGATATACTTTACTGATTGACGTTGAGGTTTCCTTTAATTTTGTCTCATTCGACCCTGTAATGAAGTCCTTGGCAGCTAAGTTTTTATGTCCCTGATAGATTCCTAAAAGTGGAATTTCTTGATCAAAGAATATATGTGATTTTTAATGCTTTTGGTGCTCACTTTACAGTTGCCCTTCAGAAAGATTATATAATTTATTAATATGGTTAATCTGGTTTCTCTATTATTTTGCTAGTATTGAGTGTTGAAATAAGCATTGAAATAAGACTGAGTATAATTTTATAGTTTGATTTTTTTAGCTGAATATATTGTGATCATTATCCCATATCTCTAAAAGTTCTATTTCAATACCCTTTAAAAAAATTAACTTTTAATTTATTTCTTATTTTTTGAGATGTAATTCACCATCCTAAAGTGTACAGTTCCATGGTTTTTAGTATATTTACTGTATTCTGTAACCATTACCTAATTCCAGAATGTTTCTGTCACCCTGGAAAGAAACATGCAGCCATTAGCCATCATTTGCAATACCTTCACCTCCCTTCTCTGACACCCACTATTATAACCTACTTTCTGTCTCTTTGGATTTGCCTATTCTGGACATTTCATGTATATATGGAATCATATAATATGTAGCTTTTTATGTCTGATTTCTTGGCATAATGCGTTTAAGTTTCATCCATGTTGTCACATGTAATGGCACAGTCAGCCCTCCGTGTCTGTGAATGTGGAACCCATGGTTTCCTAAATGGAAATATACCATGTACTGTGTGTCAAAGGTTATGATTCTTAATGATCCTGATTCACATGGCCAAATTGTTTTTTAAAAAGTTTGTATGAATGTAAACTCCTACAAGTAGGGTAAATGAAATTTTGTCTTCATTTTAGCCTCTTTAATATTTAGAGTATTATCAATTTTATAGGTAATTTGGTGATTAAAAAAGACTAAATTGTTTTCATTTGTATATTTTTATTGCTGGTAAAGTTGAACTTTTTTTCATAAGCTTATTAGTCATTTCAGTTTCCTTTTTTTTTTTGAAATTTCTATTTGTGTCTTGTCTGTTTTTCCCCATAAGGTCTTCCTGTTTTCCTTTTGATTGAGCTTTTTCTATATTAAGGAAGTTAGCTAGTGGCTTTTGTTGTTGAAAATATTTTCCTCAGTTGTCTTTTGATTTTTTTTTGTCTTTTTGATGTGCAGAAATTTTAATCTTTATCATACAGTTAAGTTTTTCAGTGTAAAGAAAGAACTCTAAATAACAATAAATTCTTTATTATATTTAGAATCTTGTTTGTTATATGGTATGCCTTATTAATTTTTTTTACAAATAGCCAGCAGTTAATTCCAGCAGCATTTAAAAAATCTCTCCCTTTTCTCATTATTCTTTGATGCTTCCTCTATCATTTGTTGCATTCATGCATTTATGAGGCTCTGAATCTCAATTGCCTATTTTGTTTGATCAATCTGTTTTTTCCTCCCCAAGCTCCATTTAATTAGACTGAGATAGGATAGTATGTTGTTATCTGTGCAACTACTCTAAAGGATGTTTTGAGGGTTAAAGAAATGATATTAAGTGAAAAATATCTTTGCACATTAAGTGCTCAATGAATGTTAGCTGTTAAGGCAGTGATATTAATTTCATCTTGACATCTGGTCAAACTCTTCTTTCTCAAAATTGTTTTAGTCATTCATACACATCTTATTTCTGGATTAACTTTAGATTCTTCCCCTTACCCTGCCAATCTCCTATCCTCTCAAAAACCATTACAACAGGATTGCAGTAAATCTATAAGTTAACTTGGGGCAGAACTGACAATACTCAGTGTTCCCATCCAGAAACTTGGTATTTCTCTCCATTTATTGAAGTTTTCATTTTGTTTTTATAGATTGACTAATGTTTTCTTCTTAAAAGACCTGTGTGTGTTTTCAGTAAAGCTATTTTTAGGTGCTTTGTTTTTTGTTAATATGAATGGAATCTTTTTTTTGTGTTAGTTTTTAAATGAGCTTTTACTGGTAGTTATGTATTCTTTTAGTATCTGTTGGTCTGTTTTTTTTTTATTCTACTTACAGATTATCAGATATTTGAATATTTTGCTCTTCTCTATATCTTTGTCTGTGTATTATCTCCTCCCCCCCCCTTCTGAAGATTATCATTGCAATTGCTCTTTCACTGAAATGTTTTTCGGTTCATTTTTTTCCCTGACTTTGTCATTTAGGTAAAAACAGATGACATAGCAAGAATTTATCAGCCTAAGCGTTACGCTTTGTCACCCAAGACAACAATAACTTTGGCCCATCTACTTGCTGCTCGTGAAGATCTGTCAAAGATCATCAGGACAAGCAGTGGCTCCAGCCGGGAGAAGACAGCATGTGCCATTAATAAGGTTGGTTTTTCTTTCAGTATGATGGGGAATGGATTTATAATATATTTGTTTGATGTTTGTATGGACCTTAACCCAGTTTTCTTTTAATCCTAGTGAACTCCTAGAAAAGAGAGTGGTGGAGGGGCTTCAGTCAGTTTAGGCTTAGTTATGTTTTGTGTGTGCGCCTGTATATTTGAATTTCTGTATTCATAAGTTAAACCATAGTTATATCTGAATTGGAGGAATTAAGAATTTTTTCATTTTTCATTTTTATTAGATAAAACTGTTACAACTTGACTGCACATATACAATAGATTGAATGTAAATACATATACACAATATACTGCACTACTTTTAAAATTTACATGTATGTACTGTTCATTGTTTCTAAGAACGTTTAGAGCTTTAGCTTTTTAACCTTACATAGTTATCAAAGGAATAAAGCCAACCACAAAATAAGAATTAATTCAAAAAGATACATATACCCTGCTAACTGACATAAACATTTCCATTCCGTCAAAAACCAAATGCCTAGAAATGAACTTAACCAAGGAGGGTACCTGTACTCTGAAAACTGTAAAACATTGATGAAGGAAATTGAAGATGATACAAAGAAATGGAAAGATATCTTGTGCTCTTGGAGTGAAAGAATCAGCATTATCAAAATGGCCACATTACCTAAAGCACTCTACAGATCCAACGCAACTCCTGTCAAAGTACTTACAACATTTTTCACAGAACTAGAATAAACAATTCCAAAATTTATCTGGAACCATAAAAGACCCCAGACTGCCAAAGCAATGTTTTGTAGGTCTTTTTTTTTTTTCCCCTTTTTTCTTTTTGTTCTCTTTGTTATAGTTTGATGACTAGAGAAGTTCCTTTAACATTTGTTGTAAGACTGGTTTGGTGATGCTGAATTCTTTTAGGTTTTGTTTATCTATGAAGCTTTTGATTTTTCCATCAGATCTGAATGAGAGCCTTGCTGGATGGAGTATTCTTGGTTGAAAGTTTTTCCCTTTCATCACTTTAAATATATTATGCCACTCCCTTTTGGCCTGTAGAGTTTCTGCTGAAAAATCAGCTGATAACCTTATGGGAGTTCCCTTGTATGTTATTTGTCACTATTCTTTTGCTGATTTTAATATTTCCTCCTTATCCTTAATTTCTGTCAATTTGATTACTATGTGCCTTGATGTGTTCCTCTTTGGGTTGATCCTGTGTGGAACTCTCTGTGGTTCCTGGACTTGGGTGACTGTTTCCTTTCCCAAGTTGGGGAAGTTTCTGGTTATTCTCTTTCTAAAAATTTTCTCAGGTCCTTTCTCTCTTCTACTTCTGGGATCCCTATAATGCGAATATTAGTATGCTTCATGTTGTCCGGAAGTTCTCTTAAACTATTCTCATTTCTTTTCGTTCTTTTTTCTTTTTTCTGTTCTGCAGTAGTGATTTCCACTAATCTGTCTTGTAGCTCATTGATCCTTTCTTCTGCCTTATTTAGTCTTGGTTCCTTCTAGTGTGCTATTCATTTCAGTGATTTTATTCTGCAACTCTGGGTATTTATATTTTCCAGCTCTTTGCTAAAAACTTCGCTCTGTGCATCTGTACTCCTCTTCTGTTCTCTTAACATCTTGGCCATCATTACTTTAAACTCTCAGATAAATTGCCTATCTCCTCATCACTTATTTCTTCTTCTGGGATTTTATCTTGTGCCTTGGCCTGGAAAATACTCCTTTGCCGCCTCATGTTGTCTATCTTTCTATTTGTATTTTTGGGTAGGCTAGTTAAGTTTCTTGACCTTGGAGAGGTGGCCCTCTGTGGGAGACGTCCTATGTGTCCCAGCAGTACACTCCTCTCTTGTCACCCAAGGGCGAGGGTCCGGCCGGTCCCAGTGTAGGGTCTGGCCTGTGTTTGTGGATTCCTTCCATAGGCTGTGGGATTGTTTTCTTATTTCTGGTATCTGCCCCTGGTGGATGAGGCTGGACTAGAGGCTTATGCAGGTGTCCTGGCAGGAGGAGCTGGTGTCTGCCCACTGCTGGGTGAAGCTTGGTCCTGGACCTCTGGTGGGTAGGGTCTTGTCTAGAGGCTTTTTGGTCTTAGGAGGTAAGCTGATGGGTGGGGCTGTGTTCCCACTCAGTATGTTGTTTGGTCTGAGGCTTCCCCATAGGCTGTTGGGTGGGGCTGGGTCTTGGTGCTAATGATTCAATCAAGATGTCAGCCTCCAGGAGAGCTCATGTAGATGAACACTCCTGGGATATCTGCCACCAACTTTTATGTTCCCTGGGTGAGCTACAGCCATCTCCTAATCTCTTGGATATCCCCAGGAGACTTTCCAAAACCAGCAGGCAGGCCTGGCTCAGGTTCCTTTGAAATTACTGCCTCTGCCCTGGACGTGGCACATGTGAGATTCTGTGTACACCTCCCAAGAGAATGAAGTCTCTGTCTCACCCAGTCCCATGGGGCTCCTGGAGCTAAGGCCCACTGACCTTCAAAACCAGATGTCCTGGGATCTCCTCTTCCCAATGCTGGAACCCTGGGCTGGGGAGCCTGACGTGGGGCTTAGAACTCTCACTCCTGTGGGAGGGCGTCTGCAACTTAATTATTCTTCATCTTGTGGGTCGCCTACCTGGGGGGCATGGGGCCCGATTATATTGGGAGCACACCTCTCCTACCATCCTGCTGTGGTTCCCTCTTAATGTTTCCAGTCGAAGAAGAAAGAATTATTCTTATCAGTAGCTTTAGCAAGAATTTTTTGCCTTCTTTCCAAGAACGTAATCATTTTTATCAATAAAAATCTGTAGCAGTCATTTCAGGTACTGACAGATTCCTAAGGTCGTTGGCGTAAAGGGAAGAAGAGTACGTGCTTTGGATACAGATTTGGGTTCACCCCCAGCGCTGTCATTAACTTAGAGGACTCAACCGGGGGCGAGTTGCCGAATCTCTTGGAGAGTCCATTTCCTGATTCAGACCATAGAGCCTCCATTCCTCTGACAGTGGTCTTAAGCTCAAAGAGGCTGAATTTTTCACTTTACAACAGCAGCAGCAACAATACACTAGTTTACAGTGTTTGTATTAGCTTGGCTAGTATATACTCTTCATTTAGATAGAACACTCCATGACAAACTTCACTACAAAAGAGCAAAAAAGTCAGAAGTAAGGGATTTGGGTAGTTTTAAAACATCGTTTCTCATTCAATGAAGTGAGAAAGATATATACTATATCAAGGGATGGTTGTATATGAAGTCAGTTTGCTAATTATTGCTAAGTTTGGCACCAGTGTTTGGGTCTTCCTGCTTCCATTTTAAGTCAACCTCCTCTCTTTTGAAAGTGTTGTCTTTAAACATGTAACTTAATATCATGCCTTATAACTAACTTTATAAGTTAGTCTTTCTGGATCTAGAGTTCTATTTCTTTAAGTGGCATTGCCCATCTTTTTTCTGACTTTATAATTTATAGCCTAATTATTTGAGGGCAGTCTTATCAGATCTTGGAACAGCATCCCTGTATATTCCCCAACATAGCATGTTTGGCAGAGACCAATGAGAATAACCAAGAAAAGCTATTTTTTGGATTTGGTGATTAGGGCATCGTTATTGCTGACTTTACAAGAATGTTTGCATACTTCGAACCTTGTCCCACAGTGAGGATGTTGTACTGTTTGTCTTTCTATGACAAAATATGGTTTTGATGAGAGGATGAGAGGAAGTAGAACACAACTGACTCATAGGTGATTTTGGTTGAAGCAGTTACTGGTTTACCTTCTTTCCTGAAATGTACTAACAGGAGGCTATTCGTGTCCTCTTAGTCTCTGTTCATGGGCCTGTAAAGTAGCTCCCTTCTACAGAAGGTTGGGAACTTAAAGCAAACTCTTCCTTGGTTTATTCTTCAAAGTATTATAAAGCATGGTTAAGTGTATCAAGTAACTAAGTAATATAGTAACTAGTAGTACCATTGAAATTGAGCTTAAGTTTCTCATAAGAAAGAATAGTTCATAGAGAATCCTTGTATCTCTTTGCAGTGATAACCTTGGATTATAGGTATTATATTAATCTCTGATCTCATTACACTCACATGTTATCATAGATAGTTCATCCTTGTTGAAATAAAGTGTACTTTATTGGATAATCTAGTACTACATCAATGGCAATGCAGAGTCCAGTGTTGTTGTATAAATGGATATTAAGTTAATAAATGCAGGGTATGTGGTTTGTATATATTGAAAATGTTTTGCTAAAAAAATTTCTTCGTGTGATAGGTACTACATTTGTTATAAAATTTGCTAAACAAATTTAAACAAGTCCTTAAGTTTCAGAAATATTCCCCCACATTGTTTAAAAATAACACCATATTGTGAGGGATTTGTCACACATCATATTTATATTTTCATTATTAATTCATACTACCATGTCTGATACTTTCATGTCCTTAAATGTTTGGCTTCTGTTTCTTTATTAGAACAGCAACTTCAATATTTCTTGTATCCTTTCTGTAAATTTTAACCTTTAAAATACTGGAAACTGAAAGGAGGTATTTCTTCACACAGGTGCTGATGGGAAGGGTACCTGACAGGGGAGGACGGCCGAATGAAATTGAACCACCACCACCTGAGATGCCTCCTTGGCAGAAGAGACAAGAAGGCGGTGGAAGGGGTGGCTGGGGTGGTGGAGGTGGTGGCAGAGGAGGTGGTGGGGGTGGAAGAGGTGGTTGGGGAGGTGGTGGGGGAGGGGGAGGAGGATGGGGAGGGGGAGGGGGTGGCAGAGGCGGAGGTTTCCAAGGCAGGGGAGATTATGGTGGGAGGGGAGATTATGGTGGAAGAGGGGGCTATGGTGGAAGAGGTGGCTATGGTGGAAGAGGTTATGGAGATCCATATGGAGGTGGTGGTGGATATAGAAGATATTAAAAACTACAGAATGTAGATAGCAGTGCTTACTTCTTGATAGACACATTAGACATAGTGTTCTAAACAACTACTTGAATGTCATCTTTGAAATAACCACCATGTTAGACTCCCTGATGATACCATTCTTGAATTGGGTTTAATATGTAAAGAGCATTGTTTTATACTATTTGATCTCTTCGAGTGATGAATTTTTCCATATTCTGTGTACCCTGGAGCATGTTATGTCTTTTTAAAAAACAAAAGCAAAAATTATTTTTAAAAATGTAAATATATTATTACCATCAGACTGGGAAAATGAAAAGTATTTTATTGTCATTGACTGAATTTAGATTGTTACCTGTATTTTATTCAGGTTTGAGACACATACATGACCCCACTTATAATGGAAAGGAATATAGACTATTGCCTCATCTGTATTCCTGTGGCTGTGTTTTGTATTTGTTAATTCTACTTTACAAAATAGGGAAGGGGACTGTTAGTTGTGTTCAGTAGGTGGTTGTCATGACTTGTTTTTTTCTTTTATATGAGCAATTCCTCTGGCCAGGTTTCTGTTAAAGTTCCATTAATTGAAGCCCAAGTCTACTTTTTGCAATGCATATTTGATTTATTTTCCAACTGGATTTGAAATCTCTGTGATTTTGTTTGACAGAGCAGAATTAAAGATCGAGGTCAGAATTACTTTAAAGGGACAAAGACATGTACTAATTTTACATGACGTTGTGAAAAATATTTCTGAAAATTGGTTTCTTTATCATTTGTGCCATCACTTTAGGTATCTGAATATTAAAAGGCAGGCTGAGCTGTGTTAGGACATGTATTTCCAGTTTCAGTAGATCAGAGGCAGGGCCAGGGCATCCCTTGGTAATTCTGATTCACAGCTAGATTTGGGAAACAGAGGTTCGGGAATGATTAAATGTGGTTTGGTGGCTGGAGCTGTCAAAGGCTTGGGTGTCAGGAGTTGTGAATTCTCATCATGGCACTAGCGCAGGGGTGCTGTGGGCCAAAATGACGTTAGCTCCCAAGGGTTGACTTGTCCTTATTTATCAGTTGAGGAATGTGATACTTGTACCCTTTTCAGGTTGTTTTATAATTTTATGAAGACCTAAGTACAAGTCCAACTTTTGGAGAATTTATAGAGACTTGTTGTAAATAGTTTAAGAGGTGGCCCAAGTAATGCCTTTTTCTCTTACTGTAAAGAGAGAAAAAGATATAGTCACACAAATTTTTTCAATCCTACTATAAAACCTGTAGGCTTCTGGTCATTTGTGCGTAACAACTTTCTTTGGTCTAATCAACTCAACAAATAGAAAGCTGAGTACCAGAGGACAAGTGGTATTTGATATTTAGCAGTGTTACTCATGTTTTGTTTTGTTTTACTTTACAGTAAACCCCGTGGTAAAATCTAAAATACTGTTAAAACCTTAAATATTGTGTATACTGCAGTCTTAGTCATGTATTTTTTCAAGCTAACCTTTCAAAGAAGTTTGTTCAGGGTAGAAAAACAAATTTTTTCAGTTATTTGTAAACTTAAATTTTTTTCTAATGTTTATATTTAATGAAGAAATTTAATTTTATTTGTGATAGTTGAAGAAAAAGGTTTTCCATAATTAAAGGAACACTTATCAGTAGCTATGGACTCTGAAAAATAAATAATTAAAAAAAAATAAGCAAAGACCACAGGAGTAAAATATTTCAAGAGTTATTGGTTAAAATATTCATTTAAAACCTGTACATTTCTGCTTCATTTCTTTTAGGGAGCTTTAGTTGCTGCTGCAGGAGGAGTTTCCAACTACTTTTAGCTGCTTTTATCACTAAAGGCTTATGGCAAATAATGGTAGAATTATTAGTTTATTAATTTCTGTAAGATTTCTTTGTACCTTCATGGGCTATCTGCTGTAAATCTTATCCAAGTTTAGCACTTGTTCCTGGAATCCTGTTGGTGCTGGAACCACTCTTATTTACATATTCCTGTAAACTTCACTTGAATGAAAAGCTGAGTGGTGTAGACCCTAGTATCTTACTGTTTCCTGTGAGATAGGATCTTCATGATAATCTTTCAGTAAAAATTTCTTTTGTAGAAGTTTGCTAAGCAGTATCTACAACAGCAGGAAGGCAGTTTGGGGCCTTACTGTGAAAATGCTTTACAAGTTGTGTGCAGGACAAGTGGAGAGTATGATGAATGGCACTTCACTCTTCACTGTTTCCTGAAAGCTAACTCCTCTTTCTGTACCACCTCTGCATTCTTTTTTGCCTGGTTCTCAGTTTTATTTCTTCTTGCTACCTCTTTTTCCCTCCTCTTTTTTTCTCCCTGCCTTGGTCTATCCTGTGGTATCTAATAGCACCTATAGACATGACCTTACTGGAGTTTTGGATTAAAGGAGTAAACTCTTATCTGGACATACGTTCGTCCATACATAATCACCACACCATTACACGTAAGCGCTCAGTAAAAAGAAGGGATCAGGTGTTTCCTTTTAACCTCTTCCCTTGTGTTCTGCGTATCAGGGAAATCTTGCCTCCCTAAACAGAAAAAAACAAAACAAAACAAAACTTTAAACTGGAAACATTTAATTGCCTGTATATACGTCAAAAGCAGGTATGATAACCCAAGAAAGATTCGTGATAGAGAATGTTCTGAGCAGCGACACTTATCTGTACCTTGGAAGGAACACAGGGTAGAGATGTTTGGAGTGGGAATTGGGGATGAAAGAGAGGAGGTAATTTAATCTCTCCTTCAGGGCCAAGTTGTCAGTGTGACTTTATTATTTTGTATGAAGTATTATGAAATGCCAAAATGATAAATACACCACATCCAAGTGTACCAGAATGCATTCCACGGTGGAATATGAATGATTAAAATCCTCCCCCTCCCCAAAATTGATCTAGTTAAACAGAAGCTGGCTGGGGATTAAGGAAAAATCATGGCTGTCTCTAAACACTGTGTGACTAGATAATCATGAGCACAAATGAATTGCTCTGGGTGCTCTGTACTTTGGATTCAACCATCCTCTACCACTTCCACGCACAGCTTCAGAGTTTCTCTTTACTTGCCAGTTGTCTTAGAACTGTGGAATTAAAGATGAAAGCCACAGAAAAATGACCACCTCACATTTACCTCCTTCAGTGTTAAGTATTTATAGACAATATTTGGGGATCACTGTACGTCATTATGTAGTAAGATGGGAAAAGGCTGAATATTTCTGTACTTCTACTTCATGTTATAAAAAGATAAAAATGTACACTGACTAACTAGTTGCTTTGCTTTTCCTTTCAGGAAAATTCTGGTTAAGAGAATTAGGGAGTGTTCTTAGCTGTCAACTATAGTAAAAATTCAGGTAAAGCTTCTACATATTCATGAACTAGAAGAAACAAGACACCTATGTTGTGGGGATTCTGATGTCTTTTATCATATAAATATTACACAATGAAAACTTACATTTAGTATAAAAAAAAACACCTTTACAATCTGTACATTTGTTTTTTCCTTGCAGTTCTTTTACATTATACATCCTTAAACAGAAATTCACAAATGACCGGTAAAACTGCAAATGAATTACCAAAGAAAATGAGAAGTGACATTGCTGTTAACAAAACAAGATTTGTCCTTGTTTTGGCAGATAAGTGTGTCCAAACTTATTTCAAGTCAGTAGAAGCCACACAAGTTTGTATCCTGGGCTTGACAAACCAAAAATTGGTTTCAGATTATTTCTGTAGATTTCACTAATCCCAAGTAGCTCAGAGCAAACAATGTTAATTTATACATTATGCTGCTTTGATCCCTGCTAGACTGTAAAAACCTGTGCTGAAACTATTGCTTCGTATCCATTTCAGGGATAAATTCTGAAATGCTTGAGACCTTCTGGCCATATTAATTAGGCTAACTAAGGGTACTGTGACTTTTCTAATTCCTACAGATTACAAGTTACTTATACAGAAATGAACCTGGGCTCTGTATTTTGGAGGGTAAGAAGAATGAAAAGAATTTAATTGGGTTACATAACTATGCTTAACGACATTGATCTGTACCACTGTTCATGTATGGCAGAGGACAAGGAGAGGTGACGAATATGAATTTTAAAGATTATTATAAATTCATGTTTGTTCCACATACGGTAAGTAGAAAGTACTTCCTATAAGGCTGTATGCCAGGTGGTGGCCTAAGCAGCCCTGCCGTGGGGATTTTTGAGTTTGGTTTAGAAAAGGATAAATGTCTGTATAAAGTGATTCTTTAAAACACTAACTGAAAGCTAGTCACTGGTTTTCTCATTAAAGCTCAGTACAAGGAGTTCTGCAAATGGGAGCTGGTCTTTCATCAAAGAAACTTCCTAAATGGTCTGAATCCTCCAAGGAAGCTATTATTTGTATATACAATTTGCTTCTGATTAAGACTTGGTGTTGGCTTTAGGTTTGGAACTTTTAGTTGTTGAGATTATATTCTTGGCAGTTGGTCAATCTGTGTTTGAATTTTAAGTCAGCTTGGTATCAGGGTTTTCAAGCTTGGAAGGTAAGTTCCCCTGAAAAGAAAATGATCATATGGAATTTTTTTTTTTTTTTAGAGAGAAAAAGAATCTGACAAGGAAGTTTGTAAATAGTTGCCCAGATAATTAAAAAAAAGCCCATTTATCATTAACCTTCATTAATAGAAAACTCATAGTTGTGAGTTTGCCAAACAATACAATTAACATTGTGAGCAATTTCTTCATCTTGTACCATTACTTAACTTTGCAAATTTGTGTATGTGACCAAAAGCCGCTTTAATTTGCTTCCACACTTAGGAAGGAGGAAACAGAATTCCAAGCCACATGCATGTCTGATATTGTATATAAATAATATATACATATGTACACTGTCAGCTATTATTGAAGACTGATCCAATTAGCTTATTTCTAAATAGTATTAATAGTGAAGACAGTACAGTAGCACAAATTCAGTTCAAAAATAGTTACTTCAAAAAACATAAGGATGGTATGTGAGAGTTAAACTTTTTAAAAAGCCATAAATTCTTAATTCTGTCCACTTGTACATCAAAGGGACAAGTATGTTTGCATTCCTTTTACTTTTTAGCTAATTAGCCAGCCATGTATGAGATAGTAATAGCCACATTTCTAGCTATTTTATTTGGTTACTTAGTTTATGACTGTGAGATTAAAACTATTGAGTTTTAATTGGATGATGTTTAACTGCCCCCCCCCCAATTTGTGGCTACATCTCTAGAAGTTCACCTCTAGTTAGATGCCCTCGTGTGTATGAACGTAGTGAGGGAGGAGGAGAAAAGGCATACTGTTTAGATCTGAGGTAGTGAAGTGGGAACCAGATTTGTAAAGACTGCTGAAATATACAGGAAGCAGTTCTACTTTTGGAATGTGGGTATTTTTCCATTATAAGCAAGCTTTGGATGGAACAAAGTAAATGCCAAGTTCACAAAAAACAGGAAGGAAGGAAGGAAGGAAATTCATTTTCCAGGGATTTTAGTTCTAAGGAAGCAGCAGCCAGGCAGGCCACATAGAAGACGCTTCCCAGTCAGAAAACTATAGTCATGTTTTTATCATGCTTTTGATACTAGTCCTAGGGAGGAAAAAAAGTTTGTGGTATGAATGGCAAAAGTTCTGCATTCTTCAGGTTTCCTCCCCTTTGATTCAACTGATTGGAAGAGAAAACAATACCGCACAGTAGGAATCTTTAAGGTAAAAAAATGAGTAACCACCTTTCTTCTTTAAAAGTACCCTTTTTAAAGCCAATCTAAGGTCCCCCTGGTCTCTGTGCTAACAGGTTTAGGAAATGAGATCTCCAGTGTCCTCATCTACAGGTTGTGCTGCTTGGGCTTCGGAGCTAAGAACAGTCACCCTGTTCCATCTGAGCCAAGACATGATTGCTTCTTGCAAGCTGGAGGGTTTCTATCTTCTTCTGTGCATATTTCAGTTGGATCTTTAAAGCATTATTATCTGCTTTCAGGGTATTTATTTCCTAAAAGGAAAAGAGAATGAAGTATGTTAATAAAGCAGCAATGAATGGCAAATCAGTTATAATATTGGGAATACTACACTTGATTGGCATCTATTCACTGTGGCTGAGAATTAAAAATTATTTTCAAGGCAGTTATTTTGCCCTGAATAGAAGATAACACGTTAAATATCAAATAAGCATGTGTAAACAGCAGTTAGTTTTGTTATTATATCAAAGATGTGAGTGGCTTGCAGAGTAAACCATTCCTGGGCAATCAATAGGTGGATAAGGAGAAAAATCTTTGAGTGTTGTATAACAGACCCAAACTTGGCAGAAATAAGAGTCTGGTCAGGTCTGACGTACGAGAACTGTAATAAAGTGACATTATAGTTCATAATAGTTCATGTGAGCTATTGTATGTATTATATATTACATATTTTCTCCCAAGAACCATTGAAAACTGATGGATGCTTGATCAAGGTAAGAATTTTATCTTATCCCCTTAAACTGGAATTTAGTTATGTAATTTGCAGTGATTTAGTTACAGACAGCTGTTGATTTCCCGTCTTTTTTAATTGAAATATATTTGACATAATATTGTGTAAATTTAAGGTATACACATTAATTTGATACACTATGTGATTGCAGTTATAGTGATAATTAGCACCTCCTTTCTTTGTAGTAGCTGGAATAAGTTCTAGTCTCTTAGCAAGCTTGATGATTTTAATATTGTCTGTATTCACTGTACTGTGCATTATATCTTTGGGGCTTATTTATTTTACCACTCATAAATTTGTACCCTTAAACATCTTTCCTGTTCCCCCACCTCCTCATCCCCTGGTAACCACCATTTTATTTTCTGTTCTTTAAAGTCTGGCATTTAAAAATTTCATATATTATATAGTACTTGTCTTTTTCTGTCTGACTTGTCTCACTTAGCATAATGTCCTCAAGGTCTTTCTCATGGCTGAGTAATACTCCATTGTATGTATGTATCACATTTGCTTTTTTCATCCATTCATCTATCCTTGGACACTTAGGTTGCTTCTGTATCTTGTCTATTGGAAATAATGCTGCAATGAACATGAGTGTGTATGTATCTTTTTGAGTTAAGTGTTTTCATTTTCTTAAGATAAATACTTAAGTCAACTTGCTGGATCATATTCTATTTTTAATTTTTTTGAGGAACCTCAATACCGTTTTCCATAGTGGCTGCTCCAGTTTTCATCTCCATCAGCAGGGCACGAGCATTCTCTTTTCTGTGCATCCTCACCAGCACTTGTGATTACCTGTCTTCTCAAAGACAGCCATTCTGACAGGTGTTAAGATATCTCATCGTGGTTTTGATTTGCATTTTTCTGATAATTAGTGATGTTGAGCGTCTTTTCATGTACTTCTTGGGCACTTGTATGTTTTCTTCAGAAAAAATGTCTGTTTAGTTATTTTTTTATCAGTTTTTTTGTTATTGAGTTGTATGAGTTCTTTATATATTTTAAATATTAACTCCTTATTGGATAAATAATTTGCAAATATTTTCTCCCATTCAGTAGGCTGCCTTTTTGCTTTGTTGATGGTTTCCTTTGCTGTGCAAAGGCTTTTTAGTTAATGTAGTCCCATTTGTTGATTTTTGCTTTTGTTGTTTGTGCTTTTGGTGTCATACCAAAAATATATTGACAAAGACTAATGACAAGGAGCTTCTCCGCTAAGTTTTCTTCTAGGAGGTGTATAGTATCAGGTCTCGTGTTTAACTCTTTGATCCATTTGAGTTGATTTTTATGAGTGGTGTGAGATGGGGCCAGATTTCATTGCTCTGCATGTGCTTATCCATTTTCCCCACACCATTTGTGAAGAGACCAGCCTTTCTGCCTTGGGTGCACTTGGCTCCCCTGTTGAATAGCTGGCCATACGTGCAGGGTTAAATTCTGGGCTCTTTTCTGTTCCATTGGTCTGTTTTTGTGCCAGTACCATGCTGTTTTTGTTACTATAGCTTTGTGTATGATTTGAAATTAGGAAGTGTGCCTCCTGCTTTGTTCTTCTGCATCAGGATTACTTTGGCTAGTCAGGGTCTTTTGTGGTTCCTTACAAATTTTAGGATTTTTTTTTCCTACTACTGTAAAGAATTCCATTAGTATTTTGATGAGGATTGCACTGAATCTATAGATGACTTTGGGTAATATGGACATTTTAACAGAATTAGTTCTTTTGATCCATGAACACAGGACGTCTTTTCGTTTGTTCGTTGTCTTTGATTTCTTTCTGCAGTCTTGCAGTCTTCATTGTACAAATCTTTCATTCCCTTGATTAAATTTATTCCTAAGTATTGTATTGTTTTTGATGCTATTGTGAATGGAACAGTTTTCTTTCTTTTCCAAAAGTTTTATCCTTAGTGTATAGAAATGCAACTGATTTCTGTAAGTTGATTTTGTATCCCTGCAGCTTAACTGAAAATGTGTATTAGTTTTGACAGTTTTTTGTTTAGTCTCTATATAGGACTCATCTGCAAATAGTGAGTTTTGCTACTTTTTTCCTGACTTCGATGCTTTTTACCTTCTTGTCTTGCTTAATCGCCCTAGCTAAGACTTCAGTACTATATTAAATAAGAGTGGTGAGAGTGGGTGAGAGATCTAGGAAGAAAAGCTTTGACATTTTCTCCATTGAGTATAATGTTAGCTATGGACTTGCCATATATGGCCCTTATTATATTGAGGAATATTCCTTCTGTACCCAATCTGAGAAGGATTTGTATCTTGAAAGGATGCTGTATTTTGTCAAATGCTTTTCCTGCATCTGTTGAAGATGATCACATGATTTTTATCTTTCATATTACCAGTGTCATTTATTACATTTATTGATTTGCATATGTTGAATTGTCTTTATATCCTAAGGATAAACCTCATTTTTCATGGGGTATAAAATCCTTTTAATGTGTTTTTTTTTTTTTTTTTTGGTGGTGGGGAAGTAATTAGGTTTTATTTATTCTCAGAGGAGGTATTGGGATTGAACCCAGGACCTTGTGTATTCTAAGCATTCACTCTACCACTTGAGTTATACCCTCCCACCTTTTAATGTGTTCTTGAATTCTGTTTGCTAATACTCTGTTGAGAAGTTTTGTGTGGATAGTCGTCAGTGCTGTTGGTCTATAGTTTGCTTTTCTTGTAGTGTCCTTTTCTAGCTTTGGTATCAGGGTAATGCTGCCCTCATAGAATGAGTTTGGAAGTATACCCTCAATTTGGGGGAAGACTTAAAGAAGGACTGGTGTTAATTCTTTTAGTGTTTGGTAGAATTTACCAGTGAAGCCTGGGGTTTTCTGTGTTGGGAAGTTATTGATTACTGATTCAGTGTCTTTGCTTGTTATTGGTCTGATTCAGTCTTGGTAGGTTGTGTGTTTCTAGAAATTTATCTATTTCTTCTTGGTGCGCTATAATTTGTTGGCTATATGCCAACAATTACTTGTAATAGTCTCGTATGGCCCTATGTGTTTGTGTAGTAACAGTTGTAATGCCTTCTTTTCGTATTTCTAATTTTATGCATTTGAGCCTTCTCTCATTTTTTCTTGGTCTGAATAAAGTTTGTCAATTTTATCTTCTTGAAGAACCAGCTTTTAGTTTTGTCAGTCCTTTCTATTTTCCCCTGGTCTCTATTTCCTTTGATCTTTATTATTTCCTTCCTTCTGCTAACTTTGGGCTTAGTTTTTTTCTGGTTCCGTGAGAAGTAAAGTGAGTTTACTTATTTGAGATCTTTCTAGTTTTTTAATATATGCAATTATCACCATAAACTTTCCTCTCAGAAGTGCTTTGTCTGCATCCCATAAGTTTGATATGCTGTATTTCCATTTTCATTTGTTTCAAGATATTTTATGTCCCTTTTGATTTCTTCTTTGACACATTTCTTTGGTTGTTCAGAAGCATGAGTAATTTCTACATATTTGTAGATTTCCCAGCTTTCCTTTTGTTGCTTTCTAGTTTCATACCACTGTGGTCAGAAAAGATAGTTGGTATGATTTCACTGTTCTTAAAATTTGCTGAGATTTCTTTTGTGCTCTATCATATGATCTTCCCTGGAAAGTGTTCCATGTGCACTCAAGAAGAATGTGTATTTTGCTGCTGTTGAAGGGAGTGTTCTATGTATGTCTGTTAAGTCTATTTGTTACAGAATATGGTTCAGATCCAACATTTCCTTGCTAATTTTCTGTCTGGATGATCTATCCATTGCTGACTGGAGTATTGAAGTCCCCTACGAATATTGTATTTTCTGTTTTTCTCTTTAGATCTGTTGCTTAATATATTTCAGTGCTCCAGTGCTGGGTGCATGTATATTTATGACTATTATATCTTCTTGCTGTACTGACCCTTTTATCTTTACATACTGACCTCTGTCTCTTATCATTTTTGGCTTGAAATCTATTTTGTCTGATTAAGTATGGCTATGCCTGCTTTCTTTTGGTCTCCATTTGCATGGAATATCCTCATTCCCTTCACTTTGAGCTTGTGTGTCTTTAGAGTTGAAATCACTTTCCTGTAGGCAGCATGTATCTATCCAGCCACTCTTTTTTGGTAAATTCAGTTGATTTATATTTAGAGTGATTATTGATATGTAAGGACTCACTACTGCCATCTTATTTGCCTTCTGGTGGTTTTGTATCTCCATTGTTTCTCTTCCCCTGTTTGTTTACTTTTATAAAGTGGTGGTTTTCATGGTGGTTTGTTCAGTAGCCCCCTTTATGTTTCATGACTGTTGATTTTTGCTTTGTTTACCATGTGGCTTACATCAGAGGTAGATAAATTTTTTTATGCTGTTAACACCTTATCCTTTGTTTACCTATAAAAAGGCTCCATCCTTCTACATTTTTGATGTCACAAACTTACTTTTTATGCTGTGAATTTTTGAGAAATTATAGTTATGTATAAAGGCTTAAGGAAAGAAGCATTAAAAATAATTTAAGTGGTTAATACACCATTCTAATAGAGAGTTACAGTTTTCTAATTCTGCTACTTTTTAACCTTTGCTATAGTATAGTGTACTTCAATTTCTTTTGTGTCACTAATTAGCATCTTTTCTTTTTAGCTTGAAGAACTCCTTTCAGCATTTCTTGCAAGTGGCTCTCATGGTGGAGAACTCCCTCAGTTTTTTGTTTAGGAAGCCTTTATGTCCCCCTTCATATCTGAAGGATAATTTTGCTGGATAAAGTATTCTTGGTTGGCAGTTTTTATCTTTTAACACTTAGAATGTGTCATTCCATTCTCTCCTGGCTTGTGGAGTTTCTGCTGAGAAAGTTCCTTCATAGGTCCCTCCTCCCCCCAGCTGCCTTTAACATTCTTTATCATTAACTTTTGACAGTTTCATTATAATGTGTCTTGGGAGTTCTTTTTGCATTAAGATAATAGGGTGTTCTGGTATCTTCTTAGTCTTGTATGTCTAATTTCTTCCCTAGCTTTGGGAAGTTCTCAGCTATTTTTCCTCTAAATATGCTCTCTGCCCTCTTCTCATCTCTCTCTGGTAGACCAGTCATTACTATATTTGTCTTTCTCATCATAGCTGATAGCTTTTCGAGGGTTTTTTCAGTATTTAAAAATCTTAGTGCTCCTTTTCTAAGTCACTTCTAAATTCCTGTCCTCTACTTGCTGATTTGATCTGATCTGCCCTCTTGTCTAATAAGCTCTTTAATGCATTCTTCTCATTCATTGAATCCTTCAGCTGCAGAATTTGGTTCTTTTTTAAAATTTCAGTCTCTTTGGTAAATAACTCCTTCTGGTCACTAATTTTATTCCTGAGTTCACTGAACTGTCTTTTTGAGTTTCCTTGTAGCTTACTGAATCCTTTGTAACAGCTATTTTGAATTCTTTTATCAGTTAGATTGCAATATTCTGGGCCTTTTGAGTTTGGTGGCTGGAGAATTACCGTTTTCTTTTTGTGATTCTGTATTACCATGATTTTCACAGTGTTTGACAGAATGTGCCTCTGCTGTCATATTTGAAGTAGCACTGCTTCTTTCTCTGTTGAACTGTAACAGTCAAAGTAAACAATTATCTGGCAATTAGAAGCCTTTCTTTTGTTTTCCAGAAGGTGGCACATACTGTAGCTTGTTTTTTGGTTTCTCTACCTGAACTGGCCCCAGGGCCGCCCCCGGGAGTGCATGTGAAAAAAGCCGGCAGCAGAGTGGGGTAGCTGTGGGCTCTGTATGCTCACGGCACAGAAGGGTGCTCCCAGCCGTCTGCTGGCAGGCCTCCTGCTGAATGAAGTCCTAAAGCAGACAGACAGCAAGGAACACGTTCCTTCCGTGCCTTTTGTCACGCTTGTCAGCCTCTTTCCTCGTCATGGAGGTCCCTCCTCAGAAATCTGGGTGCCCTGCAGTCCACACAGCTGGGTGGTTAAGTTGCTCACTGCTTTCCACCTCTTCTGTGGGGAAGGAGTTCTTCCTTTTCCTCTCCCTCCAAACTCGTATTTATCTTGCTTTGATGGTGTGTCTGATTTTACTGGCTGGCTGGACCTCCACAGATTCTCTTGTGTGTCCCCTGCCCTGTTTTGCATTCTCCACTTTCAGTTTTCTCCTGACAGCAGCATGTTAGGGCAGGCTCACCAACTTCCCTTGCATCCACAGCCCTCCCTGAGGTTCTGTGCACCTATTTTGTGAAGCACAGGTAGGTGGACATCTCCTGGTGTGATGTGCAAAGACATTTTTGTTTATGAATGTGCAATTAGCTGTAAACACAAGGGGAAAGGAAAAAAAGGAGCGACTCAGGCCACCATAATGCTGATGTCCCTCGTCTTCAGACTTTGAACCTTGTGTTCTTACCTTGTACCATAAAGATTACTCCCCCCAAAATATGTGGGTAATTTGTAATACACTGAGTTGTTTTTCACTGTAAATCACCTAGATAGCTGTCTGTTAGCTACTATGTAATTTGCTATGGGCAGGGTTACATGGTAAGAGAGGTAGAAAATGTCATATAATACGTGAAACTGTTTTGCATTTTCTTTTGTCCTTTGCTGGTTTAGAGGTACATACACACTTAAAATAAGCTGTAATATTAATATTTATAGTATCAATATAAATATTACATTTTAAATACTGATTTAACTAGATAATGAATTACAGACAGACAAGTTGTAAGGTGTTTACGTAACAGGAGAGTGGGACTTGTTCCTCTAAAACATGCAGAGTGAGTTCTGGTCCTTAGGTGCCAATGACAAGGGTTAGAGTAAAGAAGGTTTAGCAGCTCTGGTATTACTGGATAGGAATTATTCTGGACCAAACTCCCTCATCTGAAATCTTTCTACCACCCGCTTCTTGCAGCAAGAAGACACTGTTGCCAAACTACATTGCTCCTTTTCACTGGCAGGTAGAGCTGAAGCCAACCATAGTGAGTGTGGACTCCTGGCCCTGTGTTTTACAGAGGACCAAACAGGTCACAGATCTGAGATATTTCCTTCATTATTCTTAAAACTTGATTCTGGCTGTTTCTACCCCTAAAGAGAGTTTAACTCTTATTTTGCCACTTTCTGATTGACTTGATTCTTAAAGCACATCTTAAGTACCCTCTCCCTCGTAGTTTTGTTTTCATCCAGGTAATCTGTTCTTTTCTCAGATGTTCCTCCTAATATTATGTGCTTTGTTCTAAGCACCAAAACAGGAGTTTGACATAAGTTAGGTAATATATATCTTCAGTTCCTGGGGGTCTAACAGGGAAGGTGTGGGACTGAGGATGAGGCACAGAATTCTGAGACCCTCTTGGGCAGTCTGACTATGTAGTACGTAGAGTTACATACGGAATTCTAGCCAGTTGGTTTTGTGTTTTTTTGTACTGATGGCCTCCAAAAACACATTGCCAATCCTGATGTTTTGGGGAAAAAGGCAGACAGGCATCGTTACCTTTTAATAATGTATCCTTGCTTCCCTATGTCTAAAATGACTAAGTTACCTGTCTTTGGTAAGAAACTACTGTCCCATGACATGAGGTCAGTCTAAACCAGCTCTCACTCTGAGCTTTAAACAAAAAGAGGTACATTAGTGACTGAGCCCACAGAATTGAGTACCTCAACAGCTGCCCATTGTCCTATTTCCTACTTTGCTTTCTTTCCTTCTTTTAACCTTAATATCCCCAAGCTCTTCCTGTTCTTGATAAAACTGATTTTGTCTTCTCTCTTGCCTCTGTTAGGCTCACAGTGTCCTCATTATCAGGTACCTAACAGAAAAAGCAACTCCTGGTACCACAGTTGTTACCTTTAATAGATTATATTGTTGTATATATTCAACTGTGCATTTGCCAGCTACTGATGAATAAGCTATTCTTATATATAGATCAGCACATTCCCTGATGTTCTAGAAGTGTTCTCTCATTTACGTTAAGAGGGAGGCTTTTCCTGCGGTGAGCTACATGCGCTTCCTTTTTGATAGCATCCTGGTCACCTCCCTTTTAGGGAGATGCTCAGGCAACCGGGAAGGCCCCAAAACATAACCCTGATGAATAGTTTAACAAAGACCTCTAGGGAGGGAGGACTTAGGCAACTTGCTTTTAACTTACTTCTAGAAAAAAGGGTGTGGTGTCAGCACTGTAAAGCTGATCAATAGGCACTGGGCCCTGGTGCCAACATTTAGAGACTAGCTTTATGGCAGTAGGGAGCCCTGTGTATCCTGTTCTACTTATGTAATTTCAGTCAGGGCCTCCACTGGTTTCTTTGAGACAAAGCAGAATCCTTTCTTTTCCTTTTGCTCTCCCCTCCACCTTTACCCTGCTAGTAATCAACGTGGTCTGAATCTTCAGTTTTTCCCAGGTTCAGCCTCGCTGTTTTCAGAGTCTGAAAAAAAGGAAAAGGAAGGTACCTGTTCCAGCTCTTGGTAGGTCGGGAGTCTGAGGTGATGGAGCTCCTCCTTTGATTTTATGAGGGATTCTTTATTCTCCCACTTGACGAAAGCCCGCTTTCTGACCAGGACTGGGCTGGGACATGGAGATGTAGGGCTGGGCAGCACATACAGTGTGTCCTGGGCTGTCTTCCTTGGGGAAGACAGCACGAAGTGACCAGAAGGACCCTCGCCGCCAAGCCAAGACGGTGATTCGGTCTGGGTGGCCTTATGTGCGACAGTCCTCCTCAGCCGCACAGAAATCTTCTGTGAGGACACTCCCATGAGCATGATGGTCCGATCCTTACTCTCCTCACTGTGTTCTACTGCCTCCCCGTTAGGGAATGTGAACGCGCCTTCCTCGGGTGCTGTAGAAGACATGTGACATGTTAGTAGTCTGGCTCTAGACATACAGGAAGTGGCAGGAAAAGTTCCAGGAGACCACAGCATTGTGTCGGAAGAGGTGTAATTTTCAAGAAGGGAAAAGTAGATGAATATAGTTACAGTAAGATTGAGAAAAATGATAATGGGCTAAAAAGAATCCTTAGAAGTTCTGATTTGATGAACAGGTGCCATCCCAGAGAAGAGTTATTAACAAAGAGGTGGACGCACTCTGGATGACAGTGATGCCCTTGCAGGCAGACCTGGGCTTACAGCACTTCTGGAACGGTTTTCCCTTGGTGCCCATGCTACGCCCACATTAACCTGCCCGTCAGTCTACTTCCAAGCTCGAGGACTGGGGAGAAGTGGCCTGGAGAAGGAAGTCTCTAGGTGCAGCCCCTTTCTGGGCTTCATGCTGTTCTCAGCCACCTTTCTCCCAAGAAGTCTGCATTGTGTGTGACAGAATTTTGTGGCATCTGAGGGTGACGTGTAACTCTTAAAATAGAGGGTGCATCACACACAGGTGTGTCTTCCACAAGGGTGTTTGTGGTGGTTTCTATTACGAGTGGGAAGAAGGTGATCTTCCCCTGTGAAAACTGTATTCTTCCCACCTCACTTTCCAAGATGAATGTTCCTAGTGCCTTCTTACCATGGAGCAGATCTTTGACTCCCAATGAGCAAAGGCTGGACGTTGGCCCCACAGACGTGCTGTTCTCTGTGGGAGCTGCTGAGTTCTTGGCTCGCTTCTTGCACTCGAACACAACCAGATCTTTGCATTGTTTGTGGCAGTTCATCCCGCAGTCTGTGGACAAGATACTTTTGTCAGAAAGTCTTTCTCTTATCCAGGGACTCAAAACCACATTCATGCAGTGCTCTCTAGTCAAACATGCCGGTCCTCTCTTCTGGAGCCAGGACACCTAACATTTCCAGTGAACTGAGCATTCTTCTCACTGAGTCAACCCTGGATCTTACAGCCTTGTCCCAGCCCTTATTGTGAGTCTCAGAATCGCAAGTGGCATCCTGTTATCTTGGAGGGAAGAGGTGGTGTCTTCTGTCATCCTGCACATAGTCCCTGCTCTCAGGAGAGCCTCTGAAGGCGCCTAGCTGTCAGGTCCTATTCTTTCTTTCTTGCAGGAAAAGGTCTTTTCTACTTTATTCCTCAATTTTTCTAGTCACAAAGGAAGGACAATTATGTCCTAGGGCCTCTACTGATAAAAGGAAAGCTGACAAGGGCCTCTGATTATCACTTACCTTCTGTTCCAAAAGTGATTCTGTACCTTTCTTTGGGGACCCATTAATCTACCAGCCATCCCTATTTCTAGGGCAGCCAAGGCAAAGAGAGGCTCTTGTAACAGGAAGCAGCATAACTAGTCACCCAGAGATTCCCGTCTTCCTTGTGGTGGCAGTCCCTCTCGGGGGCTGCTCTAAGGGGCGAGGCATTGGACTTCATGGACACCTGCTCTGGGTAAAACATTACATCTTACAGGAGAGCCCCTAAGACCACACACTGGACGAGGCAGAGCCTTACCTTTACACCGATATCCTTGTTTGATCACTCCCCAGAGCTGTGAGACAAACAGGAGACAGTTAGAATGCACCCCACAGCCTTCATCTACCTGGTGTGAGGCTCGACGTTGACATCCATTCTTTCTTTGCCCTCATTCTACTCTCTACCTCCAGCGGGAGGGAAAACCTATTTATCTCTCCTTAAACTGAAAGCAGGACAAGTGTGTGCTGATCAGAATCAAATGTTACCAAGATTACTACAGTGGATTTATGACCCATGCCTGAAGTGGATGGATCACAGGACAAACAGGCTTCTTGAGACTCCAAACTAAAGGGCAGGTATATAGAACTGTGGGGTCAGACACTGGGTTTAGGAGGAAACTGTTGATATGGGTGGGACAGAGGAGGGGCAGAGCCCAGGTGACTTCTTAAAGGCTGTTCCTTTTGAAGGGGAGAGGGGTAAGGATGTCTCATAGTTCTTTTTTCTAACACTTGGAACAGCGTATGGATATAATGTTTAAAAAGTATATCCCAAATTTAATATTTCCTTACCATTTATCCCAAGCCCTATGCACCAGAAGGAAAAATACATCAGGAAGAAATGGGAAAAGATGAGTCCAAGTAAAACCCTCGGATTTGAGGACTAGGTCACCGTGGCTGCGATGAGTTGATAAAGGTGTGGAGATCTGTGTCTGGCCCAGCCAGTGACACTGTCTCATACCCTCCCCAAGTTTCACCCCAAGGCACTCTAACAACAACTTACAAATCCAGCGCAGTTGTCACAGAAAGTGGGCTTCAGGTAGGTGGTCTCTTGGAAATTGTGAGAAAAGCCCAGGCCCAGCTTGGAGCAGATTGAGCTGGCCCTCATGAAGTAGGCCGTGATCTCGTCTCTGCTGATGAGGCCTTCCCTGCCAGCACGTGACAGAGACAAGGAAGTGAGCGGAGAGAGCAAGGATGGCTTCTCGGCTTAGAAACTCACCTCCTTTTTACCCTTGAGTGGCAGTACAGTACATACTACCTGACAGTGACTTCCATGAGCCCTCCTCTTAATAAGGACACAGGGATAGCATGTAATGAGCAGGTGAGGTGGGTTACTCATACCCACGGTAGTATTTGGCTAAACTGGGTTTTCCTATCTAATTTAACCACTATCCACAAGATTTAAAAAGAACTGATGGAAATGTGTGTTTAGGGAGAGAAATAACCTTATGCTGTGGTTTCTGACTTCAGATGGTACATACTATATAACTGGAACCCACCAGCCAGACATTTGGTTTCACACAGAGAACCAACATAGAACTTAGCTATCCCTGAGAAAAGTAACATGCAAAGTATTCATAAATATTAGTTGTTTCTCATAATCGGTAAGGGCAAAGCAAGAAGGAAGACCAAGCTTATAACTATGCCTAAACTGGCAGAATTATAGGATCTTCAATTCTAAGGTATTTTTTTTTAAAGTATGCATTTTTCATGGCCTTTAACAGTCCAAACAAAAGCCGGACAGGCATTACTTTGATGACCACTCTCTCAGCGCCAGTGCTCATTAAGTGACCACAGCAGCAACACATCCGAGTTTGCAGAGTCTTCTAGTAACACATTCATAAAGCATTCTCACCAGCAGGCTCATAACCACATTTCCTATACACAAACCCTCACCTGTCCTTGTCCATCACACAGAAGGAAAATGGAAAACTCGCAGCAATCTTCTCAAACTCTTCCTGAGAAATGTATCCATCCTGGTCATGATCATAGTTCTTGAAGACAGACTGAAAAAAGGAGTTGTTTTGGTGATTATCAAAGAGAAACCAATCATTTCTCCCTTTAGCCAATGGAACAGCTGGAAAAAGGCCTCTTCTCAGTCTGAGTGAGGGGAACGAGGGAACATGCTCCTTGAACTGCTGCAGAGACGCAGCGGGTCACATCCCACAGCCTCTGGGGGCGGCTAGGCCCTTTCATTTCCGTCTGCAGGTCACTGCCCTCAGCCTGGCTGCTCTGAGCCCTGAGCTCACTGTGCTGAGGGATGCCCCCCCCCCGCCCTTCCTTCAGCGCACAGCTCAGATTGCAGCTTCAGCTCATGGCCCAGTGGGAAGTGCTCCCTACCCGGCTCTTATCCTCTACGAGTTGTTCTGTCATTTGCTGGCTCGTACTCTCCTACTGTTACACTGAATGGTCCACAGGAGAGATGTGGAAATATGAAAGCATATACCCTCAACATTCAGCACAGTGAACTGAATCAAACAGTGCCAAACTTTTCAGTTTTAGATTCTCCTCATCACCCTTACTGGATCCCCAAAGCTTTTCTAACGCCTCTCTGCCCCCAAATCAACCGGCAACCTTTAAATACATGCTCTCTCGCTAGGCCTTTAAGAGGTACGCCTCCCCCCCGTATAAGGCCGAAGTGTGCTGGCAGAAATGTAACTTCTGAACTGTTCTGCCGCCACAATAGGAGAAGTGGTTTCATGTCTCTTCCCTTTGTATTTCTACCACTGTGCGCCCCTCCGCGCACAAACAGAACTAAGCCAGGCAGTGCCTTGTGTTTGCGGAAACACAGGTGTACTTACGTCCACCATCCTCTGGACGTGTTTGCTTATGGTCTTTGGGTCAGGTTTGGGAGATACTCCAGAGGCCCAGTCCACTAGTACTGGTGGCTTTGAAGGTGTTAGTGGCTAAAATGAAATATTCAGAGAAATCCCCGTGACCATAATGCAGTCTTACAACCTACAGCTCTTCCCTCCCCATTGCCTGATAGCTGCAATGGGGACAGCCCTCAGGACGTGTGGCAGCAGGGAGCGGAGCGCCCGCACGTAGCTGAACTCCAGTGCAGCAGCCCTGGCTAACAAGTAGTGTGCCTGACAGTGTGCCAAGAGCTCCTCACGCATTTACCTCCATCTAAGGTAATTTACAGTCCTCCGTACGCCTGGGTTTCAGTTCCCTCACCATTACAGCTTCTGTTGAAGCTACTGACAGAGAGTAAAAGTAGATCATTTAAATTTCCTCTCTGTTCTCTACTTACTATTTAGTAGAGATGTGGATGAAGAGAAAAGTAGCTCAAAGGCAGAAAGACACACACAAAAAAACCCTGAGGCCTAGACAAGCTGAGGTGGAATCGATTCCTAAGTATTTGAGACTTGGTGTAAATTAAAATCTCTTTCAAAAACAAAAGAAGGTCTGATGCCCTCTAATACCCTGAAAATGGAACCTACCAAATCTTTTCAGTGACCATCTTTGATTACAATAGAGACAATGAAATTTAGCCATCTGAACAGAAAAGCTGAGTTTCTTACGTAGAGGAACTCTACCTTTGAGTGCCACTTGTTTTGGGGCTGGGAAGCCTCCCAGGAGACTGTGGATTATTGGTCCTTCAGAAGGAAGATGAACTACTTCACCAGCTGCCAGGGGGGCAGGGCCAAGGTCAGCTGTGAGTCCCTGCTGAGCAGCACCAGGGCTGCACTGTTTTGAGGGCTTCTCAGCACAAGAGGTCAAAAGACCCAGCAAACTGCTGTTTCTGAACCAGATGAATACAGGCTGATACAGCTTTTCTATCTACCAAGCTGGAAATCCTCTGAAGTTAAGCATCTGATTAATACACACATCAGTATTATCAACAAGTCAAGGACGAGAAACAACTGATGTAAGGACACTTCACACTCAGCAGGAGGGAGCGCTCACTCCAGCCTGCGACGCCGTACCCCTGCTCACGTTAGTAAGCCACCGGCTGATCCCACCGCTCCTCCCGACACTCACGGCAGGCAGTTCTTCACTGTCCACATCTTAGTCTATCCCCTCAAGTAGTGTGCAGACTCTTTATGATCAGGAACTATTCCTCGGACATGCTGAACCTTTCCCCATTCCTAGCACACGTTTGAGCACACAGTAGAAACTGAACGAAAGCCCACTCCTTAAGATGAATGACCTTGATGAGCAGCTTGTAAAAAAAAGCACATGTTACACGTGGGAGTCCTAGTATGAAAAACTCACGGGGGCTTTGTGGTTCCTGGGCTCCCGGGCATAGGAAAGCTCGTAGATCTCATCCTCAGTGTAGTAGAGATCTAGGGATAACTGCAGATCAAAGCAGAGCAGAGTTAATCGCTGGGATGCTGTTTGCCTTTCCCAGGGCTGATGTGTTTCTTTCCTGTTCTTCCCCTCCAGTGGTTTACACTTCTAGGCTCTAAGTCATTTGTTTTTAAAAATTCACAGAGTTTGGAGGGTGTGACACCTACTGCTGCAGTATGGGCAAGCATTAGTTCCTTATTAGAGTGTTTTTAAATTCTGGCAAAGTCTCAAGATGCTCTCTTTTAAACTACAGTTTAATGTCTAAGGTCCTATGTAGAGCTTAGGCCAAAGGCCCTGCCTGGTTACATGCTCCACACCTCATGTGTTCTCCCCCAAGCAGATGGATGATCTGAAAGGACAGTCTGCGTGGCCTGATACTATTCAAATTTGATTCCAGCAGCGGAACCCAGTTTAAGTAACAGGTATTATTAAACAATATTAAGAGTTAATGAGTTTCATATATCTTAGAACTATAAAATTTTAGAGGAAAGAGGTCTTAGAAATAATCTTGTTCTTAACCTAGATTCTATGGATGGGCTTCAGGACGCTCAGAACTCAAAAACATATACTATTGAGAATATATGGCTTATGTATATTTTGTGGGGAAGAATGTTCACAGCTTTCATCACAGAATTTGTGATTTAAAAAAGGTCAGATTCAGTGCCTCTCTCCCCAGATGATGACATCTAAGGCCGAGACCTGACAAGGTTGCCTGGCCAATTAGCGAGAGGGCTCAGATTAGACACCAGCTGATACCAAAACAGGGCTGGATCAGAATAATCCTGTGAAGTAGGAAGAGGCAATAGTGATCATTCCATTCTGCCAAAAAAGGTGGGTTAAAAATTGTGTAATTTTAGAACTGAAAGAAGTGAGAAATCATCACGGAGATTAATCCCCATGATTTTACAGAGGAGGAAACAGCTAAGTCCTCACAGGCACACAGCTGGTGAACTACAGAGTCACAGGTCTGGAAGGGAGTTCAGCTGATCTCACCCTGCACCACAAGTGTTCGTCTGCCTGGCTCTGGGAACACGGATCAAAGCCAGTGGTGGCAGGATCCAAATAATGATTTACTTATCTACTTACTCACTCACTGCCTCGTCCTTTTTATGAGAACCCACTGTCTCCATCTCTTACCAAGTCTTGTATTCTCATTTGCTGTCAGCTCCTCCCACAGAGCTTAGGCCTGGCTTTTGCAGGGTGGGGAAACACTCCTGGAAGTGCCAAAGGGCATACTGCTTAAGAGCACAGCCCCGGTGTCCCACCACCTGGTTCTGAGCTGAATAACTTGTGGGCCTCTGGCAAGGTATGTCTTTGTGCCTCAGTTTCCCCATCCATAAAATGGAGGTGATACCAGCGTCCACGGCATGGAGTTTTTATGAGCATTAACTGAGCTGATACTTGATAAGGTGCAGGGATGGATGCCTGGCACACAGAAAGTGCTTAGTGATTTGCCCGCACACAAGCCTTACCGTCAGCAGGTGCACCAAGTCCTTGTTGGCCTCCAAGGGTGGGGCCACCTCTTGCAGCTGGACCAGTTCATTGATATGATTGTAAAGGGCCAGCAGCTTGTGGACATTGACCTTCCCCTCCTCCAGATAGTCAGGCATGGCTTCGTACAGGGAGATGAGGTCCTTGAGGTGCACCCCCAGGATGGGGATCTTGAAGTGGGTGCACTCCCCGTAGGCGCGCCGGTAGTTGTCGTAGTTTCTGCAGGAGGACAGCAGCTCGGTCATCTCACCCAGAACCTACAAAGCAGAAGAGACCCAATCACAGGGAATCCCCCAGGCAGGCTGTGCTGTCTGCAGCAGCCACCTGTTTACTCACGGTTCCTACCATGATCTCACCCCACACCTCATATGTCAGGGGAGGAGCGACGCGACTAAAGGTGCAGAGTATGACTCCCAGATTAAAACTCCAGCTTATGTCAAACGTCACTGAGCACATTTACAAAATGCAAGTTACGCTTTACTTGCTTCTACTACATAAGCAGAAAATTTTACATGAGGTTTCATCTACTGTTTTTATACTAAAATTGTTCTTTTTAAAAACAAATAAGCATCTGATAAAACTTTTAAGGTACAAGAGAATACAGTGTCCCTCTGACCTCTGTCCCCAAGCCATGCAGTCCCCTTCCCTAGTGTCTTCCAAACGCTTCCAGAGATACCACATTGCATCACACTCGAAGGGTGACGCCTGCCCGGCTGCCTGAGGAAGTGTGTGTTTCCAGGACGGCCTTCCGTCGTCCATCGCCTGTTCCTACTCCTTATGCTGGGCCTTAGCTCGATGAGTCTCAAGATGGGCCTCTGTCTATGAAGCAGGCGACATTCCACTCACACACCGAACCCCTAAACAGGGAGACTGAACAGACTAGACCAATTCCCAGCAAAGGACCCGAGAGGGGATGGGGCAGAGGCCTCGGGTTGCTGTGTGTGGGAGCCAGCACCCTGCCTGGACGGGAGGGGGCGCGCTGCTCACCAGCACAGCAAGGGAGCAGCCGGGTCTGCTCTTCTTTTCAAACACACCTGGGTCAAGTCAGCACATGGTTCACAGAACCCCATTCCCCGTGTGTGGTGACCAGCTTTCTCAGAAGCAAAGACAGGAAGGGGAGACTGCCTGCTAATCATGTCACAACACAAAATTACATTTGAAACACTGTGCCAGAAATTCTTTGTCATAAACTTGTGGCCTGAGAAGTACCATTTCTCACTGATGAAGAACTCAAGGTCTCAGAGTGAGCCTCCCGCACTCGCTCGGAGCTGGCAAGAGAGCCTCATCACACACCACTAGCAGCAGTGCGGGTGAGTGTGAAGTATGGAGATGCTCACGAGACGGGGGACCAACCACAAAAGTGAGATTTTTGTTCCACTTAGATGATGCAATAAACCCTGGGGTGACACTTGCTTTAACCTTGGACTTAATTCGCTCTGCAGACCACCCTGAAGGTGAAGCAGCTACAGACAAGGGAGCGTTGCTGTGGGGGACCCCAAGCTTTAGAGGAGCAAGCTAAGCGCCTCTGTCACCTCTGAGACATGGGCAGTCTTCTCTGTTGTTCCGCCTGGTCTCAGCAGAACCATGAGGGGATGATAAGGTGACCAGACCACTGGGAGGGCAGGATGGGGAGGCATCCCCAGACCCCAGCTTTGTGGGGGCAGGGGTGGTTAGTAAGGGACTTCCTGAACGGAGGCTGACACCTGGGAAACGGATGGGACAATGAGGCTTAGACATTTCTCCTGAAGAGTCTCCCAGTGTGCCAGCTCGGGAGGCCTGCTTGGTCCTCTTGTGTGAGATGAAATGCTCAAAGAGCAGCCATTATGGAACCCACAGCATCCATAGCTGCATGTCTGTCTATACTGTATTGTGGCTTATATGAGTTAAGAACAGCCCTACAGCATAAAAGATTAAAGTCCTTTCTGCAAAATCTAACTATTAATGTAGGAAAGTACATAGGACATTTAAGAAAAATACTTCCCAATAAAAACTGCTGCAAACTGAAAAGCTCATTTCCAACTTTCTGGGAAAATCCAATTGTCCAGAATGTCACTAAGAGTTCTGCTTAGCTCAGTTTCTAACGTGTCACTTCATAATCTCACTTGACATGCACACTGAACTATAGTCACTGAACTATGGTCCCTTGCTACAGCAAGGGAGTGGATACTAAAGATGGTGGCTCTGAACACTCAGTGGCATATGAACAGAGGAAAGAGACACACAGTTTCAAATCGCCAGCGGGAATAGGTAGAGTAACACTGAGGCCAGACCGAATCACAGTCACTCTCAGATCTGCGGCGTCCCTGTCCTGGGGGTTTTCCTGGGGGTTGCCTCCTTGGTATCGTGCCTGGTTGACAAGGGATGGCGTGGTTTGGAAGTGCTCTCTGGGTTGCCCCTCAAGGAGGATACACTGACACTGGTCCTAGGAATGCTGCTAAAGGGCCCCAGAGGAGACAGGAGCACTGACCTTATTGATTTCATGCGGGACATGTGAACTTGTCTCCTTGAGCCTGGAGATGGAGCTGTGACACAGCCCTCCTATCACAGCCATCAGCGTATTGAAGTTCTGCAGTTGGTGGAGCTTCTGTGACACAGAAAACAGCAGGGAGCAGAGTCACTGTACATGTCAGTTACATGGGAGCTTAGAGACTGCTGCTTGTCTGTGCTACGAGTCTTCCTGATACTGGCCAAAGGCCAGCGATCAGGTATTGGAATTTTCTATCCATTTCTTCCCTTACGCTTAATTCCAGACCATTAGGTCCCAAACCTAGTAAAGCATCACATCTTCCTCCTTTTGTTGCAGCTGGACCACCCTCCGTGTCAGTGGTTTCTAAGAATCACCCAAAGTTCTTATTTAACACAGATTTCTGGACCCAAGTCCAGATGCTCTCATTCCCTGGATCTGGGGCTGAGCGTAGGGATCCGTGCTTTTAACACACCTTTAGTTAATATTAGAGCAGGTGGCCGATGTCCCACATTTTAAGAAACACTGGCGTGGAACGTCTAGAGCTGGAAAAATACATCATTAAGTGTAATCTTTTATAACATTCACCCCAAAGTAACCAGAATGTTTTATTTCTGAGGGCAATGCCAGTGCTATATAGCACAGTAACTGGGAAGACACGCTAGAATCTCTGTGGAACTTCAAATGTGTTTGTGTTCTCACCAAATGCTTGAACTCTGCCCCTCAAACATTAAACCCCAGGCATTTGACACAACATGGGCTCAAAGACCTAACTCTCGTTGGTCCAGCTCCACAAAAACCCGGGAATGCGCTTCCCTTTGCCACGTGGGCCACATTTGGGAGAGCAGTGTAGGCTGGTAAGCATCTTCTGAAACCCGTTAAAGGTCTGAACAGATCCAAACCTGTACCCTGACCTCGAAGATGGCCTTTACGACCCTCTCCACATCGCCCTGCGTGGGAACTAGGAAAATCACCGTGCCTAGATCTGGGGACAGCTGACGGTGCACAAACTCCACCCCGAGGTTCATGAAGGAAAAGAAGCTCTAATGGGTAGACGAGGCCGGGAGGGGATAATTTCCCTCCTAGGCCAGGCCAGAAGTCTTAATCCAGTCACTCACCTGTGCCACCTGGATGAACTTGATGAAGACCTGAGCCCGGAGCTGCGGGGTGGGGCGGCTGAGAACCATCAGCTGCACCCACTGGGAGACGCCGTTACACAGGGCGATGGACCGCTCCATGGTGGGGTTCTCCTTCACGCAGCTATTCACAAGGTAGTTCTGATAATCGGAGAACTGGGGAAAAAGAAACTCATCAGGACTGCTGCTCCGGTGTTCTGGGAGGTCCGAGGGGCAGATCACCTCTGCTCAGCGGATGGCTAGACTCTGTGATGGGACAGAGGAGCTCTTGGCCCTCTGCTCCCGCGTGTCCTCCACCTGGCTGACAAGAAGGGGAGTGAGGGCATCTTTCTTCCTCTACCCACAGCATGGTCTCTCCATCAGAAGTCATCAGCATAAACAGATGTTACACATACTAGTTAATTCAGTACTGTATTCGAGTAGATACCCATAGTGTCCCTTTTAAATTCCAAAGAGTAGTATTCAAGAAAACTCTCAGGACAAGTTCCAGCTCTGCTGAAGTTAAGGGAAAAGAGACAATCTCACTTCTCTCTCTCCCTCCTGTTTTCTTAACTTAAAAATGGCAGGATAACATCTGCCCTGTTTGGGACATGGAATTGTTAATAAGAACAGACACGATAGCCCGTAAAGGCACCTTAAGTTTTCAAAGTGCTACGTGAGTGTGACTTGGTGCTAACACGATAATTATTAATCTCATGCTGAAACAAGGCTATTTAGATTTCCTTCTGCTCACCAATTTCTGAGCAGAAGCCAAGTGAGTGGAGTACATGACACCTGCTTAGCTATTATGTGGTGACCATACTTCCCCAGCCAGTTAATGGCAATGATTATGGCTGACAATGAAACAGCAGTTGTGAAACAGGAACTGTCCCAGAAGATCACCACATAACCCATGGCCACATAGTTATTGTGGCCCTGACACAATGCTGCTCCAACAGTGTAACTGAGAGGGAGGCGTGGCCCGCTCTGCCCCAGCGCTCCCACCGAAGTGTGTGACGCTGCTCCCCTGCTCTGGCCAGCTCTCCACTTCTGAACGCTCCTCTCTGAGATCACGTGTGACCACGTCACACAGTATAGCCAGCAGAATGTGAGTGGAAATGACATGATGACTTCTGAGAAAAAGATGTAAGAACCAGTGAATGACTGGCTATATTGTCTTTCCACGCTGCAGAGATCATAGAAATTTTTACCAAGATGGAACCCCCCTGTCCGGGTCCTCAAGCACCTGGGATCAGCAGAGGCCCCTGCTGACCTGTGTCAGACGTGTAGCGTGAGGGAAGAATTAACTCTGGCTTTGTTAAGTCACTGAGACTGGGTGGGAAGAGGGTGAGGGGACTGTTATCAGTGTATATACCTTACTCCTGCCTGACCAGTAATACACTGATGAGAAGAATCTCATAATCTAAATAGAATGAGTGCAAATTGACTGAGCCCCATTTCCCTGTGCTGGGATCGCTGATGGGTGGAAAAATATGGAGACCAAATCTGCTCTTTAAGAGAGACATATAAAGCAAACATCTTACTGGTTCTAAGAAAAGTTTCCCCTGATTCATTCCAATGAATACATTGATATACCTCTCCCACCATAAATACAATGTATTGAATCCATTTTTTTAAAAAAGAATTGTCTCAGTACACTTCTTACACCAAGTATTATAATAGTAAGCAGAAAATACTAAATGTCACTCAATTTATAGCAGAAATAAATTTCCCTCCCACCCTACGTTGGAAGAACACTTGTTTGGGGAAACTGTTTGGAACTGCGTAGGAAAAACAAAAAAAATCCCCCCAAAGTCTTCTGCTGTGGGGGACCATGCCATTCAAAAGAAACGAAGATTCACACTGATGTTTCCCTTTGCAGACAGAACCCTGCCTCAACCCTGGGGGAGCACTGGCTGCGAGCCCGTGTTCTACACTGACTCCTCCCTTCCATGCCCCCTGCTCCGAGCAGGGCAGGGAGCAGACGTCCTGCGGGTTGGACAGAACAGCCCTGCCAACTGGGCCCCGTACAGCTCAGATTTCCAGCGTGATAAATGGCTCTCTTCAGTGTCCTTCCTGTGACAGAGGCGGCACTGCCAAAAGGACACTCCCCAGGCGGAGCTTGCCAGTGGGGGCTCGTGGTTCTGTCTGAGGGGTGCCAGTGAGGAGACCAGGGGGCCACACAGATTAATGCTTGGAGATTTATTTCCAAATGGGGCTGGGTAGGTGGAGGTTCCTGGCTGATTGGCCAAATAGCTATGTAAAAACAGGGACGATGTCAACGTTAGGGGAGAAAAGATATAAAATCCCTGTCACCTGGTTTGCAGCTCTCCCTCCAGACACAACCAGGCTCAATAACTTGGTGCTGAGTGACCGAGAGGGGCATGTGATCTTGGCCTTAGCTCTGAGTCTAATAAACTGGGTGACTTGGTCCAAGCCTCCCCTGGGGCCTCCATCCCCTCACTGGGGCACAGATGCTTCTAAGAAATGCACCCAGCAACCAGGCAGTCTGTTTTCGGAGCAAACCTGAAGACTGCATCTTTTGATAGTGGCAGGGACTGAGTGGTGTCAAGGTGTCATTTCTTGGGAAGGCACACGGGCCAGTGAGGGTTTGATGGTATCTGACACGTTGACGAGTTCTCTTGTATCACAGGTTTAAGGAGCAAGGTTTGGGTCGACACAGTTTCTCTCTAGAACCAGGGGTGACTGCTGGGCCCTGTCAGCACTACTTCAAAGTTTAGGCATATTCTGGGCTAGACCAGGAGCACTTACTTTATTCTGGGATTTCCCAGAGCTACCCAAAGCCTATCCTAGAATGAACTCGAACTCTTACAGGACTGAACCCCATTTTGCAGGGAGTTTGAAAATTCTTTTAGAATTCTGGAAGCCTAATGACTATCATGGGTAAAATGTGTGCGCACACTCGTGTGCGCAAGGTATCACGTGTGCTCTTGTCACCTGAGTGAGGGGTGAGTGAGGCAGGGCGCGCTTAGACGGCTGGGGGAGCAGAGCAGGAGCAACAAATAATTCAGTGTGTCCGGATCTTCCCGACTATACAAAGTCTGAGGGGAAAGCCTGCCAGCGCTGAGGGGGCCTCCAGGGTTCGGGGGTGGCTGGCCTGCTGAATTTCTCGGCTTATTTTCAGAAGTTTCTCTCCAGCCCCCTGGGGCCATACCGATATCCTCCGGAAGGACTTGAACTCCAGGTAGGTAAGGTGCTCGGATAGCTCCTCTGGTTCCAGATGGTCAAACAGCAGGGAGACTTTCCGTTTCTTGCTGGTGTTTGATTTTATCCTTTGAGTCAGTTTCCTGGACCAGTCGCGGGCATTGCTTTTGCGGATAAAAGTGAAAGGGAGAAGACAGCAAAAGAATAAATCAAAATTGCTTTTTAAGGCAAGTAAATCCATTAACATTTCCCACAAGAGTGAACAAAGCATTATTAGCTAACTTGCCTCGGCCGAAACAATGCATTAACAGTTTCCCCAAACCAGTTTTCCCATGGCTCCAACTAGGAAGCCTTGTGGTTTTCCATGAACCCTTTGAATGTGCCATGGGAACTGCGTAAAATGCGTTCACCTTAAGGCCGTGGGAAGGACTGAGTGTCAGGCGTTGGTCACGGTGCCCTAGCCTTTGGTCCTGGCACCCCTGTCTAGCCCTGGCGTGTCTGCTCCCCCCATGCCTCCTGTGTGTTCCTTCATCTCATGAGAGTGACGGGGACTCTGGTGGGAAATCTCAAGGTAGTGGGGCAGTTTTCATGCTACAGAACCACAGAGAGCCACACGGAAGAGAGGTCGTGCTGCGGAATCGTGTAGAAACATGTGGTTACTCTGGGCAGACTTGCGGCATTTTTCTCAAATGTCCCCGGTCACCGAAATGACCAAGGAAGCCTTGTTAACCCTAGAGTTAGCCCCACACACATTTTCTTGTAACCAATCCATGCATTTGTTAGTCAGTTTCGATTTCCTTCCCTAAGGAAGCAAAGGGAAGCAGCCGCTTTGAAAGGCAGCAGGTTGCAGATCTGTGTTTCCCAAACTGGTCTTCCTGAGAACCTTGTCTTCTGACAAAAGGCTTCTATGGTCAAATGAGTTTGGGAAAGGCCACAAATTCTGTTGCCCCCTCACCCAACGAGCATTAACAGACTCTGAGGTGCACTGCAAAAGGAGAGTTTAACTCACTATTCCTCAAGTATACCTGGTCAGGCCGTATCCCACTAATTCCTAAAGAATATACCGTGGAAAATAGAGGAAGTCAGCTAGGCACGTGCTGGGACAGGCGATCAGGACTTGAGAACCACCCTGGGCCCTATGTGCTGTGTTTTCAAAATGAAGACACTGTTAGTTCAAGAAGTTCTTTTATCTTTCAAGTTATTATAATTCTAAGCAAAGTAGTACAGAGAGTCCAAACTGATAGGTTTATTTGGCATTCTGAAATGTGATTTGGAAATCGTTTCTGCACAGCATGGCACAGGGCGCTGTGGGCTCTCAGAGTCCAGCTTCTGCTCTGGCATTCACTTAACCAGCTGTGTGACCCTAGTCGAGCCAGCTGTGCTAAGCCTCAGTTTCCCAGGATGCTGGATGAAATGATCTTTCAAATGTGTTTCAGTGCTAGAACTCTATATCCTAGGGATGTGTATTATTCCGAAATAAAGCAGCTACCTTGTGAAGACCTTAGCACGTGGTGAGTATGCTCTCCTCTCCCAAATGAGGACAGGCGTCCATTTTTCCAGAGTGGGACAGTCTCATAAATAAGAAATCCAAGGAATAACCTGAAATATTCTTAAGATCCTTTTCATCTCTCTAAGTCAAGGTGTCTCCCACAGATGTCCGTGTATTTTATAACCCCCCTGCTCGACCCACTGTCCAGCAGTCCCTTCTCCATGTGTGAGTTCAGGATGCCTCCAGGCATCAGCTGCTGAAGCAGCATGAATTTACTCACTGCACTTTCAGTTTCTTATGACCTGGATACATTTTAGTCAGTATTTTGCTACCTGATTTCCTTTTCACTGGGGCGTATTATTAATTTCTGCTCTTGGATATTAGTCCCCCACAGAGTTACCACCAGGGGCTTTGCTCTGCTCTGCTGGTAAATGTCAGGCTCTTCTCTCTGGGGAGGCGATTGGAACCTGCCTGTCTGGGGGCTTCTCGAGGAGGGAGAGCAGCGGCCACACCGGGAAGCGGGCCTCGCTGAGCGGCCTGGATTGTTCTATAGGAGGGAGGGGGTTTCGAAAGGGGAGTCAGAACCTTGACACTCACATTTGAGTTGTGTCGATCAGGCGGCAGTGCAGCTCCTCGCCATTGGCTTTCACCAGTTCCTGGAACTCCTCCATAGTGTTTGCCAAGCTGGCATCCATTTTAAACATGATCCAGAATTCCGTTATCCAATACCTACAAGGTGCGAGTTCAAAACCACAGTCCAAAACTGAAGCCAAGGACTCACATTTTGGTGGGTTCTATCCATGAAGAGGATTCAGATACACAGGCTGGTTTGTCCTTCTATAGTCCCGGGAATACAGAATGTATATTCTCTACACAGAACGTAAGGAGCTGGGGTGGGGGTGGGGGGAAGAGAAGAAAACCACCCTCTGACGATCCTCTGCCCTGCACACATACTACGTGCGTGCTGTGATAAGGTGTAAAACAACCACAGGAGCCATTACAGCGGTTTAGGCACAACTAGGTGTCTCAGAGAGAATTACAAGTAAGATAACTGCAGACAAACCAAATGCCCAAAGTGGGACCACGCACCTGTAAGTTACACTGTATTATATCTTAAAATAGTAGATAGCCACAAAAAAATGATGTTGACAAAGGTTTTTTTTTTTTTTTACTGACTAGCGAAGATTCCTATGATTTAAAGCTAAGTGACAGCTATAGGATACAGAACTTTATACATACTTTGATCTCTATTATGTTTAAAAAAACTTGGAAAAAGACTAAGGAAATATACGCAACTAGGTAGTTGGATATGCGTGATTAGTACTGTAGTTATATTCTTTTCTATATTTTCAAAATGCTCAAATATGAGCTACACTACTCTTGTATTTAGGAATAAAAACAAAGTAACCTCTTCCTTGTGTCACTTGATACCAAAATGCTGTAAAAGTGATGAAAACATTGGTATAAAGTATTGAGCTCAGGCACACCAGAAAAACTGACTGCTCTGTTGAGGAATTCCCAGTATTGACAACTGTCCTTTCCTGTCTTCCCAGAGGTATTATACAGATGGTCAGGAAGGGAAAGGCAAGGAAGACGAGGAAAGACCTAGAGCCCTTGCTTTTTCATTTCACCAGACTCCACAAAGTCCCAAACACATGCAGAAACGTTACCTTACAAAATAGCAGATCTTAAGGCAAAGCCCTGGTGAATTCTTTGCCAAGGCATCCTTATATGTAGGGCTGTGGTTAAGGGAAATGGAAGCCTCTGTGACAGAAACCAAACAACGTCTCATCTTTGGAAGTATCCGCTAGAACTGCCTCCCCAGCCCCCAAAATAATTTTTTTAATGAAATTTTTTTCTTATCTCTTGGGCCACAGGATAAAACCAACTCGATGTGTGCAGCTGTGTGCCTGTTATCACTTGGAAGGGCGAAGACGGTGGCTTTATGCAGCCCATGCTGAAATGGCTTAGAGAAGGGGGCCACAGCAACTCCTGCAGCAGTACAAGTAGGAAGTCAGCAGCACGGCAAGTGCAAAGGGAACATCTTCCAGGATAGATCACAGGCTAGGCCACAAAATGAGTCTCGTAAATTTAAGACAACTGAAATATCCAGCATCTTTTCTGCCCCCAAATGCTATAAGACTGGAAATCAACTGTAAGGAAAAAAAAAAATGCAAAAAAACCAGACATGTGAAGACTAAACAACATGTTACTAAACAACCAAAGGATCACTAAAGAAATCAAGGAAGAAATAAAAGATACCTGGACAACAAGTGAAAATGAAAACACAATGTTCCACAACCTCTGGGACACAGCAAAATCAGTTTAAGAGGGAAGTTCACAACAATACAAGCCTACCTCAGGAAACCAGAAAAATCTCAAATAAACAACCTAACCTTACACCTAAAGGAACAAGAAACAGAAGAACAAACAAAACCCAAAGTTAGTAGAAGAAAAAATCATAAAGATCAGAGCAGAAATAAACAAAAGAGACAAAAAAAAAAAAAGAAAGAAAGAAAAGATGAAACTAAGAGCTGGTTTAAAAAACATTGATAAACCTTTAGCCAGACTAATCATAAAAAGAAAAGAGAGGGGGAGGATACAGCTCATTAGCAGAGCACATGCCCAGCATGCACAAGGTCCTGGGTTCAATCCCCAGCACCTCCATTTAAACAAACAAACAAACAAACCTGATTACCTCCCCCAAAATTAAAAAAAAAAAAAGAAAGAAAAGATAAAAAGAGTGGGCCCAAATCAATAAAATCAGAAATGAAAGAGGACTTACAGCTGACACCACAGAAATACAAATAAGAGATTACTATGAACACTTATATGCCAATAAAATGGACAACCTAGAAGAGATATAAAAATTCTTAGAAAGGTATAACTGCTCAAGATTGAACTAGGAAGAAATAGAAAATATGAACAGACTAATTACCAATAATGAAACTGAATCAGTAATTAAGAAAACTCCCAAGAAACAAAAGTCCAGGATCAGATGATTTCACAAGTGAATTCTACCAAACATTTAGAAAAGTGTGAACACCTATCCTTCTCAAACTATCCTGAAAGACTGCACAGAAAGAAATGCTTTCTAACTCATTCCATGAGGCCAGAATCACCCTGATACCAAAATCATACAAATAATATCACAAAAAAGGAAATTAAAGGCCAATAGCACTGAACACATGATGAACATATATGCAAAAGTCATGATGAACATATATGCAAAAGTCCTCAACAAAATATCAGCAAACCAAATTCAATAATACATTAAAAGATTTGTACACCGTGATCAAGTGGAATTTATCTAAGGGATGCAAGTATAGTTCAATATCCACAAATTAGGAGTGGGAGGACACAGCTCAGTGGTAGAACGCATGTCCAGCATCCCTGGGTTCAATCCCCCGTACTTCCATTTAAGTAAAATAAATAAACCTAATTACTCCCCCAAAACAACAACAACAACAACAACAAATTCACACAAATCAGTCAATGTGATTGATATACGACATTAACAAACTGAAGAATAAAGATCATGTCATCACCTCAATAGATGCAGAAAAAGCATCTGAGAAAAACTGAACATCCATTTATGATAAAAACTTCCCACAGAGTGGGTACAGAGGAACTATACCTCAGCATAATAAATGCCATATATGATAAGCCCACAGCTAACATCTACTCAACAGTGAAAAGCTTTCAGCTTTCACTTTAAGATCAGTAACAAGACAAGGATGCCCACTTTTGCCACTTTTATTGAACATAGTATTGGAAGTCCTAGTCATAGCAATCAGACAACAAAAAGAAATGGAAGGAATCCAAATCTGAAAGGAAGAAGTAAAATTGTCACTGTCTGCAGATGACATGATACATATAGAAAATCCTAAAGATGCCACCAAAAAACTATTAGAGTTCATCAGTGAATTCAGTAAAGATGCAGGGTACAAAATTAATATATAGAAATCTGTTGTATTTCTTATATTACCTCTGAACTATCAGAAAGGGAAATTAAGATAACAATCTCATTTACAATCACATAAAAAAAATATCTAGGAATAAACAGAAGTGAAAGACCTGTACTCAGAAAACTTCAAAGACACTGATGAAAAAAACTGAAGACAACACAGAGATGGAAATATATACCACATTTATGGATTGGAAGAATATTGTTAAAATGACCATATTACCTAGGGAAACCTACATATCAATGCAATCCCTATCAAAAAAAATGGCATTTTTCACAGAACAAGAACAAATAATTCTAACATTTCTATGGATACACAAAAGACCCTGAACAGCCTAAACAATCTTGAGGAAAAATAAAGCTGGAGGAATCATGCTTCTTTATTTCAAACTATACTACAAAGCTACAGTAATCAAAACAGTATGGTGTTGATGCAAAACCAGACATACAGATCAATGGAACAGAATAGACAGCCTAGAAACGGAGCCACAATTATATGGGCAGTTAGTCTATGACAAAGGAGGCAAGAATATACAGTGGGAAAAAGCCTCTTTTTATAAATGGTGTTGGGGAAACTGACAGCTGCATGCAAAAGAATCATATTGGACTATGCTCTCACATCGTGCACAAAAATAAATTCAAAATTGATTAAGGACTTAAATATAAGTCCTGAAACCATAAAACTTCTAGAAGAAAACTTAGGCAACAAACTCTGACATCAATCTTCGTAACATTTTTTTGGATATGTCTCTGTGGGCAAGGGAAACAAAAGCAAAAATAAACAAATGGGACCATATCAAACGAAAATGCTTTTTTGCACAGTGAAAGAACTATCAGCAAAATGAAAAGGCCACCTACTAAGTGGAGGAGATATTTGCAAATGATACATCTGATAATGATAAAGTTTTCTCCCTCAATGTGGAAATAACATGAAACATTTATTTTAGATACCAGTTAAGAACAGAGCTAGGTAATCCAATTTTTACTGCATCACAAAAATCATCCCTTCACTACAGTGTAAGATTTAAATGCAACCTGCACAATGGTACCTATTATATAAAATGTAGTAAGATTGCTGCTGCCCTGTCAAGTACTTTCAGTCCCTACCCGGGTCCCAAATATCCAAAGAACTCATTCAACTCAACATAAGAAAAATAAACAACCTGTTTAAAAACACACAGAGGAGCTGAATAGACATTTTCCCAAGGAAAACATACAGATGGCCAACAGGCACATGAAAAGATGTTCAACGTCACTAATCATCAGGAAAATGCAAATCAAAACCACAACGAGACAACATCTTACACCTGTCAGAATGGCTATTATCAAAAAGACAAAAAATAACAAGCGCTGGCGAGGATGTGGAGAAAAGGGAACCCTCCTGCCCTGCTGGTGGAAATGGAAAACAGTATGGAGGTTCCTCAAAAAATTAAAAATCGAACTATCATATGATCCAGCAATTCCACTTCTGGCTATTTATCTGAAGAGATCAAAAACACTAATTAGAAAAGATATGCAGCCCTGTGTTCACTGCAGTGTTATTTACAATAGCCAAGATATGCACAACTAAGTGTCTATCAACAGATGAATGAATAAAGGACATGTGCTATGCACACATACACACAATGAAATATTACTTAGCCATAAAAAAGAATGAAATCTTTCCATTTGCAATGACACAGATGAGACCTAGAGGGTATCACGTTAAGTGAAATAAGTCAGGCAGAGAAAGACAAGCACTGTCTGATTCCACTTACATGCGGAATTTAAAAAAACAAAGCAAACAACAGAGTTATAGGTACAGAGAACAAATAAGTGTTTCCAGAGGGGAGGACGGTACAGGGAGGAAAGAAATGGGTGAGGGAGATTAACAGGTACAAAACTGCAAAATAAGTGAGGCATGGGTATGAAATGTACAGTGTGGGGAATATAGTCAGTAACTAGGTAGTATCTTTGTATGGTGACATATCATAATTAGATTTAATATGGCGATCAGTTTGAAATGTATAGAAATATCAAATCATTATGTAACAGAACTAACAGAATGTTGTGGGTCAATTATACTTCAAAAAACAAGCTCATAGTAAAAGAGATCAGATTTGTGGTTACCGGAGGCAGGGGGTGGGGAGAGGGAGACTTGGAGAAAGGTGATCAAAAGGTACAAACTGCCAGTTACAAGATAAATAAGTACAAGGGATGTACTGCACAACATGATCAATATAATTAACACTGCTCTGTGTTATATATGGAAATTGCTAAGAGAGTAAATTCCAAGAGAAAATTCTAAGAATAAGAGTCATCACAAGAAGAGCTTTTTCCATTTTTTAGTTTGTATCTATATGAGATGACAGATATTCACTTCATGATGTATGTAAATCAAATCATTATGCTTTAAACTTTAAATGTATACAGTGCTTTATGTCAATTATATCTCAATAAAACTGGAAGAAAAAATAATAAAAATCTGTAACTGTAGTTTAAAACCATTGGACGTATTTAATTAATTGGAATTGTTCCAATTAACGAAACAGTTTTCAAGGTCCCTTAAAAATGCTGGGTGGGACATTGTAGACTTAAAGAAAGAATGGTAAGATCTGCAAGTTAAACAAACCCCTAGAAAAAAACTACGGTTGTGAAATTTGTGCTTTTCCTAGAGACTTTAATTTAAAAGACTTAATTTTTGATGGATTTACTGCTGATAAAATTTGTTCCTGAGAGCGCTAAAACAAGAACACAAAACCACACACACATCGACAAACATAATCAATATAAAAATAAGCCCAAGCAAATGGCGAGCTTCATGAAGTAAAGGTCCTGACGCCTGCCTTGCTTTGGGCATAAAAGGTAGAGAATGGGATGAATTTACACTTCTTTTGTGCCACATTGCTGAGGAAATCCCTCCCTTCAATGCAAAGAGACTCAAGCACAGGCACATTCTAGATAAATACGTCTTAAGAGTCTATATTTTTATTATTGATAGTTGGTGACATTTTTATCTTCTCCCTTTTTAATGAGGAAGGGACACTAAAAACCCATTTTTTTCCCCTTCAAAAATTGGGTGGACATTCAAATCAACATGGTGCCTTTTACTGTGGAGCTGATCTTCCTCCTGGTTGCTCCTTACCCCTCTCTTCACATGTGCAGCCCGGCTCCTGTGTGCAGAGCAAGCTGTGTAACCCCAGCAGGTCGGTCTGCAGCACGCCAGCCCCGAGCCCGTGGGGCAGGTGGGACGCCACGCAGGAGGGCAGAGCCTCCAGGGTCACCGATCCCCTCTGCCACAGCTGGGGTGGCCCCAAGGGAGGCAGGTGCCTGCTCTCTCACTTGAGATGAAGCAAAGGGCAGCACCTGCAGGCCAGTAATACGGGGCTCAGGCGTCGGCTGACCCGGGGTAATTGTTACTGTTTGCTGGAAGCTTCAGGCGCCACATCTTTCCTTCTCCTCAGAGCCAGAGCTGTGGCAATGACGTCCGGGGACAGTTCTGCCTGTGCTTTTCAGGCATCTGAACTCTTCAAAGCATGTTGTTAAATTCTTTTTTTCTCTCTCTTTTAACAATGGAAAAGCAGGAAGCAACAGGAAAGCATGTGAGCTTATGTAACTAACGAGGAAAAGGGCCCATTCCACTCTGGTGTGTTGAGAAGTGCCGTGTGGTGCGAACGGGGCTTCCGAGAGAGCAGAGGATGGAGCCAGAGGGGCAGTGGGGTGGGACTGTGGAGGGCCGTTTCCTGGCAAGTGAGGAGTCTGACATCACCGCTCTACTTGCAGAGGCCCTGAAGCAACAGCCTACCTGGTCTGCTTCTCAGGAAAGTAACGTCAGAGGTGGATGATGAGGGAGGTGGGTGGCTGTGCAGATGAGGAGCCCAGTACGGGACAGGGGCCGAGGAAGAGACCTTGAGGGCCCAGATGAGGGTAGAAGCATGTGAACGGACAGAAGAGAACAGATAAGCAGCATTTCTGAAGAAGAAACCCTGAGACTGGGTGATGGCTCTGCAGGAGATGAAAGGCAGGGGGAGTGGAGGGTGCTTCTGATGTTGCTGCTTTAGGCAATCAGATGGGTAACAATATTGTTACCTGAAACTGATAATGAAAATACAGGTGTCAAAGCAGAACTGACGTAGCAGCAGTAGTTGAGGTGGTGAGTTAATGAGTTAAGTTTTGAGCTTAGTAAGACTGAAGTTTCTGCAGGACAAAGTAGTCCAAACAGCTTTTTAAAAATGATTTGGGTTAGAGAAATATAGACTTGAAAGTCATCAACACAGAGGAATGGTGGTAGAAATCCTGGTGAGAAATAACACAGGGAGAGTAAAGGGAGAAGAAAACCAGGGTGTTATCCCCATCTCTGAGCTAGTCCAAGAGGCTGGACGGACAGCTGGAGAGGCAACAGCCCTGGAGAAGGGAGCCCTGGGGGGAGTCTGGGGAGGCACGGGCCGTCAGCAATGCTTCTACAGGGAGGTTGCTGTAAACAAGGATGGAAAAAAAGCCTTTGGGGTTGGCAACTTGGAGGTCACTGGTGACATCAGAGGAAAGTCTGAGTACAGAGGTAGAGGCCACAGTAGAGTTAAGGAGTGAGTGGGAGTTGAGAGATGAGGAGATATCAAGTGCGGAATATTTTTAGAAGTTTGCGCATCACATTTCTAACCCTAACAATGGAATGCAGGGGAGGCAGGGTTGAGAGTTTACTTTTAGGTTAGGGAGACTTAAATGTGTTTTAGGCTGAGGGACAGGTGCCAATGAAGAGGTGGGGATTAAAAGGACAGGAGATGGGAGATACGCAACAGAGAAAGATTCTGTGAGAGCGGGAGGGAGGACGGGAGGAAGAGGGCTCGGGTTCCACCGTGTGAGGTGGGGCAGGCATTCGTGGCAAGATAGGCACCCCAGGTACAATTCGGTCCTTAGAGCAACGAGTCTTTTCAGTGAGGAGTATTTAATCTCTGATGTTTAGCATTGCTGGTACGTGGAGTTAATAAAAAGTAGACCAACTTGGAGTCTGTTTTTTATTAACGTTATAAAATTCTCTGCAGACCAGACACCCACTTATTATCTGCACCTCTTATTATGTGGACCCCTCCCATGTCTGCGCCCTTGGGATGCCACTGGAAATAGCTCCTCTGAGATGACAGGTTAAGATTTACCAGTAGGTTTAGAGATGAGATTCAGTCCTGATGGCTTCTATTTTTTTGTGTGCCATTCGATGAAAACAGAGGGCCGGGGACTGAGTGGTAAAGGATTAGAACAGCTATAGAAGCGTGACTCAGTGCCAGGGACCTGGGCTTCAAGGTGCTAAACAGTCTCACCCCACCTCCAGCCTCCAGTGTCATCAGTCATCGGTGAGCGGGGAGAAGGCAGACATTTTCTCTACTCAACTCAATTCACACCACGTAAGGAGGTTAGAATCCAGCAGGGTGTACTTTGTGCATAGCCAGGGCCTCTGCCTGGAGCAAAAAGGCACCAGCAGCCTCTCCAGATACTCTGGCATCGGGAAGCTCTCTTCAGAACCTGGGGCAGGTTGAAGAATTGGACAGGAAAGCCAGACCGCACTTTATCACTTGAGTCACGCCTGCACTCTTGTCACTTGCACAATTTGCAATTCAATTTGTCCATTTGAATATCGATTTTGATTAATTTACAGGAAAAATATTTCTCACAAGCAAAAGCTACCAAGAAGACTGTCTGCATGTTGATTCCTTTTACTTCTTCCCAGAGCAATCAGCATCGACAATACTGCCCCACCCAACAAAAGATACATATATATATATGTGAACACACACACACACACACACACACACACACACACACAATTCCCTGAAAGGACACAAGGACCCATTAACCACTCACGGTTATGCCAAACCAATCAAAATGAAAGCATACTTCAATTTTCAAGATACTTTTGAAGGAATCCCATTCTGGGACTGCCAGCCACTGTGCCAAAGGATATAGGGTGATAACTTTTCGGAGCAGGTCAGCAGAGGAAATGAGAATTCGGTGCATGGTCAGCATGACTTGCAACAACTGGTTGCTTCGACACAGGTTTCCATCCGCATCTGAAAACAAAGAGCAGCATCTGAGCAAGGCCCCAAGAGGAATTCGCTACCCAGTGGGACACCTGCCAACCCCCATCACTCGAGCAAGGGTGGAAGGCGGGCTGTGGGTTCTGCAGGCACAGCGCCCTCCCTCCACAGGCTTTAGCGCCACACATCCTTTCATCCTTTGCTTTTCTCATCCTGCTGCATTCTCCCCTTCCCCAGATGTCCATTTTGATGCTCATTAACCATTCCCCTAGAAAGGTGGTAGCATCTTGGGAAAAGGATAAAATTTGCATGGGTACATGTGAGTCTCTGTCAAAAGCAGAAGCAGATTCAGTCTGTGGTGCCTAAAGGGCATGAAATGGGGGGAGGAGGAAGTCCCTTCTAGGGTCAGAGTGAAAAAAGTTATAGTCTTAATAGAGGACAGTTAAAACACCTTAGTTTTGCAAATTTCACAAAACCATACGACCATACGAATACACTTCTAGGGCTGTGCCATGGCCTTGGAAGGGGCTCGTGCAAGTGAAGAGCCCTGAAATGTAAGCTTCCCTAGTTTAACGGGCAATGTGCCTCTGGATGGAAATAAAGGAGGAAGGCTGTGGGTAAACATGCCTTTTGGAGAGTATGGGTGAGTTACAAGCATCCATGATGATCTGTATCAAAGAGCATGGTTAGTGCCTTAGTTGGGTTTTCCAAATCTCGCTGGTACCAAACAACAAGATGCATTCCATACACTGGCACTGGGTATAAAGATTCCCCCTGGAGTGGTTCTCAAAATCTTTTCAACATTTATGACAAAAAGTGCTAGAGGCTGTGCTGCTTATTTGCTGCCAGATCTATTCTCTGTCCTTCACCGTGGACGGCATCGCCAGGCTCCCTTACCAGCCAGCTTCCCGGTTCAGCCATCGGGAAGCATCAGCAAGAGATGGGAGAAGAGAGAAGTCAGGATAGTTCTTTCTCCTTCCCTCTCTGCTTTAGCACCACTTCCCTGATGGTAGCTACAGGTCTCTTGGATGAATGATCATGCCGATTGGCCCCTCTTTCAGGGCACCAGCTCTCACTGGTGATCTAGTACTATTAAACTGCCTTGACTCTTTGGTCCTAAGGGTAGTTATGACTTCTGGCTGTTGATAGTCTCTGGGCGCAGTATTTCTCAATCCCACTCCCTGTAAGTAGTTCCCTGTCATTAAAATGTCTTTATTTCAACAAACCATGTGACTTCTGTTCCCTGCTGGGAACGTGCATGATTCAGGAGAAAATATCAAATGAAAGAATATACATGAGTTGTTTTTCATTTGACAGCTCTTCAAAATACATTATACAAAAGGGGTTGTCATTTTCATTCTTTCCAAGGGTACCAAATGGTAAATGAAGGACATAGTGCATTCAGGCTTGGGATTCAGAAGTCCTGGCTCATTCTCAAATGATACCTAAAGTCATAGTTCACTGAGAAAATATAAGCGAACTGACAGGATCACTTAACTTCCCATCACCAAACCCACCAATCTCCCCGCATTCTATTACCCTTACTGCCTACCTTCCTCTGTTACCAGAGAAGGCACTTCAGAGGCCAACACTTTCACTAGCTCTGGGTCTCCTTTTTTTCTTAAGGACATTGGCACTGTCTTTGTCTACTTTCTCTCCACCAATATCAACTTCTCTCTCTCTCTCTTTTGGTTTACTGCCATTTGAATTTAAACATGTCCCAGAATCTCCTACCAAAACCAAATGAAATAAAACAAAACCTTCAACTCTCATCCTCTTTAGCAACCTCTCCATTCTGTTCCCCTTTTTAGCAAAACCTCACTGTCATCAATTCCTCGCCTCCCATTCATTTCTAATCATTCCTTTTGACTTCTACCTCTATTATTCCCTAAATGTTTTATTTTCAAGGTCACCAACCAGGTCTGCATTGAAAAATTCAAGTGTTTTATTCCTCTGTCCTCATCTTAGAGACTCAAGTTGCATCCAGCCCAACCCAACCCAACCCAGCCCAAGTTGACAACTCCCTCTCTTGGAACACGCTCTTCTCTTGGCATGTTCCACGACATCACACTCTCTCAGCTTCCTTCTCAGGCTCTTCTTCTGTCTCCTCTTCCTTTGCTGAGCTTTTAAATGTCACTGTGCTCTGTGGCTTAGCCTCCCACTTCTTTTTTCTAACAATTTTTAAAATTTAAAACTTCTTAGTTTTTAAATTAAAAAAAAATTAACTACTTTTTTCTAGGTAGGTGAACTCATCTAGTCCTTTGGCTAAAATACCATCAACATGCGCACGACTGCCCAACATATATCTTTAGCCCTGAGTAATGAATTCATATGTCCAACATCCTTTTTGGTAAATCCACAAAGATGTCTAATTTCAAACTTAACTCATCCAAACGAAACTCTTGACTTCTCCCTCCTGCCAATTCATTTCTCCTCCATTCTTCCTCATCTCAGGAAAAGGTTCCATGAATAACCCTCTCAGTTATCCAAACATAAAACCTAGGAGTCATCCTCCATTTCTCACTCTTTCTCACACCCAATCCATGAGCAAATCTTGATTCTACTTTCAAAACATATCTCAAACCTTTCCATTTCCCCCATCCCTGCCATCATACTGGTGGTAGCCATGACCATGATGACCTAACTGACCTTCTTGCTTTCACTCTTGCCCACCTACCCGTAATCCATTCTCTATACAGCAGCCAAGAGTGAGCTCCGAAAACCCATAAATTGGTCATGTGTTTAATAAACTGTAATGTATTCCATTACCCTTGAAATAAAACACCAGTTCCTCACCATGGCCAACAGAGCTCTACATGTTCTGACCCCTTTTAATATCTCCCACATCATCTCATACCATGTGGCTCCTCTCAACACCTCTATTTATACCTCAAACCCTCCAAGCTCATTCCTACCTCCTGGCCTTTGCAGTTGTTACTTCCTTCAATGTGGTCTTTCTTCCCTTGGCCCATTCATGTCATTTAGTCTAGTTTCAATGTCACATCCTCAGAAAGATCTTCCTTAAACTACCTAAGGTGGCCATGACCCTGCCTGAGTTTCTTCACAGCACTTATCAATGATATAAAGTTATCTTTTTTTGTTTGTTTAGTTTTTATTTTCTGAGTCTCCACTAGAGATATAAGCTTCATGAAGCCTGACCTTGTCTGTTTTTCCCACAACTATATCTCCAGGGTCTAGAACAGTGTTGATACATGACACTTACTCATTAAACACCGGATGAGTAATTGAGTGAACTATACCAAACAGGGGACCCCTTAACTTTTCACGCATCTTTGGATATTGAGTTTGCTTTTTTCATTAGTTATTTCATTAATGATGTATCATATACATCCTTATTTTCTCCTCCGACACAGTTTATAAAAGAAATAAAATTACAATTTGATAAATCATTTTTATGAAGTATTCATCCAGCCTGTTGTAGTTCTGTAAATCTTTCATTATTCCAAGCTTATACGCTGGTGAAGTAGGGTTAGTCCTGCTATCTCTATGTTTTCTGACCTACATAATTTCTCTAATATTTATCTCTTGCCACCAAAATTCTGCATAACAAACCACCCCCAAATTCAATGACTGAAAACAGTAAATTTTTTTCCCTCAAGTGTCTGTGAGTTGGCTGGGGGTTGGCTGACACTGGCTGGGCTTTGCTGGGGATTCTAGTCTACATGCCACCCCACCTCGCTTTCCTGGACCAGTGGGCCAGCTGGGGGAATGCCCTTCTCGTGGTGATGGCAGGGCCCTGCAGCGCAACTGTGAGTATCCAAGGCCCTTTAGGCCTAGGCTTGGAGCTTGCAGGCTGTCACTTCTGCTTTATTCTGTTGGCCAAAGACAGTCACTGCTGAATCTCAAGTCAAAGAGCAGGACCCTCAGAGTCAACTGGAAAAGTTCACTGACACACAGAAGGTAAAAACTGCCAGTTGGGGAGCAATAATGCAATCAAATCTACCACAATTAGGGAAGTGCAACTTTTCAATTAAGCACTGACAATATAGTTTTTATAACACACTTTTCCTTGCATAGTGTTCGTGTTCCTGTACACTATGGTAAAAAGGAGGAGAAACTGAAATACATTTGCAGGGTATGCACTGGAATGTTCATAGGAGCTATGGACACAGTCAGACTTACTGAGTGTGGACGGAACCTAAGACTTGCATCTTCCCTGTGGCTGGCTAGCATCTTTCCGTAGAAGCTCATATACTACAGAAAGGGGCTTAGAAGTGTCCTGGGCGAGATCAAAACCAAGTCACATATGGAAAGATTCAAGGAACAAATAGGTTTCCCATGGAGAAGGCTCAGGAGAAATACTGAAGTTATCTTCAAATATTTGTAGTGTTATTACTGGGAGAAGGTTTAGACTTGTTCTGCAGGGCCAGAAGTGGCAGAACCAGAGAGGATGAATAGAAGAAGTTATAGGAAAGAGAACTGGGCACAACAGATAGTAGAAAATTCTAACCATTAAGACTACCCAACAACAGAAGCATCCCCATCACAGAGGTATTCAAGAGAAGGCTGGGGAGGGACACCATTACACCACTGTAACTGGCATAGCAGCTGTCACTGACTGAAGTCCTTCTAAATACCAGGGGCTATGCTAAGCACTTTAACAATGTTATTTCTAATTCTCACAACAACTGCAATGTTGGTACTGCTTATAATTTACAGTTGAGGAAATCAAAGCATAGAGAGATTAGATCATTTGTTCTAGGTCAAAGATGCGATGGGTGGAGGAGCTAGGATATGGCTCCTGGTCTCTTTGATTCTGGAACCCCAGTTCTTCCACTATAATGCATGACCATTTGTCGGGATAGGGAATCCAAGTATTAAATGGAGGAAGGAGGCTAGAGGAGATGGGCTTTAAGATCTCTTCCAGTCCTTAGGGCTACAAGTCTAAGAGATGCCACCAGGATACTGGATTGGAACCAATGTACATTTGGAAGAATAGCTTTTGCATCTGATGATTTCTGAAAAACTCACGTGTGCCTTGGTGGACTGATATTGATCATTCAAGTTGCCTTGAAAATAAGAAGGGTGCTGTGCCTAAGATTCACAGGCGTAGTCACCCCCTCTTCCACAGAGTTCTGTGGCGGTCCACCCCCCTACCCCAGCGGCTTGCTAATCCTCACATGTCTCTGTGGGAGTGTGGGCTGGCAAATGGTAAGGCCAGGAGGGGATGACTCACACAGCAAAGCAAGGCAGAGATGGATGAGGGAAGAAGCATCTCTGTACCTCAGACCACAACTCCCTCCTCAGCATCCCTTTTCCCACATGAGACTGTCTTGGTGTGTTCACATGCCTTCACTCCCGCCACCACCTCTCCCCAGCGCGACCTTCAGCTTCCATGTGACCTCGTCAAGGATGCTCTCCCGCCCGCCCTCATCTCACAGGGCAGCGCCTCTTCCTTCTTGAGGGGAAGAGCTTCCCTTTAAAAGTGGACTTCAAAGTGGGTGGCTGGGACAATCTACCTTCCGTGCTGCTGGATTTTATTTGGCTAATTTGATAAGCTGATTTAAATATTTCAGTGATAATTTCATTGTTCGCAGCTTTAGGCTTTTAGAAATGCAGGGTGTCATACTAAAAATTCTAATAAGAAAAATGTGCAGTTGAGTGCAGTGAATAATAAAATGTGCACATTTTCTCATTACCATCTGCTTCTCCTTATACTTCAGGGGAAGATTTCTTTAAGGGCTGAAACCTCAGTGGGACAAAAATGCCAATTTTGCACAGTCTCTCTCTCCACCTGGGGAGTCATGTGAGCTGCCGGAGAAGTCAGCTAGTCAAAGAGCCACCCGATCTGTGGACCATTTGCTCCACAGAGCAAACAGAAAAGCTGTGTGACTTCTCGAGAGTCATCTCTACGAACCAATGATTGGTCTCCCATCACTAGACTCAGTGCTGGCAACAGCTACCCTACACGGAATCACAGAATCTGGGGGTGGGAAAGACTTCAAATATCTTCCAGCTCAGCCTTCTATCCAACGCACATTTCTTCCTAAAGGCATCACAGGTAACTGGTTGTCTCACCTCTTTCCTTTTACTTGTACCCTTTGAAAGACCTCTCTTTCAACACAGCTCTCTAATTACTCTACTGAGCAACTTTCTGTTTCAATGAAAAACATTTTATGATTCACCTTCTCTGTGCAAGGCACTGTCGTAGGTCCCAAAGGAGATACAAAGAGCTCTAAGAAACCCCCATCATTGAGGAGCTCACAATCTAGCTGGGCACTAACACACCCAGGATACCTCATAATATCAAGCAGTAAGCGTTAAAAGTGAAACCTGTGGAGACCATGCTGAACGGTGGCGAAGTTCAGAGGAAGGCAGACCCTCTGCAGTCGTGGTGACCCAGGAAGCATGTCTCGATACCTGCAGTGAGGTGACCCAGAGCCTCAAGATTCAAGAGGCCATCGGGTCCAGCCCTCCGCCTCTCAACCGGCCTGTAGGCTCTTTTCTTCTTTTCTATGGTTTAATCTTAAATAATACGCTTGCCTCCAAGAGTGACGACCTGCTCCCCGATGATGACATGGGTCCTGAGAGCAAGCCTGCACAGGGCTGCATTCCTGCCTGCTCCTTGCTGACGAGGGCTGGGGGTGGGGGCAGCTGTCCCACAGTGAAGGCTTGTCTGGGGCATGGGGCAGAAACGACTTGCTGCGAGGTGGGAACAGAACATGTCCAACACCAAAGAAACTCCAGAACAGAGTCTTCTCTTCCCCTTTGTGTTAGTTTCCACAGAAATCCCTTGGTGTATGAAGGGGTTCTGAGTATTCCAAAGGCAGAACGTCACAAATTGGTATACTGAGGGTAAGCAAGTGGTCGGCACTGAGGGACGTCACACAAAATAACAGATGTGTCAAAATCAGGGGCCAGAAAACAGTAACGGGAGAGCTAGTGTCAGAGAACCACAGGGGCAGGGCTGCAGCTGCTAGTGGAGGTGAACATCTCCAGAAACAGGAGAGGCTGGGTGCAGGCCGACCCTGACAGACACACACAGAGTTGTGAATGTATTACGATGCAGTAAGTGTTCCAAAGAAATAAAACCTACTTGACAGCAAGACTATCACACTCAATAAATCTTGTTTGGAGAGTGTGGAAAAACTGACAAGCTGAAAATAGGTTCACTATGGTGTCGTTGTTTGGTTGGTTGTTTTTTCAGTGCTAACTGTTGCAGCTGGGGCAGGAAATAGATGTGAAGAAAAGAGCGTGGCGACACAGACGTCTTTTGAACTCTGCCACCTGAGCAGCTTAAAACACGCATTGCCACAGCCAGAATCTTTTCTTCTTTTTTTTTTTTGGTCTCTGGCTCCTCAAGACTGGGGGGAAGAAAACAATCAGGAGAAAGTAAGTGATCTGCTAAGGATGGAGCCTTGCTTCACAGGGGAAGTGTGTGAACCAGTGTGTGAACTGCCAGGGGTGTGCCGGTGAGCGTTTGAACAACAGCTCTCCTGCAGCTGAGGGGGACCTGGCTTTGTAGTGTATGCAGGTTTCTGTGGTGTAAATGCTGTGGCCAATTTCAAGCCACCAACATGAAGTCGCTGGACCCGCTTTCTTCCTTGCCTCACTCCTAACCTCATGCGCTCTAGTCTTCTCCTGGTGACTGGCCAGTTAGTCCAGATCAAGGGTGGGTCCTCTCAGAGATGCCTGATATGCAACAGCGACGTCTTGGCAGGCTAGTGCTCTAACCTAAGGGTGAATACTTAAAAGACAGGCGAGAATTTCGGAGAAGGGAAGCTCCCAGGTCCTCCGGAATCCAGCCCTGCTCCAGCTCCCTCTGGGAAAACCTGGTGTATCGCTCCCGGACCCACAGCGGGGAGACTGCCATGTGAGTGAGAAAATGTAGGTCTCGTTGGAATATTTTTCTCTCCCCTTGCCCAGCAAAGGGCCCAGAAGTTCTGAATAGCTTGGCTACAATTAGCCTTTAAGCATGCATTTGCACTGGCTGGGGACACCCCGACGTGTATGATACGCAGCCTCAATTTAACCAAAACCTATGATTTCAAACTTCCGCAACAGGCCTTTACACAGGGTCTTACCAAAGTGGGGAATGGCTAATCTGGCTCACCTCTTCTCTCTGGGGTGATGACAGCCAAGGCCAGGGACACACAGAAGGGGAAAAACCTGGTCAGTCAACTCCTACATAAAGGGGTTGTGGTCTAATCAGGCTTCTATCCACTCCTGTCCCAAAGAGGCCAACCTGGAGGCACCTGGTGAGGAAAAGGGGCCGTGCTCGCTCCTCTGATGCTGCTGGGATTTATTCACTGTTGTGCGGGACAGGGGAGGTGGAGTGGGAGGCAGGGCACGCGTGCAAGCTGCACACCATCTCTGTACCCACAGGCGTGTACGTGTATGAAACGTGCACACACTAGCCGTCCCTGAAGCCCCCAGGGGCTGGAGAGCCACTGCTCTCCTTGGATAAGAACACCTGAGAACAACACTGTTTTTAGAGCACTGAGGTTCAACAGACAGAATCACCCGTGCTGAGCATCTAAGTGGTGCAGCTCCATGCAGCAGTAGGAGGAACCACGGGCTCAGTTTTAACGATGAGGACACCGAGGTATTGCGCATTGGCCATGGTCACAGGGCTGGTGAGTGGAGGCTCCTGGACAGGAACGGCCCCTCTGGCCCCAGCCCGGGGCTCCTTCCTTGGTATCTACCTCTCCTCCAGGGATTAGGAGGTGAGTGGGGTGAATACTAGTTATACTGGGAAGAACTGACTTTCAGCCATCCACGCTACAAGGCTAAACCCCTTACCCACACCCACGTCTCTTTTTCTCCCTAAGAAGCCCTACACCCACAGTCCAACCTTGTCTTTCTCACTGCAAGCATGGTACAGACTCTAAAAGTCTCGTGGAGACTCAAATCCAAAAACCCACCACTTCTCATGACATCAACATGAGGCAGCCATTACTGGTGCTGTTTAGCTAGGATGACCAGACCCCAGAGACCCTTGGCCAGTGGCCACGTGGGTAAAAATGCCCAGTCTCCGGAATGCTCACAGCCCCCCCCCAACGTAGCCCACCTCTTCCTCTTCCTCTTCCTGCAACAGATGCTCCGCTCCCCAGCTAAACCAGACAGCATCGGGAACGGTCCTCCCTGGGCACAGCTTTCCTTCTGAAGCGTGAAGCTCTATGTAAAGGATGACCTAGATTTTTTTGGATGAGCGACTGCAATCTATAAATGTCTACCCAAGCGCACGAATTGCCTAAAGTGAAAAAGAGCTTTTAGCTCTATTGCCTCTGCTGAGCAAGGCAGTGGCCTTTCTTGGGGACTGCAGCCTCAGTCTGGACCTGTCACGTCTCAAGAATCAAGGTCTGAGAAGTCATGAGGGAAGCTGTCCTCTTGCGTTCTGCAAATTGGACAGTCCTGAAAGTGGAGGTCAGGGGGCTGGGCTGGCACTAAAAGACAAGGGGGTGGGAGGAGGTGGACAGGTGCTGGGCAGATCCAGTGATCAACTCTGGGATGAAGCCATGACCTCAAACTTTAAGAGCCGTTGTTGGAAGGCAGCACCAGCTGAACACCCCGGGCAGGCAGCTGCTTCTCCAGGGCCCACCAAAGTCCCTGGGAACAATCAAATTATCTGGCTGGGTAGAGAAGCTGTGATTTGATTCCTTGGTGAGCTGCTGTCAATGCAGCCTACTTGGCTCACACAGAATCTGGTCCCTCTACAGCATCACAGGAATGTGCCTGGCAGGGGGCGGACGGGCCACAGGGCCCCGTCTCGGCTTCCTGTGGACACAGAGTTACAGCAGGTGGATGGAGGGAGGCCAGCTCAGGGGACGTGGACCCAAGACAAAGACCCAAACACAGCAGGGGAGGGAATCTGGGGCAGCACTGGCTCTCCCCGTGCTTACTGGAGCGCGTTCCAATCCCTGCGATTCCATCTGTTAAATTCTGGGCCTTGCTGCACATTTGTTGACAAGCTTCTTAGGTGCTAAGAAGCATCAGGGAACTTTTTCAAAAATGACCCAGTGAAATAATACAAGGCCTGTCTAAGACTTACTGGTTAGCCATGTACTCAGCCTCCTTCAGAAAGTTTTTCTCAGTATCGACTTGACCCTAGCAGACCTGAATGCCTAGATAACCTCGTTCCAGTGCACAACAGGGCTGAGCAATCCGTGTACACTGACATAAAATAGCACTGCACCCAGTTCAGTCTCACTACAAACTGTGCTTTCACCACGGAAACTGTCCTTGGCTCATAGCTGTCTGCAGTGAACGGGCCTGGACAAAGAATATCATCATGCCACCATGTATGGTCAAAGGAACTGAGGAATGTCTTTTGTAATCAGATAGAAGTTATTCGGAAAGCCTCTGCATCCCTTTTTTGGTTGCAGCTATGAGTAGATTATGTTTAAATACAGAAAAATGCTTAGTAAACTGCGAAGCACTGGAACAGTTGTGACATGTCCTTATTTCTCTTGCTGGATTTGGAACGCTATTCTATTCTTGTCTTTGATCCTATTGGTCTTTGACCACTCCAGAGTGGGATGATGATTTTTCATGAAATACTTCATTATAACCATAACTCAGAGAGGGGCTGTCCACTGTGGTGTGTCACATGACCTGTGCCAATGAGACTGGACACGAGCATGGTCCCACTCTATGGCAGAGTAAGTGGGGGCCTTCCCACCTTCTTTCTAATACTAGATTTGACGTGCACCTGCCCCTCAGATCCTCAAGAAAGATTTCCTAAGCTTTACTGAGCTAGAGAGAGAGATCTGCATGGAGACCTGGGGAAGGACTCAGAGAGAGAACTTCACAGGTGGATGAGGACTCTTTTATTAAAATAATGCCATTTGCAGCAACATGGATGGACCAGGAGATCGTCATTTCCAAGTGAAGTAAGCCAGAAAGAGAAAGAAGAATATCCTATGGTAGCACTTATATGTGGAATCTAAAAAAATGACACAAATGAACTTACTTATAAAACAGAAACAGACTCACATAGAAAACAAACTTATGGTTACCAGGGGGTAGGGGGTAGGAAGGGATAAATTGGGTGTTCAAGATCTGCAGATACTAACTACTATATATGAAATAGATAAACAATAAGTCAGTACAGCACAGGGAACTATATTCAATGTCTTGTAGTAACCTGTAATGAAAAAGACTATGAAAAGGAATATATGTATGTGTATGCATGACTGAAACATTATGCTGTACACCAGAAATTGACACAATATTGTAAACTGACTATACTTCAATTAAAAAATAAAAAAATTAAAAATTTTTTAAAGCAATCTCTTATTAATTGAAGGAAAGGAGAAAAAAATGCCCTCTACTCAGGAGAAGGTGTTTCAAAACAGCCCACGTCATGAACTGGAGCTCTATCACTGTCTTACAGAAATAGCAAAATGGCAACTTTGCAACTCATAAGGTTGTTACCAACTGGAAACAGAAGAGCCAGGAGAATACTTGGTATTGCAGGAGGAAATATGGCATCTGACTAGAGGACATGAACTACATTCAAAGTTTAGCCTGACTCTCCCTGTCTGTCTGTCTGTCTGTCTCTCCGTAGCTCTCTTGTTCTCTTTTTGTTAAACACACACGGAGTGTCTCCTGTGTACTGGGCACGATACCAAGAGTCCATATGCATTAATTCTACGAGGCTGGTGGTACTGTCATCTGATACGTGAAGAAACAGGCAAAAAGGGGGTAAGGTAACTTTCCTGAGTTTAGCTAGTAAGTGGCAGACCAGGGATCTGAACCTAGACTGCCTCACCCTGGGATAACTCTGTCATTCCAAGCCTCAGTTTGCTCATTTACAGAAATAAGAGCTTGATGATATCTTGCCTCCATCCCTCCCAGCAGACAGACAATCAGAAGATCAGTCAAGATAAGGAAAGCACTTTGATATCTTTTGGGGAGAACAAGGTCCTGAACTGAGTCCAAACCACTGAGGTATCTGGCTGATGGGCGGTCCCAAGTATCTAGGCTGCCTGACAGTGGTCACGTAGCACACACGACCTCGCTCCACTGTGGGGGCCCTAACAACGTCACTGATTAGTAAGCTTTCTCACCGACCGCCCTCTCCTTGCACGTTGAGCCTCACACCAACCCTGTGGGATGAGTATTATTTTTACATTTTATAGATGAGGAGACGGAGTAAGGCGAGGTGAGCTGCCTAAAGTCACACATGTGATGAGTGCCTACCTGAGTTCAGGTCTTCTGCCCAGAGCCCTTCCCTCCCACTGTATCCCACTGCTGCTCATTCTGAGTTGTGCAGTTAAAGGCACATCCTTTCCTCCTCAGCTGGGGAGGGTTTCTGGCGCCAGTGTGCCTGTGCAGGTCCTGAGCATCCCCGGTGCCCCTGTGCACAGGCAGGCTGGGCCGCTGTAGTACAAGCCCGGACAGTTGTATTTGTGTTTCCTTTTTTTGTAGTGTCAGTGCCTGACCTAAGCTTTGACTGCTGAGGCGTCCATCTCAAAGGTCATCCTTCAAAGGTGGCTCTCTCTCAAATAAACACACTGGCAGCCACAGACTAGATAAAGAGCCAGGCCTCCTCCCCCACTAAGCCTCCTTTGTTTTAGAGACCTTGTTTGATTTCAATAACTGACCACTGGGCTACTTGTTTTTTCTCTCTTCATGCTTTAAATTCCTGCCCCTATGTTTTAAATTCACCAGGAAAAACTGAGACCATCAAACCCTAGCCCCCATCCTTGACCCCAATACATGCAGAGCCCCAGGCCAGCACGCCCCCTCCCCTTCTCTCTGCCCCCTCCCTGAGACCTTGCTGTGCAGCCCCAGGGATGCAGTATAATTTCTAGGTCTTGTAAGTAATAAACTTTAAGTTTCCTGATGGTTATTGTTGAATGGCGTCTTGCAATCATAATAAGAAGAATCACATGGGCTGGGCCAACCACAACATGGTACTGCCAGACTGAGATGGACACAAAACAGCCACATGACAGATACTCTGATTTTTACCACAGCTCTGCAGGGGAGACACTGCTCTGTTTCACACATGAAGAAACACTCAAGGGAGGTAAAATAACCTATCAGTGGTCTGACAGCTAGGAAGTGGCAAGAAGGGGCTACAAATCACTGTTCTGGTTACTTCCACATTCTGAGCCTGGGACTTTAGTCTATGGTGGTCCGGCACTGCCTTCCACATGGGGATCCTCCAAGGATGACAAGGGTGAGTCAACTTCTGGTCAGTTCCTTGCAGTTTCCGCTCCCTCGCTGTGCACATTACAACTGAGCCATTTCTTTCACCTAAATCACAGTACAGCAGTCCCCCCTTATCCATGGGGGACACGGGGAATATGTCCCCACAGCCCCAGTGGATGCCTGAAACCAAAGGTAGTGCCAAACCCTGTATACATCACATACGTTTTTTCCTATACTAACGAGTGGGCAGAGTCTACAGGGTGGATCTGCTGGACGATTTACATCCGGGCAGGATGAAGCAGGACCATGTGAGATTTCATTATGACACTCAGAATGGAGTGCCACTTACAACCAATGCATGGTTTATTTCTGGAGTTTTTTATTTAATATGATCAGACTGTGGTTGATCGTGGGTAACAGAAACTTCAGAAAGCAAAACCTCAGAATAGGGGGGAGTGTCCTATGAGACAACAGACATCGACTAGCAGCAAATGATAAAGACAAAGACAACACTGTAGCTGCGCACTTACTAGAAGAGTTAAACGTCTTTGGAGGAATTTGTGTTCCTAGGGTCTGGAGATGTGAGAGGATGCAGGGAAGTAATGGTAAGGGAGTATCAGTTTTTAAGAAGAAAGGGTAAATAGAAGAATAAAGAATTAGAAAGAGAAAGCAGGACCTAAGATTTAGGCTCTTCTTTCAACCTGTGTTAATACCACTGGCATTTAATTCCATGTGCAGATCTAGACAGAGCAGCCCCTCGACACAGTGACAGAGATTCCTGGATGTCTTTACGATTCTGAACTTTAAGATCATTGTGCAACAGAACGAGTCTCCTCAAGTGAGCAAAGCTCAGACTACAGCTCAGAGAGCCTTCCTGGCTTCTGATCTTGATAAGAATTCCCAAAACCTACCCACTGAAAAATTAACAGTTTCAGGGGCTGAAGCTGATAGCCTGAGTTTCCGTGGGATTTACTAGGCTAACGCCACAATTTCTTTGATCTGTCATGTCCTGCTCAACCGATCAGCACCTCCCGGGTCAGCTCCGGAGCCTGCTCTAAGCAGAGCAGGGCAGCAGGGAATGCTGAGGGCAGGGCCACCAACCCCACATGGCACTGGAAAGACCACTAATCAGCCAGACTCACCCGAGCATTGAGCTTTTCACTTTACACAATTCTTCCGCATGCTTGGTCTCACTTGACTATCACAACCTTGTGAGGTGGGGAGGGACAGACCCACTTCACAGATGAGAAAGGCACAGAGATTGGACTGATGTTTGGTCTGTCAAGGCGGCATCTGTGTGAACTGCCGGGGCCTGTGTCATACCCGTTATTAAGTATTTTGAATATCATCCTGGAGAAACACTTGGCCTGTGGATAATAGCACCACCAGCGGCAGGGCTGGAGTTCCAGGCTTGGATGTTCCCATCACAAGCCCAGGAGTCTTTGTTGTAAGAGAGCTGTGCCTGGGGGTGCAGAGATACCCAAGGTCCTGTCCCAGTGAGTGTCCAGAGTGTCTGGCTGTAACACGGCACAAGGAGGGCCTGGAGGGCCGGACACACAAACCACCAAGGCAGCGTGGGGGAAGGGAAGGCTAGATCTGGCTAGGAGGAATGGCTCAGCCTTCACGAAGAGATGGCATTTGCAACGGGCCTTGAAGGAGGGGTCAAATCTTGACAGACTAAGATGGAGGTAAGGGCATTTTGGAGGAGGGAAGAAGTGAGTTCTACTCTTGGAGATGAGAGAGTTTAAAGTATATTCAGGAAAAGATGTGAAGTCCAGTTTGGTTGAATCAGAAAGTATGTGTAAATAGGAAGTGTGGAAACGGGGACGAGGGTCGTAGTGTTGGGGACCTCACGTACTAAAGTGGGAGCTGCCCTTATTCTGATCTTTAAAGTTCTGCAAAAGCAGATGGTCTGTCTACAGAAAGAGGAAAGCAACACGCACTCACCCACTAATCTTTTAAGACTATCAGCTGGTTGTGCCTTACAACCTGAGCCCTAAAGCCCACAACCTACAAGGTGGATCATTTCCAGAGAACCTTGAACCTGATTTTAATTTCTACCTGCATCTCTTTCCCCAACTGCACAGCAACCAAGGGAAGGCTAGAGAGCGTGCAGTGCATGCGTGTGTGCATGCACGTGAATGCATGTACCTCTGCTGCCACGGTGAGGCCACATCAGAATATGAAATAAATGTTGTTTTTTGCCTAACACAACTCATGTTACTGTTTCTCAGGAAGCTCAGTTACTTGCAGTTATTATTTTTCCTCCCTGACTTTGCCAGCATTAGCATCTTAACCCTCGATTTCCTGCCCTGCCAACGTCCTTCCCTGCCTGCTCTAGAAGCAAAGGAGCCATACGGAGGGCCATCCATGATTACAAGGAGCGGGGACTCCACGGCTTCCCAGATCTGTCCCAGGGATGCTGGGTCACCCACTTTCAAACCAATTCGGATCCCAAAACATACAAGAAGTCAGCACAGATGGAGCTGAAAGTTGGCAAGGCTCTGGATTCACCTGCTTGGCTAAGAGCTGGTTCACAGTGGGGTCAACATCGTTGTCATCTTTGGTCCCACATTTGCACCAGCTGGCACACGTGTCCCTGATCATGCTAGCGATTTAAGGAAAATTGCAACCCTTAGCCATTCAAGATGGGTCTAGAGCTGACTGTGAAGTAGAAGGCCTTCAATGCTTCCCCCACCTGCTGTGTTTCTCCCTTTACCTCCCACCTTTCTGCACACCTGAGTCCCTGGGGAAACCACAGGAAAGGTCTGTGTTATTAAGGTATCGGAGGCTTCCAGATTCTTCCAGTCATGTTTGCATAATAATTGTAATTCTGAGAAGAGATAATATAGTGAAAAAAATCATAATAGCTAAAATTTGGGGCATTAGTGGGTGATTTTTTTCTTTTTCTAGTGAAGTGGCCTTAATGTTAATGGAGAGTTTCAGGGAAATAACCAGTGGTTTTCCATCCTAGGATGAATACGTTCAGGCTTAACCAGAAGGAAATGAATATATTAAACCTGATGGACTTTTCAAGGCCTCCTGGGTAGCTTAAAAATAAGACAAAACAAAAAATAAACCAACCAATCTCTCCCAAAGTAGATCCCAAGGCCTAATCTCATACCTACTGCATCAAAATATTCAGGGGTGGGCATAGAATTTGTATTAAAAAAAAAATCTCTCCAGCAATATAATGGTCAGTCAAGTCTGATTAGATTGCTTTAGACAGCTTATTTTATTCCTCGCCCTGGGGTGAGTCTACAGCTACTAGATGGCCCCATGAAGACGTTCTCAATTTTAGAAATCAGTGGTGAGTTCTTTTAGTTGTTTTCAGGGCTAGATGCCAGGGAAGTACTCAATCAACAGTGATTTCGTGCCAACATTACAGACTCCTCACGAGGACTGGTCAGTTCTAACTCGTAAAGCACAACCAGGAGCACATAAGTCAGTCTGGGGTGAGCCAGAGGACCATGCTCACAGGTACCTGATCTGGGCCACAAGGAGCTTCTTGCTGCATATTAGCAAAGCTCCCCTCGCCCGCAGAGCCATATTCTGATGAGATGTTTTATCCCTGAAGCCAGAGACCAGGGCCCTTCACACTCTCCAACACAGAGATGTCAGTTCTCCTGGGCCCCTCACAGGCTCTGCTGATTAAGGGTCTTTGCCTGTGGTGTCTGGGCAGTCTTCTCTCTCCCCGCTGCCCCTGAGCCCTGGGAAGTGTCCACTGGAGTCTATCACTTTCCAGGCATTAACAAAGAAGCACCAAAAGTTCAGTCCCTGGGATGGCCCTGCTCTACTTCGTTTGGGCAGGGGCATTTTATCCAGGATATTAAAACATGTCTTTTTCCCTTTCCCATCATCCAACTCTTGGGCCTTTTACTGCTCACAATATCTGTGCCACAGAAAGGACCCATAGCAGGGTTGAACACTAGTTATTTTACAGTATGTCAGCAACTCTGGTAAAACAATTGGAACAGACTTGAAGTACAATTAAAATGAAATCTGTGGGTTCTTGGTAAATCTCAGTGAACCCCTCTTTAGCACCAGCATGGTCTTGTGAGTTAACTTTCAAGCACTTTGCCATTTCATCTCTTTAGTTTTGGGGGTGTCTCAAAGAGCATTTCACTAGCAGCAGATGACCTGATTAAATAAGGATGTTCTCAGGGTATTTATTTCCCTATCCCTGCCCAGTGATCATAAGAAGGAGACTCTGGTTTTTGAGTCACTGGACATTTTGTCCCTCAGATTTCAGCCCTCACATACTTGATCACACACAACCATACAGGAACCCAAAGGATTAAAGCAGGGATGAAACAGAAGTTAGTCATCTTCACTCGTTATCTGGTCGGCCTTGGAAAGTCTTGGCTTTGCCTTCCAGCAAACTCTACCAAGTGAGAATGGATTGTGAAAAGATTTCCTATCACTTAAAGTTCCTACAGAGGGAACTTCTACCAGTTTGTGGTAGCCTATTTTGGTACTTAAAAAAAAATAACCTTTTCTATCTTACTGAAGTACAGAGAAAGGCACTTATCTTAATGTACAGTTTGATGCTTTCTGATGCTTTATAACCCAAACCTCTCTCAAGATTGAGCTTATTTCTATGACCCAGTAAGTTTCCTAATCTTCCCAGTCACTTCCTCCAACCCCACTCCACCATAAAGCCATTATTCTTATTTTTTAAATCAGAGATTAGCTTTACCTATTTTAGAACTTCATATATTGGAATCATACAGTGTGTATTTTTTGTGTGTGTAATGCTTTTTTCACAAAGTAAAATGTTTTTTCAGATTAACCAGTGTTGACTACATCAGCAGTTCATTCCTTTCTACTGGTGAGTAGGTATTTTGCTGTACAAATAGCATATTGTTTATTCTTTCTGAGGTTCAGTGATATTTGGGTTGTTTCCAGTTTTGGCAAAAGCTGCTATGGACATTCTTGTATAAGTCATATCATGGATATTTTCCTTCCTCTTGCATAAATGCCTAGGAGTGGAACTGATGGGCCACAGGGTAGGTGCATATTTATAAGAAACTGCTAAACAGTTTTTCAAAGTGATTGTATCAACTTACAACCCCATTCATAATGTTTAAGAGTTTCAGATGCTTCACATCCTTATCAACAGTTGGTGCTGTCAGTTTTCTGATTTTAGCTTTTTCCATGGGTATATGGTGGGTTTCACTGTGACTATAATTCATATTTTCTAGTACCTAATGATGTTGAGGTTTTGCTGTGTGTTTATCTGCATTTATATATCAGTAAGGTTCTTTTTGTTTTTTTGTCCACGGTTTGCTTTGCAGTGCAAAAGCTTTTAAGTTTAATTAGATCTCATTTGTTTATTTTTGCTATTGTTTCTTTTCCTTTAGGAGACAGATGCAAAAAAATACTGCTGCAATTTATGTCAAAGAGGGTTCTGCCTATGTTTTCTTCTATGAGTGTTAGGATTTCCAGTCTCACATTAAGGTCTTTGACCTAAATATGTATATGGTATTAGAAAAATGTTCTAATTTCATTCTTTTAATGTAGCTGTCCAGTTTTCCCAACACCACTTACAAACAATAAATGTTGGCAAGAATGTGGGGAAAAGGAAACCCTTGTACACTGTTGGTGGGAATGTAGACTGGTGCAGCCACAATGGAAAACAGTATGGAGGGTCCTCAAAAAACTAAAAGTAGAACTATCATATGATCCAGCAATCCCACTTCTGGGTATCTGAACAAAATGAAAACATCAGTTCAAAAGGATACACACACCCCAATGTTCACAGCAGCAATATTTACAATAGCCACGATATGGAAGAAACTTAACTGTCCATCAGCAGATGAATGGACAGAAAAGAAGATGTGGTATATGTATATATGTGTGTATTCATATATACGTCTGTGTATGTGTACACACACACAACACACACAATGGAATATTTCTCAGCCATAAAAAGAATGAAATTCTGCCATTTGCAACAATGTGGATGGACCTAGATGCTTAGTGAAATAAGTCAAAGAAAGACAAATACTCTATGTTATCACATATTCCACAATCTAAAAAATAAAACAAATGAATGAATATAAGAGAAACAGACTCACAGATAAAGTAAACAAGCTAGTGGTTACCAGTGAGTGTGGAGAGGGAAGTAGGGAAGGGCAAGATGTGGGTAGGGGATAAGAGATACAAACTACCATGTATGAAGTAAGCAAGTGACAAGGATATCTTGTACAGCGCAGGGAAATATAGCTATTATTTTATGATAACTTTAAATGGAGTATAATCTATAAAATGTTCAATCACTACCTTGTACACCTGAAACTCATATTATAAATCAAATATACTTCAATAAAAGAAACATTGAAGAAAAAATATCTACCCTAAGTCTGCAAAAATATTCCCCAGTATTTCCGTCTAGAAGTCTTACTGCTTTAACTTTATGCTTGGGTCTCTACTGCATTTCAAATTCCTTTTTGTGCATGGTGTGAAATACAGGTCCCAGTTCTTTTTTCTTTTCATAGATAAAATGTTCCATCACCATTAAGAAATTATTAAAAAATTGTTAATGGGGGGAGGCAATTAGGTTTGTTTATTTATTTATTTATATTTTTAACTGAGGTAGTGGGGATTGAACCCAGGACCTCGTGCATGCTAAGCACACACTTTACCACTGAGCTATACTCTCCACTACCTCCCCATCACTGACTTGCTTTGGTGCCTTTGTTGAAAATCATTTACCCATATATGTGGATTTATGTCTGAATTCATTATTCTGTTCCACTGATATACAGCTGATCCTTGAACAGCTTGGGAGTTAGGGGCGCCGACCCCTGGAGCTGTCAAAAATCCATGTGTAACTTATAGCTGGATCTCCTTGTACACAGTTCCTCCGTATTTGAGGTTCTGCATCTGTGGATTCAACCAGGCATGAAACACTATTGAAAAAATCTACATGTAAGTGGATCCATGCAGTTCAAACCCACGTTGTTCAAGGGTCAACTGTATTTGTCTATGGTCTTCAGTATTGCAGGGTTATAGTAAATCTCCGTATCAGGTAGTGTAAAATTTCCAAATTCATTCTTTTCAAGATTGTTTTGGCTATTCTAGTTCTTTCATTTCCACATAAGCTCTAGTTGCATCATCTGAAATTCCAGTTTTTTTCCCCCAATCTTTTTTCTGACATATTGACTTGCCTTCAAATTCAGTGATCTTTGCCTTTTTAGCATCCAATGTAGTATTAAGCCCATCTAGTGAATTTTTCCTTTTGGTATATTTTATTTCCCACTTCTAGAATTTCCATTTGGTTCCCTTTATTGTTTTCATTTCTTTGTTGAGTTTACTGTTCTGTTCACCTTACTTTAAGTCCTTCAATATATTTCTAATCGCTGTTTTAAACTCCCTATTTACTAATTCCAACATTTGTGTCAACTCTGAGTCCATTTCTACTAATATCTTTTTCCCTTCTGGTTATGGGTCATATTTTCCTGGTTTTTAAAATGTCTTGTAATTTTATATTACATCCTGGGCATTGTGGCTACAATGTTGAGAATTTGGATCATGTTCCTTTATAGAGGCATTTAACTTAGCGGACCCTTAAACTAATCCTGTCAAGGCTTAGATTTAGGCTTTGCTTGAGTGGCTCAAGAGCAGCTCTTATTGTAAGACTGTAGTACTCCTACTCCTACGGTGTGGTCTTTTTCACGTCCCAACTGAATGCCCCAGGTGTTGTCTCTCTCCATTCTTCCTGGTTCTGAACTGCGGTATTTCCCAAACTATAAGACTTCCTCTGACTCACAGACCCCCAGTAACTATTTGGTGGCATGGAGTCTCCCCATATTTGTACATAGTTTAGTATTTGGCCAAAGACTAAAGGAGATTCCTTCATTCCAGTACCCTACTCCACAAATTCTAGCCATTCCAGACAGCATGAACACAAACTCTGTTTCCTCTGCCAGGCAACTGAGTTCTAGTCACTTGTACAGCAATTTTTAATGTGCCTCCAGGAGAAAGCTAAGATGAGTTTTGAGGTTACCTCATCTCTTTTCATTTTATCCACCATCAAAAGTCTGCCCTCTTTTCTAATACCTATAAATAGTTGCTTCACATGTTATATTTGTTTTAAATTTGTTCACAGCAGACAAACAATTCCAATACCCAATAATCCATTATGGCCAGAACTAGAAATCCTATTTTGATGTTTAATATCTTTATCAATGGGAAGTTGCAGTTCTTTTTCTCTAAAAATTTCATTTTAATCCATTTACACTGTATTTGTCCTCTTGGAGGTAAATAACTCATACGAACTCTTCTATGCTTAACGTTATCAAGATATACATGCGCTTAATACTGTTAAGACTAAGAAGAGAGAAAAAACCACTTATTTGTCTTCTTTTTAGGTGGTGCCATCTTATATCCTCATAGATTTTTATTTCTGTATCATTCCTTTCTGGCCTTCCATCCCTATCTTAAAACCCAGAGACTAAAAGCTAAATTTAATAACACCCTCTACTCTAGTGCTAGGTGAGATCATGGTGTAATAGACTGGTATTTTTTAACATGCCTAGAACATCAGCATTCCTTTGGAAAAATTCCTTCCCTAAATTCAATCATGTGGTTCTAGAGGAATGCTGCATTCGTAAATTACTCCACTCCTCTGGCCATAGTTGATTGTTTCAAGCAGTCGCCACCTACTCCAATCTGAACCAATCAAAGTTCTTCCCTGGCAATTTTTTCACTGCACTTGAGAAAAAATACTAAATCTCTAGTGGATAGAGATACAGGATTTGCAGCTGTTTGTGCCACAGTCCTGATCCAGGGAGGAAACAAATCTTCAGTGCAAGAAAATGATTTGCTGACAGACAGAGAAGCAAGTCAGAGAGAGGAGAGACAGCGATAGAGAAATACAAGCTGGAATCTCTTGATGGTGCTCTAGTCCCTAATTTCAGATGCTCCCAAGGCCTGTAGGTAACCCGTACTTAACCTGTGCTTCAGTTACATAAAATACCTGTATTCCTTCAATTACTTCCATAAGATAGTTCATGCTGGATTTCTGTCATTGCCCTAACATCCTGAAAAATTAGAGAATTATTTTTTGGATCTTATTTACTGAACATCTATTCGTATTGCTCATATTCATGTAAAATTTAAAATTATACTATTACCCACTAGGTTTCATACCTGCCTGTGTCTAATATAACAACATCCAGTAACTCTTTCACACAGCCATTCCAACCAGGTATCTCCATCTTGTATCTCCATGATGCAACTCTGGAGCTTTTGGCCATCTGCATTATTAATCTCGGGTGGTGGCAGTAATACACCAACTTTCAAGTCTACAATAGTAATGATTGTTAGTATTTTTAAGTATCTACTATAATGGTATTTTGATGATGTTTTACATAGATGTTTTCTTTCTACTAAGATATCTACTTCACAACAATACAAAGAATATGTATTAACTTCCATGTTGATAAAACTGAGTCTCAGAAATGTTAAGAAACTTGCTAAGGGCACAAAGTTACTATGCACCAGCACTAGGACTAGACCTCAACACAACCAGGGTATTAGTCCCTTAACCTGGAAAGTGTATTTCTGTTAATGCAACCTCAGATTATTTTAACTTTTTGAGAAGACACATGGCACTATTGGCTTATACTGAATTTACAGTGTACTAAATAAAATCCTTTGATATTTTTCATAAGAATGACAATTCATCTAGTTTTTCTCCATCTAGAATTTATATGAAGCAATATTATTAAACTTAAGTGCAAGACATTTATTCCTATTGAAGTGCTGTCAAAGTTCTTTGTCCCTCCTCGTGGATCTTCCTGAACTTTGATTTTCATCTGATGGGCTCATTATTTCCATCAATGTGTCTAACAAAAACACAGATTGGGTTTCAATCTGATGCAAATGTCCAGAGCCACTCATAAGCATTCATACCTACAGAATGACATCCATCCATACCCATGCCTGTATGAGCAAAATTGTTAACCAGCTCTGAATCTGCCTCTCTGGATCTATATATAGCTATATTTGCCCATCTAACATTTACCGAACATTTACTTTTCGACTTTGTAGTGGAGCCATCAGTGCCCATATACCCTCAGGCTGCCCCTTGGTGGTGTATGCCCGGCCCACCTGCCGGAGGGCTTCCTTTGGAGGCCCTTCCCAACCCCACCTGTGCGCAAAGCAGGCCAGACACACTGGAGAACGTATACCCTGTAGAAGCAGCCTTAACCAATGACTGATGGAACTTGCTGTACAAATACCCCAGGCTCCTTTGCCTGGGGTAGGATAGCTCCGAAGTCCGCTACCATGACTCCAGAGCAATGACCCACTTGACAACACACCTTTCATAAGCTGCCATCTCCGTTTTTAACTCAGATCATCTTTCAAAGTAAATTACTTGTATTCAAATCCTTGTCTCAGGATCAGCTTCTGAGAAAACCCAAACTTATGACGAACATTCAATTTTCACCCAAACTAAGATGACCTTTGAAAGTTTTCACCATCATTATCCATTTTTTAGAGGAGAAAACTGCAGTAAAATAACTTGCCTAAGGCCAACATTTGGTAAACAGCAGAGTCAGGAGAGGATTCCAAAGACCATGATGCTGTGTGGCCTCCCATGGACTCCTCCGTAATTTGTTTACTGCCTTATTGGGATTCAGATGTAGCATGGCCAGGGCATTTCTCTGATCAAAACTGTGTGTCCGTGTGTGTGCATGTGTGTGTGCGTGTGCGTGCACGCATGCATGTGTGAAATGGGTGGGGAGGAGAGTACTGCATTCTCTCACTTACTTAACTCCAACTCCTGCCTCTGATAGGAGGATTGAAGATTAAAGTTTGCAGTTTTATTTTTCTGTCTTTCTGGATACCAAGAATTTAACATCTCAGCGTTGAGCAGGGAATGGGCTGAATGTGACGTGGGATGTCAAGTACTACACATGAGTAAGTTTATTTCAGTGGTGTGTAACAAAGCCCCATATTTTCATTCTTTACTCTCCTCTTCTCTCTTTAAGACAAACACAGCACTGTATTTCACCATCCAAGAAAATCAGGCTAGATTTCTTTATTTTTCTTAAGTTTGAGAACACTTTTCTTTTTAAGATCTCATTATGGAAAGTTATAAGCACACACCACAGTAGGCAAAAAGCAGATAAGGAACCTCCAGGGACTGATCCAGCTTCAACAATGATCAGCACATGGCCAATTCTGATCCATCTATTCCCCACTCCTCCCTTACTATTTTAAAGCAAATCCCAAACATGGTATTTCATCAGTAATCATTTCAGCATATATTTTGTAAAGTAAGAATGCCTAAAGAAAAAACCCCAGTGCATCATTAACATGCCTAACATGCAATCAATAGTAATTCCTTTACATCATCAAATATCCAGTCAGCACACACATTTCTAAATACAAATAATTATATAATAATGATGAATATGTGTATATTTTTAGAAAAAGGTTCACACGTTATGACTGGTTGAAATCTCCTTTAAGTAGCTTTTAGTCCAGAGGGTCTTCCTCTATCTTCCTTGCAATTCTGAGGGTGCACTTTCTCAGTTAACTGATGCTACGTCCCTCTCAGGCAGACGTCAGTGGCCGCTGGCCAGGGAACAGGACTATAAGCCACTGAGGACAGAAAGGGTGCGGGAGCCACAGGGACAGAAAGCGTGGGGCGCCCTTCCTTTAGGGTTCACGTGAAGCAGTGTCAAACAGTCAGGTGAACCCCAGTCACCCGGCGCTCAGCTCTGCCTTGGCAATGACTGAAGACAGAGCTGGGAGTCAGGGAACCACAACTATCTTCTGGGAAGCGGTGCATTAGAAGCTGGAGTGACCGACTCACCATGGGGCCTGAACTCCCCGGGAGCAGAGGTAAATGGCAAACCCACCAAGGCAGGCTGGGTGGAGTAAATCTGGAACCCATGATGCTAACGAGCTGAGGGGGGAGCACGGGAACTCCCTATGCACTCGGCATTAAATAAATGAACGCAAAATTAACCAAAACGGTTGAGTGCTCATCAGCTTTAAGGATGCCCTGGAGACCATAACTATATACTAACCAAACAGACTCATAAATCATTATGTTGGGACTTATCTTGGCTTCTTAAATGTCCTGGATGCACCTCTTAAAATGGGGCTGTTCACAAGATTATAAAATTATACAAGTCCTGGGGGACAGTGGTTCAGAGAGATAAGTGAAGGGGCCAGTCAGAGCAACCTTTGCTCCTCCAACCCAGAAACCCCTAAATGATTTCAGCCCTGACTGCCTTACTACTCTGGTTATTCAACCCTGTCCTTCACTGTAAAACTGGCAAACCTGACTTTCCCTTCCCCTCATGAATGGTGCCTCCGGTCCCTACGCCACCTGTCCGTTTCAGTTAATCCCTAGTGTCCCTCCAATCCAAGCTCTATCTTGGCAGCATCTTCTGTTTGAAGAGTTTGGTAAGAACCTCAGCAGTCTCCCCAGGGCCCTCGATCAGTCAGGAAAAAAGCCAAAGTAGACTACACAGCCACACCACTGCCCACCATCTCTTCTGCTCCACAGAAGAAACACAGATGTACCGAACTGTAGCATCTTTGTGTTTCTACTATGTATCCTTCCCAGTTGCTGTAAGATTCTCTTAGAGAGGTCATAGAGACACAAGATTTTTCCATTGTTTCTGAAAGTAAAGCCTCTCTTGAACAAAACCTGTCTGACTTTCCCTATACATTAAAAATAGCTCACCTCTAAGACTTTTAAGTTAATGGAAGCATTTTTTTTTTTTGGTTTCCTTCATTCATTACAACTATAATCAGTCATGGTTATCATAATTAGCATTCAGCATTGGAAAGAAATGAGTAACTACTCTTCTTTCTTGTAATATCTTTAATTCCTCATTAGAATCATTTTAGTTGCCAAGCAACCTTCACTTTTATGTCTCATATGTGGAGATTATGCCAGAATTAGTTTTTTAAATCAATTTTAGGATGGAACAGCAACTCTGTGTGCTAGCACACCTCTGTATAAATACTAATATTGCCTTTAAGATCATAATTGTTTAAAGTGTGAATTATGGAAAGCAAAGAGTTCATTATAGTGCACCTACCATTTAAAAAGTTACTACAGTTGTAGTACATGTAAATACGCATAGAAGGGAATCTAGGAAGGTCTACCGAACAATGCTCATAGCGCCTGACCTGGTTTTTGGTGGTAGGATGGATGACTGCAATTGTCTCCTCTTTGCTAGTCGGTATTTTCTGTTTTCTATAGCGAACATAAATAATGTTTACAGTTATGGAAATTTAAAAAGTAAACGTAAGAGTTGAGTTGCAGTTAGATGTTTGTAAATACAAATATGAGAAGATGGATGTTAGCTGAACCTGTCGTAGGAGTCACTTCATAATATGTGTAAAGTCATCATGCTGCACGCCTTAAACTTACACAGTAATGTATGTCAGTTATTTCTAAAAAAACTGGAAAAGAAGGAAGTATGTGAGCTGAGTTAGATTTTTGTAAATAAAAGAACTTATAAAATTGTGGGAATTAAATGAAAATATATATGTAATATATTACTATAAACACTGTTGTTCATAGTAAATAAAACTATTACTGAAATTTTTTAAAAGACTATGTAAGTGGTAAATCTTGTGTTATGTACATTTTACCATAATAAAAGAACATTTATGCAAGAACGATATAGATTCAGCCTGTTACTAATTTAGGAAAAAATGGATTCAAATTTGGTTGGTTTCCTAAGTCTCTACCCTAAGAATACTGGCTCTTTAAATAGATCAAAAGTACTTTCTTTAAATATATACAAATTCCTAAAGGACATTCAAGTTCACATTCAATATCATGACAGAGACCCCATTACACCTTCTCCTAGACTTTTTCAGTCTCAGAAGTCATTTCAGCAGTACGACAGTGAGGGGACACTGAGGCTCTGAGTTACAAAGTGAGAGTCCAGGTACTCTGGTTTTAAGCCAACAACAATCTCAACCCCCCCCCCCCAAACCAAAAAACACTAAAGTCTTTTTTCTTTCCAGCAAAAACTTACTGACAAACTTTGACTGATCATCCACAACAGTGAAATATGGAATTACATCATATAACGGATCTAATAAAACTTTAATTAAAGTGACCATGGAACAGTCACCAAATCTTTGGAATAGGGTTTTTTTTTTTTCATGTTCAGAGTTAATAAAGGAAAAGATAAAAGGAAACATGATCAAACTTAACTACATAAAAATGTAAACCTTCTCTTCATTAAAATACCAAAACCAACATAAAAATGAAAATGAGAGTGAAGAAAAAAATGTGGTAAATGCTAATCAAAGAGTTAATAGTTTTTTAAATATAAAAAGTGTTTGCAAATCTCTAATAATAGAAACACTAAGCAGCAAGTGACAAATAGGCAAAGGATATGAACAGACAGTTCACAACACTGGAAATACATTCAGTTAACTAACTTATGGAAACACACTCAACGAAGGCTTGGTTATAGGTATCAATTGTACCTGTTACCACTTAGCAGGAAATGAAGGCAAATGACTAAACAGATGGAATTAGAAACAAATAGAGACAGTATGTAAAACATGAAGAACGGAAGTCACAAAACTGAGGTTTGGTTGGTCAGAAACAAGAGAAAGTTTAATCAGGGAGAAGTTTTAGAGGTAAATTAAGAAAACAAAAACAGAATGATAACTTCAACTTCAGAATGAGAATCTTTTAGTTTTTAAGTTCCATTGTCACATCCTTTTTTTTCCCTGTTACTTAAGTTTCAGGTGGACATTACAATTTGCCATCTGTATACACTACACAGTGATCACCCCCAAAAGTCTACTTTACATCACCATAGAACCGACCCCCTTCACCCCTTTTGCCCTCTCCCCTAGGCCCCTTCCCCTCCTGTGATCACAGATCTGTCACTTCTTTAAGAAAATTTCTCAACTTCACTGATATTTGACTTCCTTATCTCTAAGGTATATTGTTCCTTTTCTCTGAAGAACACATGGAGAGTTGTTTTATAAGATACTTAAATGAAAGGAACAAAAAAATGGCAAATATCACTCTCTCCTCAACAGGTAACACAAACTAAAACGTCCAGTTTTCAGCTTCCCACCTGGGCCCTCTGCTGTGTAAGCATCCCCTGTAGCTGGGGGAAAGTGCTGGGAAATGTTTAACCAGGACCTCTCCAGGGCTGGGGTTCAAGAAGGACCCCTGATTAGTCATGTCTGTCCACTTCCATGGTGTAAATAAATACTCCCAACGCAGCCAACGTCAAGCTCCAGGAATGACTGCACTGACCCCGGGGCTGGAGAGAGACGCAGGTGTCACAGCACACCACGCTCACCCTCCACAGCATTCACACAGACACAAGGAACACAATCTCACAAGGATGGATGACAGTAAAATGTGGTTTAGGCAATGATAAGTTTTGAGGGCTTATTTTTATTTTCGATAGTATTGTAAGTTTATATAACTTAATGTTTAATGATGGCTGTGTTTAACAGCTGGCTTGCTCAATTCCTGACGATGTAACAAACCTGCTCTTGCAGAGTTAAGACTTTCAAGATTGTGACAGCATTAAGCTGAGTGTGGTACCTTGTGCATCTGCACAGGACGTGCAAAGCTGGCCCTGCTTTTGCTCCTGCTCATGCCCTCCTGTTTTCCTCCCAACAACTCTAGGACAACCCCATCGAGGTGGTAGCCCAAACTACCTGCAGACCAAGGCAGCAAGTCCAGCAGCTCTTACTGCTCTGGGCAGAAGGGGGCAGGTCCCACCATCAGAATTTGGCGCGGGGCGGGGCCTGCACGTCAGATGACCTGCCCCAGGTCTCACCACTCAGTCACTGCTGTTTCAGTCAGCTACGTGCGCTTTCACACGATTTCCTCATGTATTTCCATCATGGACTTAATAACCTTCACGTCGACATATGGCCTTAAAAAGTCTGTTGGAAAAGCGGCACTCCTGGAGTACTCAGGGAAAGCACCTCTCCAGGTCCCCCAGCTAAGTCACCACTTTAGGGTCTCTGACCCATGGGGGACCGGCATAGGGCAGGGAGCCAGGCCCTCCAGCACCACAGTGAACTGGTCCAAGTGTGGCTTAAAGGTGGAAATTCAAACCAGGAACACTGCCTTTGAGAGCAAGGAACCAAACTATAGTAATAACAGACGCCCCCTTTCTGTTCATTTCCACGGCCAAAAGGCTGACAGGCAGAAAGTTTTGGGGGGAGTTTTTTACAGTTGAGAAGGGATAGAAATCCAGGGAAATATGACAGACGTGGGCTCAGAGTTGCAAACCTGTTCAGGGCAGGCCTCTCTCTAAGTCGATCTGGACTAATTGCCTTAGAGATGCCCTGGCTTCACCACATGACGGTCTGGTTCATATAGCTGAAAACCTATGTGCTCTATCATTTTTCAGAGGATTTGGACCGTTCAGGCTTCCCATGCTCTGGGATATCCAAGAAGCAACTGTGCTGTAGGATGCTATTTCTCAAAATCATTCCGTGGGTCCTCTCCGTCAAAACCACAGCAACCGTCAGCTGAATGAAAATCTCTGGAGTTGACCCTCAGGAATCTGAATGTTGAACACCCCACCCCCACCCCCAACAATGATTCCTGTTCATGTTAAAGCTGGAGAACCTCTGGTAGAGGGGAAAGAATATGAGCCTTGGAGACCAGAGATCAGATCTCAGCAGTGTTCCCGCTAATGAGCTGGGCCACTTTCCACAGGTTACTTAACATCCCTGAGCTTCAATTCCCTGTTAATTAAAAGAGCAAAATAGCATCCACCTCACAGGGTTGTTGTGAAGATGAATGCGACCAATTCAGGCAAAGGCCCAGCACCCTACTGAGCCCACAGTAAGTAAGTGGTCGACCACTGTCAGTCTGTTGGTGTCTGTCTTTCTCTCAGTTATAAATCTCATCTCTCTGGAAGGAGTTACTGTATTAAAATGCTCAGCTTTCCTGAACACTGTTGACCTTAAGCATTAACATTGCTAGGACTGCTTCTGTTCTCTACTACAGATGGAGGTGGGCTGTAAACACCACCACACAGCAGAGCACAGAAGAAACTGGAGAGAATTTCCCAGCTCCTCCCTTCTCAGGCCTGGCAGTCTCTCCACCTCATACCCAGGAGAGGGTGGACATGCCAGCCAGTCAAAGATGCAGCAAAAAGACTCCTTGCAATACACAACATCCAATGACAGAATCCTAATTCACTCCAGAGGGCTACGGATGGTCATGCCCGGGAGGTGCTCTGATGCCATGTAAGTCTCAGGACCATCCTGCACATGTGAAACCTTGTAACTGTGACTCCCAGAGGCTACTGGCACAGCTGTGGTCTTCCCCACGAAGGGCCTGTCATCACAACGGCCAGGCTTCCTGACCCTACACTCGGCTTTGTTCCTTGGAGCTACCAGTTGTTATGTCCGAGTGTCCTTCAATGTCATGGCTCTTGGCTTCTGGTCTTATTCTCCTGCTGCCTCTGGGCACTTGGCTTTGTGCACAGACTCTAAGTGGCAGAGTGCCGAGGAACACCCAAGCCTCCCTGTGCCACAGAGGAAACCAAGGTCCTGACAAGTGTGTCTTTGCTTTCTTTGGCCCTAATTTAAAAACCAATGTAGTGTTTTAGTCTTAAGAAGTTAAGGTCTATACATCCAACTGCACCATGGTGCAGGAAATAGACCTGTTAGTCTTGAGGTTTTTCTAGTTTGGGAGGTACAAAGCACAGACTAATTTTAATTAATTAACACTTGGAGAAAGACGCCATGCATATAGATGGGATGTGATAAATGTTTCTTACACAATGGAGTTTAATTTCTAATCTGGAGGAGAGGAGGCACGTAGAGTGTGGGCATGGGGTGCAAACCCGTCCTGTATGGCACATGAAGGGAGCCTGTCCTAGGAGAAGGACCCAAGCACGGGCCAGCTCACACTGCAAGAAGCTCTAGGGACAGAGGACGGAGCATGAACAGCGGGTTTACTCTTTAGACTAGGGGGCACGAGGCCAGCTGTTTCAATTCTCAGAGGCTCCATTTATTTTCTCGTTTGCCCATGGAGACAGTTAACACCTGATCTGCCTATTGCAGAGCTGTTCTGAGTTTAAAAGAAAGTCAATACATACAGCCCTTCAAGAAAAAATAAACAACACTCCACATATAAGATGCTAACTAAGCTGTGTTTCCCTTCTCACTGACAGGTAAGACAAAGAGATTGAGTTTCTTTCCACAACCCACTGGGAGCAGGAGGGCTGCTGTGAGGGTCCTTTTCTGGGACACACTTGCAGTTTTGTTTCTGATGCTGTCAGTAGTTGCCGTGCATTCAGAAGGGGGCAGAATTTGGACATCTGAAGCCTTCTGTTTGGCCCCTGAAGCTGGCAGCTCTCTTACAAAATGAAAACATTATAAAAAGCCCAGATGATCTCATTGGTCTTTCCTACCTCTGAAACAGATGGTGTGATTCACATACATTTGACACAAATGTACCAGGTTGTGATGATTTGCCTCATTATGCTCAGCCAAAGAGTGGATTAACCAGCAATAATACAGCGAGAATGTAAAGCATGACCTCTCATTAAAACAGAAGGTGGGAGTGGGCTGTTTTCACGGTTAAAGCAATGAACTATGACTCAAGGCTCTGAGTTTCTAGTCACAGCTCTGTAAGCTTGTATGTGACACCGGGAGGCTTGCTAGAGGCCCTCAAGAGTACCCTTAATTTGTACGTGCTGGTCACCCACCCTTAAAAGCAATGTAATAAGCCCTCCCTCTGAGGACAGTGTGGGTGGTAATTAACGGTTAATACTACTAAAGGGAGAGCCATCAGTCAAGATGGCCAAATGCCCAGGATGTCTGAGAGAGTATTCAGACTATTAGCTGGAGTTGCTAGAAGAATGCAGATCCCACACTGCTTTTCCCCTCCACGTCAACCATCTTCCCAGTCCAGCACTATCCAACCGACTTTCTGCAAAGAAGGAAATATTTTCTATCCACTCTGTCTAGCAGCAGGTACCCCTGTGGCTACTGAGCACTTGAGATGGCTGGTGAGGCTTAGGAACTAAATTTTACATTTGATTTGCTTTTAATTAACTGAAACGTATACATCAGTAGCTGCACGTGAGTAGTGGCTGCCGCGTTGGACAGCACAGCTGTAGTCAATTCAAAAGTCCTCAAAGCACCTGTACAGAAGTGAGGTTGAGAAAGCAGTAAAAAGTAAATTAACTAATTAGTCAGTCTTTCTATTCAGAAGAGTTTTTTCCCCTCTCTTTTTTTTCAAGTTGGTGGAAAGAGCGGCTGAAAACACTAAAGGGAGAGATTACCTGAAAAAAAAAAGCTTTCCCCACACTTCTGTAGTGCTATTCCCCTCTCTTTGCTTGGATATTAAAATAAGAAGACTCATAAACTCACTAACAAAAAACTAAGCCAGACTGCTTTATTCTAAAGCAAAACGCTTCTACACAAACCTGAGAAAATAACTTGTGAGGTAAGTTTCCAGAGAAACATCAGCCTTGCTTGTTACTATTCTCGGCTCACCTCTGAGGAGACTACAGAAGCACAAGTGAGATTCTGCCATGGACTGTTGCTTGTCCCAGTCCTGCCGCGGGTCCCCAGATCCAGTCACCCCTGTGGCTCCAGCTCCACACCCCAACCCCCACGAGAGGTGGCAGCTGATAATCAACTGATAACCAGAGTCAAAATCACAGACGAAAGTGCTGGCTCCCATTCCCTCCAAACATAGGGTGTCTTTTCTTACTTGCCTCTTCCATGTAAATTCTGTGGCAGGAAACTCTGCAGTACATCAGGTGCAAAGCCTTGACATCTTACCTTCTTGCCTTTGGGCAGCATTCCCACAGCCCAGGCGGGGTTTGAACAGACAGTGGCTGCTCTCCCTAATCTATGTCCTCAGCTTTGAAGGGAATTTACTCAAAGTCTCCGTGGTGTAAAGAATTTATTCTATCTGTACACCTTAGCTTATCATTGCCCTGTCTTCTGTACATTCCCCCACCACCACCCCGAACGGTACATTTCTCAGGTATTCTAAGCTTGAATACTGAAACAGGGGTTCGGTCACTGTAATTCTCCTTCTGCTCTCATGCCCAGCCCAGTGTCAGATGCAATTAGGTGCTTGACTGGGGGCTATTGACGCTTCATGATCATGGATAAAAGACTACTAGACTCAATGGGATTTTTAAAGCTTTGGGATTCTAAGGTACTTTTTGGTTCAACATAATCCACAAAACAAAGTCTCTTTAGCCCCTGTAGGACTCATTGAGGGGAGTGGATCAGGCTTGGATAATTTGCAGAAGGACTTCAGAATCAATCAGGTATTTTTCAGGTTGATGTCAGGATGATTTAAAGGTTAAGACAACAGCCCTGAGCTAGGCTGGCAGCTGAAGGAGCGGCCGCCCTGGGAGGAAGAAAGACAGCATAGTAAAGACATTGTTGCATCCCAGTCTTCTTAACGGTGAAATGGAAAACGAGTAAGAATGCTTATTCATGAAATAGTTACAATGCTCTGGCAAAGACCAGTAAATAAGACAACTGCAACTGCAGAAGGAACTTTGCAGCTTATCAAGTTGGGAACCAGGTGAAAGTAAATACATGATGAACAGTGGCTCATCACAGCCTGGCTCCCCCTCACCCCCACTGTCTTCCCATTTATCTCCTTGCATCTCAATTTTCCAAAGGGATTATTGTGAAATAGGAAACCATTCATTCTGCTCCCAAACTCATCCTTAACCAGAAGGCTAAAGTGTAAATAAACAGAAATTTAATTAAAATTTAATGCCAAACTAGTAATAGTAAAAATGCTCCCTCTTTCCCAAGTTAAAGTATGTGGAACAAACAATAAAGCAACGATTCTCCAAGTAGGGTTCTTGGATCAGCTGCAGCAGCATTACCTGGGAACTTGGGAGAATGTAAATTCTTGGGCTCTGCCCCAGACCTGCCAGAGCAGAGCAGCCTGTTTGGCAGTGGGGTCCAGCAATCTGGGTCACAAAACTAACATTCTGCACTAACATTTGAGAACCATGGCTCGATGTTTTGCTAAGTTGTACTAAATGAGAATCCCCCAAATGTCGATTCTTTTGCAATCCTATAAATAAGGTCTGACTGAGCACTAAACAGGTCCAGCCAGTTAAGAATCCCTGGTTTTGAGTTCAAACAGTTCTGCGTGTTGCACCACCTGGGATCTGATCAAGCCTCCCCAACCATCCCCAGATCCCCAGGAGGCACCTGGGCGGGGGGGGGGGGGGCCAGGGTGGGCTGGCACTTGAGCTGAGCCCCGCATGCTCATCTGCTTCACAGTGGGAGATGGAGGGGTTCCAAAGAGGGCACAAAGGGGGACCAGGGATCCTGGAACTCTATGAATCTTCCATCATCATTTTTTTTTAGGGGGAGGGGAACAACTATTTAGTACTTTTCAATCACTATTTCACAAATAACAATCAAAAGAACGTGCTTACAACATTAAAAAAAAATAGGGCATCTTTGCCGATAATTGCTCGTAGATGCATTAAGCTGTGCATCCTCCATGGTGAGCATGAGTAATGACAGAGTGCGGCGTCTAGATAACTCCCTGCCGACTTGTCTGCCTGCTCATTTCCTAGACCCTCGTTCCTCAGTCACAACGCTTATGTACTAGTATCTTTCAGGCACAGACTTTCTGGCTTTACCCAGTCCCTTCCTATTCCACCACAACTACCCTCCACATTGTGAGGGGAATTAAGACTTTATGGTCCAAATGATCCAAAGGCTTTCAAATTTCTGCTTGATAAGGTGTCTGCTCACATAATCCAGTCTTTGTGTGCCCCAAGAACACAAGGACAGAAAAGCACCAGATGCTCCACTGCATTTTAGGATATTTTTCATCACGAGAAAAACCTCCATCTTAAGAAAAATGGAAATGCAAACTCTCCTCAGTCACTTTTCGCACTTTAAATCGCACCTCTCATCACGACCTATTACGCCCACATAGTCATGTGCCACAGGCACCGCACACTGTCTCCAACATTTCAAAGGCTCAAAAAGCTATTTTTAAAGCCAAAATGCAATTTAGGTTGCTATTCTATAAAGCACTTTTTAAGGAAGAACAAAGTAAGAGAGCGATTTTTATGCATGTGGGCAGTTCACCAACTCACCGAAAGACTGAACACAGCTGTCGATGAGGTCGTCCAGGCTGGCTCCTTTGGCTAAATGTCCCAGAGACACCATCATTTGGAACTGGGTGATCTGGGCAGGGCTGGGAGGGGACGGGAGGGGGCTGCTGGCTGGCTTCGCCTCTAGTCTTGCTTTAGGTGCAGCTCTGCAGCCATGAGGTTTCCTGGGGAAAGAGAGGAGGCAGGGAGTGAGAGCAGAGCAGCCAGGAAGAACACACTGGCAGCTCCACACTCTGCAGGCAGAGTAAAGGAGTAGAGATAAGACAATTAATCCCAGGAGTTGGGCTGATAAAAGACATACCCCTCCCACTTGGCAAATGCACCAAACGGACTGGTTGGCTGTTAAAGAGACATCTCCCAAGCAAACAGTAAGGTGAGATTTCAGTGTTGCGAACTGGGCTTTTCATCCCGGGGTTAGGACTGCTGTGGCCTGCTTTCTCCAGTGCCCAGAGGGGAGAGGCAGACACAAGACTATCTTGGCAGTTTTTAGCTCCTAGAGATACTTTTTTATTTTAGCCCTGAGACCACCGACTTGAGTCTTAAGAACTGGTTAAGTCGATCTCATCTTCAGCAACACCAGAGTTGCTGTAGAAAGTCAGGCGGCCTCAGAAACATCTTTAAGGATTTTGGGGGGAGAAGTCAAACACTGAGGACCTGCGTGCAGGGGGTGAGGGTTATGGGGGTGGTGGTTAGGTTTTAAGCTGCTCCTGTCTTTTTCACAAATCTTGGTTGGTTCTAAGATTCTATTTTTCATTACTGATAATATAGGTAATCATTCTGAGTCATTTTGACCATTAAACACCATTCTATCAAGTCCTTACTTGGGTCCTTACTGATTGAAAAAAAAAGCAGAGCCTAGGAAAGCTTGATTCTAGAACTGAATGCAAAAGGACAAGTGTGAACCTGGACATGGCCTGAAAGTCCAATAGGTCACCCTCATCTACTTTCACTCAGCTTCATCTTTGGTCATGACCTCATAAGTACAAGTCAAGTTGTTTGCAAAATGATTTCAGTAGGTTAATTAAGCATTTTCTTTTCCCTTCCAACAAAAAATAAACATATATGTACATGGAGACATATCTAAAATCTTGGAAGGCTTAATAGTGATAGGTGGTGTTGCTGGTAACTTTTTTGAGCATACAGTTAATTCTCTTCTCCTGATGGTGGCCTTGGTTGTTTACTACCAAGAGGAGACCAAAAAAAGAAATATACCTTAGATTCAAAACTTGAACTGCTCACTATATATCTGATAAACACATGATGGTATCAATCAATCAGTAAGTGCTTATCCTATGAGTAAGACATTGTGATAGGCCACAGAGGACCAGTGATAGTCTGTGAAGTTATTTTGCAAACTGTAAAACCTATTCATTACATGTTAGTTGTTGCTGTAGTAGGAAGGTAAACCAGGAGTTCCTTAATACAAAAATCTAGTTGGAGAATCAGAACCAGACCACAAAAAGATAACTCTACAAATCCTGTGAGGTTAAGGGTAAGAAGTGTGATGTTCTCAGAGAAGGGAGAACCAGTTCCAGGGGGAGTGCTGGGAAAGCTTCTCAGCAAGATGGCATCTCATCCAGAAGGGGCTGAGAAGCACTCAGGTCAAAACAAACTACTATATATAAAATAGATAAACATTAAGATCCTACTGTATAGCACAGGGAACTATATGCAATATCTTGTAATAACCTATAATGAAAAAGAATATGAAAAATCTTTAACTGAATCACTATGCTGTACAGCAGAAACTAACACAACATTATAAATCAACTATACTTCAATTAAAAAAATGCTAGGACCCACGTGGATTTTGGGAGACCATCCTGTTAAAAGACAGTGGGACCACTTAATAGACAGACAGACCTGTGGAGGGAACACACTGTCCTTCAAGTTCTCTCTCAAAGTCCCTCCAGGACGCTCGTCTGGCATTAGCTGCTGGGCTCTGTTCTGACCTAGGATGGGCCCAGGAAAATCCAATCAGAAATTGGCTTTTGGGAATCTGCTAACCCAAGGCAGTGACTTTTGGTAGATCAAGTTGGTGTTACACGACTTGATCAAGTTTATGGCCATGATGGATTTTTATGCAGACCCTCTGATAGGCCCAGTATCAGATCAGTACCTGAAAATGAAAGAAAATAATCATGGCTATCCTGAATTGAGTACCTGTGATATGGCAGGCACTGTGCTGGAAATCAACACTGTCTTTACAGCTCAGAAAGAAGTTATCTCCATTTTGTAATGCTGAAACTGAGTCTACAGAAACAAGGTTGTATAACTCACATGTATGAGATCTGGGATGTATACTTGGTACCTTTCTGATTTTATTTGCTTAATAAATATTTACTATGCTTGGAACTGTGCACCTTTCACTACATCAGAATTAGCAAGAGAAACAGAAAATGTCAATTCAACTTAAGACTAAAGTAAAATCCCCCCAAAGCACAACTGATAACATAAAGGCTGAATCTTGCACCCTACTCTTTCTGCAGGTCCCTGAAAAGTCCTCAGATCCCAGAGTCAGAACGGTCTCCACGGTCATTCTCCAAGGTCTTCATCCATGCATGCAGAGGTCCGGGCTCAGCAGGGCGACGTGCCTGGACACCAGTACAGAGCCAGGTAGAAGCCTGTGTTCATGCCATGCTCCCCAGCCAGGCTCCCCTTCCCTCCACAGAAGCACTGACAACTCTAAACCTGGCGCTGGCTGTCCAGTGTTGGGGTCATTTGGCTTTCGGCCTTATCTGCTGCCTCTTTACCGTGAAGACTGCCACCCAAGGCAGAGTTGGGAAAGATGAAAAAGTCCCTTCCATTAGAAGTCTCTTTTTCTCTTAGACCTTCTGTATTAATTCTCTCCAGCTCCTGGAGGCTGTCTACACACAGCTCTTCCCTATTGGGGCAGGCAGGTGGGTGTCTACCTCTGTTTCTCAACTGGTCAATCCAGGGAAAATTTCATTTTCTCTCTCAGAGGATAACATCAACCATGTAAGACTCCAAAAAACTGCCCCAGCTCTCATCCTAGTAATGTTTCCCAGTATCACCAGTAAGAGAAAACACTGGTTCAGGAGGTGATTCTCAGGGTTAGATGCTTTTATCAGAACTAGGTGGGAATGGTAAAAATCAGACAGAAAGAAAGAACTTGAAAGGAGTATTCGGGGGAGGAAGAAGGAAAGCGAGGGGGAGAGATGCAATCAGGGGTGTATGCAGGCCAGAGAGACTCAGAGGGCTTCGGCAGGAGAAATCAGGGAGAAGAGAAACTACTGAAAACCAAACTGCATCTTGAATGGTCAGGAAAATGAGGGTAATGTGCATCATAAATTAGGAAACTCAGCAATTTTCCTGTGCAGTCTGACTGGCTATTTTGTGACAAACCTTCGAATCATCTTTTCTGATGAAATGGCTGTAGATAAGGATTTATAAAATGTTTTATTATAGGCAGGTCTAAGGGTGTTTTATAAATCCATAGAACAAATAGCTTCTAAGTCTGCAAAGGCGTATGCATTTTTAAAGGATAGCAGGCAAATGTTTCCTCACCTGTTCCCTTGTGTATTTAAAAACAAAACAAAACAAAACAAAAAAAGGCCCGAGAGAAACAAATTAACTTGAAGGTATTTTCTGAGGCTAAAACTGGCTAGGGCCCCACCCAGTTTACTGAGAGAGACGTCAAACCTCTGCACTGGTTCAGGTGAAATCTGCTCCAAGCACAGATACCTCAGTGGAGGTCATGATTTCAAGGTGAACTTTTTTAAAAAACAAAATCCAGCCTAGAAGAGTAAGGGATGAAATGGACAAACAGAAGGAACAGAAAGTTCCACATCTTGCTTTGCAGTGGAAGATGGCTTTTATTGGCTTCCAGTGAGGATTTCTTCCAGTCCTGTCCTCTCCCCACTCCCATAATGACTTAATTTAATTTAGTGAAGCCCCTCCTCTCAATCTGGTGCAAGGCACACTACTGGCCCCTCAGGGCACAGAGGCAGGTGGCGGTGGAGTGCATAAAAGGCCCAGAACTTTTAGCTCCAGAAGGTCCACTCGACTAGGCTTGTTTGTGTGCAGGCTGGGCACAGCCAGGCCCAACAAAGTCTGCGTGGATGGACGTGGGTAGAGCACAAGAGCCTGCCCATGCTGACCCCAGGCCATTGTCTCAGCAGTTATCTGGTTCCCGCCCTTTGGGGGACAAACTCAAAGTTGCCTAGCCTCTCCAGGCCTCCTTCTACTGCCAATAGCCTTTTCACTCACGGTCACTTTCCTTCATCTTCTGTCACCCCAAGACTTCTAAAATACGTCCCTAGAACCACAGTGGGTGGGGAGGAGTGCAGGTTTCCACCCAGAAGGTTATGTGACTCGCTGGCCCCTACGCACTCACGGCAAACGCCGCTGGCCTTCCGAACCCGGCCCGGTATCCCTAGGGCCGGATAGACCAACAGGTGGCGCTGCGGGAGCCGGCGCCGCGGCAGGTGCGTGGGGCGCGTAAAGTCCGTGAGTGGGAGGCCCGGGGGCCCGGGGCCAGGGGCCAGGGGAGCGGGTCGCTCAGCGCGATTCCGAGGCTCACTGGGCAGACACCGGCCGCGCGGCCGGGCAACCCCTCTCCCTCCTCCGCCTGCCGGGCGCAACGCGCTGGACGCTCCGGGCGTCCGTCTCCCCGGACTTTTGGCCGAGACCCACGCCGCCCGCAACTTCCCCGAGCAGAAGGCGGCGTGCCGGCCGCCGCACGTCCCATCCCAGCGAGGTCTCGGGGCCCCGAGCGCAGCAGCCCTCGCCCCAAGAGAGAAAAATGGGCGCCTCTACTCACCGCGGAGCCTCTCTCGCCTTGCCCAGGGTGCCCATGGCCACTGCCGCGCTCCCGGAGCCGCCTCACCTAGTACGGCGGGACGGGCTCGGTAGGGCGCGGCGCATCGCCACTACCGCCACCGCCGCCCCTCCGCCCCGGGCCGCCCACCTGCCGCTCTCCGAGCCGGGCGAGCCCGACCGCGGCGCACCCGCAGGCACAAACTTTGTGTGAGCGCGCCCCCTCGCCCTCCTCGCGCGCGCGCACCCTCGCCCGCACCAACCACCTGACAAGTGTTGATGCTATCACTGGAGGAAATGTGTGGCCCTCCTCAGCGCTTCCCCGAAACCTGCCCCCTTTACTCGGTAGAACCCGGCGGCTCGCGCCTCCCTCCGATCTCGCCTTTTACCCCTGCAGGCTACCTCTCTCTGCCCAAGGCTTAAGTCCGAAGGGGAGCCCGGGATCCTACCCAACCCAAGCCCAGAGAGGGTGAGAGCCCGAGGAAACCGGCTTCGCAAGTGTTTCTGGGGGTAAAGCACCCTCCCTCGGCCCCGTCCCGCATTTCAGTCCTGGTTCTCCAAGACCCCTTATTCCCTCACAGGCCTCTCTTGTATATATCAGAACGCAGAGCCGGGGGTGGGGAAAGTAACAATACACAGTTGTGGGTGTGCCTTTGGGTGTCTTCTTGGCAGCAACTCGCAAGTCGGGCTGGAGATACGTGCTCTGCACCTTGCGGGAGGCAGGGAGTGTGGAGGTGCGCTCCAGGTGGGATCCATCTCAGCGGAGACACAGCTGCCTGGCCTCTGTGGGAGTGGGAGATGTGCGGAAAGAGGGACCGGGCTGGGTAGAACTTTCTGACAGATCTGGTCAGGAACGGCGGCCTACCCCTGCTTGCGCAAAGGATAGTGACAACAGTAGCTAATGCTGATTGAGCGCGTTGTGCTAACGCACATCATATAAGCCACCTCCCGCAAATACCAAGAGGTCACTGTTATAAAGATGAAAAAAATTAAGGTTTAGAGAATAATACGCATGCCATCACACAACTAGTAAACAGCAGAGAGAATCACGACCTGGGCTGAGATCCGGCCGACTCCCTGTAATCACTGCGGGACTGTCTTAATAACACAGCCATTATCACTGTCACATGCCAAACTCCAGCCACATTAGTAAGTCCCTTCCCAGGCATAATGTTCTGAACCTTAAAGCCTGTCTCTGTGATTTCATGTATATACTATGCCACCTTATCCCTAAAAAAAAAATAATTCATGATAGTTTATAAAGGTGCGTAACTCACAAAAAGTCGTGTTTAAGATGAAAAGTGAAAAATTAGGCACATAAAATGGAACCAGAAATAAAAACTTTTTTTGTGTGTAATGCATCCCAGTCCAATACACTTGGTACAAGTGGGACCAAAATTTGTCTGCTGGATTTTTAGCAGTCATCTTCAAAAGGCCAGCCTTGTCTAAAATGCAATTCCTGTCACATGCCAAGACCAAAAAGAAAAAAAAATTGCTCAAAAGAAGATCAACTCTCCTTGATACTGAGACCAGAAAAATTTCTCCAGAGAATCCTCATGAACACTGGGTAATGGAACCAAGTCCTCAGTCTCAGCCATACACACAGAAGGAGCATATGGACGTTTAATAAATATTAAATTATGATACTCTTCTGGACTTACACGGTGTATACATATGTATGTGCATTAAGCAGATAAATATGTACCTTTTAATAAATGCCTTAATGTATGTAAATGCGTGTTTACATGGACTACAGGGTGTATACACCGAATACTAAACACACTTGCAGGCAATGTCATACACACATACACCTGCAGTCCATTATGTCAGAAGTATAGAAATTTTTAGTTATTAGTTCATTTAAAGAATGAGTCCTGCTGAGTTTTCTAAAGAAAGAGGCCCACTTCTGCCTAAGAAGCTTCTTCCTCTCTGGCTTCCTGAGAGCGCTGCACTCCGCTCGCACCTGATTCGTCTTCTGGGTCCACCTGAACTTGTTAAAAGAGGCTCTCTGGCTGCTCCTACTTGCACAATTTGTCTTTTCCAAACACCTAAAAAAATCAGAAGCGAGCTCCATCTTTTTCTCCATCTTCCACCATGTGATTAGTCTCCGGGTGCTGTCTCAGGCACCACTGACCTTGGGAATAAAGTTCTCCTGCTTTTCTCTTGTTTTCTTTGCCTTTCTTCTGCTTCTCCAAACCTTTTGATGGGCAGCAATCAGTGTCTCTGTAGCAGTTGAGAAAGGTTAGAGACCACTGGCTTCTGCTCACCCTTTGGGTAAGGTCATTCCTTGGGGCTCTTTCTCTGTTATTCTTTTTTCTTTCAACCAGGGGCTCTTAACTGATCTTTCCAGACCTTTGACTTGGCTTTTCGATGGGTATCTGTGAAGCCTCTTCAACTAAAAACACCTGCTTTCGTCAGATTTTCTAAATGATCCACTACTCAAATTAGGTGTTTTTAATTTCTTCCATGACTTCAAGAGGACACAAATGACTGTCAAGTCTGAATAGCCAACCTTGATATCTTGCATCCACAACCACATTTCCAACGGGTCGCCTCCTATAATCATCCCCCAGGGCTTCCTCTCCATCTCCATGGCCACAAGTTAGTCTTGGCCCCAGTTATCTCTGAACCTGAACAAGTGTCACAGCCTCATAAATGGCCTCCCTAGTTATCAAACCTCCTCTTCTCAGATCCTTCTCTCATGTTGCTTTCAGAATTACCGGATCATGTCACTTCTCTTCTTCTGAACTGCCAAGGAAGCCCCAGATGCCTACCGACACATTACAGACTTCTCAACATTGCTCACCTTCGCAACTAACCTTACCTCTCCAGCCTGGCCTCCAGCCCTGCCCTCTGATGCACCTGACTTCTTAGGTTGTACCCTGGATACTCCTGGTAATTGCTGTGCCCAGTGCTCTCACAAGCCTCAGTGTTTTTGTGTGTGTACTTCCTTCCTCCTGCCACCTCTTTTCACCTAGACACACGCCAGCAGTTATACCAAACACACATCAAAACCTGGTAAGTCACCCTAGAGGGCACACAGAGGGCTGCCTCCCAGGTGCAGAGGGCTGCAGACCTATCTTGCAGGATCCGCCTGATGACTGGTTGTGCTTGGAGAACCTACTGGCCACCACAGCTCTCACTCCGTGGTCTAACATTTTTTCACCCCCTGGAGATACATTCACTGGATGCCCACTTAGTGTCGGATGCCGTCCTTTGCATTGAAACTGACAGAGAACAAGACAGACAAGAGTCTTGTTCACACAAGCTTCCACATCTAATGAACAGACAGTAACCAAGTTCAAATATGCCATGATTTATACCCTGATTTCCAGGAGCTGCCACTGCAGAGTCGGGTTCCTCCTGTCCTCATGGGAGACCATGGGGTATCCCGGTTGAGACTCCACAGAAACCAGTGAGGACAAAGCTGCTGCATTTAGGGAACCCCAGCTCCACGGGAAAGTGATGAGACATGGAGAGGGAGAAGGAGGAGGGGATGTGGCACCATCTTTACTCCCCTGCTGAGCGCTGCTCCTGTTGCTGAGATAGGGCGAGCTGGCCTCAGCATTTTATTACTGTGACTGGCCGCCCCACACTGAACACCGTGCACCCCTGCTGCTGCTGCCTACCTCGGACCAAGGCTGGAGGAACTGCCCACGTGAGATGCAGCTCCTTTCGCTCTGGGCCTGTGGACTGGGGGCTTGTGGTAGGGCTCCTGCGTGTTTCTTTGTCCTTGGCATCTTCTTGTGGCTGCAGCACAGGCCTCTTTAGGAGTCTCTCCATCCGTGGACCAGCTGTTCTGTAGAGTGTTCTATCTCCTTGAGGTACCCCCAGGATCCTTCAAAGGAAATTTGATAAATGTCATATAAATGATATTTTAAGATCAATCATCCATTACATAGACTCGAAATATGCACACCCATTCTTGTTTTCAGCTAAAAGATGCTGCTCGTCTCTGTGAAGTCCCTGCCCAGAGCCCCCCCGCCCCTACCCCAAGTCATATTTATCTACATCGTGGAGCCCATGTTTTTCATTTGATTTTGGAATTGCCTTAGGATGTGAACAAACAAACAAGAAATACACGCTGTCTTGTGGTTTTTACTCTTAGTGAGTTGGGGGTCCCTGGAAGACTTTGAACAGAGGAGGGAGGGGATCTGACTTTATAGGGTCACTCTGGCTGTTCAGTTCCAAAGTAACTCATGGGAAGTAAGGGCCAGAAGATTCTCCATGGAAGTGGCCTCATAATTGCCAAATTCTGGGTCTGTCCAGTTGGTGGCTTTCAATCTCTGTGGTAAGAAGTGTAACATCACATTTTACACTTCGTGACTCAGATATACACTTAGGCTACGTGTAAAACTGAAACACAAACTACTGAAACATGACTCTTTCAAATCTTTTTTTTTTAATGACATTAAAAAAAATGCTGATCAGGACCCACAAAATTGTTCCATTAGTGAGTTGGGATCATAGTTCACAAAATCCAGCTCTAAGGCTACCCCTCATGATAATAAGAAATCTCAGTAGTTATCTCTGGAAAAGGGGAACTGGGTGGCTCTGAGTAGGGGGAATCTTGCTTTTCATTGTTTCCCCTTTTATAACTTTTATTTTTGTATTGTGTGCAAGCCATCTATTCGATAAATAAATTCTATTTTGGATCATTCTAGCATAGAACGCCTTGTTTTCTGATTCTTGCCCAAGTGGCTTTAAAAAACCAGAGGCTGGGGCTTGGAAAGGTAAGGTGTCAGTGAATCTGCTTTGTTCAAGTTTATCAAAAAATATCAAACAATGTATTTTTCACAAATACTTGGGGGGCCAGATGGCACAGCAGTTGAAAGTGTGAGCTCCTGAAGTTAGACTGGTTTTGAATCTCAGCCCTCATGCTTCCTACTAATGTGACCCGAAACAAATTAACTTTTCCAAGCCTCAGTTTCCATGCCTGTAAAAATGGGTGCAAACAAAGCCTACCTCATGCAACTTTGCTGATGGTCATCCGGCATGGTCTATGCCTAGCGCAGAGTAACCACCGGACACATTAATGTTTTGAGTGCCAGGCTGTGGGCCTATGAGGTGAAAGTTTCAGTAACCTAGTAAGTGCAATGTAATCACATCCAAGGGACAACTGCCCTGGTCTTGGTTGCTGGGGAGCCAACCTCTAAGAGGAAGTGAGGTATAGGTTAAGATGCAAAGGATGAGATAAATAGTGAGCCCAACTGAAGGGTTGGGGGAGAGGCCAGTGTTTCAGAGAAAAGGAAGATGCAGAGGTTAGGAAGAGGCGAGCAGAGTGCTTCGCTGAACTGCAACACAGGAACTTACTCTGATTCTCCCCACCCCCTGCCGATCTATAAATAAGGTTCTCGAGTCTGACTTCATCTTATCGCCTTGCAGAATCCCGAGAGGCTTCACGCTTTGAAGAGTCCCCCATGAGCTCCTTAAATCCCTCACTCCACTTTAAATGGGATTCAATTAACACCACTCCTCAAGTTTGCCTTTGGGTGCTGGAGCTGAGTGCTGCTGACAAGAGGACTGAGCCAACTACCCTTCAACGCTGGGCTTCCTTTCAAATGGCCGGCACTGCAATCCGAACAGAACAGCCATAATTTAAAAGCTAAAGCTAGTTTGAGTAACACAACCATTATTTGTGAAACTCCTACTGTGCACCTGGCACCATCCTAGCATCAATACTACTTAATAATTTAACACCTACAAAGACACATGGGTAAAAAGCTCGAAAAAACCAGTTAATAGAAAGATTCAAAAGGCCTGGCCCAGCCAAAGGATGTGGTTTTCTGACTATAAAAACTGTTTAATACATGTTTAAAAAAGTACTGTGATAAGCATAGTATTCAAATGAAAACTCCTGAGTATTAATAAAGATACTTGCATATGAGCCATGGAGAAAATCACTGTAAATTAACATTGGCAGGTGCTTCTCACACTGGGATCATCTGCAGACATATCCTTAAGGGTTAAGAAGAAATTCTTCTTCCCTCCAAAAGGGTCATACTTTGCTCATATTTAAGAAATAGTAAAGGAGGCCATTTCACATACAACTTAGAAGCATTTTACTTCTTGATTTGACAGGAGTTCTTTTTTTGTTGTTTGGTTTTTAAATTTTTCAAATATTTTACACATAGATTGTTTTTAACTTTCTTTTTTCAAATGGAGGTACTGGACATTGGACCCAGAACCTCATGCATGCTAAACATGCACCCTACCACTGAGCTACACCCCTCCCCATGACAGAGGAGTTCTGACACCCCATCCCACGTGCCTGTGCCAAAGCACAGTTTTCCACCCAACATGGGATGTTAAGCGTCTTTTTATTCAGTCTGATTCTGTGTTGTGGGAATAGAGAGAAACTCCCTTGGGCAGATAACAGGCTTAGGAAAGTATACACTGGAATGGAACAGTCTGTCTTGCATGTTCCTCTGGCTTTGGAGGCGGGAAGCGAGGCTCTGTCAGCCTGACTAGGAAGGGTGTGTTTTAATCCTGTAGGTAAATGTATTCTCTGAGTACAGAGTTCGTGTTTCACAAATAAGAAAGTCACACCCAAGAGATCATCATGAAAATTTGAAGTGTGTGGATTAAAAAACAAAGCTGAGAGCTGAAATTTCCTATGAGTATTGACCAAGATTGATTTGCCCCTGTGTCTAAATTGGCAACTGATGCAAACATTTTGGTCAAAGTAATTTCTTGGCATCCATCCAAATCATAGCCAAAATTTACTGCAAAAGAGAACGGTTTTTTGAAGTTTGTTTTGTTTCTGCGCTAACTTGCATCAGCAACTCTGAACAAAATATAGGAGTCTGCATCATGGCTTCATGAGAGTGGATGGAACCAGAACTGTCAACCACGACAGTCAATCAAGGGTTCAGCTTAACTGAGTTTAAACTGAGTTAATCGGTAAAGAATATTGCCTTGTGTTGTGATAAATCCAATCAGCGCCCCTTTATGTGTGATCTTCAAGTGCCCCCAGAAATGAGGTTTTGCTTCCTGAGGAAGGTTACCTCATGCTGGATCTTAATTTGGCCTAGGCAGGTGTGATCCTGATGGACTGTTACTGCTTTGATGTTGTTACTTTGTAACTGCGTGGGGGTGTGAAGAAGCCTGGGTTAGACTTGTGATAGAAATAGACGAGCTCTACATAATCACTGTTGGCTGCTTAAAACAAATCCTCTTAAAAATCTAAATCGCTGTGACTTTTGTCGTGTATCAGCCAGAGGAAGTCAATGGGTCGAGTAGGAGGTGGGGTGGCAGGAGGGTGACTTTCCCTCAGGCCCTCCCCATTTAGGCCCACCCTAAACTCAGCAGGGGTGGCAGGGCCACACTGTGATATTTGGGGGCCCCTATCTCCATAAAAATCTATTTTAAAATGTATTTTATTAATGCCATTTTCTGCAACATTGATTGCCCTGGAGATTGTCATTCTAAGCGAAGGAAGTCAGAAAGAGAAAGAAAAATACCATATGATATCATTTATGTTGGGAGTTCAAGATTTTCAGATACTAACTACTTTATATAAAATAGATAAACAACAAGGTCCTACTGCGTAGCACAGGGAACTATATTCAATGTCTTATAGTAGCCTATAATGAAACAGAATATGAGAAGGAATATATGCATGTCTGAAACATTATGCTGTACACCAGAAATTGACACAACGTTGTAAACTGACTATACTTCAATTAAAAAAAAGTGTATTTTATGATTGTGTAGGCACAAAGATGGATATAATCCAGACTGGATTCATTATTATACATACATTCTTCTTACAGTCATTTTTTTCTTCTAACTTTAAGAGAAGTTAAATGAAAACATTTTCCTGGGCCCCTCTACGTCCTGTGGGCTCTCGGGGCCACACCTCCTATGTTAGTGGGCCCTGGGAGTGAGCCTGGCTCCTTCGTAAAAGACAAAGTGCTCTTTCCTGGCTCTGAGAGAGCAGCGGCTTCTGGTTATTGAGAAATGTTGGTGTATAATAAAGGGAAAGGTGAGTTTCAAGGAGGGACTCCCTCTGTCCCTTTTGTACAGGCAGCAGGGATGAATATGCAAGGTAACTTGAGAGCAGTAAGGTGAGAAATGGCATGAAGAGTGGAAATTTGCCTGGGGAGGAGGCTTTGGACGGTCATTCAAGGCCAGAGGGCCCAGCTTGGAGGAGCCAAAAAAAATAGTACTTACTGAACAACTTTTAACTAGTTGTCAGTCTAGGGACTACAGAATGCTAGTTCCATGCCAGGGAGTGAGTCAGTACCTACTGCTTCCATGTCAGACTTGAACTTGAAACTACAGCACCCAAAGGCCCAGCCTGAGGGACCTGGCAGCCCCTGGGCTACGCAGAAAGAAGGCTAGACTACCCGGCACAGTTGACAGGTAGCGAAAACAAACAAATCAATAAGCAAAACCCCCCAAAAGGGGGGGGCCTGACTTACATGTTAAGCTGTGTTGAGCTAGATTCTATGATCAAACAGAATGCTTTTTACTCCTTTCTCTGTGTTTTCTGGTTACCCTAGATCCCTCATGATGGTTATATGAGCCAACATATTGGGTACTTCCTACATATTAAGCACTAGGCCAAGGCATACACAATTATTTCATTTCATTCTCACAAAAAGATTTTCTGATGATTTACCATTGCTGTTCTCACTTTATAGACGGGAGATTTAAGGTTCAGAAAGGTAAAGTGACTCACCCAACGACACACAGCGAGTGAAACGTGCAGCTGGGTTTCAAGGCAATGTGATTCTGGAGCCCAAGCTTATCGCCATTTTGCTACACCGCCCACTCATAGTGTATTAGATGTTGCACCCACAGTTTAGCTTGTGGCCTGTGACCTATTATAAAACTGTATGCGAGGTAAAGTGGGTAAGTAACCAGCACTTACCGTATTGTTTGATGGTCTCAATTAAGTGCTAAGCTTTTAGGTGTCTTATCAACCACAGGTTACAGACCTGAGCATCACAGGGGTTAGAATTTTGGTCTAGTTACACTGCTCCTCCAACCAGCTCAAGCCAGAATTGCCCCTGGTAAGACTTGGCCATTAGTTGGGGGAGGGAGAGCCAATGACTTAAGACTTCTTCAGGCCTAAGTCTTCACTTTTGGTTATTTGAAAAGTGAAAGTATAACTGTTGTCAGTGTGCCATTAATGCATTGGTCAAGGCCTTGTTTACTTTAGTATATCAGTTCTCACATGACAGGAACCATACCTCTTGTGTGTGTGTGTGTGTGTGTGTGTGTGTGTGTCTACACCTGTGAATGTTTCCTTGGCAGATTGGGCTAAAAATGCAGTTTCCTACTACCATTTCTTCTCCATGATTCCTTCCTTAGAGGCTTTGTCTTCTCTTTAAAAAATGAAGAATTGTTAGATCAAGTGATTCAAGTATTATTCCTTAGGGCTTCCTTACAACAAACCAAGAGCTTTGATTTGCTTGTTCATTTGTGTGAAGAGAGTTTAGCTCCTCATTATATTTCAAAAAAAAAAATTCTCATGACTGAGGTACTAATGAACTGGAATGGAATGTATTCCAGCCTTAAAATCTACTCCCAACAGGTGTGAATATTTTTCTGAGGTGCCAATATAAATTTAGTCTTTGGTCTAATCTGCTCTAATTAGGAGTTAAGATTGATTTTGACTTTTCTGGCTTTTAGATTATTTTGTCCAGTCCCTCAATTTCCCAGTGTGGATCATCCTTTCCTGGAACATCCCAGAAACCCTGTGTTCTCAGTATCTCCTACCCTTGTTGTCCTACCCAGCCTACTTACAGCTTCTGATACAGATCTGGGCACTGAAGAAAAAAGGGTCCCTCACTTGCCTTGCTCTCAACACAGGACAAATGACATTCCTGGAAGTTTCCGACTCAGCGGTGCTGCGTCTCTTGCTGGTTCCCAGCCTCTGTGGAAGACTCGCAGGTGACACATAAACTTCCATTTCTTCCTATTCCGTCAGGGTCTCACTATTCCTTTTACTCTTCCAGGCCATTTGAGGACCATTCTTTATTTTATCTTCTGTTTAACTTCTATTTAATTATTTAATTTCTGTCTTCCATTGAATTTTATGTCTGGCATCTCTGCCAGCCCCAAGAGTGCATGCCAAATCCTGTCCTTACAAACGCTGGAATAAAAGAAGGGTCAGACGGCCAATTATCTGGGATAGTTATAAAACAGTCAGCTAGAGACAAGGAAATACGTGGAGACCTAGCAAACAGGATGGCTCACCTACTTTTGAGCTTCTGCTACAAAGAAGCATGATAGGTCCAGGTTCCTGAAAACTTAGTTAACTGTGTCCCACCCCATTTCATCCTCTGGGGAAAAATTTCTCCTCTGAACAGCCTTGGGTTATTCCCCTTATCACTTGGAGGCGGCGGGGGGGGGGGGGGTAAGCTGCCTGAGATTGACAACAGTCTTAATATTTTCTACACCATAACTTTACTAAGGCTGTGGCTGTCCCAAACCTAGGGCTATGCTTCTAACAGGGATGGCTTTTGACTCAGATTCTCAAGACCCAGTATTTTTGGCAGATGCAGTTTCTTCTGAACAATAGGTCATTGCTGAGTGATGTGAACAGGACCAGAGCTAAAGGAAATTCAAGTTTCAAGAGACTGTCTAAAATGAAAGTCCTTTCAGTTTCTGGTATACAGGATTTCATCCCTCCCTGAACCAAGGTTGTTCATTTTGCAGGGAGAAAGTACACAAAACTGGAATCCAAGCACACTTGGATTGACAGGTCAGCGCCATTTACAGACAGGAAGTGCTCATCGCTTGGCACAAAGTTCATCCAGAGGAAGAAGAAATAGATAACCCTTTCCTGTCTTCTCTGCACTTATTCTCATCTTGTACTTCATGGTGGGGCATGACTGTAGTTATAGGGATGTATCAAACAGAGAACATCATTCCAGCAGAGAACAGAACTCAAGGAAATGCCTGCCAGTTTACACGCTTCTTCTTTCCAATACCACCCCCCCCACACACACTTTTTGGGAAAGCTGCTGAGGTCTAGTTATTTCTTCAGGAGGTTTAACTCAGATCTCAGCCAGTGCTGATCTAGAGGACTCAGGAAGGTCTTATCAATTGTGGTGGTGACCTTGGGAAGTCCGTCGTGTCTGGGTACGACTGGGAGGGCCCAGCACTCCAAGACCTGCAAGGACCCTATCTATGGATAGTTAAAGATGGACTGGTTTCCTGGGAGGGAGTTGGAGTTGTGAATGTCCTTTGGAAATATGCTAGACTGAGCCTTCATGACTGAGGACTGTCCGCAACAGACCAGACTTTCTGGGCTGAGGGGTGGGGAATCCCAAACCTTCCTGAGTTTTTCCTCGAATTTCAGTAGACAGATGGTTCCTCTTGGTTCACAGAGGACTTTCCCTCCCTGTTCTTTGTTCATTATTCACAAGAGTCTCTCCCATGGCACAGACATAAGTGACTTGGTTTGGGCCACAAGGTGAATCACTAATTGAGAATTGCATCACGTCTTCAAAGTCTAGCTCAGCCTCCTGACCAAAACAGCACTGGGTCTTTCTAGAAAAGATTATGTCACAGGTGGTGAAGCACTTCTCTTTGCCTTTCTTCATCTCGTTTCTGTTTCCTAGTTTCCAGCAGCTATTATCTGAAGAGTCTAAACTCCTACGAATTTCATTTGTAATTAAGCCATGTTATATCATTTGTTTTTTATGTGCTCTCCCTCTTCTGAGTTCTTGTTTCATTTTTTAAAAAGGCAGAAATCCATGTAATGAAAAAAAATAAAATGGTGTATCGAAATTGTCTAGATCCTGGAGATCATCCCCACTGCAACATCTGCTCTGTGCTACACCTCGTCTTACCATTCATTTGTAAGAGCAAATTCAGTGCTGACCTTAAAAATGTCACTTTTGTTTTTCAATCAGGGATTTGTACACGTAAACTGAAAATATACATATATTTTTTCCTATGAACATAAATGTTACAAATCTTCTGAATTTCATAGCTTTTTTGGCTGAGAAAAAAAATCCCTCAGAAAACCAATCCGGAAAATGACACATTTCTGGAGGGGCCTGATGGTCTCAGAGGTTGACTCCCTGTCCTCCCCTTCTCTGAAGCTGTCTCAGCCAGGAGGCACCTAAACTAGTTTCAAAAGGGGTAGGGCCTGGAAAGGGATCAGGGGCCATCAGACTTTGAGTTTTGCAGTTTTCCTCAGCTTTAAAGTAAACATTTAGTGTTAGTACAGTTCTCTGTTTCCTTGCTTAACACACTAGACGAGTCACTTACTTCTGAAGTCTTGGTCTTCCAGACAGTGCTCGACTTGGTAGCATCTGTGATAATTTTCACCTCACTTAACTTTGACTGAATTCCATGCTCTTTAATTATATAAGTGATGCAGCAAAACATCATTGATCCACACTCCATACTCTTTGAGACAAGTAATTCCAGAGGTATGAGATGAAGTTTACTATTTTAAAAATATATCTATGAAGAAAGTGTTTATTAAGCCCGGGTATATGATTATAGGGGCAAATAGTTAACCTGCTAAAAAGAAAATGATTTTGAAGATGCAAATACTCTTAAAATGCTGTTGCTACTAATTACAGAGAAGTTTGACAAAGTAGATGGTGCAGCATTCTGAAAGAATCTTCAATTAATGTATGTCTTGTGACATTAAAAAAAAAACAAAAACAACATGAAACTTCATATCCTTGAAGATATTCTATTGATGTGACTTAAAAAAAAATCTATGACATTGGCTTTTTACACATCAGTTGGTCCAAACTTGAGAAGTTTAAGTAGCTGTCATCATGTTATCTAATAACTAGTCCACAGTCAATTTTTTTCCTTCTTCAAATGTTCTCAATTGCCCTAAGATTGTCTTTTATAGCTTTTTCTTTAGAAGTAGTATCCAGATTAGAAGCACTCACTGATTTTGGTCATTCTGTCTCTTTTATTTCTTTTAATACATAACTACACTGTCCAGTACAATAGTTACTACCTGCATGTGGCCACCAAGCACTTGAAATGTGGCTGCTCCAAACTGAAATGCGCTTTAAGCGCAAAATATACATCAGATTCTGAAGACTTAGCATGAAATAAAGAGTATAAAATACCTCATTAGTATAATTTTAACATTGAGACCTGCTGGATAAGCAGTGATGGCCAGAGATGGATGGTACCATAAGAAAGTCTGTGGTTCTGGGCACACCAAAGGATGCTTTAGGATCTGAGGAAAATGTGACTCAGAATTTCCTCTTTTTGCCAAGAATCCAGCAGACTTCCCATGTGCTAAGAATGGAAGTGTTGGTGCATGTGGATGTAGCAGTGTCACAAGGACATGCTTATTCTCACGGTGGCAGTGGCAGAGGTCTTGCACGAGAGAGCTGGTAGAGAGACAGAAGAGACAGGTCAACTGCAGATCATCCAAAATGATGCCCCAGTGAGAGGCTCCCAGAAAGTCCTTCTATGATGCAAGTGGAGACAGGGGCAGAACAAATGTGTGTGTGTGTGTGTGTGTGTGTTCCACTCAGCGATATATTATGAACATGTTTTCCATACAAATAATTTCCTTCTGTGATACATGGGACATCCCAGTATTCTATGTTTGGAAATGTACCAGTATTTGTTCAACTACTCTCCTGCTGGTATTTCCATTTTTCCCCCTATTTTAGGAGGATGTACTGTAGGAGGATGAACAGTCCTGAAACTTTTAGGAATCCATAATTACTTTCTTAGGATAACTTCCCTGAAAGTGGAACTGCTGGATCTAAAGGGTACAGGAATCACTCTAAGGCTTTTGAAATACGAAGTAGAGTTTCCTTATGTGTAAACTGAAAGGGTAAGATGAAACTGGTGACTTTCAAGCTTTTCCCTTTTCTTTTTTTCCAGTAGGCTCTTCCAGCAGAAAACTGCGAAGAGAATGAATCAGAGGTGAAGCTACTCTGGTAGAAAGGGGCTGGGCCCATCTGTTGCTGCTCCCACCACCTCGTCCTCTGTCCCCTCAGCTGCCAAGGGCTCTGAGGGACCTCCAGGTCCCCGAGGCACACAGCTGACAAACCACAGGGTGGGAAGACCTCACATTCCTTTCCACTGACGTCTTGCTATCAGGCGCCTAGCTATCAATGAACTGCTGGCTGTCTAGACAGGTCTGAGATCACTACTGTTGGTGTCCCGCCGTGCCCGCTCCCTACGTGGTCAGCAGGTTCTTGTTAATCTTAGAGAGCTGCCATTTCACAACAGGTACGAGGTGGGAAGGATCCTGCAGGCCAAGCCAAAAGGGAAGAAACTGGGTCACACCCACTCGAGGGAGATGACTGAGGCGCCTGGAAGTGACAGATGAATTAGGGAAATTCCTGTGACTCGAAACGTGTGGATTATAGATGGTATATAATCAAAATATCATTCTAAATTACAGCTGACTTTGGGAGTATCAAATCCAACCTCCTCTTTTTATAGATGAGAAAATGGAACCAGAGAAGGTAAAGGTCTCACCCAGGGCATACAGCAATTTAGTGGCATTATCAGGCATCCTGAAAACCACATAAAGGCTCTTTTCTTTTTACTACATTTGAACCTTCTTCTCCTCCCTGATATAAAGGATAAAGGACAGAGGGGAGGAAGAAACTAACATTTAAAACACCAATTATGTGCCAGACAATGATCTAGACGCCTTCCTCACACTTTTCTCACCGTCAGGATGGGGCACTGTGCAGTCGGGCACATACGATCTTTGCCTCACAAGTTCAGTCCGGGATCCAGAGACACCCAGCGATGAGTGACAACACTGCGATGTGAACTCAACCTCTCACTCCAAAGACCAACCTTTTCCAACTTCGATCTGTGTTATTAACTGACAAAGGTACCTGTTGCCTAAATATCAGATTGCAGAGGAATTTGGGAAGTAATTTTAAGATGAAATAAGGTAAAAGATGATGAACAATAAACTGATAATACACAAGACTCCAACTAGGATACAGACACAGTGATGTGAGTCACAAAGATCAATTTAGGAGAACATGACCCGAAACCCTGCCCAGAACATGTCCTTGGGGGTCCTTTCTTGGCATGGAAGTTGGTGCTACAGGAAATGTAAGCTATAGAGAGAAATTGTCTCCTTCAAGTCAGATTCCGCTGGGAAATCCATCCAGTGTTCAACACCTTGCTGTCCTCTCTGCCTGGGAAACCCAGGGCACTCTTCATAAGAACATGAGCTTTAGGAATAGCTCTCCAGTCGTGCAGGAAGCTTGGGTACCCAACCTGCAGGCCCTGGGATGTAATCCTTGGGGAGCTGAGGGGCTGCAGAAGGTGCATCAACACCCTGAGTTTGAACTCTAGCACAACCTTTTGTCCAACCCAAATCTACAGCAGATCTCATGGCTGGAGCCCAGCTCAGTGTCTCCACTCCTCCAGAGAGTGGGTTCCAAAGCCACTGCCCTTTGCTCAAGTCACATGAGAGCAGCTTTTTATTCCTGAGAACTATAGGCTCTCACACTTGTCTGGCATGCTCTCCATTGCCTCTCCAAACTCACACCTCCTGGGAGGTCCCTCCCCTGTCGCCTCCTTGGCAGCATCACCCACTACTGCCTTCCCTGTGCTCAGCAGATCGGTCACCTCTTGCCTCTCTTAAATCACCCTGATTTGTCACTAGATATTATGGTGCATTTTCTCTAATTTTTCATGTGTGTGAATCCCACTGGACTCAACATTTACACATTTTTTGAAATTAAGGAAGAGATGGGGTGATGAATTTGACTACCATTTCAGTGCAGTGTATCTGGGAGAATGAATGTGTGAGAGTGAAACTGAGCAGGACCCTGCGGGGCCCTTCGGGGTACAGTGGCCTTTCTGTGTTCTCCATTTCTTGTTTGCAGGAAAAGGCTTGGCCTCAGAGGCCTTCCCTGAGTACCAAAGGGCAGATTCAGACAGTTGCGGGGAAGTGAGGGAATGCAGAAACAAAGGAAGAGAAGTCATGTAACAATAGTACAGGGATAAAGCACAGTCCTAGCTCCCTCTCAAGCGATGTGCATGACAGCTTGAGTTCTTCTGCAGGAACTAAGGCCCCCTGGCAGGTGGAGGATGGTAACTTCAGGCTGAGCCCTAGGGTCCTGGAACACTGCCCTGTTACCTCATCACCAGCCAATGAGAAGAAAGGCACACACCCGGGAGCCCTCACCCCAAATTTTGCATATAAACACTCTCCCATCAGGGAGTTCAGATTTTTTCAGCACAAGCCACCTGTTCTCTCTACTTGGTTTTTGCAATAAACCTTTCTCTGCTCCAAACTCTGACATTTCAGTTTGTTGGGCACATGGACTTCTTTTCAGTAACAGGATCAGGACTTTGAAGTCAGAGTGCCCACGTTTAAATGCATGCTCTGCCTTGGTAGAGTTATTTAACTCACCTGTGCTCCAGTCTCCACATCTGTAGAATGGGCATAATCAGATGCCTACCTCACAGGCACTAATTAGACCAGAGAATCCACATAAAGTGCCCAGCACATTATAAATCCTCAAAAATGTCAGCTGCTATTATTATTCCTGTGTGCCAGGCACTGAGCGGACCACTTTCATCCTCCATCTCATTTGTTCATCACAGGAATTTGGTGGGATGGTACAGCAAACACCGCTGGTGCCACATCAGCCAGCTACCGCTTCCTCCTTGTCCACAAAGTCCTGCTGTTATTTAGGTTTCTGCCCTCTTACCACCCTCTCCTTGGGGAAGGCGATTCTGCCCTCAGCCCAGGGTAAGTGCTGAATACTTTAAACCAGTCACAGCATTCATCACCAGTGACTGGGTCATAAATGGTCGTGTGTCCCCATTCAAGCCAATGAGGGGCAGGGGAAGCCTGGCCAGTGGGGGTGGGAGGCTGGGGAAGGCTTCCTCATTGATGAAAATGAAGCATGCTGGAAGAGACACCCCTCCTCCCTACTCTGGCCCTCGTGGTGTCTGGATGTTTGCTTGGCACTGCTGAGACAGCGGGGCAGAGGGGAAGGGAACCACTGAAGGACTGACAAAGCAACTGAGCACAGGAAAAACTGGTTAGAACCAAGACGGCAGAAGAATTGACTTTCAGTTGACCTTGAGCCTCATGGCACACCCTTGGGCGCCATAGTTCCAAGGCTCATCATGAAAGCTCCCAAAGTAGGTGGGGACCCAATTCCTGGAAATCCCTGTCCCTTTCCCAAAATAGCTGGACTAATCTTCCTACTTGTTAGCCTATGAAATTACCGAGCCCTTAAAAACTAACAACTCCATACCTTGTGGTCGCTCTCTCTCTTGCCTCCAGAGACAGCCCAGACTCTGTCTATGATGTGTGCGTATCTGCTCTTACTTTAAACTAAACACCTTCACACCTCTCAGTCTCTCTCTCCCTCTTGCCTTTCGAGATGGACCACATTCTTCCTATGGAGTGTGTATCTGTCCCTTCTGAGTGTTTATAGAGTGTGTCTCTCTAAATAAACTTGCTTTCATTCTACTATGCCTTGCTCTTGAATTCTTTCCTGAGCGAGGCAAGAACCTATTCTCCAGCAACACTTTTACATCAAGGAGCCAACACAGAGGGAGGAGGCCGGAGCCAAGTGAAACAGAGGCAGGTCCCAGCTCCGGGCATAACTGTGCGCTCACTGACATGTGAGATGGGACCCATCATGACTGTTACAGCACTCGGGTCATGCTGCTTCTGTAAATTATATCTCCCCAAAAAGGATCCTAACTAATACACTGAAGTATTTTGCTCCCTGTGTTCCAAACAAGGAACCTGAAGTTCAAAGGGATTTGCATTATTTACTCCAAGTTAGACAGACAGCAAGTAACCATGCAGAGCAGTCTCCTACGTTCCCCATGGCCTCCAGCACCCAGGGCATCACAGGACAAATACTTGTTTAGTAAGTAGGCAGCATCTCAGAGACTCAGTGCTCACCAATCTATACTACTTCCAGGTGGTCAGAGTTCTGCCGCAAGGAGCACTGAATGTGACGTGCTTCAGTGGTTTGAATGACTTTCCAACCCAGTATGCACGGTGAGTCTCATGAGTTCTTTTAAAAGCAAGAAGAGTAATTATCTAAAGGGATTCTCATTTCCAGGGCATACTTCAACACACTCCGCTCTATCATAGTAACGCTTGCTCTTTGTTTAAATGACAGACTTGAGTTTGGTAGTTACCATTGCTTAATGTCATCTTCTTTTAAAAAGATTGGATTCATAATATAAATGCTTATGAAGGCTAGTTATCCTTTCTGCAGCAAACTGTGCTGAATTGATCTCAGGGTTTCTCTCTATTCTGAGAGCCCCCTAGCTGGGAATCTGGTAGGAAAGCTTGGGGTAGGATACATGAGAACAAGATCCAACTGGAGTGGGAGGAGGTGGTCTCAGATTTTTCTTACCTGAGAAGCCTCAGGGGATAGAATGTTAAAATACACTTTTAATTCCACGGTAAGCTAACCAAGGGACAGTAACTACCAATGATACACTGCACAGTCACAGAGGCATGATTAGGTTCCCCTTCGTGTCCCTGCCTCATGTCAAGCTCTGGCCAAGCTCGGTTCCCACTGAACATACACCTGGGGAGACCTTCAAGGGCAGTGACTTTGTCTGATGGTCAAATGAGGGAGTTATGAGCAGTGGGCTAAGGCCGTAGCTGGGCAATTTCTTCTCAGTATTATACCCATGAAAGGCAAATTGTTGAACTCTTCTCCTATCTTAGGAAATAATCACTGGAGAGAATCAATAATAATAAATGTTCAGTAAGTATTAATTGTTACCTTTAACACACACCAGGCTCCATTTTAAGCTCTCTTTCTCTTTCTCTCTCTTTATATATATGTGTACATATGTATGTTTAAACAACAGAAAATTATTTTCTCACAGTTCTGAAGGCCAAAAGTCCAAGATCAAGGTGGCAGCAGATCCACTTTCTGATGAGGCTCTCTTCCTGGCTTGCAGATGGCTGCCTTCTCCCCTGGTCCTCACGTGGCCTTTTCTCTGTGCTTGTGCTGGGGAGGGAGGTCCTATGTATGTAGTTATTTGAATTCACACGACCTGTGATAGTTCAATTGTCACCACTTGTGTTAATCAGCACGCCTCTCACAACGGTGATAGTAGTAGGTACTACTTTCACAGATGAGAAAACCGAGGCACCGAGACATTCAGTAACACACCCAGGGTTTTAAAGCTAGGAAGTAACAAAGTCAGAATTTAAATCCTGGTCCAGAATCCAGCTCTAATCACCACCCTCTAGTGCCTTAATAGCCAAGATAGTTCATGAGAAGGAACAGATGGTTTGAAAATGGTAAACAGATGGTGAAGAGCAAAACACCTTCTCAAGCCAGTTTCATTTCGTTGTCACCATGTGGCAGGATTTCCTTCTTTGAAAAGGCTGAATAATATTCCACCAGTCTTGACAATGATTTCTTATATATGACACCAAAAGTGCAAGCAAAAAAAAGCAAGAATATATATTTCTACAGACTTGCAAAATCATTGAAGACCAAGAAAGGCACAGCCCTCTAATGAGCCAGACAACCCTGGAAGGGTCCTCCAGACAGTATCTTGCATTTCACTGAAGGCACACCCAATCATCTGTCTGCTCATTTCAAAATCTTTTCCACTGTTCTTGACCCTGCTGTGTTTGAATCTGCAGGGGTGCTAAACATCCTATGAAATCATGGCAGGAAATCCTTGGTAGCACTCTTTTCCCCTCTTGCAGCACTGGGATGTAGTTGAAAACCAGTTAAAATAAGTATTACGTTCCCCTTGAAACCTGTACTGGCTCTGCCTCTCCTGCCTCTCGTCCTGCCCACCTGATCCGCCCACTGAAACCAAGTGCCAGTGACGGGACCCCAGGTGATGGCTCTGTTCCACCTTTCCCCATCACCCAGCACCTTCTCCAGGAGTCCATGTAAAGGAGTTCAAGGATGAAGAGGGACAAGGGGGAGCTCATGTCTTTAGGACTCAAATTTTCTGATCACTAATTTGCCCCGACTTCTTAGAAAAGGAGTAACTAGGGGGACACCTGGGGTGGGTGGCTGGGTGTGTATGGGTGTGTGTGTGTATGTGTGTGTGTGTCTGGGGTGAGTGTGTGTGTGTGTGTGTGTGTGTGTGTGTCTGGGGTGTGTGTGTGTGCTTTGACAAAGACCAAACTTGAGTCAGCTACCTCTCTCTGAGCCCCGTTCTTGACAAAGCCTTGATCTTGTCCTGTCTTAAGCCTATTTGGTACACTTTCACCAAGAGTCCTGCTGAATCAGTTTGGCAAAAATCCCCCTACCCGTGATATCTGATCAAGTTCCTAGTCCCCCACCTTTGATGGCTAAGTCCTGGGCCTGCCTTCCAGCTGGCAAGAATCTTGTTAGACCAGTTTTGCAAGAATACCCCTACCTTTGATATCTCCTCTTAGTAATTTTCCATCCATCCCAACCCTCCTGGACTCAGCCCCCAGTGGCCTCTGAGCACAAGAGAACCCAACAGCACATCTCACCCTACGGAGAACGCAGGGGAAGGAGCCTGGGTAGCGCCCACCCAGGTGATAGCTCAGCTTCCCAGCCATGGGCTCTTCCCTCCGTCTCAGTGAGGAGGACAGCAGGACAAAGAGTCTGGGAGGAAAAAAAGTAACACCAGCTTTGCCACTCCTGATACTAGATGAATAGGGAATTTACTTTCTCTTCCTCAGTTTTCTAGTCTGTAAAATGGAGATAATAATAGTACCTGTCTGATAGCATTATTATGTGAGTTGATTAATATTTATTATACTTATGAAACATAAATAAACACTAGTATTTATAAAGCACCTATGTGCATTTCACGTACAAGTTTGATTTTATTATTTAAATAACAATATTTATTACTTAAAAGTGTTATCTTCACCTTTAAGAAAGTGTCTTTTTTTTTTTGAAAAGTGTCATTTTTAATCTAGGTAGAGTGATGTAAATGGTACAAAGGACATTATAAGCAGCTAAAAAGGGAAATCATTTGAGTGGGGGTGCTTTTTTTCCTGCTCTGGGTGGTTAAAATCTTTAAGAAAGACTCTTTAATCATATTAAGTGAAGTAAATAGACAGAGAAAGACAACTATCATATGGTATCACTTATATGCAGACTCTAAAGAAAAAGTCATAAATTCTATTTACAAACCAAAAACAGACTCATGGACATAGAAAACAAACTATGGTTACCAAAGGGAAAAGGGCAGGGAGGGACAAATTAGGGGTTGGGAATTAACAGACACACATTACTATATATAAAATAGATAAGCAAGGACCTATTGTATTGCACAGGGAACTACATTCAATTTCTTCTAATAACATATAATGGAAAAGAATCTGAAAAGCAAAAATATGTATGTATGTATATGCATAACTGAATCACTTTTGCTGTACACCTGAAACTAACATTGTAAATCAACTACACCTCAATGAAAATTTTTTAAAATTAATTAAAAAATAAAGAAAAGATCCTTCACTTTGTAACATCTAGCAAGTTAATTTTGCTCTTGTTCTGAACGAGAGAGAGAGATGGTAGCACGCTCCACTTTCCAGAAAGGTGACTCAAAAGTGCTCGGGTTTGGCCACAGAGTTCCAAACAAACGATGGGGTGGGAAGTCCTCAGGCAGCCGGTTTCCTGGGGGGAGCTGTGCAGGAGTGCACTGCCTCCTTGGGAAACATCTGCTTCTGGGGCCCTGGAGATAGTGGAGGCAGGGCTGGTGGAAGTGGTGGCCGTGGATCCCGAATCTATCTCCCAGCTGGCGCTCAGGAAGGTGCTGGTCCATCTCACTCTTGAGAAACCCTCCTGGGATAAATACATTCCCTGTTTGTGGAGGGAGGGCTGGGCCACTGAGGAAGTGATGTCTAAAGCCTGCAGGCCAGAGAAGGGGCTGACCTCTGGGGCATGTTGCCTGAAACACTGAGCAACATGGAAGAGCCACTCTGAAAGCACAGAAGAAACCTTCAAGATGAGAACCTGAGTAGCAGAAAAGTTCTGGGAGGACTAGGCCATTTTGGAGCATGTGAGAAGGAAAATGCGTTGCAGACAGCAGCCAGTCTCCTAAAGCCTCCCACGGACCAGGGTGAGGACAAAGACCAGAAAAAACGCTGAACGTACTACTGCTTCTGGGACTGGCCACAGCCAAGCGGGAAATGTGTGCGGTAAAGTGGCCACTTGGATCAATGAATTTAATCTGGATGGAAAAGGGGGAGAGCCAAGAAGTATCAAAATGAATTCTTTCAAGGGAATTTGCTTTAGTGGGTAACTGGGGAACTCCAGTCACCACCAATAAGGTGTGAGAAGGTAGTTTGGGAATGAAAGGGCTCACTGTTTGTTCAGTGGATTTCAGCTGACTGGGTAATTCACATGCTCTTTTTCCTTCAGGCCACCACTCTTGTTCCTGGCAACCACAGGGCGACCTTTCCATTTTACACAGGAGGTGTTCATCTCCAGAAAGCCAGTTCTCCCAGAGGATTAGAGAAAGTTCTCTGGATGGAGAAAGCCACAGACGAGGAAGGAAGGGAGAACCATCTGTCTAACTTCTCACACCACTGACAGACCTAGATAAATGAAAAGTATGTAGGCGGAGGGAAGAAATGAAGAGAGAAGGCTACCTGGAGTTTCCGCAGGACACCAGAAGGCAGGAGCTAGAAACTGTTTCTCTGTCATCTGCCTTCTTAATGCCTACTTTAGTTCTTTCAAGTTTCATCTCCCCTTATGTGCTTCCTAAGAGCCTGCTGCACGTCCAGCAATCTTCCTTAGCATTAATATTACTTCTAGAAATGAGTTTGAGCCAAAGAAACTAAGGATCAAGCAAAACAGAGTAAGGCATAATTTTGTACTTAATTTACTTAAGTTGCTGAATGATTGTTCTTAACATGGTCTAAAACATGTTTCAAATGAATATTCCACTGTGTGGTATTAATAAATAACACGCACACAAAGAGTTTTTGGGTCAAATTGGTTTGAGGAACACAGGGTTAATATGAATTACACAGGTTTTTTTCTGGTAAGATCGCTCAGAGCCTTTGATAAACTATCGTGTATTATAAATCAAGATGGGCTATCGAGTGTGCAGTAATTCCTAAGCTTATTCTTAGAGCATCATGACACAATAATGATTTAAGGAACACACTGTAAGAGATGCTAATTATTTCTCAGCCAGCTGATTTCACTATCTGAAAGTTTCCTTCTATAGTTTTCACCAGGAACCCACCATGGGGGGACATCATGGGGCAGGGAAATGACATGTGAGTCAGGAAACCTGGGATCTAGTCCTAGTTCTTCTAACTAGCAGTGGCAATAGTAGCAAGTTGCTGGGCCTCAGTTTTATCATCTGTAGAATGGGAGAATAGTGGCTTTACTTTACTTGCAGGGCAATAGCTGGTCATCAAATTAAAAATCTGAAATAACACAAATGGAAGTTAATGGTGGTTGGGATACCTGGGCTGAGAAATCCCTTATCTTGTTGGTTTGGATGATGCCTCAGGACAGCACTCCTTCTCTTTGTTCTTTATTTACTCTTTATCAAATCAACAAAAATCTGAATGCTTGTTTTGTATCAGGCGCTATTTACATTGATTCTAGAAGAACTATGCTGAAATTCATAGCTGATCCTCTGGAAATACTTAAATCCCCCATCTAGGTGTGGTGGGATTGCTTAGGGATATTGTACAAATGCAAAACTCACTTTGGCTGTCTGGACAAGCTCAGTCTGATAGTCCTTTTGGCCTGTTATTTATGGTCCTTAATGAGTGATTTCCTCCTTGTTAAATGGACCAGTGGAGCAAAACCTGTGATTTCCGGAGCAGAGTTTGCTGCAGGGCATATCTGCCTAACGCTTCTGTGAACTCAACCTTTCTTCCTTTAAGACCTGGTTTTGTAACTACCTTCCCCAAGGATAAAGGCTGGTATTGGTCTGGGTGGCTTTAGAACAGCCCTGGACGTTTTCAGACTGGAAATCAGCAAACTTTGTGGTGTTAGGGTGTTATCAAACCTGCACTGGAAAAGCATGTGTTTCCAGAGGTGTTTGAGTTTGGCAACTGTGAGGCATATGTTCCTGGAAGAGGTGGGTCAGGCAAACAAACTCAGTTGAGAGTCAAGGGTATAGCATCCTAGAAAACCAGAGCGAACGTGGTTGTAGTACAGCTTGAATAATAATGCCATTTATCACAATTACCTTGAGCCAGGCACTTCACATAGATTAACTCCTTTAAATCTCACCATAGCACCATGGGGGTGTGCCATTATTAGCCCGATTCTACTATTTACAAATTTACAATGTCTGTTCCAGGGTTCTGTTTTCAAGGATAGTAAGCAATGTCCCAATATTGTGGACACATCTGGCAACTTATCTATGTTACCCATAGTTCTGGGGTGAGCCTTCTGGCTATGGCTGATTCGTTCCTGGATGGATACCTGACTCAAAGCCAGCCAATTCACTGTCTAGTCATATACTCTCAAGAATTTGAATCAGAAGTCATAGAAGGAAGAGTCTGTATAAAAGCTCTAGGGGTGAAGCAGTCATTCTGGATCACGTGCAAGTAGACGACAAAGGGGAAGGAGCTCTTCTACCGAGAGAGGCAGAGAAAGAAAGTCACAGGATGCTAAGAAATGAAAAGAACGGGTAACATTCTAATCTGCCAAGTTCTGATGGGCCACAGTTCTAATCTCAACTCTTGTTATCTGTAAACATGCACAAACGATCTAACTTCTCTAGGACTCAATTTCCTCATCTTTAAAGTTGGAAAGATGGTATTGCCATCAGGTGAATTGCTCAATACAGTGCCCGGCACAAGAGAAACACTCACAAAATAATAGCTGTTGTCATTATTATTACTATTTGTGACGGCTTTTCAGTTCTTCTAAGGCCTGACTTGACTTAATTCCCTTTTCTAAGATTCCATCATCTCTGTGTCCTCATCATAACCTTCCTTTCACTAGCCTGACACTTGATGGGAGTGCATGAGTTGTCATACAGCATAGTCATAACTAACCCTCTCCCTCACTTCTTTAAAATAGACTTTTTTTTAGAGCAGTTTTAGATTTACAGCAAAATTGAGCAGAAGGCATGGAGATTTCCTACATACTCCCCACCCACCCCCTGACACCAGCACAGCCTCTCCCACGACCAACCTCCTTCACAGCGGTACACTTGTTACAACTAATGAACCTAAATTGACACATCAATATCACCCAAAGTCCATCATCTACATTAGGGTTCACTCTTAGTGTTTCACTTTTTATGGGTTTGGACAACTTAATAATGACATGTATCTATCATTATAGTACCATACAGAGTAGTTTCACTGCTCTAAAAATCCTCTGTGCTCCATCTATTCAATTGTGCCTCTCCACAACCCTTGGCAACCCCTGATCTTTCTACTGTCTCCATGGTTTTGCCTTTTCCAGAATGTCTTATAGTTGGAGTCATATATATGGTGGCCTTTTCAAATTGGTTGCTTTCACTTAGTAATATGCTTTTGAGCTTCTTCCATGTCTTTTCATGGCTTAATTACTTATTTCTTTTCAGCACTTAATAATATTCCATTGTTTGGTTGTACCATGCCCTATTTATCCATTCATCTACTGAAGGACATCTTGGTTGCTTCCAAGATTTGGTAATTATGAATAAAGCCGATATAAATATTTATGTTCAGGTTTCTGTGTGGACCTCAATTTTCAACTCATTTGAGTAAATACCAAGAAGTACCACAGCTGGGTGTGGTAAGAATATGTTTAGTTTAGTAAGAAACTTCCAAATTTTTGCATTTTCGCCAGCAATGAATAAGAGTCCCTGTTAATTTACAACTTCATTTGGTGTTGTCAGTGCTTTGGATTTGGCCACAACCCTCCCCTTTTAAGACCAGCTCTTTAGAGTGTGGTTTGGGGCTTGTGTAGGATTTGTTCTTCATAGAATCACAACAAAAAGAAGACTCACTCACTCTCCCGCCATTCCATCTTCTTCTTTCCTCATTAAGTAAGGCAATGCAGCATCAACAATTGATTATACCTTCACCATGTACTCAATATTGCACTGGACTGTGTGCGCGTGCGCGTGTGCGTGTTCATGTGTGAGTGAAGAGCCCTGCTCCTGGCCAGAGAAGCTGATGGGTTAGTAGGAAAAACAAAAGCAGGAAACTCCAAACAATAAACGCCCTTATGACAGTATATATCAAATGCGACATGGTTCTTTACAGACCAATGACTCTTAAATGAAGGTCTATATGTACATTAAAAAACAAACCCAAAACAAAAACAAAAACAAGAAGACAGATTTCCCATCCTCATTCCCCAAATTTCAAGTTCAGACAGTCTGAGGAGGGCAATGCTAAATACCTAAAGAATTCCTCAGAGAGTTTTGTTTTGCCCTAGATTTCGTAACCACCACTACAGATTATAAGATTTCTGGAGTTCAGAGTTGTCAAGTATGCCCTGATAACAGGTTGAAAGTTAGACCTGGATCTTAGAAGGTGTGAGATACAGAAACAAAAGGAGGAAACATTCCATAAAAGGAGGAGCCAATGCAGGGAATTTTCTCTCTCTATGGCATCTGTTGAGGAATAGGGGGAGATAAAATAGGAATAAAATGAAATAGGAGCAGCAGGTCCAAAAGGGAGACCAACTGAGGAAGAGCAGCATGCTTAAATTTGGCATTTGCATCTGCAGAGTCAGCATCTCCTTGGCCTATTTTTTGCAGCAGTCTTTTGTAAGGTGGGTGGAGCAGTGCTCCTGCTGGTCCTGGTGGTAAAGCTAGGTGACCTCTAGTTAGCTCTCGGGAGGTCTCATTTCTACTCCCAGTCTCCAGTGTCAGTACAGTAACGCAAAACCAGCTCCAAGTGAGAGGAGAAGACCAAGAGTGTTCGCATCTTTTGCAGGGACGCTCTGGATCGGCTGGTTCAAGACACCTGGAAAAGCCACCTCAGTCCAATGTTAGCCCAGGCTTGAGCTTGGTTATGGTCTCCAGGAAGTTGGCAGCTCAACTGACTCACGACCTGGTTTTGTGGCAGAGATGCCATCTTTTACAGGAAAGGTTTATGGCGGACAGAAGAGTCTTAGCTCAGGAAGGCTTCTGAGAAACTAGAACGACTTTAACAGAAAAATTTGCCATGTGTCTTTGCTATATATAAACTCCTTGTTGAACACAGGGCTGCTGGCTCCCTTTTCCCCAGGAACCAGCAGCCTGTGCACTGAACTGATGTGGAGTTTGCCTTTTCCAAGAATCCTTTCTTCAGGACCTGGCCTCAGGCAGCTTTGCCCCATAAGCTCTTCTCTAGAACTCGGTCTGTCAGCTTTCCCTTTATCAGGTCTCCCCTATCCTGTGTCCTCTGAGGTCAAGCTCAAATCAAGTAAATCAAGTACATCAAGTAAATCCTATAGCAAATACAGCAAAAGCCACAGCAAATTCTATAGTGTTTGGGACAATGACTGCTCTCTGAATCAGAATATTTGGGGCCTAGGGACCCACACTGTCAACAACCATGACTGGAGACTCTGATACCCACTGTCCTTCATGGCTATCTACACACAGAGCTTCTAGCGACATCCTGCCTTAGCTGAAGTTCCATGGTGAGGATTTCTTGCTTCATGGTGTGGAGGGAGGGAGAAGTGCCCTTTGGGTAGGGGGCCTTCCGGGCCTGTAGGCCTCAGGCCGTCCTCTGTGAGGACACTCTTGCTGTCTGTGAGTTTGCTGTGTGGTGTCTGTTAGCACTGAAAGACTGACTCAGGTGATCTTCCTCCCCAGTGTTCAGGTATAATCTGCCTCATTGTCATTGTCCTGCCCTCTCCTCACATAAAGCATTGCAGCAAAACAGTCCTATAATGCAGAACCCCAATAAGCCATACTCTCTTCTTAGAAATGAAGACAAGAGCACCCGCTGTGTGGGCAATATTTTTTCTTCCTCTCTGTGTGCACAGACCTGACGTCATTGCTGGGGAGCCTGGGCAGCGTGTGTACTCAGGTGACTCAGGCGGAGGACACATCCCTCTGGGGAGCATTACCGTTTTCAGGAAGCCTGAAATAGTCCCCAGTATTAGATTCTGAGGACACTTACCAGATCTTCTTTTGAACAAACCATGTCACTGAAAGAGTGAGTCCACATTCACAGAACAAGTCAGAGTTTTCCAGAAGTATCTGTTTCAACTGTTTAGAAGTTGTGATGGACCGCCACATTAAGGGGTGAGGAATCTCACTGTGCCAGTTCACTGGGCTGCATCTCTGAGGGGCTCAGCATGGACAGGACCTCACTGAAGGGCATTCCATGAGGTGCCACAAATGCACCTGGACTCCCTGCGGTGCCATGAAGGAGAAAGCCTCATCTGTTTTGTTCGCTGTGGCATCCTCAGTGCCTGTAGTAGCTGCTCAATAACCCCATGTTGGATGAATGAATTGCCTTCAGCGGACCGAGTATCGTGCTAGAGGTGTGTGAGTTGACTGAGTTTGGTATGGTGTGAGTTGGCCAAGACCTGGGCTGTCCTTGAAGAATTCCCAGGCTACTTCGTAAGGCAAATAGGGAAAAAACAAGGCAAAATGTAGTAATAGACATACAGAAATGTCCCAAGGGAATCCAAGGAGGGAGTTAATTGTGTTAGGGGGCATGCTGGTGGATCAGGGCTTTATGTAAGAGGCATACTTGACAGAGACATGTGAAAGGCTGAGAAACATTAAATAGTCAGAAAGACTTCATGCTTCACCAAAGGAATGGGAGCTGAGACGGATCTTGAAGGATGTGTGGGGGAGAGAAGTACAACGGAAGCATGGCTTCCACTACTGAGGAACCCTCTGTAAAAGGGAGGGTCAGGGCAAATCTCTCAAAAGGACATTAGGAAGTATGTATTATGGATGTCACAGTGGGACCATTCTTGCCTCTGTTTTGACTGAAGTACCAACATGGTAATTATCAGCTGTCAAAGGGAGTAAAACAAAACCCACCACTTCTGCACCCCCTGTAGATTTACAGAATAAATAACTCCAAGGATGTGTTTCATGTCACCCAACCCTTTCAGCCAGACCAAGAACTTTTCAGGACAAGGATGCTATTAATGTTGCCCTGTTCCCTGTGGACTGTACTGAAGGCCACCTGGGAGAGAGATGAGGTAAAGCCACCTTGACTCCAGTCCTATTAGAGAGGTCCTGTCTTGAGAGGAAAGGGGAACCTTCATCAAAAAGAGCCAGAGATGCATCGCCCAATGCTCAGGGGAAAAGGAAGAAGCTGTAAGAGGCCAGAAGAGACATACTCGTCAGGTCAAAGGGGACCGCAGGGGAGATGAGTCTAGCAGGAGACCCATGCAGAACTACAAAAGCACTTTATGAGAAAAGGAGTTCTACCCAGGGACACTAACACTGGCTGTGGACCAGGCCCAGAGACCACAGGGCCAGCCAGTCCAGTAAGCACTGTTCTATCCCTCCAAGCCTCCCCCTGCCCTCTCTTTAAAGTCTGATGTTGAGAGAGTGAGGAAGATCATGAAGAGGAAAGCTGAAGTGTCAACACTCCTTCCCCACTGCGGGCTCCCAGCCTGAGACAGGCCCGAGGCGGACAGGGGATTCAATACTAATTCAAGTTCAGCCTCTTGACTATTGTATGGGCCTGGACATATTACGACCAAAGTGAGAATATCTTTGCGGCTTAAAGTGACTCTAATACTGTTCTGTTATCTAGGAGGGAGCAGAAAAGCCACAGCACCTGCCAGGGTTTTTATCCAGAGGTAGGAAAAGTAAGATCCACTGAAAAACCATTAAGAGACAATGGAAGACAAAAACAGTTCTGAGTACATCACATATCACACTTACTCAACATGCCTATTATACACGCAAACGGTGCTTGGCATGCAGCAAGGGTTTTACTGAGCAATGCCAAGGCTTAATGACGGCGCCAGAACTCCCTACGTGGAGACGCAGAAGTCACAGGAACACCAGAAATCAAACCTAGAAATCAAACCCTGGGTTGCTATGAACTCTTTGAGGGGTGTTAACTATTTGACCTCAAGAAAGTCATGATTACAGGGTGACATCAGTGACCTTGTGGCATTCTAAGTGAAGTAGTGTATCCAGGGGGCCAAAGTCCGTAGACAATGTGCCTTTGTGGAAAACAACTAATGACCAATGGCACATGCTTTTCTATGTGCATACAAGATGCACAAAAGTTGTTTTACATCTCCTCACAAGGGAGGATATGCTACCTTAGGATTGGCCTGAAGATGCCAGTTTGCAGTTGATAGAAATAAGAGGATGAGAACTCCTTTAAGGTTTCCTCAAAGGAGAAGATGGTGAGATGGCTCATCAATTCATTCTGTCCTCCTTTTACAGTGCTTTCTTCTGTTCTGCAGAGGCTGGAAGTCTAAAGACTACATTTTCTCCATTCCCTGGAAGCTAGGCTTCCTGAAGTGATTTGAGTTTGACCAATTAGTGGCACTCATGTCCATCTAGAAGACAGACATGGGTCAGGGGCCATGCTTCTGCTGCTCGTGGGCCAAAACGCACATGGAGGCATGTGGCCTTTCCAGGTTCTATTACTTTCATGGCTGGTGAGAGGCAGTGTGAGGCATTCATTCATATCGTAGCAAGTGTGTTGTGATCCAGAGCTGGCAGCAGTGGAGGATTCCAGGTCACGGCAGCTTCCTGGTTGTATAGCAGCAGTATCATTCTGGTGGAGGTGATGGCTTCCTGGTTGTAGAAGGGGGAGCAGCTCCCTTGATGGGCCAGTTTTGCAGTGTGATTCAGGAGTCTTTCCTGACAACTCAACCTAGAGTCTGTTTCTTCAACTTTCTCAATGATTCTCTAAGCCATTTATACCCTGAAATAAATCCTTTTCTCCTTAAACTAGTTTGAAAGGATTATGTTCTCTACCACTGAACCCTAATGGATACAGCATGACAAAGTATATACAGAAAACAAAATCAAAGTATGTCTGAAAAGCTTAACACCAGGAGGAATACATGTTAAGAGAGAACTGTTTTATCTAGAGGTGGTGGGTGACATTTATCTGATCATTTATTTATTCATTCATCCCATATTTTTTGAGGGCTTCCATGTCCCAGATACTGGGAGCAGCTGGTCATTCACTGGAGGTAAAAACAATGGGATTCCATACTCAGGGCGCTCAAGGTCTCATGGCTTATTCCTCTTTTTCACCCCTATTCTCTCTCTCTGGCTAAGAATACTGACTTACACTTTGTTTCATTTAGGGTTCAGACAGTTGAGAGACTTGCTCAAGCCAAGAATTTGGTTCCTAGAGAGCTAAGAGCTCCAGGAGCAAAGCTTTACCCTCAACTGTCCAGTCATAAACACAAGTGACTGAGTTTTTCCTGCCAGATACACCAGTAATAAACAAATAGAGCCTACACTTAATCTGTTATCTCACAATCAGGGTTTACTCCCTACACACGTAGAACAAGTTTCTACCATCTCTTGGCATGGTAATTTCCCCTCTAATTTCTATTGTTAAGTCAGGATGATGGGTGTGTTCAGCAGGTCTTCCTTTAAGAAACTGCCAGGTGGTGTGCTGTCAGGGCTGTTCCTTTGAGATCTGCCTCAGCTTTGGAAGCCATTAAGCACTGCCCAGGCAGCCCTAACCACAACTGAGCCTGGGAAGGGGGGCGAGGGGGGGGGACGACAAGGACCAATCATTTCTCCTTTGTCGGCAATCTTTGCCCCAAAATGTTCTACCCAATCCTCCCTCCTGTCCCTTTCCTGTCACAGGTGTCAGACCTCCATCAGTGTCTGCAGCCTTTCACTACCTACCCCTGCTCTCTCTCCTCTTTCTCTTTAACAGATCTTATCTCCAACAAATCTCCTGGACTCTTAACTCTCTCCAGGGGTCCAGCTCACTGAGCAAAAATACCTTTTCTTTTCAGAGGCTTACCCACTTATTTCTCATTCAAGAGCTTTTTCATTTGCATTTGTCTTTCTTTTTTCTTTTTCTCTGTATAAAACCATCCATATCTAAGGCTCTGTTTTCCCTAATCTAGGCCCACCTCAATCCCAGCAATAAAGGAGGTAATAGGGACATCTGGAAGTAATCAGAGTAAAACAAATAAATGAGGAGAAATACTGGGTAACTGGCATTTGACTCAAAAATATCCTTGATCCTGGACAGCGTGGGAGAGTCCTGGGCTGCCTTTCAGAGAGCTGGATCTTCTGTTGTGATGAGAAGACAGTCTCCAGTGGACACGGGTATGCCACCTCACCTCTAGTATGTGCCACCAGACTTGTCTGCTCAGTGAAAATAAATGACCGAGTGGGAACGCTCTTCCTAACATGAGTACCCTTAGCAAGCTGCTTATTCTTCAAGGCCCAACTATGTGTCTCCTTCTGTGTGAAGATTTTTCTGCCCCCTGAGGAGCATGGCCCAGGCCTTTGGTGCTCCTACTGCCGGGTGGATGTGGTGGCCACAGTGCGTGGGAATTACTTGAACACGTGACTTTTCCATGGCTAGGCTGTGAGTCTTAAGGGAGGGATGGCATCTGTCTCAGGTATCTTACTATCCTCCTCATAGGTGTGGACCAGACACTCAGTAGGCGCCCAGTCAGTGTTGGGTGAGGAAAAGGTACCTGCCTGTCTGGAACTAGGCAATGGACTAGACATCAATTAGGAAGGTCTTTGGCCTGCGGTTCCAGTCTCAGGCTCAGCCCAGGCATTCCTGTGCATCTGGTTGGTTCAGTGAATACAGAAAATACTGGCCTTTGTTCACAGCATGGCAAAGAGTAAAGAGAAAAGGCAGGAGGCCAGTCAGGACCCTGGAAGATTAGGGAAGGAGATGGAATGTCTCACGGTACCTATTTCTAGGTACAAAAAAAAAAACATTCAGGAAAATTTTATTCTATTCCTCATCACCTATACGTGGTAAAATGAAAAAGCCAGACAACCAGGCAATAGTCTACTCTGTGAAGGCCTAAGGCCTAAGGGGAACCCCAGGGGCTGGAAGGATGTCTGACTGCACTTTCCTGATGGTAGGAGGATCTCGAGGGCAGGGATACTCCACAGGGCCCTGCAGCACTCAGAGCCCACCTCGTGATAACTGCCATTTTCTCTCGCCTGGATGTGTCGTTTCATTAGCCTCCTAACTGGTCTCCCTGCTTCTGCTTTTCTCTACAATCTGTTTCTCACACCACAGCCAGAGTCTTCTCGTAAAAATGGAAATCAAGTTGTGTCACCTCCTGCATTAAACTGTCCAGTGGTTTTCCACTGCACTTAGGATATGATGTTATCACATTTCATTCTGACTCTGGTCTGGTTCCTCCTCTGTGTACAAAGTCCTAAGAAGCCTTGGCTCCCACCCACCTCTCCATCTCAGGCTGCCTTCCCCTTATAGAATGTGCTCCAGGAACAATGGCCTTCCTTCAGTCCCTGGAGCATGTAGAGTATGTCGCTGCCTTAGGGCCTTTGTACTTGCATCCTCAGCCACTCTGTCCTCAGTTCTCTGAATGGCTGCCTCCTTCCCAACCTTCTGGTCTCAGTTCAGTAATATCCGCTCCATGAGACCTGCTTTGACCTCCTGTCTAAATGAACTTATTAGCAAGTTTCTCACAATTACTTTGCCCTATTTTATTTTCTTTATAGCCTTTATCACTTTCTAAAATGATTGTGTTTATTTACTGATTTACTAGTTTAGCAACTTTTGCCTAGCACTAGAATGTTAGCTTCAGAGACTGGCTTGTAACTGCATTGTATACTGCAGAGATTAAGTTCCTGGCACAAAGTAAGTCGAGAATAAACAGTTTTGGTTGGGGTTGATACATGATGAGACTTAACCCATCCTCCCCTACTTCTCCCGTGGTACTGACATGCTCCGCAGATGGGACATACCTTTCCTTTGTAAAATGGGTTGAAGTGCCTGCTTATCTTGGAGGAAGGGTCAGTCCAGGACACACATTAGCATATGTTTCAAGCACTTAGTTTTAGGCAGAGCTCATGCACAGCATCTAATGTTTCCCAAGAGGGGCAGTATGATGGTTCTAAAGATGGCCAGCACCAGTTCCTTCCCTCCTTGTATACGCATGCTACTTCACTACCAAGAGGTAAAAACCATTTCCCTCCTCCTTGCATCTAATCAACCTTGAGATTTGTTTTGACTAATAAAAAGAATGGAGCATAAGTGATATTCTGGGTCTTGTAAGCCCAGGTCCTAACAGAATTGGCATCATCTGTTTCTTCCATTTTGGAAGCCAGCTTCTGTGTAAGAAGGTCAATACCCTGAGAATGCCATGATTTGAGGGAGCCTGAATTATCTACGTAGAGAAGCCCCAGTGAAGGGCATTGAGGCACCAGATATGTAAGTGAAACCTTGGATCTTGCAGCCCAGTCTGTGAATGCAGCCTAGTGAGTGACCCCAGCCCATGCCACTTGAAGCAGAAGAACCTACCAACCAAGCCAAATCTACCTACAGAATCACAAGAGGTAAATCCTTGGAGTGTCAAGTACAGTAAATTTGGGGTGGTCTGTTAAGCAGCAGACAGCCAATGTTAGCTAAATCCTGGGGCTTGAAGAAAATTTGAGCTTCTCAGGCTTTAATCTACAAATACAAATACAAATAAATCATCAGGGCACATTTTTAAAAGGTAGGTTCTGATTTTGTAGGTCCAGGGTACAGCAGAGATCTCACTAGCTCCTAAGTGATGTCCACACCAATGACAAAGTGCATGGACTATACTTTGAGTAGCAAGGCCAGATCCCAGCCTCCAGAAAGTTCCCTACTTAAATCATCTTAGAAAACCCCAGGCTTTCCCCATGCATAGTTGAGGAAAGACTATTACGAAAAGGGTTCTGGTCAAGTAAGTTTGGGAAACACCACCGACTCTATTCTGCCACTAGAGACTCAAAACATGTATTTGCTACTTCAAAGCTCTTAGAGCTAGCTCCTCCAGTAAAGAAATCTGTTCAACTCTATTTAGCACAGTATTTCCTGAGGGTATTTGATGATAGCTATTAATATCTTAGAGAACCAGCGTTCTGTGGGACATATCCGGAGAAGCACAAAGCCATCCTGGTTTTTAAATTTTTTAAATAACTTAGTTGGTTTCTCATTGTCCCTCAAGAATGAATACTCAGTGTAACATGATTTTGCAACCTGGAACATTTTTTCCTTAGATCTAACCTAATTCATTACCCCTTGCTGCAGTGTAAGAAGTTTCTGTTCATGTTTCATAGAATGGGAGGACAATGCATCTCTCTGTTATCCAGCCCTTTCTATTTCTGAAGGTCTCTCCTCCTTGTCAAAGTCCTTGATCTTCCAGTTCTTTCAGTTTTTCTTTCCATTTCTCAGCACTTCATTGTTCTTTTTCTAAGCTCTACCACTCAATCAGCAGAGTGACCTTGCATTCGTTTCTTGATACCTTTAAGTATACATATTCCCACTTGTAACATGAAGGTACTCCTAGTATTGGGTGGGTATTAAATGAACCAATCTCCGTGAGGCACTTCACATAAGGCCCTCGAGTCTGAATCGCTCAATAAATGTCATCTCTTGTTGTCACTATTCTGGGTCTGAGCTCCACCTCTTGCAGCTCTAACTCTCTGGTACTATGGGCGATCATGTCCCACTGAGGTTGTGAGGAGGTAAGAGACTGTGGGGACACGTGACTGATTGAAACTCATCTAATTCCACAGTCTGATTTGAGCTGCTATTCTTAGCTGGCTTCACACTAAATCTTTTCCCCAGTACTGCCGAGCAGCTTCAGAAAGTTCAGGCTAAAGTTAGAATCTGAATCTGTGTCTCTGGAAGTCCACCCACTCCTCATCTCTGGAAGCTGTTCTTTGGGGCTGACATTGGCATTTCAAGGGTTATCTGCTATTTTTACATTTTTATCATCTCTTTGCTGAAACTAGTCACAAGCTGCCCTCCCGAAGCCAGACTTGACACTGGTATGGTTTTGCACTGAAACACGGGTTCTGAACAACATCATCTCTTCCCACTTACCCCTTTATTCCAGAGACGCCCTGTAAATAGGGTTGAATTCCTTGCTTCTCTGGTTCCTCATTTGCTTAGGGGAGAGCAGGCAGCTTCTCATCCATATTAAAAACCTATGGAACTTTTCACTGGCTCCTCTCTCCTGCCATTTGCAGACCGCACTAATAGCATCACACTGTAAGTCTCTGCTCCTATAAAGGGTGCATGGAGTAACTCAAGCTGTCCTTAGTTCTCTCTTCCTTGGCCTTAAAAGGAAGTAGCTCTGGTCACAAGACAAACTTCCTTGTCCCTGAAGTGGGAGAAAAACTTGCTCGATTTTGTTTGCCTTCAAGCCTGATACGGTTTCTCGGTACATGCAGATATGACATCGCTATTACTGTATTTCTTTGGGTACCAACGGCTGTCCTTCACACAGGCCAGGACTCAAGCCAGGGCAGAGGGCAGTGCGTGCTGTACTAGAATGTGGTGATTCATCTTTGCTCTGTAAGGGACATCAAAGCTAGTATTTCCATCTAACTTAGAGGTGGAGGGGAGCCCAACACAATAACAGCTAGGACTTAAATGTTGCTAACATGCCATGCTCTGTGCCAACCAAACGCTTCACCTAACATCTGATCTACCTGTCCATTTCTACTCCTTTTCTACACAAGATACCTGAGGGATCTAAGGCTTAAAGGAAATGACATAACTTGTCCTAGGTCACAGAGCCGGTCAGTGAAAGAGCAGAGATTCAAACCAGAGCCCGGGGAGCTCCGGAGCCTCCCTCCTGTTCACTCCGTATGGAAAGTTTGCTTGGAAAGCCAGCTCCCGCTGCGCCCCGGGGCAGTGCATAAGTTACAGCCCCCCGCCGGGCCCTCTTGAGGCCATGTAGCCCATTTCCCTGCCTTCAGACAGCATATCATGCAGCCCGTCCACTAAGATGTGGTGGCTCCTTTTCGTAAGTAGCTGTGAGTTAAGTCATTCCACAGCCAAGCCTGACAAATCTGGTGGGTTTCATGACCCTTAGCAGGAAGTGTGAGCCTGAGGTTTCTGACTATTTGTGTTTGAAAAAAAAAAAATCTGTGTGCTGAAACTCTAACCGCTGTTATTTTCTCTTCAGCTTCCCACGGATAGGAAATGAATCCAGAGAAGTTGCAACTTGAAACTGGAGTGCCCATATGGTGCTAGTCTTAGGACTGCTGTGGAGCCAAAGAAAGTTTTTATTACCAGTCTCATTATAATTTTTACTTTGCTTATTATATGAATTTTAAAGTAAAAAGCGGCAATGACATTTATCTGAAGGTGGTTTAGCCCTGTTGTTGCTGTTTATTATTAATGGCCTTGCTCCTTAAAGTGTGTCTCAAGGAACAGAAGCCTGAGCACCACCTGGGAGCTTGTTATTAATGCAGACTCTCAGGCCTCACCCCAGAACCAGGCAATCAGAGCTGCATTTTAACAGTATCCTGAGCTTACTCGAGTGCATGGAAAGTTTAAGAGGCACTATTTTATGGGACTTATAGCTTAAGGGTGGGCTACAGACGGATTAGGTGTTAAGGCAACTGTTCACAGTGCTGGCTGCACCGTGGGAACTTTAGAACATGTTAAAGACAGGGCCTCACTGCTCGAGATTCTGCATTGCTTTATCTGGAGTGGGTCTGGGCATAGGCATGTTTGAAAAGTTCCTTGGGTGATTTTAACGTGTAGTTAGGGCTCAGGGCCCCTGCCCAGGGAAAAGCTGAGTTCTGGCCCTGTGTCAGCTGTCAGGAAGACATGTGAGGACCAGGGCTCTCTCTGCTGGAGTCTAACTAAGGCAGCACAGTTGTAGACAAGGCTCGAGGAAGGACAACAGAATAAATATGGAAGCACACAATCAAACCCAATCAAACCCAATCAGATTATGTGGATTTTTTTTTTTTGAGAAAGCAATGAAAGGAGGGCCACAGGGACTACATTTAGACAGTCAGGATTCGGAAAAATGCACAATTATTCTTCCAACTCAGTGGAAAGATGTTCATGGAGAAGATTTAATGTCCTTCATCTCAGATTTTAGCATCTTTCATTCAGAATGTGTGCCTGTTTTAGGGTTGCCAGATTTAGCAAATAAAAAAATACAGGCTACTCAGTTAAATTTGAATCTCAGCTGAACAAAGAATTATTATTTAATATAATTTTCTAGTATGCAACATTTAGGACATACTTACATTAAAAAATTACTATTTATCTGCAACTCAAACTTAACAGGGTGTCCTGTATTTTATTTGGCAACGCTAGCCTGTTTAGAACAGTGAATCTCAAGGTTTTAGGACACTGTGCACATCAAAAAAGATGGCCTTGGTGAATTGTGAGGGTGCGCATCGTGTGTGTGTTTGTGTGTGTGTGTGTGTGTGTGTGTGTACGGAATTGAAGGGGATGGGCTGGGAGTGAAGAGAGAGAGAAACTGAAGTTTCACTAATGGTTAGGAGAATGAGAAGAATTTTCCAGTATGTCAGGAGAAATTCACCCAGAAGTTACAGACTTAGAAACAAACAAACAAACAAGCAAAAAACAAACTGAAGAAGGCTTCACAAAGGGAAAATTTTCTCCTGAGAAACAGTTTTTTTTTGTACATAAAATTATGGAAAGGATACATGATTGTAGAATTTCCAAACTGTTTACAGACAGGTATGAAAAGAAAAACAAAAGGATCACAACCCCTCATGATCACCCCTAGAATTTACTGCTCTTAACTTTCACTTCTGTGCCTTCTAGAAATTTCTTGGGCATGGATTAACATTTGGATACATATGAATTATTCAATTTCAAAAAGTTTACAAATTTTATACACTTCTGCAAGTTGCTTTTATTTTCACTTAAGAGTACATCTTACAGCTTTTCCTGTACACATATGTAGATAAACCTACCTCATTCTTTGTTAAAAACTGTATTATTTAGTTAACTATAGGAATATTTTAATTTATTATTTAAAGGACACTTACGAGTACTTTCTCTCTGCAGAGCTGGGCATGTGTGGTTGCTTCCCCTTATTCAGTATTTAATTCATTATCAATACTTGGTATCAGTCCAAACATCACCTGCTCAGAGGGGCCTTTCCTGCTTCCCCACAGCAAAAGTCGCTTTGTGCCTTCCTACACCCTCAGTCCTCCTAACAAATTACCCTGGGTTGTTTTCCTTAGTCGTGTTTATCTCAGTCTGAAATGATCTTATGTTGGTTGGTTTGTCTATTTGGACCTGTCTTTCCCCACTACCGTATAAGCCTGAGAGCAGGGTTATCAACTAGTTTGATATCTAGTTTGACACAGGATGTCATCTCCCCAGCACTGAGAACGTCACAAAATATACAGCAGGTACACCAAACATCTGTTAATGGGTGAATGATTGAATGATCGAATTGAGCACCTTGCAGCATGTATGAAGATAAAGGGATAACCAAGAAGCATACGATTTACTAAGTAGGGGCAACAGACAGAAACCATTCTAATTCAAGGCATGTTGTTTTAAGAGAGAATAAAATCAACTCTATGGGAACCCACTGAAGGGAGCAAATCATATACAGTAGGTGGACAGGAAAGGTGTCATTAGGAAGGTGAAACTGAAGTGAGAGTTCAAGTATGAGAATGACTGGCAGGCAGGGATAATGGACGTGGTCGTGCAAGGCAGAGAACATGTGTAGACAGTTTGGACATGGTAAAAACTGCCTGTCATGTTGAGGGTGGGCAACTTGGCCACCATGGTGGGAGCTCAGGGCACCTGCAGGAGGGCATAGTGGGTTGTGGAGGATTTGAAGGCTGTATTGAGGAATTTGCATTTTTGACTCTATGCACTGGGAAGCTGTTAAAGGGTTTTGAGGCAGGGAGTGATGGGTTAATAAAACAGTCAACCCTTGAACAACACAGGTTTGAACTCTGGAGGCTACTTATGAGTGGATTTTTTTTCAATGGTAAATTTAATAGCACTGCCTGATAAGCAGTTGGTTCAATTTGGGGATACACAGAGGGTCAGCACTCCTAACCCCATGTTGTTTAAGGGTCAAGTGTGTATCCTAAGAGGATAATAATATCAACAATGAGAAATATTTGCTGGGAAGGCTGGGGTCAGAAGAGGCATTAAGACAGAAGAGCAGATGAGTTGCTGAACTCGGCCCGGGATCAGACAGATTTGAAGGCAGGGCCTTTTGCTGATGGAGAGAATTAGCTGTGCTGGATGTTTTTTCATCAAAGTCAGGAGTCAGCAAACTATAGCCTGTGGGCCAAATCCTGCCCAACAACCTACTTTGGTAAGTAGAGTCTGATCTGGAGACAGACACACCTATTCTTTTACATATTGTCTAGGGCTGCTTTGGGGCTACGTTGGCAGAGTTGAGTAGTTGTGATAGAGACCTTATGGCAAGAAAAGCCTGAAATATTTACTACCTCGTTCTTTACAGAAAAAAATCTGTCAATAGTTGGTAAAGATTGACAGTAGCTATATACCTTAGATATAGATCTTAGATGCTCAGATCAGAATCATCTTAAAAGAGAACAAGGTCTGTCCCTGTCATCTGGGAACAAAGGACCACAGTTTTCTCATTAGCCAGCTGCTCTTTGCCGTGAGCTTTGTTCTAAATTCTAGGGACGTTAGGAGCCAGAGCCTGAGCCATGAGACACTGCTCTGAAGGCTGACTGGGAAGGAGACTGTCGTCTCTGGCCAATGACTGAACAGTTCAGCCTCCCCAAGAACCATCCTTTGCCTTGGCACAGCCCACTGGACTGCCCCTTTCAGGATGCTGCCTCCTTCAACTTCAGGGCTGCTTGCCACCCACTCTCCTGTCTCAGTTTGTACTTTCTCCAAGAACAATTCAAAGTTTTCTAACTTTCCTTAGCAAAAAAGATGGTAGCAGTGATGTGACAGCCTTTCAGAATGCTGAGGACCTTTCTGTGCCCGTGTGTGTGGAGACCCAGCCCCAACAGCCTCAGAGAGGAGAGCCTGGTGACAAGTAAGTTCACAGCAGAGGACTTTTTACCAGCATCCCTGTTGCTAGGATACTTATCATCTGATGGGTGATTTCAAGATCCTGTTTGAAATCCCTTTGTTTTCTTTGTCTTAAGGATATGCCTTCAGGTTTCATGTTTTAAATTGATTTTGTGTTTGTGTCAAACAAAATGCGTTGACACTTTCAAGCTGAAAATTCACTGAAACATCATTCCTCCATTAGCAATAGTGACACAGACTTTCCGTTTTGGAGAATGGCCCTATAGTTCCTCACTTCAAGGTACTGGGTGAATGGGAGTTTCCTTGCTGACTGTCCTCTGCTTGTTTTTCCCTGTGACCTACCCACTTGAAAATCATTTCTTGTCTATAAATAGCTCTTACTTATTTCTAGAGTTGTTTGGTAGGGTGTTTGCTGGGATATCGTCAACCAAACTGCAGTGTAAGGCTACTCAGGGGAAAGCCAATTTCCTCTTGAAAATTGCAATTCTGAAAGCTGCACATATTTTATCTCCATCATCAACAGGAACCAAAGACCCATACTTCATTCATGCCGAGGGATATGTCAGCAGGTTGAATCAAAATAATCCTCCTCTTGCAACTAAAAATAGGTAACATCGGTATGAACTGACCCCACTGTGGCACACACAAAATTAACATTCAGGATCTCTGAGCAATTGTCCCTCAACAAGAGGCCTGGGTGACCGCCAGTCAAGACAAGCAAGCCATAAGTAGTAAGACTCTGAAGAGAGGAAAGAAAGAAGCAGTAGTTTCAAGTAAGTTCCGAACTGAAAGCAACAAGGACAGATGCTTCAATTTATGGGCCATGATTTGCAAATAAGCTCTGTTACAGACAGGCGACTGTAGGTAGTATGCTTCAGGGCACATAGCCTAGGGCAATGATTCTCAACTGGGATGATTTTGCCCCCACCAGCACCTCCACCCTCACCAGGGAATGTTTAATTGGAGACATTTTTGGTTGTCACTATTGGAAATGGGGATGCTATCGGTGTTTAAGGAAGCCAGGGATGTGGCTAAACATCCTACATTACACAGGACAGCCCCCCAAATCAAACTGGTAACAAATACCTGAAGAAAAGCTTACTTTCACTGGTAGCAAGAGAAATGCACCGCAAGTAACGATAGACTATCTCTTGAAAACGAAGAATTACCTAATTGTCAACCGCCAAATTAAATCTAGGGATTTAATTCTTTAATGGCGGTTGAATATCTTACTGTGCAGCACATAAATGGCCCGATAATACATGTGCATGTGTAGTAAGGTCTGTTACTGCAGGAACTTGTCACTGGTGGGTAGTAAATGGTGAGACCTGTGAAACCTGTGCTCAGTGGGTCCCACCTGGAGGAAGAGGTAGAACTTCAGGAGTCCTGACAGTGATGGAAGGAAAAGCCTGCAGTGAGCTGGCGTGGGGCTGGGCTTTCCATGCCCAGGTCTGTGGAATGAGAAGTTTGATTTGGGATAAACTGAAGAAGAGTTTGATAGAAAATAGATGATCCTATAAATAAGGGAAAGGGAGAAGCTGGTGACTTGGTGGCAGGCAGAGAGTTCCTTACTAGTGCACAGATGGCTTCATGTTCACTGAGGCCAGAGCCTGTGCTCTGCCTCCTGCTTCCAGTGTGACGCTCCTTAAAGCAACCCTTTCTCCACGGAGGGAGAAGGGTTTCCATCATTCCGGGTGCGCCCTCTGCTCACCTATTCTTTCGAGTCTCCCTTCTATATGAACCTGCAGGAAAGCAGGAGCATGCTGTTCCCTGGGAAATCTCTAGGCAGCTCTCAGCAAATGGAGAGTGCTTGAGAAATGCGGTCCTAGACAGCGAGAAAATCCTTTTCCAAAATTATGCAAGCTTGCTAAAACCCGTCCAGTTAAAATCAGGAACAACTGGGACTGCCTGTCATCAATATTATTATTAAATATTGGCTTAGAGATTCTAGTAAGTGCAGTGATACTTTTAAAAATGAAACGATTTGTAAAAACTTTGGGAAAAGAAGAAATAAAATAATCTCTATTGCTGGCTATACAATTGTATACTTGGAAAATTACAGTGCCTAGCTAAAAACAATACCAGAATTAATAAAAGATGTATATAGGTGGTGATCTATAAGACAAATGCATACATATCATTAACTTTTCTCCATATTACCATAAGCACCTAAAGTGAACATAGAAAAAAAATTTCCTTCTCAGTAGCAGTAATAATTATAAATACATACTTTGTTCTCGAATACGAAGGCTTAGAATTATTTAAAAAACTTCCTAAAATTAATATAAAAATATAATTAAACTTGAATGAGAATCTCAATAGATTTCCACCTTGGGGCTCGATAAAGTGATCTTAGATGTCACGTGGAAGGATAAATATCCAAGAATATCTAGAAAAAGGGGAATAAAAAGAAGAGGAAATTTTCTTGAGTTGGTTTTGCTTTACCAGATAGCAGAAAAACTTGTAATTGCATAAATATGATGTTGTTTTAGGAACAGAGAAACAGACCAGCGTAACAGGCAAGAAACCAGAAAACAACTGAAGCATATGTAAGGATTTAACATACTTCAAAAGTGATTCAGTGAGGAAATGATGGATTTTTAAATAAACAGTGCTGGCGCGACTGTTTCTTCATCTGGATGAAGATAAAGTTAGCTCTGTCTTACAGAAAATCAAATAAATTTCAGATGGATTAAAGATGTAATGCGAATGCAGAAAAACTAATACAACAAAATACAGTAAAATCTAGGAAACTTCATGAATCATCTAGGATAGAGGGCACGTTCTTAACTAAGACGGGATAAGAAGAGGCTATAAGAGAACATATACAAGAATACAAGAGTATGCTCACACAGCCACATGGAAATAACAGTGGAGTCAAAAGAGATCATAAGTAACACCAGGAAACAAATGATGAATATGGAAAAGTATCATTCCAATGTAGACGATAAAGATTTCAGCCATAATATTTGAAGAGCTCTCATAAATTAATAAAAAACCAACCATCCAACAAAAATTAGGCAAAGGCCATGGAAAAACAATTTACTAGGGAAAAACCAAAATGGTAACAAATACCTGAAGAAAAGCTTACTCTCACTGGTAGCAAGAGAAACGCATCATAAGTAACAACAAACTATCTCTTCCATTCCATCAGACTGGAGACAATTTCTAAGAGCCAGCAATCCCTTTCTCAGCCATGAATCCCATAGAAATAAAACACCAAAAATGTGGAGCTTTACACGTAGATCCCATTTCACCTTTGTTTGCAGTGCTAAACAAAATCTGGAGACAAGCAAATGCCCATTTAAAGGAGAATGGATAAAAAAAAAATTGCAGGCTCATTAAATCATAAGATATTACATAACTTTAAAAAGAAGAATTTAGAACTACACTATCTGACTTGGGGGAATTTGTATGACATACTGTTGACTGAGAAATACATGACGCTGAAAAGCTTGTATAATATGATTTCCATTATTGTAAATGATTAATGACCTTGTATATGTGTGATTATGCATGAAGAAGATACAGAAGGATACCTACTAGGTTTTTAGCATTTCACAGGTAGGAGGTATGGAGAAGACCCACAAAAAAGAAAAAAAGAAAAGACTTGAGATATACTCCCCTCCCATAGCTATAGTTTGATTCAATTTATAATTAAAAAATAAGTATTATATTTATTTATGTATTATATATGTGTTTATTTATTTTTATATGTGTGCATACATCCATGCCTAAATTCACTGGCTGGGAAAAAATGAAATTAACATAAATAATGGTTTTAAAAAATATGCTAATGCTACTTTGAATTTATACAGTGACTTTCTCTCAAAGAATTCTTAATGCTTTCGTGTATGCCATTCATTTCATCCTCTTGACTTCCTAGAAGATGTGACCTCTAAATGTCAGAGCCCACAGCGCTCTCTGCCTGGCTCCAGGGATGGACATGTGCCATGAGTTGCCTGGGGCAGTACTCTTCCTCTTTGTGTGGGAGTATCCAGGGAGCTGGACTTGGCTACTGGGCACCTTCTGCCTGAAGGGCTCTGGCTTTCTCCAGGCTCCTCAGTAATGCGCCTACACCTCCAGACACAGCTCCCCTCTTAGATGAAAGGGAGAGCGCCCAGGCTTTCCCAGTTCGTTGTGGGCCGTTCGTTGTGGGTTCTGGAACCTGAATTATGGCACAAGTGAAAAGTGAACAGTCAAAGAATACCCTAAGAAATGACTTTCAGGGACTGACATAGGACGATCACTGAGTGAGAGAACGAGTCCTAGGAAGTAGTAGGTACGCTGTTCAGTAGAGTAAAAGCAATGAAGCTCTTCCCTACAGAGGCTGAATGGGGTAGGGGGAAGAGCAGGAGTTTGGAATGCAAGAATCAGGGATGAAATCCTGGTTTTACCACTTTCTTGGAAAATTATTTAACTTTTCTGAGTTTGAAACCAAGCCCCCCGCCCCAATCATTCTTACTCATCAGATTTAATGAAATGATAACTAGGAAGGTATCTAACACTGCCTAGCACATCAGAGGAGCTTAACCAGCAGATGGTAGGGAAGCAACATAATGAAATCCTGTCCAGATGAGGCCCTGTGTTCTCTCTGTTTCTCCTGTCCTCTGTCTCACGCTTTCTTCAAACATTTACTGAGTTGCTATTATGCCAAATATTGGGCCCTGGAACGCTCATAGTCTAACAAAGGAGATTGAGAAGAATACAAATATCTATAATGGGTTAAGGATTTTTCACTAGGTACGTCCAAAGAGCTATGAAGACACAGGAGGATAATGTCCCAGGCGACCTGTAGCCAGGAAAGGCTTAACCGAAAGAGTGGTATTTGAGAATTCATTCGGTTGACTGGTGAATGCAGAGTGAACGGTAATTGGTACGCAATGGAAGAAAATGTATACACAGGAAGACAGATGTGTTAAAAAAAATCCCAAAGGTGAAAAATCATTGATATTTATGGCACTATTTTTAGTACAAAATTTTACATGATTTGACAAAAAGTTTTGTACAAATGCTATTGCCCTGTGCTAGCTCTAATGGTTTGCACTTAGTAATACTAAAATGTAGAAACAGTTCAGCAGTTTATGGGGATAAATAAATAAGGTGTTTTAAATCACAGCTGTGATAGCTAACCTTCATGATGGCCCCCAGGGATCTCTGCCTCCTGGTTTTCAAATCCTAGTACAGTCTCCTTTCACGTTATAGCAGGAACGGTCTATGGGACCAACAGAATATGGAAGATGTGATGTATGTCACTTCTGAGATGAAGTGACAAAACTCATTGGCTCTGTTTTGGGCTCTCTCTTTCTCCTTCTTGGATCGCTCACTCTGGAGGCAGCCAGCTGCCAAGTTGTGGGGACATTCAGGCAGCCTTTGGAGAGGCCCATCTGGAGAAGAACAGGTCTGCCAACAACCATGGGAGTGAGCTTGGAAACAGAGCCTTCAACCATCAAGCCTCAGATAACTGCAGCTCTGACTGACAGCTTCATTGAAACCTCATGAGAGACACTGAGCCAGAACCCTCTCACAAAGCTGCTCTTGGATTCCTGACCCATGGAAGTTGTGACATAATAAATATGTGCTGTTTTAAGGATAATGTGTCATGCAACGATAGATATTTGTTTCCAACTTTTTACCTTTCTCTGCATCAGTGCCCTCTGCTATATGATACTGCAGTTTCTACTACTATAGGGAGAAAGTACTTCTCTGCCCCAGTGATGTTGAGCTTGGTCATGCAACTTACTTTGGCCAATGAAATGTGGGCAAATGTGAGAGCATGTTCATTCTTAGCAACCTAGCCTTCAGATGTGTCATGTGTTTCTGCCTATCTTTATTGGAGTTTCTATCCTCCTCCGTGAAGAGCTGGCAGCTCCTACCCTAGAAGCTGATGCTCTTTCAGCCTGGGTCCCATAAGGGGGCACACATTATTAGCAGAGCTACTCAGCCAATTTGCAGACCTGAGAGCCCAAGAATAAATTACTGTTGTTTCAAGCCACTGAGTTTAGGGTGATTATTACACAGAATTAACATGGCAGTAAGTGATTGATACTATCCCTTTAGGCATGTCAGCAGAAAGGAGATGTGAAGACTGGAAATGGCTGATGAGATCAGAAATCCAGGTCATGATCACATTTGGAAGGGCCTTGAGAACCAAGTTAGGGAGTTCAGATTTTATTCTGTAGGACACCCAGGATAAATCATCTTAGAACTCTTAGGTGACAGTGCAGAGAATGGATTCAAGGGTCAAAACTAGAGGCCAAAGTTCAGGTAGGAAACTGCACAAGAGTCCAAATGAGATGTGATGAGGACCTAAATTAGGGCCTGGGCAGTGACAGTGACAGGAGAGGATAGATTTAACCTTGAGACTATCTCCTTAAACAACTTGTCTATTAACCAAGGGAATGTGTGGGGAGAAAGTCTCCCACTGCAGACTTATGTCTGTATTAAGCCAAGCCTCCATTGGTTGGAAGGGTTGGACTAACCTGATTAAATTTCCAGGCAGATCTCATTATTCACTCCTCTTGGATCTAGAGAAGAAGTGCATGGTAGTCCATAGGCAGCTGGGCAAATCCACTGCTAAATGCCTGCTGGGTGCATCTGAGTCTACAGTGGGTGTTCAAGGGTTCACTGTGTTCAAGAAAACATTCTCTTTGTGTACATGTAGATCGTGGCCCTTCCTCTCTTTGACCCCACTCCAGCTATTTCCTTCAAAGTTAGGAGAGTATTGATTAGGTGTGGGTTTTTGGTAAATGAACTCCCAGATGAAGTTCAGAGGTTGCCCATGGGAAACTTGGCTGGAGTATGGCCAAAGGCTTCCTGAGAAACCTTTCCAATTTCTCCCACTGGATACAAATTAAAATAACTATTTCAAGTAGGACAGGTTTGGGAGACTTTCTTCACTCTGAAGTCACAAGATGGGCAAGCACAATTTGGATCCCTCTTGGATTTTCTACACATTAACATATTAGCTGGGAGTACTCTTACGTTACTGGCTAAGAGCAGGCGATACTGCAGTCTGCGATTATCATTTCTATGTGTTGGAACAAAGATATGTATGTTTCTCGAAAATGGGAGATTGCTAAACAAAGCCCAGTAAATGCTGTTAATATGGAACGTTCACAGAATGAGACTGGTTTAATTCACATCTATCTGGCAGAATCACAAAGCTTAACAGTGAAGATGGAGCTTGGGAAATTTGTAAATGGATCGGGGATTTCCAAATGTGAGAGACTTAGAGCCATCGGGGAGAGTATCATGTCACTTTGGTGTCTTGTGATCTGGTCTCAGGCCAACTTGTGATGTAGGAAAGGGCAGTTCACGGGCTCCCTGTCTCAGGCTTGTCATATGGAAAAACTGTTTCCTAAAGAATCTTCCCTGCGGGTCTGCTGAGAGAATTCATCAGCATTTGGGAAGAATTTACAAAGACCTTTGAAAATTGGACAGCAGCTGAAGGGTACAATGTAACAGCCATTTCCTCCAAGTTAGGGGGCTGTGGGTTAGCTGTGGGCCTCTTTGGTAAATAAACCCTGAAGCCTGGGACTGAAGAGATTAGGAACAACAATTATTTTGGGTGTGGTGTGAAGTAGCAGGTCTTAGAACTGGTGGTAAGATTCAGGGCTTCTCTTATCCAGGAGACTGATATGACTTGAAGAGAAGTTTGAGTAAGCAAGAGGCTGAGTACAAAGACCCATTTTGAAACCACAACCACCTGTTACCTTGAACATCACAGCAATGATGGCTGTGCAGCAATCTTCTCTGGAAACAGTGCCGTTAAGTCAACGACGTTTGCCAGTGCCAGTGATGGCAAAGACCCCGTGAGTCATGTGCACATTAGCCTCCGTGAAAAGGCTGGATGTGGTTGCTCTAACAGCTAAACAAAACACTTCTATTCACAGTTAGATGTCACAGTTAGACACTGGCACTTGTTGGGTTTTAAGGAAAAAACCCCAGCATTTCTGCTGCGTTTCTTGTGTAGGTCAGGGGCTCTGCCAGGGGACATTTCACAGTATGTAAAATCAGGAACGGTCCTCTGAGGAGTCTCACTTGGAGAATGAGTGAGGCCAAAGAGGTGAAGAGACTGCCCAAGGTCATAGAGCGTATGTGTGGTCAAGTCTGAGTCCTGTACCAGGTCTTCAACTTCCTTATCTATTGTTTTTATTGCTTTACCACATTTTTTTCTTGGCTTCTTAAAATTGATCATATTCCATTCTGACTCCTAGAAAGAAGCCACCTGCCTCCTTCAAATGAAGTAGATAAACCTGCTCCCAATTGCCTCTCTCCCTCCCACGGAGGTGCTGAGAGGTCACCTATCTACCTGGGCTTCCCTTCCATCAGCCTCACTAGACCTGACCTTTCTCCTCCACATATTTTCCCTTCTCCCCAACTTCCCACTGGTAGCCCCAAATCTTGATGTTACCCTTCTCAGGAAATATTTGAATTTTACCAGCTCCTTTAATATAAGAACCCAAGGGGCAATTAATGGGAGAAAGTAGGTACTAAGAGACTCCAATGAGGAGATTAAGTTAGGGAATTAAGTTAGAAAGTTGACTTTCTTGTGCTCTTGAAAATCACACCTTATAGCTGGCCCCAAGTACACAGCAAAATTTGAACGCCACTACTTTGTCTTAAAGGGAAAGGTGACTCATAGTTTGGGGTATGCTTTGATGAAAACAAAATTATTACAGTTATAACCCATTCTGTGAGATACTAAGCAGAGAAGTAGAAATAAAGATAAGCAACTATTAACCCAATGGCTAAATAGCAAAACGTAAATAATGTCAGAACATAATTTTTAATATCCCACCACCTACTTGCAAATGTCTGTTAGTTAAAGGAGGCATGACAGCCTATTTGAAATATAATTATATTTTTTACATGTCATCACACCAGGGAATAACAACTGGACAGTTTCTAATATTACCCTTTCTGACTTTGGACAAGCAAATTATCTTTCCCTTATCCCATAGTATCATTATCTATAAATAAGGCTAACGCCACTACTGCATTTACAAATCAGGCTCTTTGAATTTAATCTCCCCTGAATTTTCTTAAGTCAATTCTACCAGTTATCTGTTGCCACACCAACACTGCATAACAAACCACCACAAAAATCTCAGTGGTGTACCATGATGACCTTGTTGGAGTTTAGGGTATCCATTGTGACTACTGTGACCCAGTCCTGAGCCAAAACTCCCTTCATCACCTCCATGAAACATGAAAAAACCTCCATGAAAATCCTACTCTGACTAGTGGACACAGTGGAGCCCTGGACATCTAGGAACTAGTGAGTGTCCAATAAGCCCTGAAAAGTCTGATTATCTTTCCTTCTCCAACGCACAGTCACCTTGATAAACAGCCATAGGTGCCTTTGGGGAAAGTGAGGAGGATTTACAGTACAATTTTTTGGTATGTGTAGCAGGGTCCCTACTCTAGGGGGCCTTTCTTCTTTATTCAAGGGATTCTGGGTCTGGGAACCGGTTGTTATTGAGATTTCTTTTGATGTCAAGCAGCAAAATAATCCAATTCCGTTGGTGTTTACTGTACCTCCTCATGAGCCACACTTTGATCTTGCCCTCTTGGATTTTCTGGAACTTGAGCCTAGTTACAGGAGAAGTAAAAGTTGGCGGGATTAGATCCTAAGGGATATCAGCAATTCCTTGCAATGCAAAATACCTCAGGGAAGGTGATCACAGGTTCTTCAGGCAAAAGGAGACTAACTTCCCTTAGACAGGGCAGGAAGAACTGCTGGCAAAACAGGCTTAGTAGAGTTTAGGGGCTCAGGTTGCCCAGCTTCATTGGAATTTACCAACAAATCCTCATCCTGATATTCAAGGTCCAGTCTATGCCAATTAATACTCTAACTTCAGCATGGGAAACTATAAGGTAGGGAAATCAATTTGCAATGTAATTCAGCCACCTGAATTACCAAGAGTAGATTTTGGGTGTGATTTTGGAAATCTGACCCTAAAGCTGTAGAAGATAAAGGTTTCTATTAGGGAAGTTGTATATTTTAGGCCTCTTAAACAGATTTTGAGCTGGGAATTTAAAGCTCTTAGCTCATCATTTCTTTTTCCAACTTCTCCAGTGCATTTATAAGCAACCAACCAAACTCCTCCCAGTACCAAATTTTGTATTAGTCAAGGTTCAATGAGAGATGCAGAAACCGCAATGAGCAATTCTGTATCATTATATCAAAACAAGGATTTTCTTATAGAAATCTGACTTCAGCAATTGTGGGAGTTTATGTGCAAGTGTTGCAGCTGTGTACATATGTTGTATGCACATTGTTAATATGTATGTTTAATGTATACATACATACATACATACCTGTATATATAAATACATAGAATGCAGAGAAAATATAGAATATACAAGTACATAGAAAACAAATACAAACACATACTTGTATATATAAATGTATACACACACAGCTACATAGAAAATCTGTGGCTTCTGGCAAAAGAGTAGACTAAAAGAACCTGAAACTCTCCTGCTACAAATTCTGAGAAAAGCTTAATGAAATGCTTTAAAATTCTCTGAAATTTATAGCTGGGCCTACAAGGGAAAAGAAAAAAAAAAAGGGAAATCCCTAGATCCCAGAAGTGAAGAGGGAACTGAAAACCGTATCAGTAAGCTTGTAAACGGACCCTGGCTGCCCTTGGTGTGGGGATTATGGGTTCCTGCAACCAGGGCGGTGGGCTTTAAGGACCACGGGATGCGAAATAAGGGGCTAGAATGTGCAGGATGTGAAGAGTGAACCTGAGGTGTCGGCAGAAGTCAGAACATTCAGGGGCTGAGGCTCTACTCTCAGTGAAAGGACAAAAGAAAAGAAAAATCTACACCATGGCCAAAGACTCAAAAAGGAAACTTCTCTGTTTCTATATGGCTCTTAGTGGAAAAAAAAAAAAAAAGAGTCAGACTTAAGAAAATGAAACCACGGACCTATGCTTTGCATGGGCTTAGTATCCAAAGTTATACTGCCTACCTGGTCTGGGAATTCAAAATGCATAATAAAAGATGTGAAACAGTGAGAAACTGATAAGAAGTGACATAAACAATAACAATAACAACACTAATAAGATGATGATTATTGTGGGGATATGATTTCAAGGAGAAATTAAAGAAGAAAACAATAAAATGTAGGGTAGGAGAACATTAACTGAAAGTTCTAATGTTCTGTTATGTGTGAGGAAGTTAGCAATATCAGTTAAACTTGGATTTTGTTGATTAATTGTGTATGCAGAATTTTAAGAAAAAGAAGGGTAAACAAAGTATAAAATAAAATTATAGAAATAGATCCAGCCAAATATACCAGTAATCATGATAAATGTAAATGGACTAAATTCACTGGTTCAAATACAAAGGCTCAGATTGTATTTAAAAAAAAAACCCATAATCTTATAGTCTAGAAATATAATGCCTTCAAAATACATAAGTAAATTATAACGTCAAAAAAAGCTGAAAATAAAATGCTGGTAAATGAGGTACTATGAAAACACCAACACAAAGAAAGCTGGGGTAACTACCATAATAGCAAATAAAACAGACTTTAAAACAAAAAACTGTACTATTATAAATGAAGACTACTACAACAAAAAGCAATAAAAGGAACAATTTTTGAGGAAGATATTACAACACAGTATTAAGTATATAAACCTCAAACTGAAGAACTCCAAGGAGAAACTGATAAATCAGCAACCATACTAGGAAATTTTGTCACATATATTGCTTAGAAATGGAAATATCAAGAAGATGAAAAACAAGGACATAGGACTTTTGACTAATACAATTAGTATAGAAAATCTGATGAATATTTAAAACCCTGTATCCAACAAAAAGAAAACAAATATTAATTTTAAGGGCAATTCTAGCATTTACCAAAGTTGACCACTTGGATCAAACTGACTTGGTGTGGGTCTCAGGGATCAGTTTTTTTTTTTTAAGTTCCCCAAGAGATTCTAATGTGCAGTCAGGTTGAGAACCACTGTAATATAGCAAGTACAAATGAATGAACTGTACTTTCATATATTGATATGGCTACATCTGTATGAAGCTAATGTTGAGAAGAAAGGCCAGTTATAAAAGGAGAGTACACTGTATTTAAGTCATTGGAAAACAAAGAACAATAGCTGTATTATTTCTAAGAAATAAATAAAACAAATACAGCGAAGTATCAATACAGTAAAATCTGCTGATAAATGTGTGGATAGCTGTTATATGATTTTTGTACTTTTGTATACTTGAAATTTTAAAAAATTGAACAAAAAATAAATTCATAGATGAATTACATCTCACGTCCACTGGGTAATGTAGAGTGTGTCTGTTGACCAGGGAAGGAGGTGTAACAGGCTTTTTCTTGTAAGAATTAACAGGGTGACGTTATCTTTTTGACTCTACTATCATGGACCTGGATCTTTGGGCTCAAAATTTTGATTTGTCGGCCGTAAGAAAAAACTGTTGCAGGCACCGAAATACTCCTGCTTGATGGACACCTTCTCAGGTTTATATAACGTTGGAAGAGAAATCTTAAGAAGCCTGCTTAGTGAGCCCCAAATTAGACCAAGTGGAATTGTCTGAATAGTGGTTTCGTTTAATAACAGCATTGGGATCTGATAACACCTCATGATTGGACTGATCCTGGCAATGTGATTGGAAATGCTCAAAGTCCGTTTGCAAAGTTTCTCTTCTGGACAAAGCTGGATGAGTAAAGTCTTTATCTGACTTTGTGAAAATCATTTTTTAGGCTTTCAAGGCTGAACAACACCCCTCTATGCCTTCTACCCACAAACATCTTTAAATTACTTAATAGAAGTTCCAGTCAGCTAAGGCTTGAGACATTTTGCTCTTTACGGAAACTTTCCATTTTTCAGCTTTGATCTAATTTGGGTTATTTCATAAATTTTCTCTAAGTACTATCTTGTTCTCTTCTTTCCAAAGAATCTGAGAAGGAACACTGGACTGTATGCCTCAACAGAGGACACACTGACCAGAGTACTTATCTGCTTATTACACTCCAATAGCTCCCTTTCTTCTGGGCTCAAGCTCCCTGCAATGGCGCGATCTGGCTCTTGCCTCCATCTCGAGTCTCATCTTCGGTCCACTCTGGCCCAGCACTTTACACTCAGCTATGTTGCACCAATGCCCTGCTTCTGGTTCTGCACACACTGTGCTACCTCTTGCCTCTGCCTTGGCTCTAGCTGCCTGGAGGGCAAACCCATCATTCACTGTTTCCTCAGCTGTTACCATCACTAGATTGTCTTACCCTCCACACCTCCCTTCTTAGACTCATCGCCCTCCCTCTGTGCTCCCATGGCCACCTTTGCAGACTTAGACTTAGTCTGCACTCGGCACACAATATTTGACATTTTCTGTGTCTCCACCTGTCTCCCCAGCTGGATCGACTGCTCTAGCCAAGACAAGAAGCATAGTAATTTAATTGTCTATCCTGTAATGTCCTTAATGCTGGTTGTTGACTATTTCTAACTCTCTGCTTCTGGCCACGTTGTAGGATTGTACTTCCTGGCACCCGCTAAAGCCATGTGACCAGTTCTAGCCAATGAGTTATGTGTGAAAGTGATTTGTGTCAGTCCTGGGACACACAAGTTATTTGCCAGTGGAAGACCCTCTAGACTCTGGCTGTTCCCTTGGCTGACTGGCAGTGTTCAGGCAGTCACTGGTCTGTCAACCTAGGACCCAGAGTGAGAATGATGAAGATGGTGAGCAGATCCCTACCTGACCCATGTATTTAGTGTGAATACAAAATAAACCTTCTTTGTTTTAAATCACTATGATGGTGGTGGGGGGGGTTGTTTGTTACTGCAACATAAGCAAGTCCATTCTGACTGATACATGTCCCCAGTATTTGGCAAGGTGCTGGCACCTGTAGGTGCTTAATAAATGTTTACTGGAAAAAAAAAACTACTCTAGAAGAAAATTAAATTGAGTAGAGTTTGTGAAAAATACCAGGCATCTAGTAGGCACTCATTAAATATTAATTGGCTCTAAGGAAGACACCTGTATTTTAGGTTTCTTTTTAAATATTTACTTCAATTGTGTGCAAGAGTAAGTGTCTGCTGGGATGAAAATTAAATGATGAAGTTAGAAACAGTCATCCAGAAGAAGAGAAATGTCATCTATAGCCAAAGATAAAAAGTGGGGAACACGTTTCTCAAGAAGAATATTTAGTTTCCTAAATTAAACAGGCATCCTATTAAGAAAAGCAAGCATTTGAGATCCTGTCCTAGATCTCTTATGCTCCTGGCAGGCTGTAAAATTTGTTTTAGAATTAATCATTTAGCTCTTCACTGCCTTTTCCAGATTTTATAGGTTTTCCTAAGTTAGGAAAAGGCTCATTTATTATCAGCAGTGGGGGGTAGGTGGGTGGGGGTGGTAAAGCATGGGAAATGTTTATTTTGGATAGTTTTCTTGACTTCTCTAACTGCTGTTACCACCTGCAGTAGCGACATGACAGCTGAAATAGGACTTTTTAACAGCTAAACTCCAAGAAAGTTAATTAATATATAAACAGCCACTAATGTTTACTGAGTATGTGATAACGTTCCAAGAATCTACAGAGTGTAAAAGAGAAATAAACCTCTCACGAGAATCTTATGAAGTACCTGGATAAACTTTACACAGGGAGGCATTTGCAAATGTATGAGGGACTATTATCCATCTGTGTTGGACAAAGACCAGGTGCATGTGTTAGCGTGTGTGAATATGCAGTTCCCTTCTCTGTAGAAAATGAACAGCCTCTTATGTAACTGGGTCAAATGAAGTACTTGCACGTGTTAACTGATAACAATCACAGTGCTCTTCTCCCTCAGGAAGAAGAGCTGTGAGGTCCCAGGAGAACAAGAACAGTGCTCAAAGCTCCATGCCAAGGTAGAGAATGAGCAGTGAACAGTAACCAGCACTAATGTTGTGGAGGGTGAGAAGGATAGAGTGAAATAATTAACTCATGGGGGAAACAAACAAGCCAACAAAAACCAAACTCAGCCACAGGCAAGACTAGAAGACACTTCAAACTAAAGTTTCTAACCCCAACCTAGAAGAGTCTGTGTAACCTGGCCCCTGCCATCAGCCTCACCCACCACACTTGTCCCTTCACTCATGGTCTTCCACCTATCCTCGTCCCTCAAAACATTTCAAACTTTTCCTCTTTGAGCACCTTAGAACTTGATGTTCCCTTCGTCCAGAAATCTAGTGCCTAAATCTTCACAATGACTGGCCTTTCTTTTTATATCTTAGTTCAAATATCACCGTTTCAGACAGACCGCGCCTGACTACTGCACTCTTAATAGAAGGGGTCTAGAAATGTTTGTTGAATAAATGAACTTTATAGAAACAGAAAGACCATGCTCTGCTGGGTGTTCTGCAGAAACAGAAACCAAAGGCATCAAGTACTGAGGTGACAAATCATGGATTATCCAGGCAGATCTGGAATCTGGCCCTCTGACTCTAAATGTGCTACTATTCAAAGTCTGACATGGAGAACCAAGGTCTGGAGATGTATGTCTTGTGGTTAACTACTGTGCACCCATGTTTTGTTATCGAAATATGCAGTCTTTTTTTTTCCTGGCCTTTGGGAGCTTCTTTAACTCTTTTGTGCCTTAGTGTTTTTATCTGAAGATATCAAAATACACATTTAAAAAAGATTACTAGAACTGGAAAGAAATATTTGTGACTTATATCACAAAGAACTAATATCATAATATAAAAGAGAGTCTAAAAACATAGGGAAAAAAGACTAATACACATTTTAAAAAATGGGCTGGAAATATGAGCAGGCAGTTCACAGAAAAAGAAGGGAAAATGGCCCTTAAACATGAAAAGATGCTTGACTTTATAACAGAAATACATATGAAAACTTCACTGACATATTTTCTCATCTATCAGATTGGCATAAATTTAAAAGACTGACAACATATTTTGTTGGTGAGGCTGTGGAGAAACAGTCTCATACACTGCTACTTCAGAATGCAAAACAGTACAAACCCAAATGGATGAGAATTTGACATAGCCAGTAAAATTATATATGCATTTGCCCTTTGTTCTAGTAATCCAATCTCTGTTACTATCCAGAAAATACACTTTAAAAGTACCAAAAAAGGCATGAGTATATGTACATGACTGTACATTACAGAATTGTTTGTAACAGCAAAAGACTGGAAACTAGTTGAATAAACTATGTAACATCCTTCCAGTAGAATACCATGCAGCTATAAACAGTAAGAAGGCTAACTATACACTGCCAAGAAGAGATCAGCTCAGTAAGATATTTAGTGAAAGAAAAATGAAGATAAAGAATGTATATTGTATTCTAAGATTTATCTCAGGAATACTGATATAAGTGTTTAGATATACACTTGCTGATATTTAAAGAATCATAAAATAAATAGAACAATTATTTAAAGGAATAAGGAGAAGGGTCAAGAGAATAGAGATGGAAGTTAGACTTTAATAACCGAAGTTAAAGAAGCAATTCCTAAAAAAAAAAAAAAAGATTTAAAATAGTCATGTGACTGTAGAGTCCTAATGTGGTAAACTGTGAAGATAAAAAGAACTAAAAAAAAACAAAAACAAAAACAATGACAACAAATATATAAAAAACTTAATGATGGTATTGCTTGTATCATTACCTGAAATGGTTACACATACTATCATATAAATAAAGTAAATGATTAAGTCAAAGAGATAAGAAACTTCAAATTTTCATTTAAGGCAAAATCACTAAAGCAAAACTCTGTAATCTTATGGTTAAATGTAAAAATATCAATATGAATCTATGATGTATTTTTAAAAAAATACTTCTTTCCTGGTTCTCTCCATAAGAAGTTTAATCCATCAGCCACCAACACCCCTTGTAGCTAGACTGTAGCATCTAAATTAAATTTTCCAGTAAAAGGAACTAGGGACTTTTTGAGAAATGGATGTTCCAGATCTGAAGGCAGACAGACAACAGACCAGAGGAGTCTGGATATCTTATCATACCAGATTGCAAAGCAGTTTTCAAATATTACTGAGCTTGTGTCAAAATTTCTCAGGAGCCAATTTAAGCTTCACACTGGCCAAAGATAGAGCCATTTGAGCATCAGCAAAGCTAAAAATCACAATGAATTAAAAATGACAGATATGGTAAAACCCATAAATTCATAAAGATACAAAAAAAAGGCTAATTGGTCATTTTTGGAGGACGCTGGAGGACCAATTCTTTATCCTGAATTATTCATAAGTAGAGAGAAAAAGGTCAAGCATTTATCTTTCTTTTCATGTGAGAATTCTGTCTCACTACCGTAACTAAATAGTTAACGAGGTAATTTTTCTCTCTATAGGAGTATTCCAGTTAATAAGGACGAGTGGCAGCACTGGGATAACACTATTTCACAACTCCTAATTGAAATAATGGATCCAGGTAATAAGCATGGATGACTGCTAATATCACCAAAAGAGAGACAATCAGGTATCATATGCCTCCTGACGGATGCACACACCACCACCTACCAAGTATTCTTGTGAAAAAGATTAAATCTGAGTCAATCTAGTCTTCTAGATCGAACACCAATTTACATGGGAAGTTGAATAGACAAAAACGAAACAAAACTGTGAGAATGCAATCAGCCAAATCCAGAAGGTGAGAATCTCTACAAGTCAAGCAACCCAGGTTATTCAACAAATACATTTCAAAAAAAAAAACCCCATCAAGATTAAAATAGACAAAGTTAATCACAGCCAAATGCCAAGGTACCTTGTTTAGATCCTGATTTGAACAAATCCACTCTAACATTAAAAATTGTATGCAAATCCAGTGAGCACTCAAATTTTCCTGCTCCTCTCATGAGAGTGAACATGGTCTGGATATTTGATGATCTGAAAGAACTGCTGTTAATTTGGGGGGGTGTAACACTGATATGATGGTTGGGTTTAAAAACTTCATCTTGTATTTTATAACACTGAAATCTTTATAGATAAAATGATATGGAGTCTGTGATTTCCTTCAGAATAATCCTAAGTATGTGTGTGTTTGGGGGTAAAGAGGTGGAAGAGGGAGTTTGACGGTGGTTGGGGTTATAGATGAAGTAAGAGGAACAGAGAGTTAATGACTGTCGCAGCTGAGTGCTTACGGGGTTCTTTGTAATGCTGAGTGTACCTGAATTTTGTTTGAGACAGTGCCTGGCACATAGTAAGCACTCAATAGATTGGGTCCCTCAGGGGATCTGGGGCTTGAACATTCTGGAAGCTCTGAGAAACAGTATAGAAAATACATCTTCTCTTGTGTATCTTAGATAATCTATGTATGTAAAAAGTGCGGGGGGGGGGATTGATTTTATTTTTTATATAGATACAGTAGTGGCAGACTATCATTGTTCTGTACCTTGCTTTTCATCACTCAATAGTATCTCTTGGTGATTGTTCCGTATCAGTGCCCAGAGAGCTTCCTCATTTTTTTTTCTTTTTTGCAACTGTTCAGTTTTCCTTTTATGGTTACACTATTTTATATTCAACCCAGACTTTACTGATGTCTGTTCCCATTTTTTTTTTTTTTCATCTTGAGTGCAGTAGTTGAGAACTCGTTCTTATAGAAGACAGAAAGGATTTCCTCCAAAGAGCTCCCTGGCTTCATAACTTGCCAGGGACAAATCCAGGCACTCTCCTGACATTCTAAACCCCAACCCCACATCAATCTCGCACAACAACAATGAAATCAACATATCTTAGAGTAAGCACCTCAGGGGACACACCCCTCCAGTGTGGGTTTAGGTAGGGCTGAGCGGGGCGGGTATTGGGTGGGTGGAGCAGGATGAATTCTTCATCATTGTTTGTCCTGTTTGAATGCAGATCTTCTTCCCTAGCTGGGGCCAGAGTCTTCAAGCTTGCAATAGGAGTTTCCAGAGCCCCTTTAACCCTTCAGAGAGAACTTATATCAAAACTCTCAGCAAGAGAGTAAAAGGAAGTGTCTTTACGCAGGGCTGCTTGGAAATGGGGTAAGCTGCGAAATTTAACAAGTGCAAAAGCAGAAAAGGGCCCCGGGGTATTTTTAAACCTCTTACAAACTGGAGCAAGTCCAAATTTAACACAGGTTGGTTGTTTAATGTGGCTTTCTCTTTCACCCACCTTCCCTTCAAAGGGATAGATTTTTTTTCCCCTCTCTGCTGAACTACACGGGCTCCAGGAGCAAATACTCAGCTCCAACAAGCACAGCAAGTTAACGCTTGTGTGAGCTGCACCCAAGGAACAAAGGAAGCTTAAGTTAAAATAAAACCACACCTCCTTCCCCTCCAAGTGACAAAGATAACCCTCCCAGGTCAGGCCTTTATGCTCTGGCAATGAGCAAGCTGAAGTGAAGGGCCGCGGGACAGGAAAGAGGAAGCAGGACCCAGGGTCATCCCCACTGCCTCCCTCTCCATCCCATTTCTGCCCAGAGCTCGCCTCATGCAGAGATGTGAGGGAGGGAAGCTTTTCTTTCTCTAAATACTTTCCCAGGCACTTTAAACCTCTGTTCTTCTTTCTTTCAAAACAGCTCTTAGAAAAGGTTTGATAAAGTGCATTTATACTATGACACAGAAGACACAACAGAATTGTCTAGAATACAGATCATTAATGAGCTTTGAAGCATCATCCCTTCCAAGGAGAGTCTTACCCTTGAGCCAAATAACTAAGTGGGGCACTTTAGGAATCAGTGATTGACAGTTTGAGTAAAGTGTGTGCTCTGGGTTCTAAGATTAAAGCCATATGAGTGGCAAAAACATAGATGTCTACATCCCACTTTAAGTGTGTTTTAAACACACTTAAGAACATGCATAAGACCATGACTTTTAAGTAACCTGTGTTTCTGCACTCCTCTGCAGAAAAGCAAAGGACTTTCAATGTGAGTGAAATTTGCACTTCTAAGCAGTGATCAAGGCCCAGGCAAGCTAGCCAGTCAGTCCACAGCACGCTGGATGGCTCTGGCCTGCAAGTCTCTAGGGTTAAGTAGTGTGAAGTCAGATTAGTGAGTTTAGGTCAGAAGCTTGGTGTTACCACTCAAGCATAAAAATACTCATCCATTTCATGCACTTCTTTATTCACATTCAAAATCTTAATTGCTCCAAAGCCCAGTATTACCAGTTTGCATCTGAATCTCTGCCCTGTGTCAGCCTCTGTATGCTGGGATCCCAGTTTGGGACAGAGATGATGGAAGGTGTATACGGGTCTTTTTTGCCTGCTGATTAATTCACAAAATAGATGACTCCCTGCCTTTCATCCCTGAAACTAATTAACGAAGGGCTGGAATGAGAAGGTACTCAAACTGAAAACATATGCAAAGCAGCATGCAGATTAGAAGAACCATTAGATTAAAAGCAACTGCGCAGACTTGCAGGCCCTCTCAGGCATCCTCTTCTACCTTTGTCTGGAAGCCACTTTCTTGCAACCTGCCTTTGTGTAGCTGTCAAAACCCCAAACTTAAAGCTATTGGCTCAGTGATCAGACACTGGGTTTTGGGGTCAGGAAGTTAGGTTGGGGAGGGGGGTGGGGCTTTTTGTGGCTGTCTGAGCAACTGCAGAAGAGTTGTTTGATCTTTGCAGGCTCCAAAAGTGACAACCAGCTCCAGTGGGTCTTTGGGTAGATAAGCCATGGCAGGGGGACCTTTTACCGGTCTTTGAAGAATATGAGGTTGGGTCAGCTATTTGTCATTCAGAGGGGCAGCTCCAGAACGGAACCGAGCACCAAAGCCCAAATGAATACCTGATGAAAGGAGTCAGGCCTCACCATGCTAGCTCCTCCCCAGGCTTTGGCAGATTCTGTAAGCTTGTGCTAATGAACTGGCTTTAAACCATCCAAGATCCTTTAAACTCTCACTCTGAAGAGCAAGAAGCTGCAAGACCTTCAGGAGAAATTGGTGGACAGATGCTGGGATGATGTCACTGATAAGCAAGGCTGTTCACCAGAAGTCTTAGACTAACTGGTCATTCTAACAGGGGAAAGGTATCCAGGAGCAATGTTTTCTTCCTGAGACTCATCCAAGGAAAACAATTGATAAAGTCGAATCTCTTCCTAAGAAGGTGAAAATAAATGCTTCCCTTTCCTAAAATGCTTGGTGAGCTGCTAGCCCCCTTTCCCCTTCCTAGCACCCACCCACCCCAACCCTGAAGCCCAGGAGTAAAACATAAGTAAATATAGGAGTCTTTGGCAATTCCTTGTTTAAGGAGATTATGGCAATGTCTCAGCATCAGCATGCAAATGCAAAAAATGTCTAAGCAGGATAATCTGGGTCGGAATGCCAGGAAACAGGAATTCACAATGCAGGACTCCGGGGAGGAAGAGCTGGAGAACTCAGGTCAGCAGGATGGGAAAATCGGCCTCTGAGAATCACACAGCACAGTCCGTATGCACGGCGTCCTCAGGACTGAGCAAAGAAGGGAAAAACACTCCTTTCCATCCCTAGCCCATGAGGGGTTTCTAGGGCCGTGGTGGGAAAATTTAATCCTCTAGAAGCTAAATGGAGTTGACAGCATAGTTCTGCATGGGACTGGCAGACAGAAGCAGGATTTGAATAATGAATTGCAACCCTGAAGGATCAGGTTCAGGCTAGCTCCATTCCACAGAAATATAAAGTGAGCCTTATGTGTAAAGTTTAAATTTTCTAGTGGCCATGTTTTAAAAGGTAAGAAGAAATAGGTACAATGAATTTTATTAATACCTTTTACTTAGCTCAACATATCCAAAATAGTACCATTTCAACACATAATCAATATAAGTAGTATCTGAGATAGTTTACACTCATTTAAATGTTGAATTAATTGAAAATGGGGGGAGGGTATAGCTCAGTGGTAGAGTTTGTGCTTAGCATGAAGGAGGTCCTGAGTTCAATCCCCAGTACCTCCACCAAAAAAACTAAACCTAATTACCTCCCCCCACAAAGAAAATAAAAATAAATAAATAATAATAAATAAAATTAAATTATTAAGAAAAGAAAATAGAGTAAATAAAAAATGTGGTTCCTCAGTTGCTCAAACTACATACAGTCGGCCTGCTCAACAGCACATGAGACTGGTGGCTACTGCTGGGCCAACTGGCGCCCTTCCAAGTCCAGCGACTCCCGTTCCTGGTCTCTCACATGTCTGCCTCAACAGATAAAAGTACATTCTTTCCTGGGTATGTTTCCCCCAACAAACTATTAGCCCTAGGTAATGCCCAATCTCGCAAGAGCTCAGGCTGGCTTGTTTCAGCCCACTTTATCAGAGGCATAAATCCCACCGCCCCTCACAGACCCTAAACTTCTGACCTCACCTACAACCAATCAGAGCCTTGTGCACAAGCCGGTCAGGCACCCTGTGACCCTACCTTATAAAAGACCCCAATAACTGGCCCTCAGTGCTCACAGGAACCTCTTGTCTGTGTGGCCCGCTGTTGTCTATGACAGCGCACACCTGGTAAACTCCTTTACTGTTCTCCTTCATCTCTGGTAAATTCTTTAACCAACCCGTCGGTCACCATGTCACCGACCAGCCGCTGCTGCGTCCCACAATAGCTATCACATCAGCCAGCACAGGTCTAGAACAAGGGCTCTCAAATAAGGAAGCTTTCAACATTTTAAATTTGGGTCCAGAAAACTGAGTTATATGAACATATGTGTTTCACCTGAACTTGACAGTCTCAATGTGCTCCTGTAAAATTTAATTGTGCACACTCCCAACAACCACGTGTATGAGACTGTGGTGTTCGAGGCAGACAGACTGCAATCCTTCAGGAGACTGTAAAAATGTGAGAGGGTCGGAAATGATAGTAACTGTCTTTATCAGTCAGGATAGATGAGGTTTTCCTTCAGGAACAAAGCACCCCAAAATGTTGGTGCTTTAAAACCTCATGAAAATTTATTTCACACAGGTGCTACACGGCCAACCTGGGTTGGTGAAGGGGGATTTAGCAAGATGGGGAGACTCTGCTGTGCATCCTTGCTCCTGACCCACTGTGACAGAGCAGTCACCACCTGGAACACCACTGGTCACCAAGGTAGAAGGAAAGGTCCTCTCACAGTCTCACAAATGTGAATGCATGATGAGCCTAGAAGTGACACGAGTCACTTCCTTTCATGGGCTCGAACCAGTTTCCTGGCTACGCCCAGTCCCAAAGTGACCAGGAAGTACAATTCTATAACGTACATAAAAGGCATGCAGGGACGGAAAACTTGGTGAACAGGACTCTGACAGTCCCACTGTCTTTCTGACAGTGGCTTGTTGTTGTAAAGGTAACTCAAATTATATACAAGGACCAGAATGGAGTACTGTGTTAAGCTTCCTTAAAGAGGCTGGGCCATTCCTGTTTTATTAAGAAAACACTGCCTGTGTGTTTGTGCTTTTGTGGAGAATATCCAGAAAGAGAAATTTTCTTGTAGCTGAGGTTCAAATAGGAGAAAGGCACAGGGAACAGTTGTTTTTTTCCCCTCTCTGCCAAGAAATCAGAAATGCAGTTTCTCAGTTGATCTGAGACAAGAGTAAGAATTTTCTAAGATACCAGGCCTCATAAAGGAAAGTAACACAAAGGAATTGCTTACGTTGGGGGAGCAAATTCACCCCAAGCATTAAACAACGTAAAAATAACCCAATGTAAAAATATATTTCCAAAGGCACTGAGTGTGAAGATGTTAATAAGGGGAAAAGAGATTATTTGAAGTGGAAAATATTGCCTTGTTTATTTTTGAATCACAGAATCTTTTTTTTTTTCAGCAGGAAGTCTAACCTCCTTTTATAGAATAGAAAATTAGGTAAGAGAGGTTATGCTTTCCCTGAGAGTGGCATTTAGCTCTAGACTCCTAATTCCCCAGTTAATGGTTTTTCTATCCTGGTGATGTAATTTACACACTGGTGGAGTCAGGGGCTCCTCTTTAGTTCTTCCTTTCCTCTTTATTTCTAACTCTGTCTTCAATCTTGAGAGATGAAGATAGATGTGAGTTTCATGACATCAGGGACCATAAATGTCCATCTTTCTTTAATGAGCATTTCTGTTTGCAGATCGAAATAAAGCTAGGGACCTGATGTGGACCAAAGTGTGTGCCCCTCACCCTTCTCTGCAAATCATATGTTGAAGCCTGAACCTTTATGTGGCTGTAATTGGAGACAGGGCTTTTAAGGAGATAATTAGGTCAAATGAGGTCACAGGGTGGGGCCCTGATCCCAGAGGACTGGTGTCCTTACAAGAGGAAGAGAGCTCTCTTTGTGCACAGAATAAAGGCTATGTTTAGGTCTCTGATATTTTGCTGTGACAGCCCAAGCATCCTCATACAGAACCTATCCCACAATCCGCTCCATTAGTCATACAGAACGTCTTGCTTGGGCACAATGAACAGTATGTTTCACGCATGTGTTCAACTGCTACCTGAATTTAGTGAGGCCTAGAATCATGGTTGGCACCAAATTGGATGCTGATGGGGACATGAAGCATGACAAGACACTGCCTCCCAGGAGTGCAGAGACGGAGATGCAGAAATGACCACAGTAAAAATCACTGCGGTCTATAAATACAGTGGGTCCAGGAAAAACAAACTCTGACAGGGATGTTGAGAAGCTTTCGTAGAGGAGGCAGCCACGGGTGGGTAGGGCTTTTTCCCTCAGCTTCCTCATCCCAAATTGTCCTTTCAGTTTGACTTACTGGTGTGTCATCAACACACACACATACCATTTCTTAGTGAAGTCAACATGGGCATATTTATTAAAGAGAAAGAAACTAACATTTCTTGAGTACCAGCTATGTGTAAAGAAAGCACTTAGAGATTTCATGACTTAGAAACCCACAACATCTCAGTTTGGTATTTTTATGCTCACTTTACAGATAAAGAAACAAACTTCAGGTAACTTGCCTAAGAAGATAAGCTTGTTAGAACAGAACGGAGATAAGATTTGAACCCAGACTGGGTTTACTCCAAAAAACAGCATATTGCCCCTGTGAAGTGAAAAATGTTGCTGCTTAAGATCTCAGATAAATCCTTCTCAAAGATTAGTTATTGTTGAACTTGACATTTCACTTTACTTGTAGGTTTATTTATTGATTTTCTTAAATTTACATGTCAAAGATCATTGTGTGTTTTTTCCACTGAGTTACCCTGATCAGTGCCTGGGACTGGTGCTTAATAAATATTTGTTGAATAAATAATTGCTTTTAGCGCTTTAAAAAGATATAAAGTGTAGCTTTTAGAACAGTAAATAGATTCTACATCAACTGATCTCTACCTGGTTGAAATGCAAAGAGGTATGATGCTTCAAGGTGAAGATGGGTGAAGAGGTTCTTTCAGGCTGATGGCATTTTTGGACTTGTGGAATCTGAGGAGTCATGGGGATTTGAGGAGATACCTATCGAGTACCTGGAAAAGCCAGCCTTGACATCTAGATATACTTGTGGGGCCATCTTCACAGGAGGTGGCTGAGGTGATGGAAAGGCAGAACTGAGGGACAGAGGCAGGATGAGGAAGCAGTAGAAGTCCAGGAGACTTGCTGACTTCCTGTTACTAGGAGGCACATGTGTCCCAAACCGAGCTATTAGGCCTTTATTCCTCCTCAATTCCAATCCCCAAATGTCAGATCTGTCATCTAATATTCTTTTTTTTATGCCTTTGTTAACACTTTTTTTTTTTCCATCAGGACTCACCTTCTCTCATTCTTCAAACCCCAATTCTATGAAACCTCCCTGACCTCAGCTTTTACTGCTTTATCTCCCTCTGAATTTCTGCTGCTTCACTCTTAAACCAGCAATCTCTGCTTTTCTGATTGCACACCCCTACCAGCAGAGCATTTTGAGCATATCTCCCAATATATGTGATTATTGATTCTTTAAAATATATACATACAACTGCTCTAAGATATCATGTAGCAAAGAGGGAAATTTTAAAAGATGAGATAAAAATGAAATAATATTTTAAAATACCATGCTAATTGTGATGTCTTCATGTTTTTATTAGCTTATATCTCAAGGAAAAATATTCACTCAGGGACATGGTTCATTCTTCATGATAGTGGACATAAATCTACATTTCCAGTGATTTTTCTTTTTTGATAATTTCAAAACTTTGTTGACACCCTGCCATATTTGAAAAGACCACTGTTGTGTTGACCTCTTGTTAAAGCAAAGAAAGAGCTTATGCCAGGAGAGGTGAAAATGTCAGCCTTGTCACTTTCTTGTAGTCAATTTGTACTAAAGTCACTAATATTATTCTCAATCCATGGATAACTTACAAAAAAAAATTCCTGCATTTGTCCAATGTAGGAATCATGGTATTTAGTCTTTGCTAACTAACTGATAAGTCCATTCAAATAGGGACAGATATGTTCATTTCTCACAGTTATTGGAAAGTAGAGCAGCCACTGTCAACTCTTCCTCCCTGTAAAAATTCCATTCCTTCCCCAGGACACGTGCTTCTCTGACATGTGGTCCAGGTAAAGATTCCAGTGTCGCCCCCCAACCCCTTTTGGGGTACACTCATACCCTATCAGAGAACTGTGGTCCCTTCCATAGTCCAAAGCACTGGATTACTTATTGGCTTGAATTGTTCTGTTTCACATGTGTGTTTCTTTAACTTCTCAAGTTGTTAGTAACACTTTGAAAGTCGAGGTGACCATGTTGTTTGTCTCTGCTGATGGACTGGTGACATGCTTTAAACTCCTTCCTCCTTTATTTGTGTCCACCTTTTCAGGAAGTTTGAGTCAAGGGGAAGCTAGGGTCCAAAGATTAATTGAGTAGCCAGCATTTCCAGTGTGATGTATATCAACCAACCACAAGAATCCAGTTCTTACACCAACATCTATTGTCTCCCTCTGGATTTCCCAATTTACATCTCTTGTCAAGGAAGGGTACTCTCCCTTAAAAGCCCTGCATAGTTCTTGTTTTATAGCTGTTAATTAGAATGTTCTATTCTTGTATTCTGTCCGTCTCCCCTCTTCCCTTCTCCCCCTCTATTCCCAGCTCCTTCTGCAGTACAGAATCTCACCTGATGAAGTTTACAAACACACACACACAGAAACACACAATCCGAGAAATTACATTTTTTTAAAACTTCCCTCCCCAAGATAGCAATTCAGAAATAGCACCTTCCATGCAGTCTATCTGTAAGCAGCATTTCTTGGCCTGAGCCTCAGTATGAACACCTAGCTAAGCGCTTTCACGTCCGGTGTGATGACTGAGGCAGTCTCGCCTGAGCCCGTCACTGTGCACAGGAAAATGATAGACAATGACTGGCAGGGGTGAAAGACCACTCACCGCGGTGACACAGGGTCTTACCCAGGCTCTTTCTGTTTACAATGGTGGCTGCATCAGCTCACTGGCTTGTATATTTCAATGCAGATAAAAATCCTACCCGCTTCATAAGCTTGTTTTCAGGATTACTGAGAAATGATACAGTAAATGTACTTTGAAAAACACACATGTGTGAACACTATTCGTTTGTCCAAACCCATAAAATGTATAACATCAAGAGTGAATCCTAATGGAAATTGGGGTCTTTGGGTAACAATGTTTTGTTAATGTATGTTCATCAATTAAAAAAATTTTTTTAATGGAGGTACTGGGAATTGAGCCCAGGACCTCATGCATGCTAAGCATGTGCTCTACCACTGAGCCATTACCCTCCACCCATGTTCATCAATTATAACAAATGTACCTACCACTCAGGTCGGGTCTGCTGATAATGAGGGAGATGATACTTGTGTGGGGGAAGGGGGCATATGGGAAATCTCTGTACCTCCCTCACAAGTTTGCTGTGAACCTAAAAATGCTCCAAAAAAGAACATCTATTAAAAAGAGTACTAGGTATTGTACAAATGCTAGATGTCATAACAAACTTCCTATCTTCTGCAAATATTCTCCATTCTTCTGCACTTATAACCCTGGACAATAGGCAGTTCTTAAATTTCTCTCCAAGGAGAGGTGAGATACATATGGAAATTGTTTGTTTTAATCAGTGCTTAGAGAGTGATTTAATACACAGGAGTATCAGTGGTAGCTCAGAAGGGCATTTTAGACAGGACTGAGGATGGTAGGGGTGGGTATGGGAGCTCCCTAAATCTTTGTTTTCTTATTTATCCTTCATCTTTCAGTCCATTCTTTAACAGCTTCCATGTGCTTACTTACACACACCTTGGCCTTCAGGCTAAGGAAATGGTACTATTCTATGCCATAGGTACCTCCTGATTAATTCTTTATTTATTAGTTAATTCAGTAGCATTTATTAAATACTTAGCATGTGCTAGAAATTACTTAAGGTGCTGGGGGTAAAAAAACTCATAGACAAGAAATATTTTCTGTTCTCAAGGAGCTCCAGTTCATGACTTCTGCAGCCCTTCAAGATTGAATACATATATCAAATCATTTTCTCCTAAATAAATGGTGGACTTCTGCAGAAATAGTTATCAGGGTGAAGGTCTTATTGCGGTCTAGTTAAAATGCATGTGAAAGGATTAAATTTATTCAGATACCCTGGGAAATAAAATCTTTGGTAAACTGTCTCAGTTCTTACTCCCTCTTCTTTCATGGTGCCCAAATCAACCTGGCTAGGAAACTTCCCCAAGAAATCCCCATTGCATCACTCAGTTAGGAAGCAGACCACATGTAGACTAACCTAAGACAGGCAATGTCTTTCTAGGCTGGGCCCATCAACCTGGCTGGGGGTGTTGCTTGAGGGCCTTTGATCTGTGTTTTTTAAGATGAGATTACTTACACCCATAGAGTTCTCTCTTATAAAATACGGCACTTCTATTTTCAAAGCACTTATTCTAGTTTTGAAATAATCCTATGACAGGGGCAGGATTATTATGGGCAGGGCAGTTATTATGCTTATTTTACCACGCACAAATTGAGGCAGAGATGAAGTAAGTGATTCTCCATTGCCTGAAATTCCTAAGTTGTAGAATTAAGACTAAAATTCTTCCATAGAAATTATTCTGTGATGACGTTCTGTTTCTCATCATTTGTTGCCTACATTTCATGCTGTATCATTCCACGTCATGGCATGTCATGCTGATTAATTTCCTTTCATCTTTTAACATATACAAGTATTTAGATTACCATTTCATGCAAGGTAGTGTTTAATGGAGAGATGGATGCGGTATGTTCCTTTGGTTGAAAGAACTTGCAATCTATTGTTTGTGTTTCTACTAATGCTTCCAGTTCTTTCCAGTGCAGCAAAGGCACCTTCCTGATGGCACAGTGGGAGCTATTCACATGCTGGAGAATCCAAAGTCCCCCAGCAATTGTAGGGGTGAGTATCCAGTGGTGCTGGATCCAGATGGCATCAGCAAAGCACCATGGATCGCATGACTTCCTTATATTTTCTGAGCCTGGTTCTCATCTCTTCTGTCAACTCTCTGATGTGCCCACTATACTTCCAAAAATTTATTTTTCTTTTTAATTTTAACATTAGTTTCTGTTGAGTTTGACCAAGAATCCTGATATATTTTTCCAAGTTTATGTGTATGTATATATATATAAAAATATGAAAATTATATAACAGACATATTTCATGTGTGTGTGTTTATGTGTGTGTGTGTAGAAAGAAATACATATGTAAAGAAATTATATTCCAAAGAAAGATCCTAGGACAAGTGTTTCTAGTCTAGGTTTCTCCATAAGTAAAACAAAACGACAACCTATGGAACAGGAGAAAGTATTTGCAAGTGATGCAATTGACAAAGGTTTTAATTTCCAGAATATTAAACAGCTCATACAACTTAATAACAAAAAAACAATAACCCAATCCAACATCAGCAGAAGACCTAAACAAGCAATTCTCCAATGAAGACATACAAATGATCAATAGGCACATGAAAAAATGCTCAGTATCGCTAATTATCAGAGAAATGGAAATCAAAACTACAATGAGGTATCACCTCACACCAGGCAGAATAGCCATCACTCAAAAGTCCACAAATGATAAATGCTGGAGAAGGTGTGAAGAAAAGGGAACCCTCCTACACTGTTGGTGGGAATGCAGTTTGGTACAGCCATTATAGAAAACAGTATGGAGATTCCTCAAGAAATAAAAATAGATCTACCATATGACCCAGCAATCCCACTCCTGGGCATATATCTAGAGGGACTTCTAATTCCTGTTTACCTCAATACTCATAGTGGCACTATTTACAATAGCAATCTAAGCATCCGTTGACAGATGACTGGATAAAGAGATTGTAGTATATTTTTACAATGGAATACTACTCAGCCATAAAAAGACTAAAAATAAGGCCATTTGCAGCAACATGGATGGACCTAGAAATCATCATTCTAAGTGAAGTAAGCCAGAAAGAGAAACAAAAATACTATATGACATCACTCATAGGTGGAATTTAAAAAAAAAAAAAAAGAAAAGAAAAGAAAAAGAAAAAAGAGGACACTTACGAACTCATCTACAAAACAGAAACAGACTCACAGACATAGTAAATAATCTTATGATTACTGGAGGGAAAGGGGATGGGAAGGTATAAATTTGGGAGTTTGAGATTTGCAAATGTTAACCACTATATGTAAAAATAGATAAAAAACATTTCTTCTGTATAGCATAGGGAACTATATTCAATGTCTTATAATAACCTTTAATGAAAAAGAGTATGAAAACAAATATATGTATATATATGCATAACTGGGATATTATGCTGTATACCAAAAATTGACACATTATAACTGATTATACTTTAATAAGAAAAAAAAAAAGCCTGGGTTTCCAAGGTTTTCATGGTCACTCGTACATAGAATGCCCCCTACAGGTTACCATTCCATGCTTCTGGCCTTGTCCTTAGCACTGTTTCCCTGGCCCTCTGTTGCCACCTGATCTTAGAGTCTCCCCTCCTATACTCAGTGCAGACTCTGTTTGCAGAGTCAAGGTAAAGAGAGAGAGAGAGAGATGCTACTGAAGGCAGCACCTGCTATCACATGAGCTTCTGCCCATCCTCTTGAAGCAAAATGTTGCCAGTCTAGTTCTAAAACCTAGGTTCTGGAAAGGGATGCAAGGCATCCATTACCAGATGCATCTGGTTAGAGCATGCCTCATTTTGTAAAAGGAGTTCCAGGACCACCATGAGTGGGAAGAGCTTGTGGTCTGTCTGGGAAAAAGCTTTTGACAAGAGACAGTCTTAGAAAACCACAAAATGAAGTAGAAAGGTAGCACTTGGAACAGACAAACTGGGGTGCATTGTCTATATCAGAAAATGGTTACAGATTTGAAGTAACTAAATTCTGGAATTCTCTATGACCCAAGAGTCATCCACTGCCATCTACAGGTCTTGGAATAGGCACCTTTGATTTTAAGTCCCACGTGGGGCCTGTTCAGACATCCAGAACTTTTGATCAAATTAATAGGCAAAACTGATTTTAAGTGACGTTTTACAGAATGACCTTGCTATACTATCTATAACAAGAGGGGTTCTCACTCATGGCTGCGTATCAGCAACACTGACAGACTGTCCCTAAAATCTGATGTCCAGACTTAGAAATTCTAATATAATTTGTCTTTTTTAAGATTCCCCAGGGAAATCTAACGTTGAGGCCAGAATGGAAGCCATTGATACATAAGAACAAAAACATTCTATTCACAACAAAAAAATTGTTGATTCAGTCAAAGTTTCAGGCAAGGAAGAGAAAAAATGTGGTAGCTCAAGGTAGGAATTTGAAATTCAGAACAACACTTAAAAAATTGTATCTTTTTAAGTCATGACCCTTATTATAGGCGTGGCAAGAGCCAGGAACTCAAATCATTGACCTTCTCCCTTCTATAGATAAGAAAAGTCTTTGCTTTCTTGTACTTTCAAAAATGTCCAGCATCGGGCTGCATGAAGAGAGCCACTCAGATACCAGTGATACTTTGCACTTTCTCGTGTTTGATCCCTTTGCTTCTTGCATTCTTTTCTGTTTGCTTTAGGAGCATGAGTTACTCAACTGCTTATTCCTCAAATGGTTTCACCTGCAGGTGGACAGATAGCTTAGGACAAGTAAATTCAAACCACATAGCCTCAGGAAGCCCCGAATGTCTTTAGACGTGCTGAATTTAGAGCCACAGTTCTTTTTCCTTAAGGATCCCTGCATAAGGGCAATGCTGGCATATACATTTAGATAGTTCTTTTTCTTTCTTTCTTTTTTCTTGTAGGGGAAAGGATAGCATAGATATGGATGAACACTTATAGCCCCATGGTTTGCCTCCATATGTATGCACACACATGAACACCTCAGAATGTTCGTGAACTCCCATCAAGAACAGAACTATTTAAAAATTGTAATGTTCCCCATTGACACCTCCGGCTGAAGAGCAATTTTATAGCATAATTATAATGTACTGCATAATTTGGAAAAGCTTTTGTTCTCATCACGATTATCCTCAGAGAGCTCCTTTTTCATCTTGCCCCTCCCACATTGACTGAATTAAGAATATCTGACCCTTGAAGGCTGTTTTCCCTTCGCAGAATAAAAACGATGCTTTAAGATGAAGTGCCTAAGTGATGGGTGGGAGAGAAATTTGGGTACATGATTCACCTCTTTATTGTGGGGAAGGTAATTTACTGTTCTTAAGAATGTTCTTCCTAAGATTTCACTGGGGAAAAAGGACCCATGGGAGAGAACTGTAGGCATCAAAAGCCCCCTGAAAGAGGTAAGGTTCCCAATGTGTCCTTGTCCTTGGGCAGGTCTCAGGGCCCCTGGGCTCCAGTTTGTTCATCTTTAAAATAAGGGAACTAGACCAGAAGCCCCTTAAAATAAACTCTTAAAGACCAGAATGCCATCATCTGGGAACTGAATGTGGGAAGGAGCTAAGAAACTGATTAGAAATCAACCTCAGATCAATTTTTTATAGACCTTGAAAATGAAAACTTCTGGTTGACGTGGTTCTGACTCAATTCAGTCAGGACAAAGGATTTAGAATAGTTATGTTTCCAAGCCCTCCAGAAATGCTGCTGATTTTCCTGTAAATGAAAGTGCTGAATTTTACTACTTGGTCACAACCAATAGTCCTCAAAAAAAAAAAAAAGGGAAAAAAATAAAGGCTTCAAAATATACTACCAATGATGAATGATGTATAAAGAACCCATAAAGCTCCTCTTTTTCTTACTAAGCACTGAATTTTGAAGGAGTTACCGTTTTCCCCAGCCATACCTGGCCTACTAAGGAGGCCATGGTAGAGATGGTAAAACATGCAGAGGGGTTTTAAAGGCTCTTGGAACATCAGGGGCAGCCAGCATCCATTATAATTCATGAAGGTAACACACACAGGGTAAAACATCGATCACTACAGCAAATTCGAAATGACAACCAATTTTTACCTTACCCCTCCCTTCCCCTTGTCCCCTGATGTAACGATGTACACTTTTTAGCTGTTCTGGACGTTGTCTCTGTAACTCAATAATGTGCTAACGGTTTTGAGCCTTGATTTCTTCACTTTATACAATACTCATTATCTTCTTTCTCTAAAAGGTCAGGATTTAGATCATTCTCACTATCTCCCCACTTCCCAGGCCTTTTCCAATTTTTCATACTGGCATGGATGTTTGTTCTCTTCATTATTTTTGTAATTTTTAGGTACTATCATTTCTCTTTATTTCTTGTTCTGTAAAACCATGGACCTTTTAAATGTTCTTACTCTATCAAATTTCCTGACCAGTCCTTGTACAAGATTTGCTTCCTCATCCCTCTGTTCTTGGTCTTCATCCACCAATTCCTCCAATCTACTAGTTTAAATGTCCTCATCCTTGAAGACCTTAACTCAGAATTAAAAGATGGCCATCCTTTAGTCATTCTTACTCCATATTCTCACAACACTAATGTAATACTACCGTTTATGGGTTTATCTGTATCTTTTATGATGTAGTCTGCTGGCTCTGACTTCTTGCCCTGATAAACTAATTGAGGGCAGAAGTGATTTTTTTTTTTAACTTAAGTATACTCGACTTACAAAGTTGTGTCAGTTTCAGGTGCATAGCGTGGTGATTCAGTCATACGTATATATATTTATCATTATAGGTTATTACAAGATATTGACTATAGTTCCCTGTGCTATACAGTAGGACTTTGTTGTTTATCTGTTTTATATATAGTAGTGTGTATCTGCTAATCCCAAATTCCTAATTTATCCCTCCCCTTTTATCCCCCTTTGGTAACCATAAGCTTGCTTTCTATGTCTGTGAGTCTGTTTCTGTTTTGTACCCTTTTTTAGACTCCACATATAAGTGATATCACGTGGTATTTGTCTTTTTCTGTCTGACTTACTTCACTTAGTGTGATAATCTCTAGGTCCATCCACATTGCTGCAAATGGAATTATTTTATTCTTTCTTAGAAGTGACTGTCATTTCTATAGTCTTCCCATAGAAGCTTATGCAGACAGAGTTCTGCACTGGAACTGTGCTCAGAACATGCGGCTGATTAAAATTCTAAAGAGACACATTCTTATCCCCAAAACTACTGTTGACAACTTTGAACTGTCAGTGTTCAAGTCACAGTTTTGGGGCGGGGGTGGGGGGAAGAGATTCTTTCAGCCTAGAAGAGTGCTTCTGTTCACCTTGTGAGAATGTTTATTAACTGATATCTATGGGTCCCAACCATTCCCTGAGAGTCACCACCTTTCTTGGCAATAAGCCAAATAGGTTGACATTAAGCCCTGCAAGGATTAGATAAAGGCCAGGTGTACTCCATACATTTTTTTGGATGTGGACTTGGTTTTTGTGTTGTCTGGTATAAGGCCTGATAGTTCTTGGTTTCTGATCCATCTTTTGACCTGGGTAGATGAAAGTCAGGAGCACATATTGGAGGGGATGTTCTTGGAAGAGAAAGAAAACAACTATGTAACCTTGGTAAGATGGTATGGAGGAAACTAAAGATACTGAAATATTGAAAGGGTAGGAACCTTCTGGGCTGCAGGACAGGCATAACATTCACATCAGCTTAGTAAAATTGGCTTCCCAGTCTTTTGATCCCTTTACTTAGCTCTTACTCACTTTTTGACAAGGTTCATTAGGAAGAATTGAAAGCACTAGAGTCTCCAATGTCTTTCAAAAATTATTGAATAAGAATTCAATTCAATTCAATCTAGTCCTAAGTTTTTGAACAGTGGCAACTTATTTGGTTAACAGAAAGCATCCCATTTCCTGAGTATGGTGGGTCAGAAATTTTATTTATAAACTAGAAAGGAAGTTGTTTCTCCTGTACCTCCTACATTTAATCTACTGTTTGTGGGTCAGCCATGTGATGGAGGTTGACAATTGCTCTGTGGTGACCCCAAATCAGCATCTTTTTAACTGTGGCCTTGCTCTGACTCACCATTAAAACCTGTTCTCCATTCACATGTGGGCTGGCTGCTCTGACATTTAAATTTCGTGGTCATAGGAGGCCCTTCCCCACCACTACTCTACAATGACTGAAAGCAATTCCCTTGCAGTGAGTCTACTGGGAATTCTACTGGGCAAATAAATACTGGCTCTATGTACTATTTTAACTTTGTTTTTTTTTGGGGGGGGGTGGGGGTGGCAAAAGCAAAAGCTTGCCTAGGGCTTAGCAGGTGTGACCACAACTACCAGCCCCGTAAAAGGGACGTGGTTATCTCCAGCAGAGGGGCTTCTGAAAATACATGCAGCATTTTTCCAGAATCCATGACTGCTATTCAAGGACATTTTCTGGTAAGTGCCAAAGGAAGTGTTACGTGGGAGGTGGTATACTACAGGCTCACGACCATCTTGGGGAAGCTGAGCGTGTCTCCTTTATAATGAAAAGCTGGTCTTCAGCTCTGATGGAGGGAGAAGAGTTTCTTTTTTTCTCTTTTTTTGTAATTGAAGTGTAGTTGATTTACAATGTTAGTTTCAGGTATACAGCAAAGTGATTCAGTTATACGTATACATACATATATATATTTTCTTTTCAGATTCTTTTCTGTTATATATTATTATAAGACACTGAATATAGTTCCCTGTGCAATACAGTAGGTCCTTATTGTTTATTTTATATATAGTAATGTGTATTTGTTAACCCTAAACCCTTGATTAATCCCTCCCTGCCCTTTTCCCCTTTGGTAATCATAGTCTTTTTACTATGTCTGTGAGTCTGTTTTTGGTTTGTAAATAGAATTTGTACCTTTTTTTCCCTTCAGATTCCACATGCAAGTGGTATCATATTTGTCATTCTTGGTCTGACTTACTTGTCTCAATATGATCATTTCTAGGTCCATCCATGTTGCTGCAAATGGCATTATTTCATTCTTTTTTTTTATGGCTGAGAAGAGTTTCTAATATAGAATCACACAGGTGGAAATAAGTATTTATTGGCTTCTAATATGCTGTCAGCCTGCCTTAATATTTATCTGAAATACAAACATGACCAAGGAAGAATTAGTCTTTGCAAAGAAAGGCTACTTGGCTGTCCCTCTCAAGCCCTGAGAAAGCATGACAGCGGTGAGGCCATTTCCCTCTCAGCTGGCCACCCTGTCCTCTGTCCAGGCAGCTGTGAAAGCTTCACCGGGCGAGTGTCAACCGATCAATACTTTTGGCTGAGCGTGCTCTGTTCCCAGGGTGACTGCCCAGGATGCCTTAAAAATAATCTCTTCTTTTCACGTGGAGTGGATTTGCAGGTCTGGAGTCTGCAAAGCCAATTTTCATTTTTAGTCTGATTTGAGCCGATCTCATTAATCAGTCAAGACCTTCTTTTCACACTTGCCTTGGGACACAGAGGGAACCCAGTTATGAGCTGTTAATTAGCTATTAGGGGACTGGGAAACTTCCAACGGGTCATTATTCACACTGTTTGAGGCTAATACTTATTTAATTAGAACTATTCTGTTCCTGTAATAAATCCCTAGTTAAAATAAATTTAGCTCAAAATGTCATTTCGGCTTAAAAAGAAACTGGTGGCTAATTCCAATTCTACTGACTTTTAAAGGGACAAATGCTTCAATAATTGCTGTCCTGCCAATCCAAGCATAGTGACTAGGAACTGGCTGGAGGTTATAGTTAGGGGAGGAGTATGTGTGTGTGTAGATGGAGAATGCTCATGAGACCAAGAAAGTGGGCACCCTTGGGTGCACACCACTCTCCCATATATTTTCTTTAGTCTTTTGAAAATTTTGATGAGAACCCAAGATCTGATCATGATAGAGGCAAGCAGGAAGAATGACGTAGAGTAACACCATCCTTACTCACACAGATACCCATGGTACGTGTATCTCTCTTATTATGTGGTCATGCTGTTTCAAAACCGGGGTCTGCTGAGACACGAAGGGAGGGTGTTGACTAATGAAGTTTCCGGATAGATAAGGGTTCAGCAGAAAGCTTTTTGTTTCTGTTATTGAAGCTTGTGAAAAAGGAGTTTCTATATTTTCTTCTTGTTTCAGTTATCGATGGCTGTAGAACCAACCACTACAAAACTTAGCAGCTAAAAACAACAATCATTTTATTTGCAAGTCATGAATTTGGGTACGGCTCAGCTGATTGGTTCTTAGCTCTATATGGAGTCTGCTGGGATTCACTTGGCTGCATTCAAGGTATGATCATGTCTGGCATCTCAGTGCACTCCACAGGGTCTGTCTGCCTCTTCCTCTCTCATGACTAATGTAGGCTTCTTCACAGTGTGATGGTCACAGGATAGGCGAGTCTTACAGGTTGCTGGGTTCTAAAAGGGAGTGCTCCAAGTGGAGTGATGGAAGCTGCACATCTCTTCAGGGCCAGCCTCAGAAGTTATCCAATATCACTTCCACTGCATCATGTTAGTTGAAATAGGTCACGTGGCCAGTCTGGATCGTTTAGGGGAAACTGGCTTCATCTCTCAGTGCCCTCCCAGTGATAAGAAATTTGTGTCATATTTAAGACACGACACAAAAGTTGCCATATCCAAAACCTGACTTTTGTTTCCTGATTGAAGCTTTTGTGGTGCCTCTCAACCACCAGTTACGGGATGCAGGAGATGTGACATATCCCAGCATCAGTTAAAGATGTCTTCAGCTGTGAAGAACAGACAACCTAAATCAGATCTGTTAACATTATATAAAAATTTATTTTTAGGCAGAAAATCCAGAGGTGGAGGGTTGCCTTCAGAGTTGGTGGATCCAGTACTTCACTGATCCCACTAAGTGATGTCTTATTACTATCTCTCTTCTACGACATTCCCACTATTGGCTTCTTCCTAAGCATCTCTTCTTATGATTGGGTGATGGCCCACAGTGATTGTGGCTGTCTGCTTCCTTGTTCACATTCAGTGGGAGAGAGACACACTATTTCTGGTTTTTTCTTAAGAGTAAGAAAGAAGTTTTAGAAGACCCCAATTTCTCTATGTCTTATTGGCCAGAATTGGGTCACATGCTCATTTCTGAAATAATTACTGACAAGAGGTATAGGATTATTCTAATACCAGTCTGTCCCATCCTGAACCTGAGAGTGGAATTAGGTTCCCTAAGAGACAATGGCTACATAGAATAAAAAACCAAGCTGGGTTTATATCAGGAAGAAGGAAGATGGTAACGTTCGGATAGGCAGCCAAGAATGTTATTGCATTGCTTCAAAGATAAATCCATGGCATCAATTTATTTTCTTAAGATAGAAAATAAAAATTCCTCTTAGTTGAGGATTCAATTTAGGGAGAAATTATTGGAGGGTGGGCAACATTATGGAGACAATCCTGTTGAGAATCTTGTTTCTGTACCAAGAGACTAATTTTCTCTCTGAAGTCTCTGTTTCTCTTCTCTAAAATTAGGATAGTAGTACATGCTTCTTAGGGTCAGGATTAAAAAGCAATAATGTATGTAGGATGCTGAGACAAAATAAATAGCCCTATGCTTTAGAGCACACAAACAGGGTCCCCTTGAATGGACAAGGGAATATTTCTGAAGGACTAGGGGGAGAGGGGATGTGGGCACAGTAACTTTTCAAAGCAGAATATAAACATATCTGAAAGCACAGCCATGTCAACTTTCGCAACGAGAACCATCTGGAGGGGGGAGGGATGGTGATACAAAGCTGGGGCAGATTCCTCTGAGTGTTTCCTCCTCCACAACGTTTTTCAGAAGTGAAATAAGGTTACGAAGAGCATCAAGGCAGCTCTGAAGGGGAAGGGGGAGTCATAAAAGGACTGGCTCCAGCTTGGGGACCTGAGTGTGTGTGATGTGCTCCTTCGGAAAGGGAGTGGGGAAGAGCAGGCCCACCTCCTTGGCCTTGCCTGATGGCCTATTAGGTCGTTAAAGACGGCCTCAACTCCTCCACACCTCCTACCTTTCTGAGTCACCACTCAGCCCGGGAACCAGTGAGAATGTCCCAAAGCCCAGGCAAGACTCTGGGCTCGTCCTCCCCACTCAAAGGATGACTGCAATTCCTCTAACTCCTACCGTTTCCCACCTTCTACCATCAAAGCACAGAGTTTGTTTGTTTTTTTCCTTTTTTTTCTTTCAAACATCCCCTCTCAACACTGGCAGGGCCTTGATGCTCTACAAGTGTATCTGGAAATTAAAGAAAGAGACCCTCAGGGAGGAGAAGTTTCCATCCAGGTATCATTCAGTCAGAATTCTTTTTTTTCACGTGTGCTACCTCTAGTCAACATGCTAATGTGTTTGATGCTCTATGCGATGTAAAATTACGAGACAATATCTTCTTCAAAGGTGGAAAACAAGCCTCAGACGTTTCCAACGGCAGTTAAGAGCCACAAAACCCTTTAAACAATTTCTCTAACTTTGATTCTAGCCCAGACGATCTAGAAGAATAACTTAAAAAATTCACTTTAAAGAATAGTATTTTGATGCTGCATGTAGCTTTGTTTCAAAATTGAGGCAATTTTGAGTATGTTTTGGGGGTGACATTAAACCTGAAATGAATGCCAGAGCCTGGCTAAATTATACCAAAAGACACATAAATCTTTATGAAGTGGAGATCATGAAGCGGCAGGCCATCTGCATGCCCCTTCCATCTGGTACACAGGTTGTAAGGGAGGTATTATCATCCCATTTCACAGATGAGAAAACGGGTTCCCGGAGTCAACATCAGACATTTAATTTACCAAGTCAATTCCAGTTCTTCATGTGTTACACCAGTGGCCTGCTGACACAATAACCTATCTTATTCATGTTTAGCTCCTTGCCCAAATTGGGAAATGTGGGTTCCTACCCTTGCACTGTCCCTCATTAATAGGGAGGTGCTGGATAAGCCACCTCCCCTCTGAGTGAATGGGCTGGCCAGATGGTCTCTGAAAGCAGAATCAACTCTGAAGACCTGAGGCTGCTTTAACTGTGTTGTGTGCCCATCTGAATGCTTGTTTAGTTTAATCCTGCCTATTAGTTCTCCCGAAGTCCGGCGGCTGGGGCAGAGCCTCACGCAAATGTCTTGGGAGAAAGGAGCCACAAGAATCAGATCTTTGTTGACTCAGAGAGCCACGATCGGCCAAGCCTGCCCTGCATGCAGCACGGACGGGCACTCTCTCAGAGAACAGCTTGGGCTGCAGTGTGGGAGGCTTTCATTCCAGCATCCCATCCTCAAATGGTCTGTAGATTGAAAAATCAAGGAGGTTTCTGTGGAGTCGTTATTAGGAAACCTTACATGTATCTCTAAAAAGGAGTTTGCTGCGCTTGTAACGCTATATATAAACGAGGTCATGCTGGCATGCCCTGGCTGTTCACAAACTGTCAGAGGTGGAGTCAGGGAGTGAAGCAAGTCCGTAAGATTCACTGGCAAGCTTCTTGGAGACGGGTGGTTTTGGAAAAAAAGGAGGGGCAGATCCAGGCATGGTAGAGATGTTTGAAATGGGTTTCCTGATTAATGGGAGCTTCAAAGTAGCTGGGGGAGGCAAAAAGCAGAGGACGGACTATGAAAACAATGAAGATGCTTGTTAAAACTGGCATCAGTAGAAGGTGATAAGAAGTCAACTCGAGGTCTGCTAGATGATGATCAACTTATTTCCTCTGCTTTCTTTTCTTCCAGGACAGTTGCTTGGGGATGGAGCCTGCATACTGCTATCTAAAGCAGGGGGCTGTACCTCTGCTAACTGGCAGTGGGCCGGGGGGTGGGGGAGGAAGAGTGGTGCAGATGCTGGAGGCAGATTAAGGAGACATTTCAGCTACCTGAAGGACAGCCACCTTCTCTTATAAACATTTCCTCTCTGTTCATCACCCCTCTTCTATATTTATTCAACTCACTGAGGGCAGAACTCTGCTTTTTCATTTTAGTTGCAAGCTGGACCTTGAAGGAGGATAAGGCGAACTCTTCAGTAGCATTTGCCTTGTCGATGCTGTGCTCTGTTAGAGGTGAAGACCTCACACTGCCTGTGGCTATCCAGTAAGGTGCTTGGGGAACAAGGCTGGGAAGGACTCTTTCTTGTAGAGAACACTTTGAAAGTAAAAGCACAAAATCCATCCTGGACCCTGAATACTCAGGTTTACAAAGTTTTCATGGCAGCAGCTGGTTCTGAGATATGTGGAGTGAAAACCACGTGACCTTGCTGCCAACGTGAAATATACACAATCACAAACCACACTAACCAGCTAGTGTAAAGTGGAGGTAAAGCCCAGCTTGGTCTAAACTGAAAAACACCTTCATAGGAAGGTGTTCTCTCCCCTCAATGGGATGTTCTTTAATGGGATCCAAGATCCAAGGTGATAAGCCTCTTCAACAGCCTCGGTGATGAGAAACTCACTACTATTCAAGGCACCCCCAATGATCTGCTGTTGAAAGATGTTCTTCTTTATATAGAGCTGAAAACTGCCTCCCAGTAATTTCCACCCACAGGTTCTAATTCTGGAACTATATACATAAAATCTACTTCCTCTTCCAGATGACAGCCCTTCTAATATTGTGCGACCATTACCTTGTCCCTCCTTTTTGTCTCTATTCTTCTGCACAAAAGTGTGTTTTGTAGGTCTGAATTTTCTCAACTGTTCTTCAGTCTTAACTGACATCCAGACCCTTCTTCTGGAGATGCCCTAGACCGTCAGTGTCCCAACTGAAAAGAACTGCCCCAGAGGAATAAATATTACAGACAGGACTTCCCTGAAGAGAGGCCAAGGAGGCTATGATCTCCCTTGGTCTGGCCATTACATTGCTATGACGGCTAGTTTATCTCAAAATATGTTAAATGAAAGAAGCCAGACATCAAAGATTACAAACACTATGATTCCATTTATATGAAGTCTCAGAAAAAGCAAAACAAACCCATGATGGGAATCAGAAAGTGGTTCCTTTGTTGAGGGGGACAGGTGAATTCACTAAAAAGGAGCAGAAGGGAACTTTCTGGGGTGATGGAGAAGTTCCTTGTTTTGTTTGGGGTACGGATAATGGTGGTGTAGCTGTCAAAACTCATCCAGCTGATCACCAATCTTTGTATTGTACAGTATGTATGTTATACCTCAACACAAAACTCAGATATTTTTCATATAGCAAACCACCTTTTCCCCTCAAATTTTCTTTCCATTTGTTCAGCCTGAGGTATTTATAAGACAGCAAAGTGCCACAAATGTATATCAAGAAGAGCAGCTGCGAGCTTTTCTATTGTTAGTCAATTAAGCGTGTACCAATTTGCTTTCTCCATCATGTGATTTCACTTTTGTGTATTGAAAGAAGAAAACCAACTAAATCTCAAGCATAAGTAATATTTCAATGCCAGTTACTTTCACAAAAACAATTGCTCCCTGGTATCTTATTAAAATAGAAGGATTATAAAGATCTTAGAAAAACATCTTTATTGAGCTGAAATAAGACTTAGGCACCCCCCCTTGCCATGGGGGAGGCAGGATGACTCAAACAAATGCTAATTAAATAAAAGCTAATGATAATTGCTAGGTTTCTCTATAGGTTCTGTGGTGCAAAGAGTAGGTCTTTTTAAAAAGAAAATCTAATACTTTTTCATCTAAGATTTCTGACTCTACTCAAAATTCGAACATTAGCTCAACCAACTAAAGCAGCAAGAAGCTGAGGTTTTCCATAGAGCAGAAAAAACTCTCTTCAGTCAGGAGTGGAATCAATCATCCAAAACAAGCTAAACAAAGGCAAGGAAGACCTATAACCCCAGTCTTACCACAAGGAAACTGTCAGACAAATCCCAGTAGAGGGGCATCCTGTGATACACCTGACTATTACTCCTCATAACCGTCAAAGTCAGCAAGAGCAAGGAAAGTCCAAGAAACTTCCACAGTCAAGAGAAGCCCAAGGAGACATGACAGCTAAGTGTAATTGGGTATCCTGGAAGGGATCTCGGGACTGAAAAAAGGACTTGGGGGAAAACTATGGAGATGGAGTACAACATGAACTTTAGTAAATAATAATGTATAAATCTCAGTTCATTAATAATAACGAAAGTATTATACTAGTGTCAGATGTCAATAAGAGGGAAAACTGGGTGAGGTGTATATGGGAATGCTCTTTACTATCATCTTGATTTTTCTGTAAATTTAAAATTAAGTCTAAAAAAAAAAAGATCACTAGATAGCTTTCATAGCATGGAAAAAATCCAGAAGGTTACACACTGAAAAGTTTTCAGAGGTTATATATCTTCATGGTGGGATTAAAAAGTTTAAAAAATATTAAAAAAGCCATGAAAACTACCCACAGCAATCTATAGATTTAAAGCAAACCCTATCAAATTACCCAGGACATTTTTCACAGAGCTAGAACAAATAATTCTAAAATATGTATCATGAAACATCCGTAATTGGCAAAGCAATACTGAAGAAAAAGAAAGAAGCTGGAGGAATAACCCTCCCAGACTTCAGACAATACTACAGAGCTACAGTAATCAAAACAGCACGGTACGGCATAAAAACAGACACAAGGATCAGTGGATCAGAACAGAGAGCCCAGAAATAAACCCACACACCTACAGTCAATTAATCTTTGACAAAGGAGGCAAGAATACACAATGGAGAAAAGACAGCCTCTTCAGCAAGTGTTGGTGGGAAAGCTGGACAGCCACATGTAAATCAATGAAGTTAGAACACTGTAGCAATGTTCTCCTAGGGCAATCTAGCAAGGTAACAGAAATAAAAGCAAAAATAAACAAATGGTACTTTTTAAGCTTTTGCACAGCAAAGGAAACCATAAGCAAAACAAAAAGACAACCTACAGAATGGGATAAGTATTTGCAAATGATGCAACTGACAAGGTGTTAATTTCCAGAATATACAAACAGCTTACACAATTCAATAACAAAAAAACAAATAGCCCAATCCAAAAATGGGCAGAAGACCTAAAGAAGCAATTCTCTAATGATGACATACAGATAGCTAAGAGGCACATGAAAAATGCTCAATATCGCTAATTACCAGACAAATGCAAATCAAAACTACAATGAGGTATCACCTTATACCAGTTAGATAGCCATCATTAAAAAGTCCACAAATGATAAATGCTGGAGAAAGTGTGGAGAGAAGGGAACCCTCCTACACTGTTGGTGGGAATGCAGTTTGGTGCAGCCATTATGGAAAACAGTATGGAGGTTCCTTAAACTAAAAACAGACTTACCATATGACCCAGCAATCCCACTTCTGGGCATATATCCAGAGGAAACTCTAAGTTGAAAAGATGCACGGACCCCAATGTTCATAGCAGTACTATTTACATTAGCCAAACAACTTAAATGTCCATCAGCAGATGAATGAATAAAGAAATCTGGTATATACATAGAATGGAATATTACTCAGTCATAAAAAGAATAAAATAAGGCCATTTGCAGCAACATGGGTGGCCCTGGAGATTGTCATACTAAGTGCAGTAAGCCAGAAAGAGAAAGAAAAATACCATATGATATCACTTACATGTGGAATAAAAAAAAGGACACAAATGAACTTATTTATAAGACAGAGACAAATTCACAGACAAAGACAACAAACTTATGGTTATCACGAGGGAAAGGGGTGGGGAGGGATAAATTGGGAGTTTAGGATTTGCAGACACTAGCTACTATATGCAAAACAGATAAAGAACAAAGTCCTACTGTATATAGCACAGGGAACTATATTCATAGCCTTGTATGGTATCTAATAGCCTATAATGAAGAAGCCTGTAATAGTCTATAATGGAAAAAACTACGGAAAGGAATATATATCTATATATCTATATATGTACAACTGAATCACTATGCTATATACCAGAAATTAACACAACATTGTAAATTGATTATACTTCAGTAAAAAAAAAAAAAGTCATGAAAGAAAGCATTCATAACCTGAACCCTTTGCATACTTCTTTGGGTCTGGGGGAGGGCAGTATTAGCTTCTAATCACATGCTTTGACTACACACTACTTTTACCACCTGATGATTATGAGATTAAGTTTTGATCCCCAAATCAAACACTCCACGTTTGGGCCAACACTTGGTAATGTCAGTCTTTTGGGTAATAGACATTTTAATTTTCATGGTTTTAATTTGCATTTTTTGGAGACAATTGATACTAGAAGTTTTTCATGAATTATTGGCCATTTATAATTTTCCTCCATAAGTCTTTCCTTCTGGGAACCCAGCCTTTCCTGCCACCATTGGCTCCAAATCTGGAGCCTGGGTTAAGTCCAATAACTGGGCAAGTGATCTTGGATTTTTACTGGGGCAACTGCTCTCAGCTTCTTGATCATCCATTTTTGGTTTATTCTAATGGCACATTAAAGAGTAGCTTTGCTGAATTCCATCAAGTGTTCCCCGAGGGATGCTGTGTTCTATTCACTACTTCTGTAACTGTCTTGGCCAAGCCCTCTTGGCTATGACTCCAACCTTGCCACTCATGATAATGAGATCCATTCTGACAGTTAAACATCATTATCTGGCCTCTATTTTGAAGGGGTGGGATGGGGCTCCTCTCATCTCTATTACTATCTGTTAGCTGAGTTCTGTAATCACCTTTCCTACCATCACTAGTCGACAAAGGAGAGTTGAATTTCTTAGTGATGCTGGTGTGCCTCTCACCAGCATACTTACAGCTTTCTGTGAAATGTAATCATTTGGTGGATATTCCAGCCAAACATGGTGTGTCTCCTGCACCATGCCTACTTCTCTGAGTCTTTCAATCCCTTCCTCCAGCGTCTGCTGTGGGAATTCTGGCATTTTACCTTCGCTTAATAGGAGCCATTGCTTTTTCCATGTATCTAGAAAATAGCCTAGTCCAGCGCGTACCATTTCTTGGGATCCTTGCTAGGATGTTAAAATCTGTATTTCAGAAAAGTACTCCCATATCAGTAAGTCTAGTCTCCCTGATCAAGCGCCCTCGGAGTCCAGTCCCATTGCGCACCTGCCAGGCAGGACTGGGCTCCGTTGAGGGTGTACTCCATTTTCTTCCTTATCAGGCCCAGCATGTCTGCAGCTGGGTGATGCTGCAACTGAATCGGAGTTATAGGCCAAGTGTCGAGGCTGGGGTGGGGCAGGGGCAGGGGCAGGTAAAGGTCTCTGCATTGTTTTTAAGCAAGGGAGTGTTCCTAGCTTTTAACGTGACAGGTGGATCATTTCTTCAGGCTCAGAGGATTTAGAGGAATCTGGGAACTGATTCAAGGGTTCGGGAGAAATCAACCCAGACATCGCATCCCATGGGTCAGGATTCATTTCCCCCAACTGCCTTCCTGACTCTGGCATCACATACCTGCCTTGACTGGGAGTTTTAACTTAGACTGGAGTTTGGGCTGCACTTCCTATCAAGGCCTGGGTCTGGGCCTGAGCCTCAACTTTCCTTGCCTTCATCTTCACGTGAGGAAAACCTCTTCATTTGCTCTTATGCCTCTGGCTTTGTCACTTGGCTTCAACTGCCTGTGAATTGCTCTCAGCCTTTGGTTGAGCTAGATTCTTTTTGTAGGACTTCAACAGAGTGTAGCAACCGGCACCCTCATTATCCTCAAGGTTACTCTTTGCACATGGTTTTCCAACACAAACACACAGCACGAGCTCTTGCATTCCCTTCCACCTATGCCCTGTCCCATTTCACCACAGGAAAGTTTCAGTGATTACATCAGGGGCTGTCTGAATTCCAGCCACCCCCACTGCTGGGTCCTCACTGCCAGCTGGCTGGTGAGAGATCCAGCTCCTACACATCATTTTACCGCCTCCTTCCTGGGGCTGCTCCAGGCACCAACCTTCCCAGGTCGGGTTCTCTGGGAAGCCGACTGAGATGGAGTTTAGTGTGCGGGATGTTTCCTAGGGAGCGTCCTCGGGACCGACACCCGAGGAAGGAAAGAGGAGAAGGTGGGACAAAGTAGTGGAAAAAGTCACTTAAAATGTTGTATTACAAGGACTACACTGTCATCGTAGAAAATAAAGAGAAGCAAAAAGAAGCAAAAATACCCCACGACCTTAACACTGCTAAGCTTCTGACTGAGAAATATGTTGGACACATTCTTAAATCAATGTATATCTAATTTCTTTTTAGAAAATGGTTTCATACTGTACATTAGGTTTCATAATCTGCTTTTCTCCATCAGACATTAGGGATATTGCTCCATGACAGTGAGTATCAATTTATTTTGTCACGTTAGCGGCTGCAGAGAGAGGCTCACACGCCCTGTGAGAAGATGGACGGTGCACGTCTAAGAGGGCAGACTCCGTCCAGCCTGCCCGGGTGCCGAGGTTAGCTCCACATTTACTAGCTTCATGACCCGGGATGAGTTAGTGAGCCTCTCTGCACTTGGGTGTCCTCATCTATGAAATGCTGATGGTAACTGTAGAACCTACTTGCTGGGAGGGTTCGATGAGTTAATATATGCAGACTGTTGAGAATGGGCATTCAGTGAGTGCTACGTAGGTGGTGGTAGGGCTTTGTGTGAAACTCCATTATTTATTTCACCAAAGTCCCTACTTTTTGATATTTTCTCTGATAAATAATGTTGTGATGCATATACCTTTCTACTCGGGAGTCAGGGGCATGTATTTACCTATTTCCCTCAGATAAATTCCTAGAATTAAAATTGCAGTGCTAAAGGGCAAGTGCATTAAAAAAATATTTGCTGCTGGATAAGCCAGTCAGAAAGTTGCACCAGTTTCTAGGACTGGTGTCTGAGCGAGGCCACTTCCTCCCACTGTCCCTGAGGCCAGTGCTACCCTTCAAGGAAAGCTCTGTCAGTCGGTCAGGTGGACAGTGAGGTTTTGATTTGTATTTATTTAATTACTAGAGAGCTCAAAGTTTTTTCAGAGTTTTATTTGTCAATTCTACTCCTTTCGTAACTGGTTACTTAGAGCCTTTGCCTACTTTTCCAGAGTGTTATCCTTTTTTTCTGAATTTGAAATGAGTCTTTGTCTCTTAAGGACACTCTGCAAAGTTTGCAAGTCTTAAATATAAAACTGACTTGTGAAACTTGAATTTAATACTGGATTTTGAGTTGGGCATTAAGGCAACGTTTGATAGGAAAGAGATCAGTTGGTTTTTAGGAACCCTTCAGAAGTGGACTAGTAAATCTGGGTGAGGGTGGATGGGTGTCCTTTCTACTACTCTTCTTCCATTTTTTTTCCTTGAAGTATAAAAATTATATCAAAGTAAGAAGTTCCCCCAAAACACAGAACTGGAAAGAAAGCTGACTGGTAGGTTACTGGTGTCCAGTTAGGCCAACCATGAGTTACCTGACAGAAATACAGAGACCTCACGACCATCTCCGAGCCAGCCTGAGACATCAGCCTGTGAATCAGTTCTGCTGAGACCAGCTGCCTGCAGCTCTGCCCTTCCCTGGCCTGACCCCGGTCTGCTGGAACAATCAGACCCTATGGTCTGTTGCCATGTGCTCAGTGCCCTGCTCATAGTGGTAAGAAACGGTGAGCTCACCTAGCCTCTCGCGTTAGGGAGTCTCCCTTTCTTCCCACTGGTCTCATGAGGGTTGGAGGGGGCAATACGTCTTGCTTGTGTTTCCCTCATCCTCACAAGTCTGTGCTTCTTGTGCAAAGGGCCACTCACAGAGAAAAAAAACGATCTCACTTTTAGTTCCATCTCTGCAACTAGGAAGCTGGTCCTCGGCCAGACTAACATACCTTCTACGTTATGCTGCAGAAACAAACTACTCCCTGACCTCGGCCTCATCTCTGTCTTAACTCAGTAAAGATCCATGCTATCCGTCCAACACGAGCAGGCAAGGCTTGGGGTCAAGCACCACGGGGGGTTAGTCAGGCCTCTGCTCCATATCATCACTCAGGGAGTTCAGGCTATCACAGAGGCTCCACCACCTGTCATGTTACCAGCTATCACAGCAAAGGAAGAGAGAAGCATGGAGAAATTATACTCACTTTTCTCTGCTTTGGCTACAAAGTGTCATATGTGGTTTCCACTCACACCCCATTGCCGTGAACTAGCCCCAAGGCCCCATCGACCTACAAGGTGGCTGGAGCGTGTGGAGGAGCCCACAGAACACGAGGTGAGCTGTGCTGTCTGTGCCCACTCCCAGCATTAGCCTCTGGACGCTTTCTCCCAGCGTTGTCATTTAACTACTGATAATATTTTGTTCACCGTCTGTTTTTCTAGACATGGAAAAACATGGCGGGGTTGGGACTCTGTCTTTTTTATTCATTCACCTATGGATTCTTAATGCCCGGCAAGGTACCTGCCACAAAGTACAGCAATAGAACTGGGACCTTTGATGCCATCTAGTGGCAGTATGCATATATTACAGGAGTTGTTACTTTGATATAGACAGACCGAGGACTCCAACTTCCATTCTTCTTCGAGGGGTGCAAGTGGGAGTGTGGGGAGGTGGAAGACAGTGTCAGAAAGCGAGAGTTGTTTCAAGATTTCAGTAGACAAATGCTCTATAGTGAGACTCTCCAGATGTCATCCAGCAGTTATCCTATCAGTTCCGACCCCAGCCCAATTTCACCCCTTCCCCAGTTTGGCTGGGGAAACAGCTTTGGGGTTTCAGAGTTGTAAGGAGACAAAGTGACTTAAAATGATATACCAAAGAAAAATGTTAAAACTTACCTATAGCTGCTAAATCAGGTGCAAAATAAACTAGTTTACTGGTGCCTCTCAACGCTGGCCTGCCCACTCAGAGCCTGGAACAGAAAACAGACGAAGCTGGTCATCTTTTTTCCTGCCTTTGGCACATCACTTCTTCAGAATCCATGTTCTAGTGGCTTTTATTGAAGCTGAAAACATTCAAGGTAAAGAGCCATTTTAAGGTTTCTAAAAAAATTATCTGTCTTCCAACTTTGAGATTTCTGAGACACGTTGGGGCCAGCTCTGGCTGCCAACTGCTGGGCCGGATGAAAGCTAATGACCCCAGGGGACAGACAGAAGGTTTCAAAGAGCAAAGCTTAATTGAAGGTAATAGTGGGAGACAGAACAAATTGGAGAACAGTAATGGAAGGGGTGCATTAGTGCAGTCTCTGTGCTGTCACCCTTTACCCAGACTCCAGGCTCTTCTGTGTAAGTGGCCCCTTGCTCTCTGGAATCCATTATCTCCCCAGGATGCCCCATTACATGCTTAGTGAGACGGAAACTGTGGTGCCTTGCTGCTGGCTCTGAGAGGAGGAACCTAGGGCCAACGACATTTCCCAGAAAATAAGGAACAAAACAAAACTTGGTTAACAATGAAGAAAGAGGAGGCAGTGTATCCTTTTGACCATATAGCAGGCTGGGCAGTTTGCTTTGTTTATGAGAAACTGATTAACTGAATGTGGTTAGGGAGATGAATGAAGAATTAAAATATGTATACCTTTTAAAAATTGAAGTTATAGTTGATTTACAATGTGTTGATTTCTGATGTACAGCAAAGTGATTCAATCACATATATATATTCTCTACATTATAGGTTATAACAAGATATTGAATGGGGGGGAGGGTATAGCTCAGTGGTAGAGCACATGCTTAGCATGCACAAGGTCCTAGGTTCAATCCCTAGTACCTCCATTAAAAAAAAAAAGATACTGAATACAGTTCCATGTGCTATACAGTCTAGACATAAGAAAAAACAATGAGAAAGTTCACAGAGGTGACAGACTTTTTGGAATGAAGGAGGACAAGCTTCAGTTTTTAATTAATGAAAATTCACATTTGTTGGGCATTTGGTAGGTGCCAGGAGGTACCAGCCTAAGGGCTTCTATATGGTTTATCCCTCAGTTCTCACAGCGGCTCTGTGTGGGGTTGCTCTGATCCCCGTTTACAGAAAAGAAATGAGCTCAAGGCAGTTCTCTAACTTGCTTAAAGTCATGCAGCTAGGAGGGGCGGGGCCAGGGCTCCACGTGGTCTGCAGAGTCCCGGCTTCCATAGCAGGTCTGTACAGCTGCCGCTGTCCTTCCCCGTGCCCTGAATCTTTGCTTCTAGGTCCTGGCATCACTAGTGTTCCTACAGACTCAGTTTTGTCTCCCAAAGCTGCTTTCCCCTCCTTTCTTCCTTGCCTAATTAGTGATATGAGTCACAGTTAACATCATCAAAGTAGATTTACTTGCGTGCTGGGGGCTGGGATGTAGCCATGTATAAAGGAGGGGCCCCCTGTCCTCAGAAGTGATATATTTGTCCAAGGTTTTGCATGGCTGGTTCTTCTGCCCCTTGATTTTCACTCCTCCCACCTCCTCACCCTTAACCGTCCTTTCTTGGCCCCACCCACACTTCAAAACTCTGAGCTCAAAGGAACCCAGAGAGAACAGCTAGGGGGCCCCCAGAGCCGCCCTTTCCTGTGAGCAGATTCTTAGAATTCTTCAAAGAGTTTACCCAGTGTTACAGGGTTACAGGGTATCACTGAAGAGCTAAATACCAAACTGAAGTATATCTTCTTCAATGAAATGCTTTAAACTGGCTGAAACTCAGTTTCTGAAGATGCATTATGTTATGACCTAGATGGGGAAAGTGCAAGAGGCAATTCAGAGTGGAAAAGGTCAGCAGGGCTCTGAATTTTCTTTCTTGCCGTGTGAATAAACGTTTGCACCTCCAAACATGCAAAAGACTCACCAAGGGTGGCAGAAACTTCTCTGCGGAATTGTGGCAGAGCGTGTCAAGAGGCAGCACTGGGTAAGAAGGTGCTGAGTGAGGTGATGGTGGGTGGATGGTACTCAGAAGTCTTTGTATGGGTAAATGTGCCCTGGTTTTCTTGGGGTCAGACATTGGGTCACTGTTAGGGACAGAGTTCGGGACCAGGAACTGGAAGATTAGGGCACAAGGTTTTGCTTTGTCCCTGACGATCTAAGATTCTAAGCACGTCATTTAACTTCTCTGCCTGAGTTTCCTCACCCATAGAGTGGGGGCGATGGTGCTGTTATCCTGTCTCCTAGGTTTTGTTAATTAACTAAAATCAGTCAAAAGCAGTAAATTATTTTGAAATAGTCTGGTCAAAGGTCTTAGTGATAAGTAGATCTGATCATATGACATCTCTGCTTAAAAGTCTTTGGCTCACAGGATACTAAGATCTTTCAGCAAGGCCGACAAGCTCCTCACCACCCAGCTGCAAGGTCATGTCCCTCCACTTCCTGTCAAGAGCTCAATACAGCTGTCCCTTGGTATCCATGGGGGATTGGTCCCAGGACCCCCGTGGTGGATGCCAGAATCTGCTCGAGTCCCTGAAGTAAAATGGTGTAGTATTTGCATATAAACTAAGCACATCCTCTCATATACTTTAAATCATCTCTAGATTACTTACAATGCTGAATACACTGTAAATCCTATGTAAAATGTTGTAAATACAATGTAAATGCTACATGAATAGTTGACAGTGCAGCACAAGTGCAAGTTTTGGTTTCTGGAAGTTTCTGGATGAGAGGACATTAGGGGAAGCAGTGGGAACACCCGGTCTGTTCAAAAGCCTTTGAAACGTTTGTGGTCAGAACAAGAGACAACAGACGAGATGGTCAAAAGACAGGGCCTTTTAAAAAATGTGTTTACTCTCCTGCGGGGTGGAACCCACCCACGCTTCTGATGTAACTTCCAGACCAGATGATGGGAGGGTCAAGGAAAATTTACACAGCATCTGACACAGACTGGCCACACAGAGCCCAACGAACATTAGTTATGACTATTATTGTTTTTTTTTTGTTCCATCAATGCGCCCATGGTGCTTTCTGCATAACTTAATATGTCATTTATTTGGGGGTTGTTGTTTACCTGCTTTGCACCTCAGTGTCCTCATATGTAAGATGGGAATGAGAATAGTGCTCTCCTGGGGTGGTGTTGCGGAGACTACATGAGCTAACACGTGACAGCTTTCTGAACATTAAGCACCTAAAAGATACGGCTGTTACAGTCATTGGTTGTTAGGAAGTCAAGGAGCACACAAGAGTGGCCTAATAAACATCAGGTAAATTCAGGTATGTTTGGGAAGAAAAAATATGTTAAGGCTCCCTCTAGTGAGGATCTGGAGAAATGCAGCCAGTGACCTCCCGCTTGTGGCACATGGGCGGGCATCCTCAGGGATGCTGATTTAGGGCACAGCTGCAAGGGGCCTTTGAGCTGTGAGTCTTCCAGGCTTTGCTTATCTCCAGGGTTTGACTAGGAGATTTGTGGAGAGACAGAAGGATTTCAAATGTAATGGTAGTGTCGTCATGAAATTGCTTGTGGATGGGAGACTCTGGAAAAGATTCCTTTTTCAGGGAGCATCCCAAGAATCAAAGCATGGATCACTATATTCAATCGAACCTCTTCAATGACCTATAGGGAGACTGGGTAACAAGTCTTGATCAGAAAGAAGAGATATTAGGGATCGTGTTGACATGTATCTAACTCAAAACATGCATGTGGATTAAGGGGATAGGCTGAGGCCTGAGGAGGAGATCTATGCCTCAACTGAAGCCCTTTTGGTTTCCCACGCCCGCCTGGTGACTCCCCACCTTTCCACCAGTCTGCCTTTTGATGTCTCTTTTCTGAACTACTTCCCTCTGGAAGGTCTGGGACCTTCTATAGGTAGGGGGATTTGCCATGGGAGATCCAGTCCATGATGGCCTAAGTTCAAGGTGGGAAAGTCCTGGGGTGCGGGGAGGTGGTGATGTGGAACCAGAAAGGGAGGTAGGAGGTCTGTGACTACCGAAACAATTGAAGAGAAAGTTAGCGGTTCTATTCTGGAAGCAGCTTACTCTCCAGGGAAGCGAGGACAGAGGGACAAACATGAATGGGATGCACATGAGGATACAGGCTGGGGAAGGAAGGCAGAAAATGCAAACCTGCTGGCCTCATGGTATCATTTAAACGAATGTGTTTTACACCTCGGAGATTCACAAACCCAGCGTTGGGGAAAGCCACTGCAAGGGGAGGATCTAAGCCTTTTCACACCAACTTCAACATCCAGCAAAGTGTAAAAAGCACGCATTAGTCCCCCTTATCCACAGCGATGCCTGAAAACACGCAAGGTACCAAACCCTATATATACTATGTTTTTCTGTAGACACACATACCTATGACAAAGTTTAATTTATGCACTAGGCACAGTAAGAGATTAACAACAATACAACAGTAACAATGCGCTGTAATAAAAGCCCTGTGAATGTGGTCTCTCTTTCTCTCAAAATACCTTATTGCACAAACGTAATGCCTTTTCCATCTTAATTAAGCGCTTATCATGCACCATGACTGTAAATTTTGCAGTTTGAGGTGCAGAAGTAAAGCTAGCATGAATTTCTTTTTCCTTCTTCACAACTTCCCAGTTAGAAGATTCATTCTTACTGTGGATCAACCTCAGCATACGATTTTTTTCTTTCCTAAGTCGAGAACTTTCACCTTTTCACTTAAAGGAAGCTTGTACGGCTTCTCTCTGGCATGTCTGAATTGCCAGCATCACTACTCTTGCATTTTGGGGCTGTTATTAAGTAAAATAAGAGTGACTTGAACATAGCACCATGATACCAGGACAGTCGAACAACCCAGGCGGCCACCAAGTGACTAATGGGCAGGTACTCTGGACAACGGGATGACTGATATCCCCGGAAGGACCAAGAGTGGCGTAAGATTCCATCACACTACTCAGAGTGGCACACAATTCAAAACCTATGAGCTGCTTATTTCTGTTAATATTTTTGGGCTGTGGTTGACCACGGGTAGCTGGAACTATAGACAGTGAAACCACGGATAATGGGGGACTATGGTATTTTACTCAGGTGAATGTACGTGTAAAGTCATCATGGGATACTTACGCATGAGGAATTAGCAAGCATCAAGTGGAGTTGTTCTAAGTGTTCTAAAGTCAGGAAGAGCAGACTGGCTGCTGCAGACTTAAAAGCTTTGTCCTCTGCGGAGCCTGAACACTAGTAAGGGTGTTGTTCCTGCTACGGATCCCTCGTCACAGAGCGCTGAGACCTCACAGGGTGTGATCATCACTGCTCTTGACAAAGCCTCCAAATGACACCTTCTATAATTTTTAGTCTTTTTGTGCCACCATGTCTTTGCACTTAAGGCAATTCGTTCATCAAGAAGTAAAGAAAGATTCGCCTTGACTTTTCTTCTTCCGGATGCTGTAGTTGCCAGGTCACATGCTCTGTCCCTATTGCCCTGCTGGCAGTTGCTTAGTACTGCTGTGGAATTTTCTAGCCATCTCAACTTTGCAGGAGAGCAGAAACAAACACCACCCTCTCCTTAAGCCACCTGTAGGCATGGGGTACAAGAACCTCCCAAGAAACATTTCTATTTCTGGCGACCACTTTTCACTAGCACTTTGATTATTTTCTAGTGACTGAATAGGAAAGGGGCCTTTCTAATGTTGAAGGTGGGCGCCCTGAATGGAAAATTACTGAAAACCTGGTTAGACTCATTAGTCAGAGGTTATTGGCTGGATGAGTAGATTTACTAGATATTTAACTAAAATCTGAGACAATCCAGATTCCTTATTTTAGCTATGAATTTCAATAACTTTCTAAACTTCAAACCTGACCTTTCTTTCCAATTTTTTTTAAAACCAGAAACTGGTAATTGACTATCTAGATAATACTCTTCATTTTCAGGTAGGGAATCTGATAAATAAGAAAAAGAAAGAAAGAAAATCAAGGTGATGTATCATTTCCTTAACAATCTACCTTCCATCAGCTGAAAACTGCTCAGAAAACCAGTGACTGGATCCAAATAACCTCCCAGACATCCCTTGCCCTCTCCTGACTCTTGGCTTCCTTAGAGTTGGATGTGACTTGCCTCAGCTCCGCCACTTTCTGTACGACCATCTCACTGAGGATGCTCTCAGCTGCAAGGAATGAAAAACCCAACTGAAACTGGCCAAATCAACCTTTATTAACTCACTTAAACAGGAAGTCCAGAGAGAGGGCAGTTCCAAACAATGTTTGTAGACTCACTTAAAATCATGCTCCCTAAGCATTATTTCTCCCACTCAAGGCGCCTTCTTGAGTTTCCTGACTTGAAGATGGTCTAAAGGTGCAGGAGTCTAGCATCCAGTGTCTTTACTCCCAGAGGTCTTCCTGGAAGCTCTCTGGAAATAAGATCTTCCCAAAGAGTTCTGTCACAGCCTTGGAGGGCCCTAGTTGTTTTACACTTCAGTGCTCTCCCTCCCTGGGGTGGGACAGGGGGAGGGGATGACCCAACACAGCCTGATTCTTGACCTGGGACAGCCATTCCACAGGGCATCCAAGCCCAGTGGCCTGGTCCCCCCTCTGCCAGAGTCCTGTCCACTCAGGGGATTTCCCCAGGAGTCCGGGGACCCTGCTCCCTCCCTTGAGTCCGACTCCTGTGGATGCCCAGCCCATCAGACACACTCATCTGAACATGCCTTTCGACATTCCTTCAACAAATGTCTGTTGGCCCCTGTGCAGTCAGGTCATTCAAGACGGCTGTCCTCTTGCTCTCTGCGCGTCCCCTGTCCACCAGTGCCTGCCTCACCTACACTTACTCACTTGATTCACTTTCCTACAAACTTGCCCCACGCCCCAGTTCCTGACTGTTCCAACTCTAGATCAGAACCCTCTACTATGCTTATCAAACAGCACTGATGGGCATGCCCGTCTGCTGGTTTCCCTGGTAATCAGTGAGCCAACCTGACATTAATTCCCTCTATAACTTGTAACCTCCCCTGCCCCTGGGAGCAAAGCCTGCTGCCATGTCCTGCCCGTCATCTGCCGCACATGGTGGGAGGTCACTTCAGGACCTCGTTTCAGCCATGTAAGCTCCCCTGTCCACTAAACCACTGATGTCTCTGTTGCTGATTCCAGGCTTCTTCTTAGGTCTTGAAACTGAGTGAGTGCAGGCCTCGTAGGCCTGTAGGGTGCAGTCCAATGGCTGCCAACTATGTGCAAGGTGCCCTCTGAGGCCCTGGGAACACAGCAGTGAATAAGATAGAACAGGGCCCTGTTTCCACAAGCTGACCCTCCTGTAGGGTGACACGCAGCAGGAAATAAGCAAACCAGATCACACCATGTCTGACAGTGATAAGAAGAAAATAAGAAAGGATGGTGGGATAGTAAACCTTTGGGATGGGGGGGCCACTTCAGAGAGGGCATCAGGGAAGGCCTCTTTGAGGGGAGATGATTGAGCTGAGGCTTGAACAGTAAGAGTGACCCAGCCACACAGACAGCCGGGGGGCAGTAACATTCCTGACAGAAGGGATAGCAGGAAAGGCCTCCGAGGTGGGGACAGACTTGGGATGTGGGAGGAGTAGTGAGAAGGCTCATGGGCTAGAGGAGAGGGGCTGGGCTCCAAGCTCGTTCCAAGGGCACCCGTGGAACTGAAGCCAATCTCAGGACATGAATGGACACCTGTTTACAAGGCTCCTAAAAGGTAAGGAGACAGTTGGGAAATTTGCCAGATGTCCTATGACAGGAGCCTTGTCTTCCTAGAGCACACGAGACTCTCCCAGTGGAAGCGCTAACTCCACCTGCCCAGCTGAGAGATCTCAACTTCAAGCCCAGGAACATGCCTTTAAATCTCACCCTGGTTCTAGTCCATTATAAATCTATTATTTTCTGAAACACTTCATATGTGAATCTCCATTCCAAGTACACAGGACTTTTTTCCTGGGCTCCGAGAGCTGTCTCACATGCTCAGCTGATAAGAGCTGGTGGGAGAGCAAGGTGTGTACATTCCTGGATGGGACACAGCATGGCAGATGCTCTCAGCCAGCCAGTTTTCTCCTGAGCTGAACATGTTCTGCAACATGTGACTTGATTTTTGCTCTTGATTTTGTGTGCTCCAGACAACTAGCCTACGTTCGTGGTAAAGAGACTGGGTCTGTGAGCTGGTCTAACCACAGTGAAAAGGAAGAGAGGATTTGCCCCTGCTTCCTCAAAGTCAGGAGGTTGACATGATGTCAGCAGTTCTGAGGTGGCACAAAAATGTGGTGGGGCCGGGAGCTCCTATTCTGGTGGGGGCGGGGCTACAATCCCCTTTATGTAATTGCTTGTCAGACAGTTGAACCAGGAACTTGTTTATAAACTCACTGAAGCTGGAGTGTGGGAAGTTGGTAGGAAATGTAAAGGTACCCTCGTGCTGGATGTGTTAAGGAGCTGCAGCATTTACCAGGGACATTTCACTACAAGTAGATCTGGAACAAGAAGGACACTGTGACTTTACTGTTAGAAGCCACATCTACCTGTAATCGGCAGTCGGAGAGTGTGGAGGGTCAAATAAGCTGTGCCTTCCTGGTAAAGAGCAGCAGCAGAGTTCTCAGTCACACTTGGTTCTTAGAATTAAGTGTGCATGTGATGAGAGATGCTGATTATTCTGGTCACTGTAATGGTGCTCTCGGGGAAGATCCAGGGGGAAAGCTCCCTCCCAGGCTTAGCTCAAGGCCAAGAAACCTGCGGGCACACACACCCTGTACAAGCTGTTAGTAATCCAGAGCTGGGGTGGGGGGGGCTCTTTAGAGTAAGACTTCTTTTCCAAGCCACAGAGCTGTTGTCTGGGGCTAGTAATTGCTGACAAGTTTCCTCCCTGCTATCAGCTTGTTTTTGTATCACTCAGGGCAATCATCAGTGACTTAGCCCTGACGAGAGGTACAGGAAAGATGAAAAAAGGAATATTCTGTTTTTGAGGGCATCACCCCCTAAAGGTGTCCCCTGCCAGCAAGTTTTAAGTGGTAGTGACAGCAATGACCACCGCTGGCATTTTGGGTTTTGTGGTGTGAGTAGTAAAGAGCCTTTTAAATGGGAGGTACTGAGCAACACTTCCTCGTAGTTGTTCCTATCTCTGGAAGTCTGATTGGCCAGAACATGGTGCTGTGAGGTGGACTGTGTCTGCAGGATGCGAGCTGTCAGGGCCTGGTTCCCAGACGCAGACTCTAGAGCAGAGGAAGGCAGAACACCCAACCAACTTCCCTCCAACCTCAAATTTGGCCCTGAGCACAGAGCTCAGGATGCTGTTGGCCAAATACCACCCTGTTCTTGTCAGACCCGGCTGCTGACTTCTTTTCTGGTTTATCCGTGACCATCACCTTTCATGCCATGGCTTTGGAGGCCCTGCACTCAGCTGGATGAACTGCTGCTCAGGGGTGCCCCAGGGTGCCTGCCAGCCCAGGGAGGCCCAGCACTGGGGGGACACGGTGGCAGCACCACGGTCCAGGCTGATCGGGAGGCTGCTCCACCTGGAGCTCTGCTGGGAGCTGCGGCCTCTCGGCTGCGAACCACTATGCTGACTCACCATGACTGTAGTTGAGAAAAAACGCAGCAGGATGGTGGCTCCCATGAGCTCAGGAGCTGTAAAATATAGGCCAGGAGCCTCAGCCGGAAGGGGCTTCAGTTAGTGAGAAACCAACCTTCTTCTGCCCTCTCCCTGTCTCTTTTATGATATGGAGTTACAAGGACCCTGGGCATTCCCCTTTCTGTCCCCCAGGGGACCGTGAAACCAGGTCAGGAGGCTATAGGCCAAGAGCAGCATCTGTGTTCAGGCCCCTCCAGGAGCCGCAAGTCCCACCTGCTGCTGTGGCTGAACTAGAGGTCCCCCTTCTCAGTCCCTTGGTGAGCTTTGCTCTTTAGCATCCCTGAGAATTGGAATGCCCCTCTCCAGAGACCTCCAGCAAACTCCAGACCTGGCTGCAGCCTTTACCACTCAGGGGTGAGAGGTGGGGAGTCAAAGGGCTGAGTGGGGTGGGGGGGTACAGTTTATATTGTATTTTATAAATGGTGTTACCGAAGTATTGCAAAGGAGCCGTGAGACATGTCCCAGCGTGCTGCACCTCTCCCCGAACCAGCTTCCCTCCCCAGCCTAATGCCCCTGATACTGACATCTTAAATCAGCAACTGGCCCTGCGCCTGGCCCATGAAGACACTACATCAATTCCTGCTGAATACATAATGGTGTGGGAAACAGAAAAATGGCTCCCCCAACATGTTCACGTCCTAATCCCCAGAACCTGCAAATATATTACCTTACGCGGCTAAAGGGGGTTTGCAGGTGTAATTAGTGTTTGGGACCTCGAGATGGAGAGATTAGCCTGCATTATTCAGTGGGCCCATCCTAATCACAGGAGTCCCAAAAGCAGACAGCCTTCCCTGGGTGTGCTCACAGAGAGAAATGTGACCATGGAAGAAGGGGCAAAGAGATGGCAGCATGAGAAGGATTCGATGCCTCATTGGTTCTGAGATGTAAGGGGCTGCATGAGTAACCAAGAGCTCTCTAGGAGTGAAGGATGACCCCAGCTGACAACTAGCAAGGAAACAGGGACCTTAGTCCCACAACACCGTGGAACTGCCAACACCCCAACACTCGAATGAGCGAAGAACCAGACTCTCCCTTAGAGCCTCCACAAAGGCTCTGCTTTTGGCCCTGCTGCTGCCTTGATTCTAGCCCAGTGAGCTTCATGGGACTTCCAGCCCACAGAACTAAGACAAAAAATACTTGTTTTAAGCTGCTGAAGTTACGGTAATTTGTCATGGCAGCAATAGGAAACTAATACATTTTATAACTGAACACAATTTTCTTGCCCTAGGTACCCCCAATTTCCTTGGTTGCTGCCAGTGGTGGAGAAGCTCCTTCTCATGGCCAGCTATGTTCGGTGGTCGGGAGGGCATCCTTCCATCTGGTCCTATATATTTCTTGGCACATCTGGTTTACTTCTGTGCTGGTAGGTATTGTTGCTGGCCTCCCTACCTGCCTGGCCTCCAGGACAGATGCTGCTAGAGGTTGGCCTTTGCAGGAAGCACAGAGGAATTTCTATTTGTTCCTGTCATGTCTGCTGCTTCAGAGAGGCAGCCCCTGGCCCTCACGCACACATCCCCCATGCTCCTCTTCTCTCCTCCAAGTGTCCTCTGGGGCTGGCAAATTATCTCAGGATCCAGCTAATGCCTCCAGACCACGCTGGGTCCAAGCAAACTTGTGGCCCTCCTCCATCACAACACTGGAGTCCAGGAAGGAGTGAACGTGGCCTCCAGCCCCTCCCACCCGACGACCTTTGTCCCCGCCCCATTTCCTCCCTCCTTACAACCCAGCGCAGACAAGTCTGGGAGACTCCAGCTGGGGGAGAGCTTACAATTTCTCTTCTCCTCTGATCCTTTATGGGGAGTCCTGCTTAGGTCCTTGCTTCTCTCCACCCAACTAGGGCCAGGGCCAGAGGGTTGCTGCTGTTGGTGGTAGGGATGAGGATGACAGGGGAGAGGCTAAATTCCCCTTCCTATTAGCCCTTCTCTTAAACTTCTCCCTCCCTCCCTGCGGTAGCCCGTTACAGCTTACCCTTCAGCAGGGGGCAAAGCAGAGAAGCTCTTTCCTGTTCACATAAATTGTCGTCTTCAGTTAACTCACCCCTGAGCAGTGTCCTCTAAATCTAGCAGTTTGGCCTAGCCTCGATTGTCTTTCTTCTTAGCAGTTTTTGTGGGGTTGAGAGCAGAGAAAGAATGGGTCATTTCATCCCTCAGGTTCTTTGTGTGTAAAAATCAAAACCCTACTGCGAGCTTATGAGCGGACGTGGTGTCTTAACAACCAGGACGTCAGCAGGACAGCCACCCAGGGCTTCTGAATCCTCAGCCCCATCCAAGGTCTCAAGGCCTTCCTTCCTCTGAGCCTCAGTTTCCCTGTTCTAGGCCTGAAGGAACGTGTGGTGTAAAACAAGTCCCTCCTGATAGAAGATGCTGATTCGTTCAGCTGCTGTCTCTGCAGGGCTCACTGTTCTGCCAGTTTCCTCAGGGCCCGTGGGGACGGGCCCATGAACTGCTTGGACCTGCTGTTCTGCTAGCCTCGTCAGCTTTCTGCAGAGACAAGCCCTGGCCCTGGTTTACACTTTGGGCCTGTAAAGACCTTTACTGAACTTAGAGTCAGAACAAGAAAGACTAAACAGAGCCCTTCAGGGTTGGTTACCCAGAAGAGGGGAACCAGGCAGTCTTGGGTGACAGACAACCGAGGGCAATTACTCCAGGTCAGTCACTGCCCCCGGCTCAGCTCCCCTCCATCAGGACCTCTAAGAGGTTCCTCTTCGGGTGGGGAGAACATCACTTTTTGGGGAGAGCAACGTGGGCAAAATAGTGAGGCCCGTCTCCAGGCCATTGTCTTTTCTGGAGTCCAGAGAAAATGGCTGCAGCTCCCAACTTGGAAGGCCTTGGCGAGGAAGGACCTTGCGCCTCTGGTGACCTCTTGCTTACTGGTGCTGACTGTGCCCCAGACACGCTGCTGGGCTCTCTGTGAGCAGTCTCCCTTCATCCCACAGCAATCTGAGGAAGATGCTCTCACTGTTTCCAGGAGAGGAAGGTGGGATCTCTTGGGAATCAGCCTGGGGTTATGGTAACAGAGTGCTGGGTTTCAATCCCCCAATTTCTTACTTTGTGGCTTTGAAGGAGCTCTATACTTGCTCTGAACCTCAGCTTTCTTATCTGTAAAATGGGAATAAGGCTACCTAATTCATAAAGTGTGAGGATCCAATGAAATACAATCCACAGAGTTACTTGCACAGAATAGGTGATTAACACAGGTGCTCTGCCTCCATCCCTCAAAATGCAGAGCAAAACTTGGTAAGGGCCTCCCATAATTTCAGGGCTGACAACAGCTTCAACCAGAAATAGTTGGGTACAGTCCATCTGATGTTGTTTAAAGGCTCCAAACAGGTGAATTTAAGAACATTTAAGGGGCTCAGTCCTATCAGAATGCCCTCACCCTATCTCCTCTTCCTAACCCCAAGGGGCCAGGCCCCAGCTGAGGACTCCTTTGCCTTTCAACACTGTCTGACCTGTCTCTGGTCTTGTGCATCCTTCTCACTAATTTTGTGGGTGTGGTCAATTTAGGTTTTTGCTAACCTTGTGGTGAAATAATGTCTAATGGCATTCCTTTCTATTTTCCATGTGCTGTATTCCCTGTTACTCCATTTTCTTCAGGGATGATTTTTGGCCTTCATTTTTTTTCATCAACAGGTCTGGTTAAGTAAGCTTCATATACTAGTTCATCCTGCATTCCCAGACTTCTTTAATGACAGCCCAAGACAGTATCAAGCTGGTCATACTGAGAGTGAAACTGCCACCTAGTGGTCATTTGGAGCTGTGACTGCCTTACCATGAGCTCTCCTACTATTGGTATTTGAAAAAAATTCAGTCCATGGTTTTCTTTTAAACCAGCCTAGAAGCTGTGGAATGAATCATACCAAGCCATGTATCTGCTTAGAAACCTTACTGGAAAGAGGTTAAGTGTATATAAATATTTTCAAGTCAAAATGAATCGTGAAATAAGAATCAGGTTGATGTGTACCCAAGTACTAAACTAGGACACTACCTTTTTTTATTTGACTATAATTTCAATCCAAATGAAGTCCTACAAAGACAAAACAAGCAAACCAACCAACAAATCACCTCAACCAAAAACGCAGCAACAAAAAAACGGAAGGGCTGTTTTCATTTATCCAACACATGCTCTGGTCAGCACCCAGAAGTTTAGTGGGCACTGGAACAGCTCAGCACAGTACATGTTGGTGATTTAAAACCAGGGAAAGGAGACTGCAGTAGGAGACCACGAGGAAGATCTGCAGAGCAGAGAAATCTGAGTTGAGTTGTCAAGGAAGACTAGGCTTTGTCAGGTCGGAGGGATAGAGGGCAGGAAGAGATGCCACCTCCCTGAAGGAAGGGCACAGGTGAGGCCCAGAAGAGTGGGACAGAAGGGCCAGTTCAGGTGTTGGGGCAATGAGTAGTGTGGCTGAAAATATAATTCAGTCTAAAGCCTTGTACCTACAATGAATTTGTTGATTACCCATTTTATGCACTTCTTGGCTACCTATTTTATTTGAAGTAGATATACAGAGGTATGAGACACTGAGAGAAATTTAACAAGACAAGGAAACATGTAAAGATGTCAGTTCTTCCCAGTTTATAGATTTAGAGCAAACCCAATAAAAATTCTATCAGGTTTTTTTCTTTTGTGCAAATGGACAAGCTACTTCTAAAATTCACTGAAAAACAGAAAGGGCCAAGGATAGCCACCCATCTTGAAAAAGAACAAACTGCAAAACTTACATTACAAGATATCAAGACTTTTAATAAAGATAAAGGAATAAATCATTCCCCTAAAAAACTAAAAACAGTTACCGTATGTTCCAGCAGTCCCACTCCTGAGCATATATCCAGAGGAAACTCTAATTGGAAAAGATACATTCATCCCAGTGTTCATGGCAGCATGATTTACAATAGCCAAGACACTGAAGCAACCTAAACGTCCGTTGATAGATGACTGAATAAAAAAGTTGTGGCGCGCACACATGCGTGCACACACTCACACTCACACAATGGAATACTACTCAGCCATAAAAGAAAGAAAAATGCTATTTGCAGCAACATGGATGGACCTAGAGCTACTAAGAGGAAGTCAGGCAGAGAAAGACAAATATCGTATGGTATCACTTACATGTGGAATCTAAAAAAAGGAGACAAATGAACTTATTTACAAAACAGAAACAGACTCACAGAAAACAAACTTCTAGTTACCAAAGGGGAAAGGGTTAGGGAGGGATAAATTAGTAGTTTGGGATTAGCAGATACAGACTACTGTATAGAAAATAGATTAACAACACGGTCCCACTGTATTGCACAGGGAACTATATTCAATATTTTGTAGTAACCTACAATGAGGAAGAATATGAAAAAGAATATATATATGTAAGACTGAATCACTATGCTGTATACCAGAAACTAACATAATATTGTAAATTAACCATTCTTCAATTAAAAAAAAAGAATGAATCATTAGAAAACTAGCAGTATTACTGAAAATGAACATACACAAGCCCTCTAATCCAGCAATTCCACTCCCAGGTATATGCTCAAACAAAAATGCATAGATATACAACAGAAATTTATGCTAGATCATGTAACAGAAATTTGTATTAGATCACCCAAAGCAGCATTATTCATAATAGTTTTTGACTGTGACTATTCAAATGTCCAGCAAAATTGTGATGTCTTTGCAATAAGAAGTTTCATACAGCAACGAGAAAGAACGACTTACAAGTACACACAACCCTATGGATGCATTTCACAAACATAAGGTCAAGGGAAAGAAGTCACCATACATACTGTGTAATTCTCATCCATAAATGGCCAAAACTAATTGTGCTAATTGATTACATTACTAGCTCTGATTGTTCATCTGTCCTGACATCCACACCCTTCACCAGGTGACTGTAGCTCCTCTCAGTAAGGATGTGGAGCACATTTCCCAAACAGGTCCAAGACTAGGGTGAGACAAGTAAGGCATTTAACTACCCTGGGCACAAAATTTAAGGGGTCACCGAAAACCTCAGTAGTCAAGAAGAAGATTTCAATGCCATGTTTTAAAAAAAATTAATGCAAAAAACAAAAAACACTTCATGCTGAACAAAATATCAAAATTTTCAGTAAAGACAGGAGCTGATCCTGCACTTACGCAACTCACTTTACTAGCCTCCCATTAATCCTGGCTCTGTTAGACCCTGTCTTGTAAAAATAGGAGGCTTGCATATTTCTGTCTGTTATCTGCCATCACCACGGCTGTGCCCTGGCTAGCCTGCTGGGGAGAGCATCCCCCACCTCTAGACATGGGAGAGAGCCGAGCCAAGGTGACCTGAGTTTCTTATACAACTACACCAGGTGAATGAACCAGTCTTGATTTCAGTGCTACTGAAGTTTTGTGGTTGTCTGCAGCAATAGCCAACTGATACACTAAACCATGGCGTTCAAAGTCAGGATAGAGACTACTCTTGGGAAGCGGCAATGACTTGAAGAGGGTGTGAAGTGGGCTTCTGAGGTCCTGGTAAGTTCGGTATCTTGATCTGGGTCCTCATTACACAGTTGTGTTCAGCCTGTGAAAGTTCCTTGAGTTGTATGTTTATAATCTGTGCGTTTTCCTGTATTTTTATTATATTTGAATATAAAACTTCAAAAATATAGGAGACATGGCCCTTACCGATTTTTCAAGTACAACTTTGTTGGGATAAGACATACAAAAGAAAAGTGCTAAGCACTGGAGACTGAAATAAAAATCCAGAATAGATCAAACTGAACCAGTATTCAGAAAATCTGTGTAATTATTTATTTTGAACTCTACCCACTATTGTATATAAGAAAACACTTAGCATTATTTGGATCATAATTTTTAAACTCCAGTAGGCTTGGACAAAATCAAAACATAACAATATTCTCTGTACCAGCAGTTCATCTGCCTTGAGTTTTTGCTAAATCCATCTTTAGAGTTAGCTTTAAATTGGCCTTGTTTCAGTGAAATGAGTAATTTTTATGATCACTGTTTTTTCAATTATATGTTTACTGCTAACATGTGTAAGATCAGAAAGCATGACTTTTCTATGCAAATGAATTATATACAATTATTGCTCAGCGCTGATTGTTTGAGGAGCAATTAATTATCCATCTATCGACTCACCATCTATCTTTGTTAATTCTTGATGGGAACAAGTTCAGCAACTAGCTAGAAATATGATTTCTATGGTTTCCCTGCTGTGGAAATTTCCTTCTCTTTTTAGCTGGTTAGGATTGACTCTTAAGTGGTTGGGAAGATCTTGTCATCACTTTGATGTCAAAGAGAAGTAAGACTGAGACACAAGGGGAAAAATATGTATCTAAATAATAGCACTTGTAATTCTTCCTCCATCTCCCAAGGGATAACTTCTATTTGCTTTTCAAAGAGACATACATACATTATGCTGTGATCTTTCTGGAGAAAATAAATTTCTGTTTAGTATCAAATTTTCTACCTTATCCAGGAGCTTCCCTGGCCCTGACAGTGCTGGGCCTCACTTTCTGCTGCAGACAAGGGCCAAACACACTACCAAGAACTTTACTAAATGAACTCATTTAATCTTTGAAACGTCCCTGTGGGGACATACTAGCATATCTCCTTTTTAAAAATGACAACACTAAAGCACAGATATGTTGACTCACTTGTCCAAATTCACACAGCAAGAAACCAGCAGCACTCACACTGAACTCAGCTGTTGGGCTCTGCAACGTGTGCTCTTAATTACCAAAACTTGCTTTCAAATTGTACTGTAAGCTCACAATTTCAAAGGAGCTGTGATAAATCCTCTTTTAAAGTGAATACTTATTTTAGAAACAGATCTCCCTAATTTATAGCTGGTGTAAATCTGAATTTTTATATATGCCAGGCTTGCTTACTGTGGGAAGGGGCATACCTGTAGTATAAATTTGTAAGAAATGAGGTCATTTTGTAACTAATGACTTAAAATTATCTTTTAAAAGTAATTTAAATGTATACCTTGTTGTATACTACCCCATTTTGACCAAATCACACCATAACTCTGTGTGGTGTTTTTTACCTACTTATAGTTTCATAAATACATGTCTCATTAGTTACAGCTAAAGGCCCTTTAGGATAGGAATCAGCTCATCATCTCCGTAAAGCTGTGGTGCCCAGAGCACATGGTGAGACAGTAGGTGCCCAGAGCATATGCTTACAGATTGACAAATGGGACTAAAGTCAATGTCTTAACAGCTTAGCAGAGATTCTGGAGAGAAACAGAATAAAATGAAACTGGTGTTCTGTGAAACTGACTACTGTGACATACGTTAAACTGACATGGAATTTTTTCACGGAGAGGAAAACGACAATAGTATTTCAGGTTACAAAGACTCCGTTCTGCCCCTTCTGTGTTTCCTATTTGCAGCCAACTTCTTTTTCTGCCCTCCCTGAACTGTGTGAGCAACAGCAGAATCACAGAAAGTTTGAGTAGATCGTTCAACAGACCACGCGACGCTTCTGGGACTATCAAAACACTTTTGCTTTAAGGAAGGCATGATTTTCACTCTCTATTAAATTATGTTCCACTCTCCTCCCTGGGAACCTCCCAGACCCCCGCCATCGACACACAGCCCTTTCTTTTTCACTGTCAGAAGGGCGAGCTGTGAGATTTCAGGGAGGTGGTGGGAATCTGGAGGTTTCCCCAAGTCCCATCACTCCTGCTCCGCTTCGTGCCCAGGTAAGCAGATTGGGTTATTTCTTCTTTCAAAAACAGTCTACCCCAAAGAAAACCTGTTAACTGCAAGCAAATTTTTGTAAGAAAGCAGGCTTACCTTTGATGACTGGAGCTGAAGCCACAACTCTTGAAAGCAGCGCAGGACTGACAATGCGCAGGATCTTACTGAGTCTCAATGAGAGCCAGCTGTAACCCTCCTGCAGGGGCAAGGGGTGGGGGGAGGCAATTGTTAGCTCCTGGGCTGGTTGCTTTTAGAATCACCTGGGTAGCATTTTGAACCTGCAGTTTCTTGACTTCTAGTCCTAGAACTTCTGTGGCAGCAGCTCTGGGAGTAAAGCTAAGAAATTTGTGTTTAAATAGCTCTCTGAGGTTTTCTGTACCAGCCAGGTTTGGAAGTGACTGTTGCAGGGACTGTGTGATTGGCATGAAAATTCCTAGTGATTTGTGATACTGGATTAACTCTCCCATGATTTCAGTTTCAGGGGTCCTTACACAAATGACCTACAGCTGATCTAGGGAGAAAAAGAATGGTTTGTTGGGCAAGGTGGACAGCAATCACCTTGTGTGACTTGGCTGCATTTTTTTTCCACATGGGAGACTATTCCCTGTAAGTTTTATACACCATCATGAAGTGAGGTTGCATGTACAACATGTAATATTAAGTGATACTAGAACAAGAAATCAACCACATTGTTGCCATCTTTCTGCATCTCACTTTTTACTTTTCCTCATTCCTTTCTTTTTCTATGCTTATAATCATAATTGATACTCTACTTTTATCCTCCTAGTAGTTTTCTCCCAGAAGTTTTCTCACTGAGGCTTTTTTCATTTTTCCTTTTAACACTTGTATGTTCTTGGGAGCTTTCAGTGTAACTGGGTGTACACCACATTGGTGGATTTTAATACATGGCACTGTGCAGTGTCCTGGGGATTTCTATGAAGGCCATGCTCACACTTCCATATTTTAGGGATAGTTCAGTGATACCATTGTTGGCTTGATGTACTTTAATGGCCTGAAAGTCACTCTTAGAAGTGTTCAGCTGTTCTCTGGTGCTTCTCACACTTAGTGCAACATACCACACAGGACCAGGAGATGGCGCTGTGGGTCAACTTTTCCCCCACAACTGAGAATCCAGGCGAATTACCACAAGATGAAGATTCCATTCCTTCCCTACTGAGGCTAAAGAACTGCTCAAATCTGCAAGCTAACTGAAATCTTTAAAATTAAAAAAATTGACTTTTAGCTAGGCATGAAAGATGATAATGGACTGACTTGGAACCCTGCTCTAAAGACACCAGATAGGAACTTCACATTGAACTTGAACTAACAGGAGGTAGTGAGTTGAGTGTTTATTGATAACTTCTGGCTATTAAGAAAGAGGTCAGAGAAAACTTCTGAGGAAGCCCAGAGGCCAGCCTGGGGCTTCCTGCTGCCTTAAGAGTAGCACAGAGAAATGATTGCAATATAAATGGGGCTTTTAAAAAATACACATATTTTATGCTGTCCTTGGTTTAACCATTAAAATATTAGGCAAGAGTTGTTATCTACAAAATTAGCGTAGGGAAAACACCTGATGCCAAGGATCACGGGATTTTGCCCAAGCCCTTTGTAACCACTAATGCAGTTGGCTCACTTTTCTAGGCATTCTGAGAAAATGCTAATAGATTGTTTGGTTTTCCTCTTGTGTATTTATAACTTCTTCTGGTATTTGTAGTTAGAATGAAGCCTGCTGGAATGGATTTCTCTTTCCTATCTGCATGTAAACAACATTACATGACCCTGTAAATTTCCCACAGGCTGTTTTAGACACAGGGTGTTGTCATCTCAGAGGTGGGGGTCCCTGCTTCATCCCTAAGAGTGTCTAAGCCAATTGGCTCAGTTGGTTTTAGTGTGGCTGTCAGACATCCCAGGTCACAGTAACCATCTGCGGCAAGATCAGCCAAGTTAGGAGACAGCCTGTGTATTCCAGGCACCAAGAGGAATGTGCTCTAACCCAGGCCAAATGTGAGTTACTGGTAACATGGAGAAATATAAAGAGCACGGCTCACTGTCCCTTGATGCCTAGCAGAACAGGCACTCAATGTTGTCATCAACAGCAGAGCCATTTTGTCTATATAGGGCACCACCTTCCTAAGAATACAGTGGTATGAGCCTATGGTTCCTGACTCAGTTTTATTCACGTGACTCTTTCCACAACTCTCCATGTCTCCTAAATTTTTTGCCTTCACACACAACAACTAGGAAGAAATGGAAAGATAATCCTGCTTTTGACAGAATCGGGACAGTTTACTAGAGTGGATGATTCTCCCACTGAAGGGCCCCCATCAGCTGCAAAATTTTAGAGAAACTGCAAAAACAGGTTTCCCATCATTTCTGCATGCTTTCTGCTTCGTCTCTCTATTAGCCACTATGATCCAGATGTGTATTTGAGATTTGTAATTGTTTACTCGGGAAGCAAAATCTCCTATGAAACAGGAAATGGATTTTTCACATAAAGAGTAAGTATCTGCTCCAAACGGAGAAGGAAGTCCTTCGGAGCTGAGTGTTGCTGCTGGCGGCTGAATGTGTGGTGCATAGTAACAGCTCCTACTCACAGTAACAGCTCCCACCGGTTGGCTAAGGCTCTGTGGTGTGTATAATATAAGCTTTAATTCTCTTCATCCTCACAACACCTTGTGAAGAAGAGGCTGTTATTATCTGAATTTTTAAGGTTGAGGAAACAGGCTCTCTGAGGTGACATAAGTTCCCTGGAGTCCCCTGTTAGTCAATGACAGGGCCATAATTTGAACACAGGCCATACGATTCCAAGGGCACGTTCTTAAATACCATCCCATCTGGCCTATAGCCTGTCAGAGACAATCTAATTACAATCTGATTCCTTTTTCCCCCCAAACAGGATGACATACTTGTAATTCTGTATGTGGGAAGTAAGCCCCAACTTCTGTGTTTCTATATGCCTCCCTCCATGTTTCTCTTCCACAGGCTGCAGGTATGTAGTGGGTCAGGCATCCCAGGCTCAGCGTGCCTGTTTCCTACTAAGTCCCGTGTGTGTGTGTGTGTGTGTGTGTGTGGAGCATCTCTCCTTGGAATGGGAGGCTACCTTTCCTCTACTGTTCTTGGCTTGGGACTATGTCAGAAATTCTAGACAAGAAAAGACCTATCCAGTATCCTGTTACAGGGGAATACTCCACTCAACTTAGTGCTCAACATGATGAAAGTCCTATAGGCAACAGGAAATACCCTCCTGATGTGGCATTTAGGCATCCATCTACTGTCCCTTGAGCATCTTTTCTGGGGTTTCATCTATTCAAAGTATCCCCTTTACCTCTGACAATACATACACTATTCTTGCAAAGGGAAAATCTTCCATAATTAATTATCAAGTGGATAAAATTTTCTCCCTACCATTTATACATCTAACTTTACAGCAAGACATAAATAAACAAGAATTGGTTTTTAACATTCATCTCAAGCACATGCTTTTAAAAGCTTACGACCTACAGCCACTCCCTTCATTCGGAAGTTCATCATAATTTCCCTGTAGAGGCCCTCCTCTCTGGGAGCACCGGCCTTGGGATGACAACGTGGCACTTTGCTACAGGGGCTTGGATAAAGGGGATGCCATCATAGACAGTGATGTCAGGGGAGGCTTCCTAGAAGCTGAATTTTGCATTGGACCTTGAAGGAAGTGCAGAATTTGGACGGATAAGGAGGTGGGGTAGGGTTCATCACGTGGAGAAAAAAGTGGGCTGAGCCAAGATTAAGTGCTGGAATTGATCCTACTGGCACAGACTAGGATGCCTGACCAGAGTAGAAGGTAACTGTCCTATATGGGGTGGGGGTGGGGACACAGTTTGGAGGAATGAGGAATGGGAAATGAAGGGAAGATTTCATGGAGTTCGCAGGATACCAACGGCCATATTTTAGTGTGGACAGATCTTTGGAAACCACCTACTCCAAACCTCGCATCTTACAGATGAAGCAATGGAGATTTGAGGTGATAAGGCATACCTCCTAGGGTCTCACAGGGGATCAGTGACTGAGGGGTCGATCAGTGCTTGCTCCGTGGTGCATTCCTGCCTCTCTGCTTGGTCTCAACATAAACACAAAGCCATTGTAGGCCAGGAAGTAAAGACACTCTGCCACGCTACAGTACCAGTTTGCTGGATGTGATGAACAGGGACAAAATAGAAAATCCATAGGAAAACTATTATTATATTAAAAGCTTTTATGAAAAAGACAACAAATAACAAGTGTTGGTGAGGATGTGGAGAAAAGGGGACACATATGAACTATTGGTGGGAATGTGTATTGGTGCAACCACTATGGAAAACAGTATGGAAGTTCATCAAACAATTAAAAATAGAACTACCATATTACCCAGCAATTCCACTCCTGGGTATTTACTAGAAGAAAACAAAAACACTAATTAGAAAAGACATAGGCACCCCTGTGTTCACTGCAGCATTATTTACAAGAGCCAAGATACAGAAGCAATCTTAGTGTCTATTAGTAGATTAATATAATGGATAAAGAAAATGTGGTACACACACACACACACACACACACACACACACACTGGAATATTTCTTAGCCATAAAAAATGAAATATTGCCATTTGCAACAGCATGGATGAACTTAGAGGATATTGTGTTACATGAAATAAGTCAAACACAGAAAGGCAGATACTGTATGATTTCACTTATATGTGAAATCTAAAAACAAAAACAAAAACAAAAAACAAATGAGCAAACATAACAAAATAGAAAACAGAGATTAGATAAGATTACAAATAGGTTTTACCAGAGGGGAAGAGTATGGGGGTGGGGAGGAAAGAAAAGGTGAGGGAGATTAAGAGGTATAAACATCCAATTATAAAATTAAAAAGTACTAGGGATGCAACATACAACATAATAAATATGATTAGCACTGCTGTATGTTACATACGGAAGTTGCTGAAAGTGAATCCTAAGAGTTCTCATCACAAGGAAACTTTTCTACTTTTGAAATTTTGTACCTGTATGAGATGTTCACTAAACTTACTGTGATCATCACTTTATGATGTATATAAAGCAAATCATTATACTGTATACCTTAAACTTACATAGTGCTGTATGTCAATTTATATCTCGATAAAACTAAAAAAATTATACCTCAAAAACAAACAAACAAAGCTTGAGGTGGGTACTCTAACTTCAGCTGTTGGCCTGGGGACAGAGGAGATATACAGATACATTAAAGGAGAAGTTGGTAGGATCCAATATAGGGCCCAGAGAAGAGAAACATCAGCTGATTGCAAATTTCAAATTTGGGGTTCTTGCAGAATAGTATCAGGCAAGAGGGGAAGATTCTGAGTTTGATGCCATCATTACTGGTGACTGAAGGAAAAAAAAAAAGCACAATGTGAGAGCTGTGGGTTTCAGTGTTAACTGGGGACGTACTGAGGACTAGAGCCTGGAAGACAGCCACTCTGTAATCCTGAGAAATTGCTCTAAAGAGGAAGGCCAGTACATATGTGACTTTGACTAAGGAGTACATGCAACCCAGCTAACATCTTGGTAGAAGGTTAGTGCAAGTCATGAGGAATGGGCTATTTCAGTTAGTAATTTTAATGCTTTTCTAAGTATGGGAAGATGCAAGAACCCAGGTTCATAAAAATTTTCTCCTGAAACATCTAACTAAGGGTTTTGCGTATTTCCTCAAAGTGCAGAGTGTCCCATCCTGTCCTTCCCCCGAATCCCTTTCAGGCTGCTCTGTGGTCAGTGACTGCAGTGCTAATGACTTAATCTTTGTAGAACTGGATGGTGAGTGGCATCCTTTGTTTTACAGTATCAACAGGTTATGGGTTTTAAATACATTGTCCAAAGAGTTTTAAAACCATTTCCCTGCTCTTTTTTTTTTAATTTAAATCAATCATTTGAGCTTATCCCCACCAAAGAATTCTCTAACATTCAAGAGAATAGAGTGACTGATTAAATGAGTTGCCAATGGGGCAAATGTGTCCACTGACCCAGGATAAAAGGTGACAGATTCTAATTATACATAAAAAATTTCCCCTGGCCCACTGAGTCGGCACCAGCCCCTTTTATTGGTTTCATTTGCCAGGATTCTTCAAGTTTGGCCCTGCTCCATCAGGTAGTGGTAAGTGCTGAACTCTCTTTTTTTCTGCCTAGTTTTAACCCAAGCTTGGACTGGTCCTTGGGTGGAGGAGGAAATTCAGACCCAGGGGCTCCTAAAGGACTTAAGAGGTTAAGGGCAGGCCTGGGAGCATAATCTCCTCACAATCTCCTGATTAAATAGCACAGGTAGTTGCTGGAAGTTAAGAGAAAATCTTCTTGACTGTTAATAAATACTAAAGTTAGCATCGATTTATATTTTCAAGTCTTATTTACTACTTCATTCTATTATAAGGATTCATTTTGTTAAACCTGAAACATCTAAAAAACTCACAGAAGCAAGCGCAATGTAGATTTTCCAGGTCAAAGATCAAGTTTTAAAAGTGAATCTATATTTTAAAAAAATGGAGACATTGTCTTAGTGACTGAAGTTCTTAAAAGTCTTTTCCAGAAATGTCTTCTTAGGGTGAGATGTGTATTGAGAAGAATCATAAATATCACCCTTTGAAAGACTGCGATGGCTGGTGGTGATCTGCAGAAATTTCTAGATTCCTCAAGGACAGGAGGGAGTGTTTCTCCACACCCTTCTTTATTTTGTCAACTTTCTATTTTTCTCTTTCCTCTGTATCTGTGTGTGTGTCTGTGGGCGCCATCTTTCCCTTCTTCTCTGTGGAAAGGCCCGGTACACTGGCACCTCATCTTCCCTCTCTTTACTTATACCTCTATTCTTCCTCTCACTTTTCTTTCCTAGGATACAGAGTCTCAGAATTTCTCAGAGCTTCTATCTGCTCTGATCCATTAGGATTTTATTTTTAAGTTAAATACTCAGAATAGCATTACTTTGTGTTGTAGCTCTGGTTGGGAATGGGCGAAAGTGTCTCACGGTGTCCCCCATGTCTTGACAACAATAATCTTTGTGCCTGGAACATCTGGGAAGGTTAGCTGTGAAGCTATGGGTCTTAAGTCATAGCAGCACATCTCAATGTTTCCTGAAGTGCACTGTGAATAATTTTCAACCATTAATAATCTTAGCACCCAAGTGTGTGAATAATAATTCTTGTAAAATAAAATCAAAGAGGATTGCAAGTTATCTCCAAAATCAGTCATCCTCACCCTTTGTGTTCCAATGTTCTCCAGAGAAGAGAAAGCCACAAAGTTGCAGAGGTGAATCAGAAAGGAATATAACCCACAGTTAATCTGGGTACCTACAAGGCAGGGTGTTACCACATATTTTTACTTATAATTTTTAGGGGTAGGAAGAGGAACTGCATCACGGAACTATTTGAGGGGAAAAAAATCCAGATTTTATTTAATAATGAATCAAGCAACTCTGATGTTTATCTACCTCCCTTCCCTCATGAATATTGAAGTTTCTTTGAGTGATACAGAATTAAAAGGAATTTCTACCATAGTGTAGTTGCATCCAAATGTGTAAGACTGAACACGATTCACAATTAACTGTACACAGTTAACTTTGTTACACACACTTTGCTCTTCAGAGACCTGCCTGGAGATTCTGGCCCCGCCCATTAACCGTCAGAACTGACTGCTCCTCTCTCTGCCTGTCTCTGTTTCTGTCTTTTTGCTTTCCTGCTCTCCTTCCCTCCCTCCCAGCCTCCCTTATTCCCTCAGCAGACCCCATCTCTCCTCTCTGAACAGAGAGCCTGTCTTCCTACAGTGTGGCTCTAGGCCAGAAATAATGGAAATGGTGAAAAATTTTTCTTGTGGTTAGAGGTGAGGCCAACAGTGAGTGAAGCTTGTCCTTCTCTCTCCTCTCCTCCAGACACCCTCCTCCTAGGGTCTACATTCAGGCGGGGGGCAGGGAGCACAGGGCTCGTGGCCTGAAGAGCCAAGAGATTCTTGGTGCCTCTTGCTGCCTGCTGTGTGCTCTGAAACAGCCACTAAGAACACTTTCTGGAGGTGCTGGAATGATGGGAGAGCACCAGGCAAACACAGCTCTTCCTCAGCAAACTGTATGCAGGTCCCCCGCCCTGACCTCTAGCCTCCCCAGGGGCCCATCAGAGTAAATACCAAGATGCCTTCTGGGTCCATCTGGCCCTGTTAAAACCCCACCCCTGTGTATTTGGGTTCGTCTGAGAGAATTTCCAGGACTCCTGAAATATTTGTGGGTAACCTGGAATTTCCTGAGACCTGGATGCTGAGCTCACCAGCCAGCTTCAGGGATCCATGTCTTCTGTGAGTGACAAAGACATGTGTGTAAAAGTGGGTCGCAGGAAATCCTTGGAAATTCTTGAGCCTTAAATTCCCCAGGAGGCACAAATATACCAACGGTAAAAGTTCTAGGCGATGGCAGAGGATGTCTACCTCTCAAGCAAGCCAGAGATATGCAGGCAACTGTCACTTATCTTTGGTTCACTCTAAAAATCAGCTTCTTGTTTGTTGGTACAGCCAACGTTACTATGAGATCAGCCACCTTTGAAATTGAAAGGTGAAGGCCTCATGGGGCTCACTGGAATTCCCAGTGTCTCATGGGCTAAGACACAGAGCAGTGGTTGAACAGTTGATGTTCTGAATAGAGATTTAATTGCCTTTCCTAGCAGATGCTCGACCTAAATTCCCCCAAGGGAAAGCTCAGAAATGGCCCCCTGTGCTCTTCTTTAGGATGAATCAGAAAGGTCATTCTTATTTAAGCTTCCATCAAGGATACAAGTGCACGTGCAGAAACCCTTTTGGGGGTTACCACTTTCCTTAACTTCCAGCGGTATAGCATATTCCTTTCTCATAGATCACATCATTCTGTCATCACTTAACAAATTATTCACTAAACATGTGCCAGATCCTTTAAGAGGTAGTGGGAAATGATGATGGGTTGATGATGGGTAAGATAGTCCTAGTCCCTGCCCCTAAAAATACAGTATCACCACAAAGCAAGACAGGAAGTTCCTCTGATGCCACATCAATGGGCCCAGGCTCCAGAGCCTGGACGATACTGCTAGTCTTGTCCATCCCTCCCTCTCAATCCTGTGGCTTCAGGAGGAGCTGCATCAATCCCAACCTTGGCTCCAGTCCCTCAATTTTTGGCTTTTCTAAGAGAGATGTTTGAGAAGCACAAAGAACCTGCTTCCAAAATCAGAATGCGGTGCTGTCGGCCACCTACTTTTCACAGCCACTTGATGATGTGCCCCTAATGGTAATGGTTTCTGCAAAGCCTACCTGACTTAGATTCCTTCCTAGAAGCAAAATAAATGTGTAACTGCTATCACTGAGCTCTTAGAAAGTCCCAATTCCCACCTTCATTCTAGTCATTGTAACTCAATCCACCAATGATCCTGTGCCCAAGGAATAGATCATCTGGTCAAGGAAATAACAAACACAAACATGAGGGCATCTGGCGGGAGGGCTATGCAAGGCAGCAGGAGTCAGACCAGAGGTCATTCTTTTGGACTGAAATTACCAGTGACTGTTTCCCGAAGGGGATGACATGGGATTTGGAGCATGAAAGAGATGAAATGTGGCTGAGGAAGGCATTTTCATTAGAGGAAAAATATGTGTACAGGTGTAGAGAAAGAAGTATTTGTGGCATGTGAGGTGGCAAGGAGGAGACGCCTACCTGGGACTCCGAGTTTTGTTTGGATGGAGACCCAGAGATCTCTATGGCTCAGAGAGAACTTTCCTGATGGAGAAAGTAACTCATGTGGCCTTTTTCCCATCACTGCCACCACCATAAGGCCATCAAGGAGAGAAATTAGGAGAAAACAGCTCATTTCCTCATCCTTTGCTTAAAGCATCAATTTTCCATGGGCAGTTTTGTAAATAAAGAATTTTCCTGTGCTAAGGGATAGGTGAATTTCTTTAACAAACAGGTCTCTAGCTTTAAGGAAATGTTCACCTACACACACTCAATCCCCTCAGTATTCCATGGCACCCTTGACACATCAGAATGGAAAAGCAGTAGTCCCCAAATGGCCACAGCCACGTTATATGTCTGCAAAGAAAAAGGCCCCAAACGGCCAAGAACTTGAGCCAATAAAGACCATAAAAGGTATATTCTCTTTCAAGATGATGCAGTAGACACAAAGCTGTTCTGTCTGAGATTTGTAAAGCTGCTGTGCATGAGCTGGGATTGTGAATTTGACTGCCAGCCAATTGTAAGCCAGCAGTGCTGAAAACCTATTCTATATAACCACACCAACCTGTATGCACGGCATCAGGGTGGACAAGGCTGGTAACCAAGAGCATCCTGTGTGAGGACACTTGCATCACAGAATAAATACGGAACTCAAATACCACCACAGTCTAAGACTTTTCCAAAGAAAGTTTTCCACATTCATCATCACGAGCATTAGACAGCGCTCTATTTGTGCTGCCCGAGGGTTTTTCTTCCCCGTAGATGCAGGGAAGTCTTCTCTGATGAGATGTAGTTAATTTCAAGGTCTGGAAACTTTAGGTTCATTTCTTCCCTCCATGCGATGAGAGAGAAGAGCCAATCAAAGGGATGAACCTGCTAGGGCATTTCCAGTCTAGCCCCAACTTACAGAAGAACTTACAGAACATGTCTCTCACTGTGCCTCTCTCTCAAAAATAAGGCTTCCCTCCCCTTTCGTCCCTTTCCAAACCTCTGTCTCATTACTTTCCAAAGCAAATCTCCCTCAGAAAGGTGCTCAAATCACGCTTCCCAGGACGTGCTGTCAGCATTCTAGCCTCCATACCTTTCCACCTGCCATTCCCCTTGGCCTGGAGTTTCCTTTCCATTCTCCCTGGTTGTCTAAATTAAATCCAGCTTTCAAGATTCACCTCAAACATCTCTTCCTCGGAGGAATATCCCTGATAACTGCAGTCTAGTTGAAAGTCTCCTGCCATTGAGCCTCTATAGCTTCACTGGGGGACATTAAGTAATATCTTTAGCACAGGATGTGACATACTGCCTCGTGCAGTTATTATCTGTGAGTTAATTCCCTAACCAACCCAAAAGCTTATGGAGAGGTAGAGAGGATGGGTCACACATATTCATTTTTTATGCCCTACTATCCAAATTTCTTCGTGTTTCATTTTTAGATACGCATTGGTTCTCCAAATCAATGTAGACACGTTTAAGGGGCAAATTATTTGTTGTTTGAAGGATTTACTGAAGAAATCAGCTAGAACCGAAATAATACCGCCTCAGACATCAAGAAGACATGACCAGACTTTATGCGTGCAAAGTTCTTTTGATTTCTTACTGAATCCAACACATGTTTAATTTGTGATTCAGAGCTTGTGCACTGAACATCTGAAGCCTTAACAGATGTTGCTATTGACAGATATGGTGATGGATGCAAATTGGAAAAGAGAAGAAGGAAGCGTATTCCCAGCTGGGGTGAGGGATGGAGGCCATCACAGGCCACTATGGGAGGGACCAGCCTGGACCCTGATTTGCGGTCTGTCCAGTTCTAGCCCACTAAGGTATGGGGGAAAACCTTTGGTCAGGATGAGGAACAGAGGGGCCACCAATCTGTTTCAATCTAAACTTCTTGCCACCTCAGCTAATCTACTTCTGGGTGACTCTTGCTGTTCATATTTCATGCCATTTACAGTGGACTTGATTACTTCCTTGTTTGGGGGCCCTTAAATTGTACTAACTCAAAATTTGCTTTCTATAGTGAGATGTAATCCACATGCTATGAAATATACTTGTTTTAAATGCACAATTTAGTGGTTTCTAGGACAGTCACAAAGTTGTACAGCTATTACTGCTAATTACAGAGTAAGTTTCATCAACCCCCCTACCCCCAGAGAAACTCCATATCCATCAGCGATCATACTCTATCCTCTTGTTCCCTCAACTACTGGAAACCACAAATCTACTTTCTGTTTCTAAGGAGTTGCCCATTCTGGATGCTTCATTTAAAAGGAATAAAATAATTTGTAACCTTTTACATTTGGCTCCTTTTACTTAGGATAAGGTTTTCAAGGTTCGTCCACATTATAGCATGAATCAGTATGTCACTCCTTTCTATGGGTGAATAATATTTTATTGTATGGACAGACCACATTTTTCATCCATTTATCATTTGATGAATATTTGGATTGTTTCCATTTTTTGTGGACATACGTTTTAAAGTTTCTTAGGTATATACCTATGAGTGAAATTGCTGGGCCAGGTGATAATGTTAACTTTTTGAGGGATTGTTTTCCAAAGTGACTGTATCATTTTACATTCCCACCATCAGTGAATAATGGTTCCTATTTCTCCATATTCTCACCAATACTTCTTTTTTTAAACATTTTTTATTGATTTATAATCATTTTACAATGTTGTGTCAAATTCCAGTGTTCAGCACAATTTTTCAGTCATTCATGGACATATACACACTCTTTGTCATTTTTTCTCTGTGATTTATCATAACATTTTGTGTCTATTTCCCTGTGCTATACAGTGTAATCTTGTTTATCTATTCTACAATTTTGAAATTCCAGTCTATCCCTTCCCACCCTCTACCCCCCTGGTAACCACAAGTCTGTATTCTCTGTCCATGAGTCTTTAGATTCCACATATGAGCAATCTCATATGGTATTTTTCTTTCTCTTTCTGGCTTACTTCACTTAGAATGACATTCTCTAGGAGCATCCATGTTGCTGCAAATGGCGTTATGTTGTCGGTTTTTATGGCTGAGTAGTATTCCATTGTATAAATATACCACATCTTCTTTATCCAGTCACCTATTGATGGACATTTAGGCTGTTTCCATGTTTTGGCTATTGTAAATAGTGCTGCTATGAACATTGGAGTGCAGGTGTCATCCTGAAGTAGATTTCCTTCTGGATACAAGCCCAGGAGTGGGATTCCTGGGTCATATGGTAAGTCTATTCCTAGTCTTTTGAGGAATCTCCACACTGTTTTCCATAGTGGCTGCACCAAACTGCATTCCCACCAGCAGTGTAGGAGGGTTCCCCTTTCTCCACAGTCACCAATACTTCTTATTGTCTTGTCTTTTTGATTATAGCCATCCTAGTGTGTGTGTGTGGTGTTTCTCTAACAATGTTGAGTGTTTTTTCATGTTTATTGACCATTTGTCTATCTTTTTTCGAGAGGTGTCTATTCAAATTTTTTGGCCCATTTAAAAATTGAGTTATTTTCTTCTTTTATTATTGAGTTGCAGGAGTTCTATATATATTCTTAAAATTCATCTTTAACTGCATTTTTATCAGCTGATTACCACAACACTTTCTTATAATTCAATCCTCAGCATGCTGACATCCTGCACTACTTTTTAGCTTAAAAATAGTTTTGTCTTGCTTGACAATACAGCTTTCTCTTTTGATAGTCTGTCCTCTATCTGTGCTCTTGCCTGGCTATGATTTCTCTATCTGTGTAATAAAAAGGATTGCAGGCCACTCTGAGGAGAGAAAAGAGTCATTTCCTAATTGGATATGTATTAGTTTGTACTGGTGCATAACACATTACCACAAATGTAGAGGCCTAAAACAACACACATTTATTATCTCACAGTTTCCAGGAATCAGAAGTCTGGGCATGGCTAAGCTGGATCCTCTGCTCAGAATCACACAAGACTGCCATCAGCTGTGCTATGTTCTCATCAGAGGCTCAACCAAGGAAAGGTCCAATTCTGCACTCCCTCAGCCTGGCATGAGGAATGGCAGAATTCATTTCCTTGCAGATGTAGGATTCACAGCCTCTCAGTTCTTCAAGGCCAGCAGAAGAGTCCCTCTCACCTCAGGGAGGGCTCCAGTCTCTCTTTTAAGGGCTTTCACCCGATTAAGTCAGGCCCAACCAGGCAGTCTCCTTTTTGATTAATGCAAGTCAACTGATTTGGGACCTTAGCTATGTTGCAAAATCCCTTCACCTTTGCCATATTCTGTTGGCTACAAGCAAGTCACAGCCTCCACCCTCAAGGGGAGGGGGTCATACAAGGACATGAGACATTGGGAGCTACCTTAAGGTGTGTCTGCTATTGGATACCAGCTGAAAAATAGTTTTCTCCTAAGCAAAAAGAAACACATGAATTTTTTTTAAGCTAATGCCATTAAACAGCTTTCCTTACTCTAGCAGCCCCAAACTTGCTCCTCTTTAACCATTTTTCACTGAATGACATAAAGGCTATAAAACAAATGTGCATCAATGACAGTGCAGGGCATCATGAAAATCTTTTCAACACATTAACAGTCATGAGTACCACAATGACTGGCTTTCATTAGACAGCCGTATTTTCCATAATCACATATTAATAATGATAATGAGACCCAATATACATATGGTGCTTTCTGTGGTCTGGTACTTTATGCATATTGTCATCCAGTCCCAACAATCAATCTCAGAAGTAGGTACTGTTTTGTTCATCATCCTGTGTTACAGATGAGGAAACTGAATAGAGGTCAAGTGGTCACACCGGAAGCAGCAGAGCCTGGATAGAACCTAGGAAGTTTGCACTCAGATCCACCATGCTCTTCACCTCCTCAAGAGGTGAAAAGTCACCCAGCAGAGAGAGTGCGAGTCTGGGTGCCATGGAAGCCCTCACTCCACACAGAACCTCAGGCAATAACACATCCATGAGCTCGCTGTCATCGGTGGAAATGGGTCACAAGCAGAGGGGCCCTTGGGTCATTATAAAAACTGCTGAATAATACATACAGAGCCAAAGAGAAGAAAGTAGTTTAAAACCCCAAGAAAGCACTTCCCATGTCCATTGTGTAAGCTATCTCTGGTCGGAGGAGAATACCACTCACTCACACTGCACTAGGGCAGCTCATGTTCTGAATGTAGAAGTACACGAGGCCTCAAACCATTCATCTAACATATTATTAAGAGTCAATTATGTGTCAAGCACTGTGCTATGCACTAGAGACCCAGTGGGGAAAAAGTGTCACAATTACTCCTCCAGGGAGATAACATTCCACTGGGGGAAGACACAGTAAAGAAACAAATATAAAAAAGACACATGCACCCCAATGTTCACAGCAGCACTATTTATAATAGCCAAGGCATGGAAACAACCTAAATGCCATTTGAAGCAACATGGATGGGCCTAGATTATTGTATTAAGTGAAGTAAGTCAGACAGAGAAAGACAAACATATGATTTCGCTTACATGTGGAATATAAAAAAAATACAAATTTTATTATAAACCAGAAGTAGACTCTCAGACATAGAAAACAAACTATGGTTACCAGAGGGGAAAGATAGGGGTTGATTAGGAGTTTGGGATTAATACACATACATTATTATATTTAAAATAGATAACAAGGACCTACTGTATAGCACAGGGGACTATTCAATTTTTTGTAGTGAGCTGTAATGGAAAAGAATCTGAAAAAAAATGTATGTTTATGTATAACTGAATCACTTGCTGTACACATGAAACTAACATTGTAAACTGACTACACTTCAAATAAAAAATAAGAATAAAAAAAGAAACAAATTTAATAAAATATCAGGGTAGCCATAGGTGTTGGGAATAAGACAAGATGATGGGTGAGACTGGTACCCGTGATTACTGCTTCTCTGGAGAAAAAAATAAAGCATGTAAATCTGTCAAGAGCCGTAATTAGTGCTTTAAAACTCGAGAGAAGAAACACCAACAAGTAAAGTAATTGAGGGAAAAAAATGGCAGATGGAGGTGCCTCCAGCTGGAAGCCGAATTCAACCAGGCCCATGTGCACCTTCTTCATGCCTCTCACAGTCCCAGGTTCCACCTTTTCCCAACTGCTTCCATACACAATAATTTTGCTCCTGATCACACCTCAGTCCAAATACTGCCAGCTCCCAGGATGAATACGCTGAACCTTCCTGGCTCCCACATTTTGCCAAGCCCCTTCCAGGAGCCCCGGGAACTCAGTTCTACTCATTGGACTGGTCCTGGGGCGTGAACATTACAGGGGTTACTTCATGGATACCGGACTGTCTGGCACTGACCCCACTGGGCATCTCTCATTTCTTTCCCTTTGGGAGTCCAAAGCTTTCTATCAGACAGGCCATGCCTAGTGGGCTCTCTAGAAGCAGAACTGGGCTTTCAGCTGAGAGGTAGTCAGCTGCAGTGTCTCAGCCGTGAACTTCTAAATTAGACATGCAGTTACACACACCAGAGCCAATAGCTGGGGATACACCCACTCACTGGAAAACAAAACTGAGCCCTGGACTTTGCTTCCCTACTCAGAGCAGTTCCTTTATATCTTGCTTCACTCCTGAACGAACTGCAGTGTCTACCCTTAATCAGACCCTGCTAGCTTTGTCTCTTGTTTCTGGCCCTTTGAACTGACAATAGATTTTGGCTACTGAGAGACAAACCTTCACCACCTCTTCCTCCTCCAGACTCAACCCAACCCAGTCCAGTCCTAAGAGCCCAGACTAGATTCAGCCAGCTGGACCACTGACCAGGAGTGGGACTTTCAGGGTTATCACAAGAGGGTGGGGATGAGAGGCAAGAAGCTGAATCACATGACTCCAAGTCTCCTCCTCTGACACGTGAACCAAAGGTTCAGACTTAACAAGTGACTCTTAGAGCCAGGCCCCCAGAAACAGCATCTCCAGCTGTACACTCAAGCTCCTCAGTCAGTAGGTAATTAGATCTCAGCTCAGCTCAGGTCATCCATGGGGAGGTCAAACAGCTTTGGTAAGTTTCAGCTACACATGGCGACTCCGGCTCCCTCTCTCCTCCGCACCCCAACATCCTGGACCACCAGGCCCCATCCCACTCCCCACAGCCCTGTCCTGTGGGGAAACAAGTCCTGAGTCTTTAACAAACTCATCAGGAGATGCTGATCTATTGTCCTGCTGAGAATTACTCTGATTAAAGGAAGATGGAAAGATATCTGAAAACAAAACCCCCGAAATCTTTTTAAACGGTTTGCTGTTGCAATGAGAAGCATGATCTCCAATTATGCAGACTTATTAACTCTGCCCTTTCGACTTCTATTTTGGGAATAATTCTCACGAATAATCCACTTAAAGAATCAAAGAAGTTCCCAGGAATCTGCACAGTTATTCTCGTACTTTCTTTGGCAATTTTGGTTAGCAGTCGTAAGACCTTGATTTCTGGCCTAGTTTTTCAAACTGAAGGGCTACTCAAAACAAGACGATGTACTTTCAGGGAAAGGAGGCCTCTGACCGTGCTATAATAGGAAAGAAGTGGAGGGCTCTGGTTTTCTTCAGAAGTTCTCCTGCTGAAGCCCTCATCAGTACAGAGCACTGCAGTAGGGTCTCCAGCTGGACTTTCCAAAACAGAGCAGTTTCCCAAGTTATAAACATGCTGGCTGTTTTGGAAAATGTGCAAATCTCTGGTCATCATCAGTTTGTAAGTACTGAAGTTTTACAAGTGAGGTTAAAAGGAAGAATTTTGGTAACAAATTTCTCAAATCAAAATAAAAAGGGCAAAATTACCCCAAATGTGTTATTCTCTATGACATAAATAGGACACGGATTTTGGCAGACATTCTTTTTCACTTTCGTGTTTTCTTCTAGAGAAGAGTCTGGATTTTTTTTTTTTTTGGTCAATGAAGTCTATTTTGTAAAAATAAAACAAATTTTTAAAAATTATGTAATCAAAAAAAAAAAAAGAAGAGTACAGTCTGGGAAGCTCACTCCATAGTGGATGCTGGGTGGGTGGAGTGCTACCTCCCTCCTCCAGACACACACTTCACAGTGCACTTCCTCCCAGCCATCCTCACGGGACATCAGAATGGGCCATGAATGCATGAGGTGAGGGGGAAGATGGAGGAGCCCTAGAATGAGGTCACTTCACCCCTAGATGTAGGCCTCCTGGAAGGACCGCCCATCTTCCAAGCCTACTCCCTCCCCTGCCCGCCCCCGCCCAATCCACCTCCGTTTCTGCAAGTGTCAGAAGCAACCATATGACAGCCGACTTTTCTATTCTTAATGTGCTTCAAAATTTTCCTGCCCAATGAATATCTGGTTTGTGGATTATTTGGCCCCAGACATATCCCTTTGCATTTTTCCATGATGATTTCGCATTTTGTCCCTGTCTTTCCCATTTTCCTAATTCCCTTAGGTTATTCCTTTGCTTCTGCTGGTGTTTGTCATATTTCTCCATTCAGAATCATCTGTGAATTTCATTTTCAAGCCCCTTCTCACTCCCTAAGGTCGTTAATAAAGACAGGTCTGAGTGAGATGGGAAGAAAGGCCAGCTTCTCCATCCACCCCGGAGCCCACCCTCCGGAGCCAGCCCAGCGTCCTGAGGGCTGTTTACTTCCACCCGGCACATTTTTCCATCCACATGACAGGATAGGCAGCCAAGACGATCTGCCTTCATTTATGCCACGTCTCAGGACCCTTTATTAACTGCCAAACTTCAGCATTCACGGATGGAACATCTGTTGCTGTTAGTTTTTAGGCTGGGGTTACACACCAAAGAAAAGGGTTTGCCTTCACAAGAGCCACGTGGGAAACTGCTGTCAGTTTAATCTGTGCAAATATGGAAACAATCCTCCCTCTCCTACTCTGTGGGAAATTACATTCCCTTCTACATCCACAATGGTTCCGAGGGTCCCCTTCACTTGTCTCTTTATTGTTGTACAGAACAAGCAATGTTCTCTCCTGAAGGGGAGAGTCAGCGGGGAACCAAAGCCATTCAGTCCTTCCAAAATTCTTTGGAAATCCATATGCAGTGTCTTCCTCTGCCACTGAGCCCCTGAATTCTCACTTTGTGCAGAGTTCTGCTGGTTAAGGCATGACTTTGTCAAGTGGCAAAGCCTAGCTCTATGTAGGTTTTGGAAAGCAGGAAAGGGGCGGAAGTCAGGCTACTTAAGAAAGAGATGCAAACTTGATTTTAAAATGGTATTTGTAGACAGGAGGAACCCTAGAGAGAGTTCTTCTTTGCCTGAACTGGCTTCTGACACAAACTAGCTCCGCGGGCCCGGCTGATTGCTCAATCTACCTGAGCCAATTTTCTTAGTTTTAGGATAAGAGATCAGAACTAGATAATCTGAGGCCACTCCCAGCTATGGATCCGTGATCCTGTCTGAAGAACTGCACAGAGTACAGAAAAGAACATGTCCTTCCCAGTAGATGTTCTCACTGCAGGGGGAATGACTGTAGGGCTAAGAACTGGGCGCCCCTAAGAACTGCAGAGCTCCCTTTAAGATCGCAAAAGGCTGTTTGAATCATTTTTACTGTAGGACTTCTTTGCATAGCATCCTGAAGAAGACAGGCTCAAAGTCAAGACTGGCCAAAAACTGTGAAGCATACAGTTTGTCTCTCTTTACACATCAGCTTTTGAAAGTACTTAGTCATGCAGCCCCCACACTCCTTCTCCTTGGTGGGATTGGGGTGGGGACGTCTATCCTATGATCTAGTCTTAAGCACTTCATTTAGGTGCTCAGAAGTGACACAAAATGTCACCTCCCAAATGAACTTTAATTAATTTAAATACTCAAACAAGGACTCCTTAGGGTACCACTGTATCCGTTCATTCTTGAAATACTGAGTATCACTTAAGTGCCAGGCACAGTGATAAAAATTGGGTACTCAAATATGAATAAGATATAGTCCCTACCCTCAAAGAAGTCACTCTTTAGCAGGGAAATCAAGTACATGAACAGACAACTGTAACATATTTACAAGAGTGGCTCGTAAGATATTTCAATGGGATGATCACATAACTTATAACACAAACCAGGACATTTTTTAAAGAGTCACAATATTAACTAATATGCCCACAGAATGCATACACCAGGTCCATCATAGGCAAAACAGCACATATGGTCATCCTAGCTAAAGAGAAAGTGTGCTATTAACCACTGAGATAGGGCCACACATCACTCAGATAAGATCCTCATCCCAGAGAATCAGGCGATGCCTGACACAGAATCAGCAACACTTTGCAATTCTATTTCAGATGACTGGTGATGTTTTTTGTAAACCATGTTCCTTTCCTCCCTCCCTTCCTTCCCAGTGGCTCTCCGGTAGAAGTGGTTATTAGGAGAAACAGAACATAAAAAGTATTAGCATTCTAGGTGTCTATTCTATGGGGGAATAACTTGCCCAGTCCCTTACAAGACTTCTGCTCCTGAGACTTCATTGGCCTGATCTCTCTTCTGGTGATTTTAATGCACTTCACTGTAAAGTCCTTAAAACACCATCCATGGAGTCAATTCCAGAAAACTGGATTACAGGTAAGATTGGTTTTATAATAAACTTCTTTATTCCAGGTCTTCTGCATCATATTGATTTACTACTGTATCCCCTCATGATTTTATGAATTTTTACAATAGAAAATTACTTTTCTGCACCGTTAGCCCCAGTCCAAAATTTTTTTTGTTGTTTATGTTTGTTTTGTTCAGTCAGTTAGGTTTAGGAAATTTAAAAAATGCTGGATTTAAACTTATTTATAATCAAGATGCTCTTTTCCCCATACCTCATTACTAAAGATAAAGATGGATCTCTCATGAGTTTACTCCTTAATCCTATGACTCAATATATTATAAAAATAGTCATATTCTAGCACTCCCTGAAATATGCTCTCTAAAATAACTGAAGCCTAGTGGCCTGGGTGAGTGCCCCAAGGAGGCCAGCTGTCCACCAGGCCAGGCCCTCCACACAAGAGTCATCTTCATCTTCCATCTGGAGGGTAATTAGAACTTTGGGACAGAACAGAGCACCGCTGATTGTGATCTACATTCTTCCATAGCTACAGTGGTCAGAAAAATATCTTCTCTGTGGTAAGGAATATCAGAGTGTGGGCCTCATTTGCCCCGATATTTATTACCCAAGTCACAAATATAAGAACCAAATTAACAATTGCTTACCTGATAAATAACTCCATAACTTGAAGAGTCAAACTTCTGCCTAACCAGAACTCATCCTCGAACATGAACAACTATCAAGGAAGAAGAGCAGAAGGGACTGTCAAAGGCTTAGAATGTTTTAAAAAAGCCCCCTCAAGATCTTCCGGGAAATCACACACTTAAGGATGGAACAATAGAAGAGGGTCCTCTGGAACCAGGAAATTGACAAGTGTCTCCTGCTCACCACCCCCACTCAACATTGCTAGAGATTCCACCAGCATAAAAGACAGGAGAAGAAATGAGAAGTACAAGATATGGAAAGGAAAAAAATGATTGGCAGATGATACTGTTTTCTAAATAGAAAATTCAAAGGATTCTATAGACAACAGTGTTAGCATAGATAGAGAACAATAAATTTGCAAGTTTAGAATGAGTACACACACACACACACGCACGCACACATGCACAATCAATAACATTCTTCTCTAGCAGCAGCAAATTGGACATTTTAATTTTATAAAAAATTAGAAAATGTCATTTTAGAAATGGATCCTACGTACAACAGCAACAAAAATTGTAAGGTAAAAAGAATACAATAACAAAAAGATGGACAAAACCTTATGGAAAGTATTATAAAATATTTTAAAAACAAGAAAAAAGCTCCAAATAAAGAGATATGCTGAACACACAGTAGGGAAATTCTACTATCATTAGGGTAACAATTCTGATCAAGTCTGTCTACAAATTCAATGCAATTCCAAACACTATCTCGACACTTTTTGTGGAAACTGACAAACTGATTGTAAAACTCATACGGACAGTCAAGACAATTTTAAAGAAAAAGAATAAAAACAATATTTATTGGGCTAGCTGTCAAGAATTGCTCTAGAACTACAGCAATTAAAGCAGGGTTATTAGCTCAGCACACCAGTGGAATAGACCCACATCTATACAGAAACTGTGTGAATGATAGTGGTGGCAATCCCAGTCAATGGAGAAAAAACAGGCTAGTTAATAAATAATGCCAGGACAATTCTCTATTCATATAAAATAAATTAATTAAAATTAGTTTCCTATGCAAAAATAAATCCCATACGGATTAAAAACCTAGGTGTTCAACCAAAGTAATGTAAACCTTTTAGAAAAATATAAAAAAATACATCTTTATAATACTGGAATAAGGAAGGATTTCTTGTCCAAGGCACATAAAGTATCAACCATAGAGGGAATGACTGATAAATTTAGCTATAATAAAGTTTAAAAATTGGGGATGAAAAAACAAACATAACAGCTAAAAGACAAGCCACAAATTAGGAGAAGATATTCCTTACTCTTAAAAGCAAAAAAAAGAACTAGTATTCCGAATATAAAAATTAATATATGTTACATAAAACTGACATATAAACAATGATCCTCCAAATCAATAAGAACAAAGAAGAAAAAAATATGGGCAAAGGATATGCCAGAAAACTTATGAAGAATAATGAACAGCCAATAAATTTATGAAAACATCAAGAAAATGTTATTTCATGCCCATCAGATTGGAAAAAATTTAAAAGTCTTACACATGCTGGCAAGGATGTGGGAAAACAAGATGTCACATAGTACTGGTGAGAGTATAAATATCTACAAGCACTTTGGCGCAATTTCCCATTATCTAAAAAAGCTGAAAATAAATATACCCTGCCACCAAGTAATTTTACTTCTAGGTAATTACCCTAGGTAAACTTTCATCCATGTGCTCAAGGAGACTTCTACATAGTTGGTTACTGCAATGTTATTTTTAACAGCAAAATGTTGGAAACTATTTAAAAGACCATCAACAGGGAATGGATAAACTGTGGTATATTCATATAATGGAATACTAAGCCACTGTTGAAATGGATGAATGAATATTTCCATAGGTGGTAATGTGACTAAATGTGGAAAATATAAAGTTCAGCAAAAATAAGGAAATTTACAGTATACTACTCAAGTACATTAAAAAAATCAAAACAATAGTATATATTGAGAACATATATTAATTTAAAGATAGTGGCTATTTCTGGGGAAGAAACAGGGGTTTATTATCTATAACATTTCATTTAAAGAAAAAATCCAAATCAAATATAGCAAGGTATTAACATCTGTTAAATCTGGATGGTAGATGTATAAATATTTGTAAGTTTTTTGTTTTTTGTGTGTAATGAACATTTTCATAACTTAAAACTACTAAAAGAAAAATATTAAATATTAAATAAAGAAATAAGTCAATATGTGACTAAATTAATGATGAATGGGCAACCTAGATACTGGGGCATATTACACAAAGAGTGTTAGAAAATTATAGCTTCAAGCATCATTAGCAGGTATCTGATTTTACTCCACATTTGACACATGTGGAAATTGAGACCTAGAGAAATGATTTCAAAGCCACACTAGTAGCCAGATTTGGAATCCAGGCTTTTCAATTTGCAGTCCAGGACCCTTCCATCATGCCTTATGGTACATATCATTGCCACCTTCATTAGAAGATTCAAAGAACTTCAAGCATCAGAAATGGTATGGAGAAGCACTATTGCATTTAATAACACAAGATTCATTGCCTAAAGGTCTCTCAGTGTAAAGAGTAACATTTATAAACTCTCCAAGAAAACCACGCAGCTTATTTATGTCATGGCTTCACCTCAACTCCTAGGATAATCTTGGCCAATTGTCCATTATGGGCAAATATTATGAAAGAAATAGAAATATCCCAAAGAAAATTTGCCAGGGACTATGAGAACCCTGCTTACTACCTGGTTGGTAGAAGACCATGTTACTCATCTCATTCATCTTTCTGCAGCTGAGGTCTCCTCTGGACCCCACCAGGTCAGTAACACCCAATTCCTTTATCAAATTACTATCCATTCTGGGCTCTTGAGCAACTTTCAGATGCCTTGATGCAGGAAATTCACTGGCAGAGTCTGAAGAGAGTGAGTTGCCCATTTATTCTTGTCATCCTGTCCCCACCCACTTTACTTGTGGTTATCCATGGCTTCATTCATAAAGTCCACATTATGTGCCTTGAAGACTGGGTTTCAAAGTCCTTTCCAGTGCTTGGTGCTTTACTGCAATTAACAGAAACAGCAAATTTTATTGAATGCTCACTAAAGCTAAACATTCTTCAATGCTCTTTTTGATTATTAACTTGTTTAATCCTCACAAAAACCTTGTGAGGTGGATACAATAATTACCATCATTTTAAAGGCAAAAAATCACAATCACAAGACTTTAGAACATTTTACAAAGTCACGCTCATAAAGTCATGGAAGAGGATTCAGACCTAGGAGTTTGGTTCCTGAGCCCAAACCATCACATACTACACCAAATTTACTTTATTCTTTGAGTACCTACTCATTATTGAAAAAGATTTAAAGAGAAATAGAGATAGTCTGCCATTACTCCAGTTTGAAGTCAGGAAATGTAATTCTTCCAGCTTTGTTCTTCTTGCTCAGTGTTTCAGAGTGATTGGTGTAGCGATGGAGGAAGGCTTTGCGTACAGCAGGTTTTGGCATTAGACAGGAACCAGGGCTAGAGTGGAGCAGGTTGCTTTTGTGTAATTTTCATTGCCTATTAATCTGTAATTCTGAAAATTTTTATAGCCCATTTTGAGAAGTGTTTTTGCTCTAATTTGGACAAACTTCAAATAAGAATAATCATCTTAGGATAAAGGAATTTAGGTTAGAGTCAACTCAGATGAACTAATACAAGCAGTGGGGACACAGATACTGTGTCTCTCTCTCTTCCTCACCATCTCTATAATGTATATTACACATTTTCTTTATCCATTCATCTGTTGATGGACACACAGGTTACTTCCATATCTTGGCTATTGTAGATAATGATGCAAGAAACACAGGGGTGCAGAAATCTCTTTTTTCATTTCCTTTGAATATATACCTAGAAATGGAAGTGCTGAATCATATGGTAGTTCTATTTTTAATTTTTGAGGAACTTCCATCAATTTCCATATTGGCTGTGCCAATGTCCATTCCTACTAATCCACATCCTTGCCAACACTTGTTATCTTTTGAATTTTGGTAACAGCTGTCCTATTAGGTGTGAAGTGATATTTCATTGTGATTTTGATTTGCATTTCTCTGATGATCAGTGATGTTAAGTACTTTCATATACTTGGTAGCCATTTGTACATCTTTTTAGGAAAAATGTCTATCCAGATCCTTTTACTTGGGTTGTTATTTTGCTATTGAGTTGTATGAATTCCTTATATATTTTGGATATTAATCTCTATCAGATAGATGGTTTGCAAATATTTTCTTCTATTCGGTAGGTTGACTTGTGTCATCTTGTTTCCTTGGTAGTCAGAAACATTTTAGTTTGATACAGTCTCATTTATTTTTGCTTTTGTTGTCTATGCTTTTGGTACCACGTAAAAAAAAAATATTGCCAAGACCAATGTCAAGGAGCTTTCCACTTTTTCCTCTAGGAGTTGTATGGTTTCAGGTCTTCAGTTTTTAATTCATTTTGAGTCAGTTTTTGTTTATGGTGCAACACAGTGGCCCAGTTTCATTCTTCTGCTTGTAGCTGTCTAGTTTTCCCAATACTATTTATTGAAGATAATGTCCTTTCTCTACTTTATATTTTTGGTGACTTTCTGGAAAAATAGTTGACTGTATACTTGTTGGTTTATTTCTGGGATGTTGATTCTGTTCCTAAGTATTTTATTCTATGTGTCTTTTTTATGCCAGTACAATACAATTTTGATTACTATAGTTATGTAACATAGTTTGAACTCATGAAGTGTGATGCCTGCTACTTCATTCTTGCTCAAGTTTGCCTTAGCTATTTGGGGCCTTTTGTGGTTCTATATGAATTTTAGGATAGGCTTTTTTTCTATTTCTGCAAAAAATTCCATTGGAACTGGATAGAGATTTTACTGACTCTGCAGATCACTTTGTGGAGAAATATTAATTTTTCCAATACATGAGCACAAAAATATTTCCATTTATTTGTGTCTTTGATGTCTTTCAACAACGTTTTATAGTTTTAAGTGCAAAGATCTTTCACCTCAAATCTACTGCTAAGTGTTTTATCCTTTCTGTTGCTATTGTAAATGGTATTGTTTTCTTAATGTCTTTTTTGGATAGTTGTTAATATATACAAATGCAACTGGTCCTATATGTTGATTTTGTATTCTACAACTTTACTCACTTCATTTATTAGTTGTAACAGTTTTGTGGGGTAGAATTTTTAGGATTTTCTTTATATAAGATCATGTCATCTGCAAACAGAGATAATTTAACTTCTTTCTTTCTGATTTGGATGGCTTTTCTTTATTTTTCTTGCCTAACTGCTCTGGCTAGGACTTCTAGTACTATGTTGAATAAAAGTGGTTAAGAGTGGGCATCCTTGTCTTATTCTTGATCTCAGAGAAAAAACTTTCAGCTTTTCACCATTGAGTATGATGTAGCTACATTGAGATGTATGCTTGTCATACATGGCTTTTATTATGTTGAGGTCCTTTCTTTCTATATTTGTTGAGAGTTTTATCATGAAAGGATGTTGAATTTTGTCAAATTTGTTCCCTCATTCCTATAATGTACCTCTTGGCCATATATGTAAAGAGAAATCTACTTGGGAGAAAATACTTGGAGATGTATACCAATCGATCCATTATCCCTTTCTTTCTCTTTTATCTCATGTATGTAATTCAAATTGTTGTCTATTTTTTCCTTCATCTAATCCTAAAATTCACAGCTAGAAGGATGTTAGGGATCATCAACTCTTTCAGTGACTCAAAAATCACCTTATTAGAGGGGTCTTCCTGACCATCACACAAAAAACACTGCCCCCTCTCCACCCTACATCTTCTATTTCCTGCCCACTTAGCCTCCTTTGTTTGCTTACATATATGGCTGCCAGCCACAGTATATATTTATTGGTTTATTGTCTGTCTCTCTTTCTTGGAATGTAAGCACTATAAAGATGAGGCTTTATTCTGTTCACTGATGTATCTTCAGTGTCTATAGTAGTGTCCAAAACTAAATCTGGATCTGCATCTAATTGGTATTTCAAAAATCAAATACCAGAGTCAGGAGAATTTCCTCTTTTCTTTTTATTCTCTCTAGTCCTCATTGTTTTGAAGCTCTCTGGTACCCTGTAATGTATGATTTGTCTATAGTTAGTCAAATTTCTCTGGTAGTTACCAGTGGGAATTTCGGCCTGCTGAAAATCATTCTGTCCTGCCCTGGGGTGAAAGCCTCCGCTTCACCCTGCCCCCACCCAGTAACAGTTTCATCAGTTCAACCCGGCATTCCTGTTTTCTGGAGCCTCAGTGGATTAGAAAGGTCAAGGCAACATTCTCTGCTGTTTGACACCATGAGGTCATGCCCCCAAACCTGGGAATAACATTTCTGCTCATGCCTTTTCCTGTTCCCCACAGCAGGTTCAGCTCATTGGCTAAAATTTTCTACCTTTTTATCACTTTTAAGGGAAAACTGATAACGTCTTTTCAGTGCCATGATATACTGGAATCTTGTTTAAATACAGGGTTTGGTTATTTACTCTCCTTCCAAAATCAATGGAGGGCATTTCTTATCATTTTCTACTATACTTGACTAACCTGTTACATAGGTGTGATATGGCAGTGATTGGTAACTTCATAATTTAACTGCTAGTTGAAGTAAAGCACTATAAACTTCTTATTCATAAACTATGAGTATGCCACAAAACTATGTTGAGTATACTGTATAAAGGAATCAAAATTTAAAAAAAAGATTCTATGATGATAAACTAAACCTGGTAGAATGAAATAGAATATGGTTAAATATAAAATCTTAAATTTAGACGGAAAACAAATAAACAAATCTTGGCTAAGGACAAGATAGGGGAACAAAGCTTAAAAGCAGACCATGGTGTTCATTTCCCACAAACTATAAATGAACCCTAAGTATCATGATGAGGCTGCTAAAAATAAGGTAGAGGAACCATTTTAGGTTCTTCTAATACTAGTGTGGTATTCAGGTTAGTTCTACTTTTCTTAGTTACACTACATCTAAATTATTCCAGTTTTGGCTTTACTTCTTAAAGTAGACATCAGTAAACAAGGATTCATGTAAGGATAGTCAAGAATTAAAATGGAAATTTTAGATTAGAGATACTCTTTTTTAACTCGAGACTTACTCGTTAATAACCAAATTTAAATATTTAGTTATTAATAAATGAAAGCATTGCCACACTTAACTTTGTATACGTCTAGAAGACAAAATGACTCAAATTATAGAGAGGTATAATTTGGAACCATGTAACGGCAGGCATTTTAATGATTAGAGCTGTTGAGTGATAAGGGCTGCTTTCATGAAAGAGAGAGAACTCCCTGTCCTTGGAGGTGTTCAAACAGAGGCTGGTTGCCCCTCTATGAGGAATATTGTAACAAACTGGAAAATCATAGGCAATGACCATTATGGTTGTTTCAACTTTGAGATGCTCAGCTTCAGTGTAATTTTGCAGCACCACCACCATGCCGTGAGAGGCACTGATATAGGGAAAGAAAAGAATCCTGAGATAGTCTTTGGCCCTTAGGAAACTACAAACCCTGAGCAGATTAAGTGGATCACAGAGAACAGAGAGGAGCAGTGGTTCTTATTTCTTTTTTAAGTAACAGGCACCTCCCTCCTGTCTTCAAAAATTTAAAAGTTATATAGAACACAATTTGAAAAATAAATAAAGAGTTAATTTGAGTGGACAGACCTTGGGGTAGCCACGACCTGGAGCCCCACCCACTCAGCTCCCACACCCTCAAAGAGGCCCCTATATTATCTCTTTGGAACTTGTATTTGTTAATTCCCAGATTTCTGAAAGGCTGGGAAACATAACCAACTTATCAAATATAAAGAAATAAAAACAGGAAATTAGACAAAATGAGGCAACAGATGAATATGCTCCAAATGAAGAAACAAGATAAAGCCCCAGAAGAACTGAGTGCAGTGAAGATAATCTACCTGATAAAAAGATCAAGGTAATAACTGAAAATGTTCAAAGAACTAGGGAAGATTGCATAAACAGAGTGAGAAGTGAGATATTTTTAGCAAAGAGTTAGAAAATATAAAGAGGAACCAAACAGAGATGAAAAATACAATAACTGAAATAAAAAACACCCTAGACATAATTGACAGTAGATTAAATGATACAAAGAAATGAATCAGTAAGATGAAAGACAGAGTAGTCGAAATCACTGAAGCTGAACACAAAAAGGTAAAGGGAAATATACAGAAAAGGTAATAAATCAACCACATATAAAGTTAATAGGAAGGTTTAAAGACAAAAGTAGTGAAATAATCTATATCCACAATAAGTAGTTAAGGGATACACAAACAAAAAGATGTGAAATATGATCAAAACAGTCAATGTGGGAGTGGGGAGTAAAATGCAGTGTTGTCAAAACGTGTTTGAACCTTAGAGATCAAAACTTAAAATAATCATGTATAATATACGAACTGCTATATATAAACCACAAGGTAACCACAAACCAAAAATCTATAATAGATACACAAAAAGAGAAAGGAATCTAAACATAACACTAACGATAGTTATCAAATAACAAGGAAAGAAAGCAAATGAAGAAGAAAGAACAAAAAAGAACTACAAAAAGAATACCACAACAATAAACAAAATGGCAGTAAGTACATATCTATTAATAATTACTTTAAGCATAAATGGACTAAACGCTCCAATCAAAAGGGTGGCTGAATAGATACAGAAGGCCAACCCATGTAAATGCTGCCTACAAGAGACATACAGACTGAAACTGAGGGGACAGAATAAGGCATTTCATGTAAATAGAAATGAAAAGAAAGCTGGGGTAGCAATACTTAGACACAACAGACTTCAAAACAAAGACTGTAACATAAGACAAAGAAGGACTTTACATAATGATCAAGGGATGAATCCAAGAAGAATATATAATTGTAAATATATGTGCACTCAACATAGGAACATCTAAATACATAGAGGAAATATTAACAGACAGCAAGGGAGAAACTGACAGTAACACAATAACAGGAGATTTTAACAGCCCACTTAATGGACAGATCATCCAGACAGAAAATCAGGAAAACACTGCCTTAGATGACACATTAGAGCAGATGGAACATTCCAATCCCAAAGCAGCAGAATATACTTTCTTTTCAAGTGTACATGGAACATTCTCCAGGGTAGGTCATATGTTAGGCCACAAGAAAAAGTCTCAGTAAACTTAAGAAAACTGAAATCCTATCAAGCATTTTTCCTAACCACAATTCTGTTAGACTGGAAATAAACTACAAGGAAAAAAACCCTGAAAAAAAACACAAAAACACGAGGGCTAAACAATATGCACCTAACAACCAACGGACCACTGAAGAAATCAAAGAAGAAGTAAAAACAAAAATCTGGAGACAAACAAAAATGAAAAAACAACAATCCAAAATCTATAGGATGTAGGAAAAAAACCCCACAGTTCTAAGAAGGAAGTTTACAGTGCTGCAAATCAATCTCAGGAAACAAGAAAAATCTCAAATAAACAACCTAGCCTTATATCTAAAGGAATCAGAAAAAGAAGAAAAAAACAAAACAAAACCCCAAATTAGTAGAAGAAAAGCTATCACAAAGATCAGAACAGTAATAAATGAAATATAGTTTAAAAACAGTAGAAAAGATCAATGAAACTCAGAGCTGGTTCTCTCAAAACTGACCACGTTTGCTGATAAACCTTTAGTCAGATTCATCAAGAAAAAATGAGAGGGTCCAAATCAATAAAATCAGAAATGAAAAAGGAGAAGTGATAACTAACACTGTAGATATACAAAGGATCACAAGAGATTACTATGGACAATTGCACATCGATAAGATGGGAAACCTAGGGAAAAAAAGGACAAATTTCTAGAAATGTCATCAATGTCATACTGATGTCACAGAACAGATTCAAGATAAAAATCATTATTACTGATATGATATCATTATATAATGATACAAAACAAGATTTTATATTTAAATACGTATATGCATCAAGCATATAAATCCCCCAAAGAGAGAGTAATTGACAAATACATAATCACAATAGTTTCAATACATCTGTCTCAGAAACCAATATATTCAGTAAATAAGTTGGTAAGAAGAAGGAAAATTTTAACAACACAGTTAACAAGCCATATATGTGAGCTTAGGAGAGGCACCCTGTGGTAACATTTTAACCACAAAATTTTAGTGACTTAATAGTCACAGTTTATTTCTCACCTCATACTTTGTCCAAAAGAGTCTGAGGCTGTGTCTCTACAGAAACTAATGGAGGCTTATGGTCTCTTAGCTCCACCACATGGGATAAATGGCCTGCTTCATTCATTGCAGAAGAGTAAGAGAGGTCAGAAAGTCATTCATGGCTTTTCAGTGCCTTAGCCTGGGAATGACACATGAAGCTCCACTCTGATTTCACTGACTAGTCCTACTTACATGGCCCTGTAATTATATATATACATATATACATACACACACATATAATATACATGTATATATAACAACATATACGTGTATATATATAAAATACATATATTATAAATATGTAAAATGTATGTACATTTACAAATGTAAATCCAAAGTAGATCAAAGTAAATACTAGTGATTGAGCAGAACCTGACTAACTGAAAATTCAAGAAACAATAAAGAAAATTAACAAGAACAAAAATTCATTCTTAAAGAGACTGATAAAATAGACAACTTTGGAAAAGAATATAAGAGAATATAAGAGATTATATAAAATAAAAAGTTGAACATACTATAGATAGTATATAGGTCAAAAATAATAGTGAGATTGACTATCTTTTATGCCAGTAATTTGAAAATGAATAGAGAGCATGTATGCTTCTATAGGAAAATGTAATTTATTAATCTTGACTCAAGGAATAGGTAATCTGAAGAAATTGATAAATCTTTTTTTGCAGCTCAGCAATGAATTTGGTGAAGTTGTAAAATACATAATTAATATACAGAAATGTTAGTTTTCTACACACTAACAACAAACTATCATATCAGAAAGAGAAATTAAGAAAATAATTCCATTTATAATCACATCAAAAAGAATAAAATACCTACGAATAAATCTAACTAAGAGGATCAAAGACCTGTGCTTGGAAAACTGTAAGACACTGATGAAAGAAGCTGAAGATGACACAAATAGATGGAAAGACATACCTTGTTCATGGATTGGAAGAAGTAATATTGTTAAAATGACCATACTACTCAAGGAAGTCTTAATCCATAACCTTTAAAGAAACTGAATCATTACTAAGAACCTCCACCAGACATCGTATGTAATGACTGAACGTTAGACACGATTTCTTTAAAGACAGGAACATGACAAAATTACTTGTTACCAGTGCTTCTATTCAAAATTTTATTGGTGGTTCAAGACAGTGTAGTAAGATGAAAAAAAAAAAAGAAATAAAGTATAAAGACTGATACAGAAGAACTAATTGCATTATTTGAAGATATAAGAGTTTATATACAAAATAGAAGAGAACCAATGAACTATTAGACTGAGAAGTTGTTGTCATTCCTATAAATTAATAGAGGCCAATTAAAAAACTGTAGTTATATATATATATATATTTTAAAAGGATCTCATTCAAAATAGCAATAAAATCTACAAATCTTGTAAAATTTTGGAAGTCAATTAGATGTGAGCCAACAGACAATAACTAAATATTCGTATAAGGATCCATTTGAGTACAATTCAATAGTTAATGAGAAAGAACTGAACTACCTCTATCAACATTGGAAAAAAATTAGCCGGAAAAATTTTAAGTAAAAAATATCAAGTTTCAGAATATTTGTAGTATGATCCTATTTGTGTAAACTAAACAATTGCACAGCATAATGTGACCTATTGCAAGTGAACATATACATAGGCTGTTGAAGTATAAAGCACACATGGAAAAAATACTACACCAACTTCAGGATGGAGGTTACCTCTCGGGAGGGAGAGAAAACTGAGAATTGAAGGATTCAACAGTAACATCTTATTTCTTTCAAAAAAACGATCTGAAGCCAATTATATGATATGATAAAATTTTCTAAATCTGGGGAGTAGGCAGATGGGTGTCTGTTTTATTAGTCTCATATGTTTAGTTTATTGTATAATTAAATAATTAAAAAATTAAAAAGTGAATAGGAGGTGAAGAGATGCACAAAAAATACATAAGGAGCACTCTGAGGAAGTCTGGCCACGAACAAGGGCAGAGAACCGCTGTGCCTTTCTGATGGAAAGGTGCTGGAAGAGCAAGCTCATGTACAGGCTCCTCACTCGCCAGGGCTCTCCCAGACTTCTTGTGACAGCTTTGTTCTAGGTGCAGAGATGACCTGGCTGTAGCATCTCTCAGCTGCTTTTACTCATCAGGGCGGTGGATTCTGCCCATTTATCCAAAACACACACAATGAGGAAATGCAGGTAGCTACATTTTCCTTTCAGGCATTATAAAATTTAAAAAAATGTTCTGAATCATTTAAGAACTATTAAATCATGACTGGGGGGACTGAAGGGTTGATTAGTGTACTATAATCCTTCAACAGTTAACAACTCCTTAGTCATTCCCAGAACAGAGCTGTTTTCTTAACACTTGAGTTTATGGTAATGCCATTTTGTTTCAAGGGACTTGACAACGGTTTCTGTGTGTGCTTATATTTTGATTATTGTCTTGATGATCTCCAGATCTGACTAACCAGGAAGAATTTAGGAGAAATCCCTCATTCTAAATCTGAGAAGAAAATTCTTAAGCTAACATGCTTATGTTATTGACTAGAGTAGTTAATGCAATCTTTCTGGCAAGACAATTCAGCAGTGCCAGTTAAAGATTAAAATGTATATGACATTTAACCATTTCTATTTCTAGAAATCTAACCTTCAGAGACACTTTCATATGTGCAAAAAGCTATGTATGAAAGGAAGTTCATTATAAAAGATGTTCATTATAATACTGTAGCAAACATCTTTGATCATATAGTTGTATGTGCAACAACTCAGAACTAGGCCAAGTGTAGAACAAGGGAATGGATGAATACATTACGACGTATCTCTGCTATGTAATAATATGGCAGTTAAAAACAAATGAGTTAGATTTCTCTACATAGAGATACAAGTTCAGCTTCTAAGATATGTTAAGTGAGAAAAAGAATGTTACTGAGTAATACATATAATGCAATCCTATTAATGTTAAAAGATCCCAAAACCATGTAAGTGCATTTGTAAGACATACATATATGTAGATTTTTGGAAAAAGTTTTACCTCAAACTGTTAACAGTGGTTACTCTTGGGAAAAGAGTTTTAGGTGGTGAGATAAGGTGTTAAAAACAATAAATATTTAATATATAAAATATATTTAAATTAATATTTAATACATTAATATTTAAATATAGTCTAAATTTATTACGTGTCTATTCACATGTTTTTGTATTTTATTTAAAAGACTGCTTAAATTCTCAAAGTACACTGAATACAAATTCTACATCTTTGAAACTCACTAACATGTTGCCTTAGGAAATAAATTATAAAAATGCTTCCTTTTTTTTCCCTATAATCAGGAAGATATTTTTAAATAAAGGAAGTTATGCATGTTTACTGTGGGGAATTCAAAAATACAAAAGAGAACAAAGAAAATGAAAATCAATCGTGATCTCATCATAATGTATTGAAGATTTCCTTTCTTCTGTCAATGTGCTTGAGATCATAGCATGTATACAATTTCTATCCTGATTTCTTTCACTTAACACATAAATATTTACCTGTGTTATTAAAAGCTGTCCAAAAACCAAATCCCTATCATTTATTTCAGCATTCCTCATTGGTCTCAGATTTGGTTAATAACCATGAAATCTGTTTCTGAATGAGACTCTAGTACACATTTGTGGAATTAGAGACCCTTTGTTAATGTAGCCAGCATGTGTCTAACATGGTCAAAGGGAAGGAAAGAAATCCAGGACCTCAAGGACACACTGATAGGGACCAAAGCACTTGCTGGGAAGCAATGGTCAAGAGCACAAATTAAGTGTTTCCTATTTACTCTCTTATGTGATGGTGTTGGCAAAAGTCATCCATGATTGACGTTAACTGAGTCCACTTTTGGAGAAAGCTTCTAGTTTCAGATACAGGGTGGAGTAACAGTCCAGCAAAAAGGCCTGTCCTTAGTCCTATCAGATAAGCAGGAGAGAAAATCCAAGGAAAAAGGATACAGATGGAAAAGACCCTCAGACCTGAAGATTCACAGGAGGGAGGCTCTCGTAGAGTTTATTTGGTATTAGGAGAAATGTGGGGAATCCTGAGGCATAAGACAAATTCCCAAGGATCATTTGCAGGTGGGAAAAGTGAAATCTTTTCCAAAGGTTCAGTACATCACACAGCTTGCCTTGGAGAGGGTCTCCATGGTGAACCTCACTTCCCTTTTCCCAGGCCAATAAGCAGAGGAAGGAGCTGCAGAGGCCCTGACTGGGGCCACCCAGGCTGCAATGGAAGCATGGCGTTTCCAGCAGAGGCCCCCGTCCCCCTGCCCACAGGCCCAGGCGCAGGAATCCCTTCTCCAGTCTCTGCTGGCGAGGGCTGGAGGTTTCTCTTTTTGTTGGACTCACTGCAGATTGAAATAACAAAGGCAATGGAAGCCCACGATCATTTACGGATGGTCTGAACACAACCACAGGCCTGGAAATCTAAGAGCTTCGGCCAAAATGCTGCTTTGTTTTTCACCTCCCTAAATGGATCTGGCCAATGCCTTGGGTGACAAACGGAACTGCACTGGGTACAGCGTGTGTTGTAATTAGGTTGGTGGGTTGGATTGGAACTTCTATGGGACTGCTATTGCAGATATTTTGTGGCTTCATCACACGAGCTGGGGGCTCCCTGGCTAGGCTGATTTTATTAAAAGAAAAATAAGCTCATTGCTACTTTTCACTAGCACATGTTTGGATGTTTTCCTTTTCTGCTCCACATTTGCCAAGCCACACATTCTCTGATAAATAGAGCCTACCTAACTCTGCTGACTTAGGTTTTCCTGGCTCACTCCTCCATTTCTTACTGAAATGCCTCTGGGGGGCAGCTCATTAGATCCATCATTCATTCTTTTGCTTGTTCACTCACTCATTCATTCAATACACACATTTATTAAGCCTCTGTATGAGAAGACTCTGCTTGAGGCACTGTGCTTGGGAATACGATGGAGAATAAAAACAGATCTAGCCTTGCTCTCATAAAGCCATATTAAGAACTAGGATAAGTGCTCTGATGGAAAGAAGCCATCACAAGAGAAGGTGTGATGTGATGGCTGGAATCCCAATGGTTCCCTGGTGGATCTTAGGCAAGCAGGCATCACAGTACTCATCTGCAGCTTGACAGGGAGGCCTGACTCTGAGGTGTGCAGTGGGGATTCCTTTCCTTGTGGTCTTCAAGGGTGGGTGGTGATAGTTTTGCCACAGCTTATAGTCCTGGTTGATCAGGTCAGCTATATTCAGTACGCAGATGTTGCAGTTAGCTATGTTATTGTGAAGGAATGAGTACAATGGAGTCTGTAATGCCAACAGAAGACTAAAATGGAGCCAAGAGTCCACTGGGGACATGGGGCCTATGCACGTCTCCATCCAATGGAACACTAACTTTGACCTGGACCACAACATTTTGAAAGAACATTTACACACTGAATTCTCGCATAATAACAACCTTAGCAACCAATCATGTATAGACAAGAATGGTTCCAATCTGCCAGCATCAATCATAATTCTTGCAAAAACAGCTTATGCAAGCTTCCTCCCTTCTTTAAAAACCTTCTGGTTTTCAAACCTCCTTGTAACACATCTGGGTTTCTGCTCAAATTTGTGCCTCCCAAATTGCAATTCTTAAGACCCCAAGTCAATGCTTTTATTGCGGTACAGCTGTGGTCTTATTTCTCATTTGACATTACGAACGAAGGTGGCAATTGTCATCACCACTATAAATGTTACCTCTTTAGGAGGTGGCATCAGAACACAGATTTTATTTATTTATCTGAGTTGCAACATCTATTGAAAAATCTTTCTTGGGAAAACAAATGACAGAGTCACGGATGAAATTCTGGCCCTACTCATAACCCTTCTGACAGCAAATGTATGGGTTTTCCACACCAAGCAATCCTCTTCAGACACCAACCAGGTGTTCTATAATTCAATTTTGACACTAACTACACAGAGTCAGTGCAGACCCCACAGGTTAAGGGCTCAGTACCACAAGACTGTCCCCCAGTTCAGAAGCCAATTGTAAGTCATAGGTTCCCAGGTTACTCGCACTTCTGTCCTACTGACTACAACTTGGGGGTTTCCACGGCCCTTTTCTCCTCAGGTTTGATCATTTGCTATTACGGTTCACAGGGGCCAGGAAAACACTTTACTATGTGACAAAGAATGTCACCTGCCTTTTCAGTAAACAAACAATGGTGCAGTCATCAACCCATCAGCCACTCTGCAGCCGTCCCCCACTGGTGCACCCTGAGGGGATTCGGGAGGGAGAAAAAACAGGACACTGGCCCTAGATAGTTAAGGCCCTAAGATAGTTAAGTGCATATCAAAGGAATAATTTCAATAAGCCCAGACTCCTGCATCTTTCCATACATAGAAAAGCACTACATTCATTAACTTGAGATACTATTTAAAAAAAAAATTAGCAGTAATCTTTTGATAGTCAACTATCTGTTTTTTGTTTGTTTTCTGTCTTTCTCTCTCTCTTTTTTTTTTTTTTGCTTTCTTGCAAAAACTCCTATATACCCTGGCTTCTCCCTTACCTCTTTGGAACAGTCCCTCAGAGCTATCTGAGAGGCTGTATCCCAGGCTGAAGCCCTCAATAAGCTTGCCAAATAAAACAGAATTCTCAACTTTTAGGTTGTGCATTTTTTTCAGTCAACACTATTAACAGTTTTCTATAAATATTATAAACTCCCAATTTATCCCTTCCCACCCCCTTCTCCCCTGAGATTTGCAGATACTAACTACATATGTGGAATAAACAAGTTTATACTGTACAGCACAGGGAACTATATTCAATACCTTGTAGTAACCTACAATGAAAAGGAATATGAAAACGAATATATATATGTATATGTATGACTGAAACATTATGCTGTACACCAGAAAATGACACATCATTGTAAACTGACTACACTTCAATTAAAAAAAATTAAAAATTATAAAGACAGATTATAGCCAGATGAAGAGATACACATGGCCAGGTCTGGAAGGGTACTGAGCACAGGAGCTTTCTGTCCCTGTGGAGTCTGGGAATGCATTCATCAACCTGGAAGTTCTCTGAATCCTTTCATTTAGGGCTTTTATGGAGGTTCTGTTACATACGCATGATTGATTAAATCGCTGGCCATTGGTGATTAATTCAACATCCAGTCCCTCTCTCCTCCCTGGAAGTTAAGGGTTGGGGAGTGGGGCTGAAATTCCAACCCTCTAATCACATTGCTGTTTCCTTTGGCAACCAGCACCCCCATCCTGATGCTATATAGGGACTGTTCAAAAGTCACTTCATTAGCATAAACTCGAATAAAGGGCTTATTGTGATTGCCAAAGGTGCTTCTCTCACCTTCACTCAGGAAATTACAAGGGTTTTAGAGGCTCCATAAAAGATCCAGGACAGAAACCAAATACATATTTCTTATCATATCACAATGTCATATGCCCCTCATATTGCAACTGAGTCCTACAGGGATATCCACAATTTCATACTAGTAACAAGGCTGAGCTTTGCAATAGCTTGGAAACCCTTGGTGAGATGGAGGGCAAGAGAAGGTCTAGAGCTAACAGTAGTCTTTGCCCCCTTGGACAACCTCTGATCTCTCCTCATCCTTCTCTCTTTACCATCACTTTACCCCCCACCCACACCCCACCCCCAGCTTAGTAAGTCTTAAGGTCTTATAATCCTGACCCAGGGAAACCCTGGGCCCTGGGCAGAGGATTTGAAAGTAAACTTCATGCGAAGTAGGAATTTAGTCCTTTCATCTCTACATCCCTAGCTCAGCACAGAACTTGCACAGGAAATGCACCTGCAATGGTTGCTGAGCAAATGAGGCAGGTGCATGACTAGGAGTTGTGTGTAAAGTAAAATGACCATATTCCAACTTGCATGTGTGGGAAAGGAGGGACAAACAGGTTCTCCTTGCAAAAAAAGTTCTCTTCCATGGCAGGGGCTGGATGCCTGAGAATCCTAGCCTCCTCTTTGTTTCAAACATCCCTTGGGAAAAGTAGCTTGAAACTGAAAGGATCCAACAGAGCCATGAATATTCAGAGGAACCTACAGCACTTTCCAGTTTGGACTGAGTTCCCTGGAAGCCTAAGAAACCAGACAGCCTACATTTGGGATAAATCCAGTTTGTTATTTTTGTCCTATGTTTGACATCACAATCCTTGACGCCAACCTCATTACTTCCATTGCTGTCAAATCCTTTCTATGTTTATTCCTTAATTTCCCCAATGTCTGACTCAGAATCCCTCGAGGGACTGCACTGTCTAATTCTCTCAGTTCTAATGTCTAATTCTTTCAGTTCAGCTCAGTACAAGGTTCTGTGGCTCTAACACACAGGAAGCTCTAAAAAAATGTTTAATTTACTCATTCAGGATAGTCTACTTTTACAGGGAAGCCCCTCTCCCAACCCCGATGAGCCAGGTACACTCTGGTTTCTTCCCCCTAAAACCTCTCAAGGACCATTAGGGTTGCTGCCTTAGACCTTGTGTACAGATGTTTTTGCCAAGCCCTGAGTGTCGGAAGCCATCTTCTTCTTCTGGAAGTGAAAGACCTCTGCTGAACCTCTGTGGAAGTACACTGTGCCCTCCTCGGTGTCAGTTTCTTGAAAACATAGATAAAGGGCGGATAACGTGCCAGTGGAAAACTGAGGCAAAACAGTCCATGGGCCAGCTGGGTGGTGCTGAGGGAAACCATCAGAGTGGCTCACTTTTGCCACACACAGCTCAGCTGGCTGGACGCCAGTGTGGTGCCCAGCAGGGAAGCCATCTCAGGTTTGGAGGGATGAGTGAAAAATAAACAAACAGAAACCTCAATTAAATAGAGTCAGGAGGCCAGAAAGGGGAGCTGTCTTATGCCTTGCATTGGTAGCAGAGCCCAACAAGAAGAATGACTCCTCTTCCTTCTAGCAAGGACTCAGCCAATGAAAAGCCACAGACTCCCTTGCTGGGCAGGGGTCTTGCATGTGGCCCACTATGGTTGCAGATCCAAAGTTGCAATTCTCTGCTGATCCCAAATAAACCCATCTTTACTGGAGAAATACCTGGCTGGCTGTTTGTTTCAGGTCAACAGATGAAGGGCACTGGCTCCTGGCTCTGTGGTTCCCGTGCATCTGGGGCTCAGAGTCACAGTGGGTGTAGAAGAGGGCAGACTTGCATATGGCACTGAGGTGGGCATCTCCCCAGGCTGTCAGTTCCCAGAGGCCTCTGCTGTTGTAATACCACCTGCAGCTTTAAGGCCTCAGCCTGGGGGTGGGAAGGTGACTAGCTCATACAGTGTCAAATAGGAGATAAACCTTAGTCAAAGTCCGTTTTAGGCTAATTGGGGTGGGGGCTGCATATGCTGACCCCACAGGCAAATGCTTCTTCCCTGGACTGGTGACTGAAGGGACAGAAGTAGGATATTCAACCTCACTTCATTCCTAAGTCAGGCCAGGTAGGATTGTTCTAGGCATTAAAAGTCAGTGCGGCATCATGATTCAGTGTGGGGGAGTATGGTTAGGATTCTTTATGAAAGACCTTCATCACTCACTGGAGGCTTAGGCACTGAGTAGGGAAATTTCTCAATGCGATTAGCCCCATAATAATTACTAATGTTCTCCCTTCTAGCATCTTACCCTGTCACTGCACTATTATTTGTATTGTCACTTTAATGGTTTGAGAGCTCATCGCATTCAATGTTCTATGTACCCTCGGGCACCAAATATCAGGATATTAACGAAGCCAGGCTGACATCCAGCCTAGCAGTGCAGCCTAAACTGGTGAAAGCTATGGCTTCTATCAATTGTTGATCAAGGACACAAATAAGTAGAGACTTAAGAGGCTTAGACTTGATAAAAATGGGTTTCTTCTAGCCCTTAGTAATTGACAAGCTTTTAGAAAAGCATCAAAGGTGCCAATGCCAGGTGAAGCAGAAATGAAGAAATGAGTTTGGAAAAGCCTCAGTTTGCTTAGTGACATATTTAATAATTCATTACTTCATCAAATGCCACCTCACTCCCTTTTTGCATGTCTACTTTATGGGGGACTGGCCCAGGCGTAGAATAGGATAATGAACTTAAGTTTATCTCTGCTGTCAGGGTCTTAGAGTTAAGCAACTCTGAGCTGTTAATCTGTACATGTGAGGATTAAGTAAAACAGATTAAAATCTAGAGGCTATAAAAAAACTAAGCCTGAAGCCTTGGCCTATCTTTGGAGACTGCATAGCCTTAATGGAAAGTGATGATATTTATGTGCTTCCAGATGAGATAGCTGATACTGCCTCAGCTATCAGAAACAGCTATCAGTGACAATCCATTGGGAAATTGACAACTGATACCCTGCTGGAGTTGTTTGTCCTTTTTACAGTTATTTTTGCAGAGGGTGGACACCTCCCCCTTTCGTATCTCACGACTCGATATTCAACCCATCTTCCTCTAGTCAAGAGGAAAATGAGCAACAGCAGCCAGCCACAGAATGAGCTTCCTACGCAAAGGAATATAAACTACAGAGAGGGTAACTTGGGAAACTATTTCCTGAAATAAAAGGACAAAACCACAGAGTACTTCAACAGTCACCAGAACGCACAGACTCAACACAATCCACAGAAGAACCTAATTAGGACACATGCTTGTGTATTTATAGAAAGTATGACAGACAAGCAAAGTTGGGCAGATTATTAATGCATTTACGAACCATTACAAACCAAAATAGAAAGGCATGCTTGCTGCCTGAGATTTTAATATTGGAAGAGCTCTTGGTATTAGCAAAGTTGAAAAAAATCTTGAACAGAACTGCTCACTTTGACTCCTGGGGGTGAAAGGAACTGACGCACTAATAGGAGTAGCGTTTGGCTGGGCAGGAGGTGCGCCGGGACTTAGGGAAACTGGTGACTCGCAACAATGGACCAATTCACATTTCATGCCACCTGTCAAGCTGGCAGATAGGTTAGTGCTGAGATTTGAGACCTTACTATGGCTTTTAAACAGGCCAAATAACCCACTCTTGTTGGCCTTCTTCACTGGCCCCCTCTGCCCCCCCCCCCTTTTTTTTTAACAGCACTGGAAGAATTAATGGTAAGAACTACTGCACTGAACTTAGGAGCAAGAGGCAATGACTGTGTGCCTAGAGGGCCATTCTAGTGAGAGCCACCAGGCACTTCAGAAGTCAGGAATTGGAATACAGTTTTATAGCCATATCGCCCAATCTGCACTTCAGCTGGGTGTGGCATGGTTGTCCCCTACTCAAACATGCCCATCCCTCATAGTTTCTCTCTCTTTTGTACCCCCTCTGTCTTGAACACTGTAGGTGCTGCAGGAATGTCTGCAGTAGCAAGTCATCATTCAGGGACCTTTACATAGTGAAGAGGCTCTCCTGGTTCTTAGCTTGAAGGGCTCAGGGGAATAAGCCTGTCCTTGGAGCCAATCTTGTTCCTCTGGAAGTCAGAAGACAGGGTTCTAGTTTCTATCTTGTTTACATCTAAAGGTGTGACTTTCTGGATTTCTATTTCCTTCTTGTAGGATGTAAAGTTGAATTGGATTGAGGATTTGTAAGATTCCTTCCAGATCCAACATTCTGTGAACTTTGAGCATTTACAATCCCATTTGGAAATATATAACCCTCTCCATGAATCTCTCATCTGACAATGACAAAGATGACCCAGAGCAAAAAGGTGCTGAGCCACAGTTCAGCGTCTCCAAGCAGAATTATTTCTAAGGTTAACTCCTTGACTATTCCATGAGGCCTCCAGCTGTCTCTTCCAAGGAGCCAGCCAACGTACCAGCTGGAGGTAGTTATGGGACGATGCAGATTTTAACAATGCAATTAAAATCGTCTTGTTTTGACAGCCCCACTCTAATGGCAAAGGCAAGGAGGGATGGGAGGCCAGTGTTTGGGCTGCTTTTGATTCTTGTGATAGAATGGTCTCATCTTTTGAAAAATAAAGTGGAAGACGTACTCAATGGCTCTCTCCCATTGAAGGTAAATTTTTAGTTTATACTAGACCCTAACCTCTTAGACAGAAGGTTTAATCATGTCAGAGGAAAATATTTATTAATCATTCTCAAGTGTTCCTGGCCATCATACACCCATTAGTAACACATTTCAATACTAGGCTTGAGCTTGGCTATTTATCAAATTGCTCAAGATGGCTTTTTTTTTTTTTAAAAGAACATAGGTGACTATTGGCCATTCAATTTTTGTCTTTTATTTCCTAATGAAAATTCTCCTGGCCAGTTGTTGGCTTTTTAAAAAACTGTGAGACAGGCAAAGGTTAACTTGACTGATTTTCTCTGGTGATTCCCTAGCTCTCCTGTTATGATTACATCCTTGTGATGCTATTTTTTTTATATAAATACCCTTTTGATTTTAGAACAGCTTCAGATTTACAGAAAAGTTTTGTTGATGATACAGAGTTTCCACATATCTTAGACCCAGCCTCCCCTACTGTTAACATTCTGCATTAGTAAGGTACACTTGTCACAATGTTAATGAATGCTGATATATTAACTACAGCCCATATTTCATTCAGGTTATGTGCGAATGTTTAAAAAATACTATAAACATGTATCAATACCAATACCAACACCAACATTTTTGTGGCCTTGTGCTGAGAAATGTACAAAGTCCTTTAGATATATCAACTTTTTAAATTGCCACAGCATCCAGGTAGGTAGATCCTATTATTATCCCCTTTTTAGAGCTGAGGAAACTGAAGCTTAAAGTGTTTAAGTAATTGACCTAAGATGACATTATGTAAGTGGCAAAGCAGGGAGACCAACCCAAGCAGGTTGATTACTGAGGCTCCATTCTTAACTACGATGCTTGGTAACGATGATGAAAAATCCCTTGGTTCTGTACAGTTCTTTACGGAGCACTTTCATACATATCACAATCACATCTTAATGACCCTGGTGATCAGGGCAGATGCTATCTTTCCTGGAGGCCCAACACCATGGTGTGGACTCCTGCTACAGCCTGGTCAGTCAGGCCAGTGCTACAATTACATGCAGTTATCAGCCTTGCCTGCAGGTCTGTTCATACTCTGGAGGGAAGAGCCCTATCTTCTTTCCCATCATCTTCCCTGTGATGTCTGGTGTCATCTCTTTTACATGGTTCTCTTTTAATGAGTACTTGCTGAATTGGATTCCTCTTTTATAGCTGAAGATGCTGAACACTGGAGAGATAATAAAAGCCAAACAGATTTTATTTTCCATGTCAAGTGTGGGGCTTTAAGATCTTTTTTTAAAAAAAGTCCTTTCTTCTGCAGGGATCTAGCTTATTGACAGTCTACGTACGTATTAAAAGCCTTTCAACTGTCTAAGTTGATGAGGGAAGCAAAAATAGGGATTAATAAAATTCACGTAACTTTAAAATGGAATTTTTTCCAACAGATACAAATTCCTTCCTGGAGGCAGTGGTAGTGTGATCTTTATACTCACTCTCTTTTGGCCAAATCCTACCAGACATAGTTATAGAATCATAGCATTTCAATTTCTCTCTTTGGCTTTAATTTGTATGTCACTGGAAGAGATGTTAACAAAAGCAGGGGAAATGATTACAACTGCAGAGAAGAAGAAAAAGAACAAATTTGAATGGAAAACTGGCAACGTCTGCATCCACTCTCTTCCAGAAGGTAATAAGAGGCTTACCCTCCACTTCCTTCACCCAGAGAGAGGCCCAGAACCATCAGCTGTGTTAGAGAATGGCTATTGTCCTGCTAGGCAGACCAGATAAACCCTCATGAAGTTAGGAGTGGCGACCACTGTTAATCTTTCCATGGAAATTAGTGATGCGAGGCCCAGGGGAAAGAGCATGACTTAAACTTGCTTTGTAGAGAAATGTTGTATCTGAGTTCAAATATTAGCAACATACTGTGTGAATGTGGCAGGTTCTGCTATCTCTTGAACCTCATTTTCTGCATTTTTCAAATGGACTTAATAATAAATGTGATCCCAGAGCTGTTGTGAGGTTTAGAAATAAATGTGTAAGTGATACATTCAAAGTCCATTGGATGGCTAATGGTTTACATTCAATATACGTAGGTGCCATTAACCTGCGTGTCTTGCAGTTTAAGGACTGATGTAGATGGCTGCCTCAGTCACATTCTAGCCTCAGACCCCATACATGTCTCACTTAATATTCCCCAAATGAAAGTCAAAGATAAAAAAAAATAGCACTCTCCTGGGACTCAGGGAAGCTAGTTTCTGGATTTAGTCCCACCCCCAGAGCATCTCTGCTTTCAGCATGCCCCCTGGAGGGGGTCTCCATCTACTCCTGCATCTCTAAGGGGAGGGTGCACCAGGATGAGTCCAGGAGCACAGTGTCCACCAAACCTCCTCTGTCCCCTAACCCTAGCCTGTGACTCCTGTCCCACCCTGACCTCTGGGCTAGTCTAACCTCTGTTTTTCACTCCACATTATATTTGGCATTTTTATCACCAGTGCTTGGGCAACTGGGCAAAGACTTTGGGCCAGAACCCGGCACTCTTTCCGAGGAGTTCCCCTTGGTGAATTGCTTGACACTCTGCTGGGTACGAGTGGGTGGTTTTGACAGCTGCAGGGAGAGGTGCTGTGTCCTGAGGTAGGATGGGTGATGAACACACCATAAATCCCGTCTGCCTGGAGCAGAAAATCTGAAGGCTGCACAAGTTCCGAGGCAAGGAAATTGGAATTCTGGAGCCAGGTAAACAGACCTGAGTCAACAGAAGCAGAGAAACAGCTCCATGGCCCCGCCATCCACAGCTCTGGGCTGGGTTTGCAAAGTGCGATGGCTGGCTTCCTAGGAGTCATCTTTGATTTTTATGGTTTTGTGAAGTCTGGGAAAGAAAATAAATGCAGGGCAAGGGCATGGCTCCTTTTTTGCAGTGGCCGGGCAACTGCTCATAGCTCCATGGCACTGAGCAGAGTTTCCAGAATGGCTCAGAGCTGCTGGCTGCTTCTCCCTCCAGAGAAGTGAGGAAGAGGCCACATAGCTGCCTCTTGGGTCACTGATGGGCAGGTCCTCCAGTGAAAACATGGGACTGCAAGTCAGAGCACCTGGATTCGTCCCTGATTTGCCACCAAATGAAAACATGATTTTAGGCCCCCTGACTTCTCTAAATTTTTACAAAATGGACACAATATTCAAATCCTACCTACCTCAGAGGATCAAATTAGATTAGTGATACTACATTTTTGGAAACTCCTTACCTTGCAAAACTGTCAGACTTTGTGGAACATTTATTAATGATAAGAAAATGATAGCTATCAATTGCTAAGTACTTTTTAGTACATGAGACAGTACTAGGTGATCTACAGGAAGGGCTACATGATCCTCAGGGCTAAACTTACTGTGGTGATCATTTCATCATGTATACGTATATCAAATCATCGCGTTATGCACCCAATACTAATTGTTGCATGTCAATTACATCTCAACTTAAAAAAGTCAAAAAAATTTCCCTTCCATCCATAGACTCTCTACCTATCAATGTGGTTTTTTATTTGCTATTTAATGTTGTGCTCCCTTGAGCACAAGAGTACTTGTAGAGTAAGTGCAGACCCTCATAAACTCCCGAGAGCTCTCTCCACCACTTCTTGTATGTGTGGCGTCTACCTACTGCTGGGCTGATGGACGTGCCCTGGCTGTGGAGGAGGGGGAGTCAGGTATCTCCCCTTCCTCAGCTCCTGGGGGACAGGAGAACTGGATGGGTGGGGAAGAGGCTGGACCCTGCCGAGCTGCCTGATAAACCTGTTCCAGTTCTGCTAGCCTGGGGCGGAGATGGCACTGCCATGAGCTCCTCTTGAACTCTGACCCTGGCCCTGACCCACCCTGTGCCAGCATGCAGGACCCTGCTAGGGGTGTGGAGGAAGGTGACAACAGTTGCGGGACAGGGATGGGGATGGGGAGAGGGAGATCAGGCAGGATTCAGGGCACTGTAGAGTGAGGAGGCAGAACCAGAGCCAAACTGAGTCTCCAAGCCTCCAGGGCACGCTCTGTTGATCTGCTGGATCTCACAAACTCAGATTCAGGGACTATGACTGCAGAGCATTAGACCTCAAGTGTGGAATCCTTTCCTGAGCACTAGGCCTGGTGTGGCTCTGTGGGTCCTGTGTTTGGAAGCCAGCCCAGGTGATCTCATGAGGCTTAAGGACAATACTTTAAGGGAGCTACTATTACTCTCATTCAGCAGAAGAGGAAACCGAGACCTTATGTGGCTTGCCTCAAGCTGTGAGAAAGCAGAGGTAACATTTGAACTCGGGTGTAATTGAAATGAATCCAAAAGAATCTCTCTGGAATCAATGAACTTGTGAATTGGGGACTGTTGATCTGTACTCTCATCTGGCCGAGATTAGTATACGAATACTCAGGTACTGCTAAGAGAAATGTCACAATGCATCTTTTCTCCAACAAAGAACATATTCCAGCAATTTTACGAAGAGTCATTCTTGTTTGATGAGAATCATACCACCCAGGATGGTTACTGAATCTTTTCTCATCCATTTATATTCATTCACTGAACCATTCAGCAAACAATTATTGAGGACCTGTCATAGGCAAGAATTTTGCTTGCATTTTGGGGGAATATAAATGTGATAAGATCTGACCTCTCCCCCTCTAGGAATTTATTTGTGCCAGAAAACTTGCCAACACTATCCATAAAGCAAGGTCAGTAACAAAAAGGCTCTAATGGAGAAACAACCACTGGGGACGGGGGGGGGGGTTCAAAGAAGAGATGCCGTTTGGAGATGATGGAACAAAGCTGCTTGGCCAGGTGCTATTTAAGATGGCCCTGGAGAACAGGCACGGCTTTCATATGATGGCTGAGAGGAGAGAACAACAAGGGCAAATTCATAGCGGACAAGCGCGCAGCCTGTTCTAGGAACTGTCCCTCTTCCAATTCAAGCACATGATTGGCCTCCACTCATCTAGAGGTATGCTTCTCTGGGATTCTTTTTTCTCTTTTTATTCTTCTTCCTAAACAGATTCTGAATGAGGTGTCTCTTGGTTGCAGAACCTGTTCTGGCACTCCTAGGCACCTTTGGTGGGAGTGTTTCTCGACATGTAGGGGATGCCATATCCACAAAGAGAACGAGGCAAAGACAAGGTGGGAGGCAAGAGAGGGAGCATTCACCCTCTCATTTTCCCAAGGCTCAGAGGTTACCTCAGCCTTTTGTTGGTGAATGTCCTAGTGTCTTTCCAATCAAGCTCTCTTTTGCCTAGGCTACTCTGAGGTGAGTTTATGTCTTTTTTCATGTATATGAGCTATTGCAATGGTCTAGGCGAGGACTCAGGAGACCCTGTTACAGAGGAAGAGGAGGAACGAATGGAAGGAGGTAGATGGAGGCAACTTTGGAGATACACGCGGTGGGACTGAACTGTTAGGATGTGGTGGTGGTGGATGCTCAGAGAGGCAGAGATGGTGGACAGCATAATTGGATCACTGGCACAGAGAAAGGGTCACTAATAGGGGGCTTCAGGGAAAAGGATTAATTGAGTTTTATGCTCTAAAAGTTAAGAGCTGCCCAAGCAGCCACAACTATATCCTTCCAGCAGCCAGAAACATGAACACTGTGCCCAGGTGTGAAGGGGTTATAGGCTCACCTGAACATGGCTCCTGCTCAGCTGCCCACTGTCTGCCTGGATAAGTTACTTCAGCTTCCTAAGCCCTATTTTATTACAACGTGGGATAATATATGAGGATTTTCACATGGATTAAATGAGGAAAGGCACTAGTGCCCAGAATATAGAAAATTCTCAGTTAATGTTAGAAAAATCAAAACCAAATGAAAATAAAAACTGACAGACTGTTAGGTTAAGAATTTAAATTTAAATTGGGAGTTTGCGATTTGCAGATACTACTATATATAAAATATATAAACAATAAGGTCCCACTGTATATAGCACAGGGAACTATGTTCAGTACCTTGAAAAAGAATATGAAAAGGATTATATGTATGTATCTGGAAGACTGAAACGTTGTGCTGTACACCAGAAATTGACACAACACTGTAAACTGACTATCCTTCAGTAGAAAAAGAAAAAAGAATTTATTTTCTTCTGGGACATCCTATTCATATCCTTACCCAAGGAAACTGAGGAAATTAGTCCTTATTTGTACGTGGATCTTTTTTTTTAAATTAAGTTTGTATTGGTTTGTGTTTGAGGGTCAGTGCACAGGTCTGAATGATTCGTATGCAGTGTCAGTTCCACTAATTAATGATTAATATCATATACCCTGTACCCCCTACCTACTCCAAATTTCAATCTTACGCAGCACATTAACAAAGTTATTAGGAAAAAATGGAAGACCGCGACCAAAGACGTCACAGGGAGCAGACAGTTCTGACAGAGAAAGCGAAAGTAGTTTTCTTCAAGAAGCAAATCTACTAAAACCCAACATGAGTAAAGAATTAACTTAAAATGTTGAAGACACACTAAACGCATGACTGTGACTCCAAGTCACCATTTAGTATGCTTTGTATGATAGGACATAAAACTGCCCCAGGTCAGTTTATGGTAGGTTAACAGTTAAGTCTTCCCGTGATTCAGTATCCCAGTATTTTCTGATTATATAGAAGATAAATAATTAGCACAAGATTTCACATCTTAAAAAAAAAGTATTAGAACTTTCCTAAGTATGTTTTAAAAAGCAGGATGAAGGAGAATTCCCCTCTTCTGAAAAATGGGTTTCTAGAGCTACTAAAATACTTGCATTTACCAAATTGCTGATAGAAAGATTCCTCTAAGTGGTACAAGGGAGGCAGGGGCCACCAGTAAGGCACAGCCTACACTACTCCTCAGACATGGTACCTCTGTCTCCTGCTTCGCCAGAGACTGGACCCTTTGTTTCTCCAAATTCTGCAGGTAAATCTTTAATTTCTTGATTCAACACTTGAGCCTATTTTCCTTTTGCTCCTCTTTTATTTATACTTTTATTTTGTCTGAAGATTTTTCTTGTCTTCCTGCTACCCTTTTGGGGATTTGTTTTCACTTAGCAGTAGTGGGCTTAGTGACAAACGTGCTGATCTCCTAGGCCTCTTTGCCCTCCCTTTTGGCTGAATGAACCCTCTGTCAGATGGCTCTCTCAGATCTAAGTTTCCAGGAAGAGTGATGCTATAGAAATTCACACTTATGGGAATGTAAGAAAAACAGGGAGGGCAAGTAATGGTTTAAAATATTTTGATAATCCCGTACATTTGTTTATATAGTTGACTGTGGATTTCCAAGAATGTGGTAGAGGAGGAAAAGGAGGCAAAATTTAATGGACCGATTGTAGGAAATAAACTTGCAAAGCTAAGAAATATGATCTACAGGCTTTAACAAAATACACACGGGCGGATCCTATAAATAGCTGCGGCAGCATGTGGAGTTCATTAAATCAGAGGAGTGGTTTGGGCACCTTGGAAGGTAGCTTCAAGGGCAGGCACTCCAAGATGTGCCCTTTCACTCAGACTTCACAGACGTCAAGAGTTTCCGAGGGCTCTGTTCTGTGTGTCTGCCCGCAGAGGGGAGTGTGGCCACACCTCACCCTTTGCCTCGGCCTGGCTCAGAGTGACCAGAACTTGGAGATCAGATGCCTGGTCTGTTGATAGATCTTAACAGAGGGATTTGGAATTAGGATTGGTGAATTTACCATTTAATTTTTGTTCTTTGCTCTTTCTCATAGGCTGCTTAGTGCCATGCTAAGGTAGGTAGCTGTATATCAAAGAGCAATTAAAATGTAATTTCTGAGAAAACTCTAATTCGAAAAGACACATGCACCCCCATGTTCATAGCAACACTATTTACAATAGCCAAGACACAGAAGCAACCTAATTGTCCATCACCAGATGACTGAATAAAGACGACATGGTGTATATATATATATATATATATATATGCAATGGAATATTGGCCATAAGAAAGAATGAAATAATGCCTTTTGCAGCAACATGAATGGACTTAGAGATCATCATACTAAGTGAACGAAGTCAGAGAAAGACAAATATTATATATCACTTATATGTGGATTCTAAAAAAAAAAAAAGACACAAATGAACGTATTTACAAAACAGAAAGAGACTCACAGACATAGGAAACAAACTTATGGTTACCAAAGGGGAAAGGGTAGGGAGGGATAAGTTGGGAGTTTGGGTTTAGAAGATACAATATATATAAAATAGGTAAACAACAAGGTCCTACTGTATAGCACAGGGAACTATATTCAATAGCTTGTAATAACCTATAATGAAAAAGAATATATATACATATCTACATAAATATATAACTGAATCACTATGCTGTATACCAGAAACTAATACAACGTTGTAAATCAACTCTTCTTCAATAAAAAATATATAATTTCTGGTATTAGCTCAGCCCCAAAGGAAAGAATATACAAGTTTTCTTACTTATCCATACATTTTCTTTGAAACCCACCTTTTTATCTCTTAAGATTTAGAGTCTTTGAATTTCTCAATCCACCTCATCTTTCCCTTCTCTGAAATCTCTTAGTATCTATCTCTTGCACAGTGGAAAGGTAACAGGGTTTCGTAGACTAGAGTTCATACTGCCGCTAAGACTACTGTTAGGTTATTTTGAGTAAATTCCAGCTAACGTTTAGACAGGGATTACTAAATGATCAGTGATTGCTACCTCACCTTCATATTTTTATTTATTTTCACTGCAATCAATAGGGCCTCTTATTACCATTACACTTTATGGATGGGGAAACAGAGCTCAGGGAAAAGAATTCGCCTGAGAGCACATGGCTCACAGATGATAATGTTGTCAGAACCGAACCTTGATTTCCTACCTATTGTGCTGTATTGACTCCAGGTTAACTCTTCTGAGCCTTAGTTCCATTATCTTTGAACTAGACAGAGTTGGGTAACCTCAATGATTGAATGAGAAAGAAAGCCTCAAGTGCTGGGTTCAAACATGTGTGTATGTAATCCCTTCCCCCACTTCCTTCATTAATTAGAATTTTATCACTTGCTCTCATTTATCTTCTCATGTTTAAAAACTGCATTTCCACCCAGATCCTGACCGTCTATATACAGTGGCTCTGTTTCACACGGGCTCTGCAGGTGCCACACTACAGTGCAGTAGGTGTCACACAGCACGTACAGATGGTGGGATGACTTGATTTTGATGATTACATCTTCTCCCTTTTCTTCTGGAGATGCCTACTAGCCTTGCATCATGACACACTGTCCCTCCTGTGAGACTGAGGTTGTCCAGCCTTGTTTACCCCATTCTTCCCCAAATGGATACTCGGAACTACCATATTGCCACTCCAGGAAATTAAGTCCATGGCCAACATTCAAACAAGTTTCCAAATTATTTGGATATTTTCTTCAAAGATCCTTGGGAGTCTAATCTTTCTGCTAGCTACCCAAAAGTATTATAAAAATAGGCAAGAGTGGGGACATATGCAGAGATAGGTAAGCCAGGTATTTCCTGCCTCTCTGAGCTATTTGTCTTTAATAATGTTTAAGTGTTGTTTTGAGTGAAGTGTTTTAGTAAAAGAGAGAAGTGTGTAAAGTAAAAGAGGAAAAAAGGGACATATTCAAGGAGGATAGTTGGTAACTGGCCCTTCATGAATTTCTAGCATTCTCCAGCAGCATGGGACATGAGGTGGTGGGAATATGTGTGTCTACGGACGGATGAGTCAATGGGCCTGGACCAGAGACTCAATCCTGGCTCCACACGAAAATAACCTGGGGAGAATTAAACAATGCCGAAGCCCAGGACCAAGCCCAGACCAAGGTAATCAGAGTCTCTTGGAATGGGGCCTAGGGGATATTTTTAAAAATCCTTTAGATCATTCTCATGGGTATCTGGGGTGAAACAATTAGCCTTGAGAGTGAGCCAGACCGGTCCCAGAAGCAAGCTGTTTCCTGGCACTGCCTCTGGGAGAAGTGATACAAGACTTAGTTCATCTTGGAATAAAGGAAGGTGGACAATTTCGGGGTCCCCAAGAACGTACCCTTTGTATACCTTTTTGACAGAGGTGACTATCAATTATGTGTGTTGACAACAAACGGGTTTCTGTTAGAACCACAGGTGAAAGACATCTCTGGGGCAAACATTTCTACGTCCAGAAGTATTAGCGAAGTGTAGACAGGATGGAATGAGCCATATTAGAAATAAGCCTTCTTTCTTTATCCATTACAAACCCATGCCTCCAGAATAACTATCATCCTTGGCCTTTCTTTTCTAATCTTGAAAATAAGAATGCTAACTCATCTCAGTCCTCTCCCTCCTCCTGCTATTAAACCGACGCCCATTCCACTGGGAAGAGGAGTTTACATTTTCAGTTTTCCTTTGGTGGTTATTCTAACCTGTTCATTATAGCTATAAATGACACCATTATCACTTTCTTTGAAAGTTTCTCCAGTTGAAAGATAGTGTCATGTTGTGGAAAGAACATGGGGCGGGATCAAACAGAATTATTTGAATCCATAATCTGTTAATGAATTCTGTGACTTCTGGCAAGTTTCTTAATCTGAGTCTCAGTTTCATAGCCTATAAAATGGGAACAGTAATCCTTACCTTAAAAGGCTGTTGTTTAAAGATTGTGAAAATAAACGTGGGTTAAACATGTAGGCTAGTGTCAGGAATATAACAGTTGTCTGGTAGGTGTTGATATTACTGGGTTTTTTTTAAGTGCATTTCCTCACTTAATTTCAGAGAGGAATAATTATGTTAAATTGCTATAGGAAGAAGTCAGACTAAAACACCACACTTAAAGAATTCCTATTCACAACTGCAGATGAAACACAAATCATGCCAACCCTATAGTAACCTAAATGAAATAATGATGGTAAAAATTACTGGTCCAGGGCTTGGAACACAGTAGGCATGCAATAAATGCTACTTTTTTTCTTATTCTTACTCCTATTTTTAGGGAATTTTCCAGGCAAGAAAGGGTATGCATATCCAATATTACATGTTAATTGAACACTGTAATAATCTCCATTATTGCTTTTAAACCTTTGCCACACCATAAACTTTTAGCACTCTTTCCACATTAGGATTTCATATCTTAATATCTCACCCTGTCTCTAATTTCCAGATAATCCTACCTTGATTTTGAGCCTGGGATTTGAGCCTCCTTTCTGTTCCATCTACTGCCATTATTCTCAGGGATTTCAGCAACCATTTTGATTTTTCAATACCCTGGCGTTACAGTTCTTTGTCCTTTAATCATTTCCTTTTATTCTAGTACATCTGCTTAAATGCATGACTACTATTAGAAATGTTCCCACTGCTAATATCTGAATTCCATGATCTTTCTTTCTGAACAGAGTTACCTTTTATTCTTTTATTCTCCCATCCCTCATATCTCCTGGACCTGTTTGAACTCATAATTCCAGGTGTGGTACACAGTATTTGAAACAGATACATAAGGAAATTGTCAAGGGCCATATTAAGCCTGGGAAATCAAGCTGGTTCTAATGTCAAGCTATTTTAGCTTCTTTTGAGAACCTAAAATAAGAATTCTTACTATGAACATCAACTAATATTTATATACACACAAATGGTACTGAACTATGGCTTGTATTAGATGGGTCCACACAATACTACAGCAGCAAATTCTAGGGACTCCAATCCTTCCAACTGGCTTCTGTCCATAATTTGGCTGTTGATTAGGACTTGGCACAGTCCTCAACTTTGTTCTGTCTCTGATTTGATCTGGACCAAATGGACTAAAGTAACTTTCGCTTAATGGAGAAACAGGAGTTGAACTAAAATGACTTTGTGGGAGTAGAGAAGAAAAAGAATTAGTAGAGAGGTATCAGTCTCAGTCACTTACATTTCTTGAGCTCCTATACTATGTGTCAGGCACACAGGTTCTGAGGGTGAAGCTAAGGATGATGAAGAACTGGCAAGACAGTAGGCAGACACAGGTGGCTGTCCAAAGAGGTATTTCTAGCTGCTTTCTGGCTCACAGTTTTGCAGAGATATTCACTGTGCATGGTTACAGTGGGTGGGGTTGTCATTGGCCATGAGGGCTGCCAATTTAGAATGTTCTCTGACACTTTTTATACGCAGAGAACAAAGATGTCTGGAGACACTCTAAATGAGTTTTCAATTTGTGAGCTGCTTGGCATCAAGCTAGAGTAGGTGGCAGATAGAGTTTGGTGCCAGGTCAATAACTTAGATTTATAGGCCCCTATATTTGGAATTTCCTTAGGGATCATTCCTGGAAAGGAGGTCTATCCTGGGAGAGTTATAATGCAGGTGGGCTTAAGTCATCAGATGTCCCAGTGTTATCATGCTTTTAAGGTAGCCATTCAAAATAAAAGAAATGTGGATACATAAAATGCTGGTGTCTGACTCCTCAGTAGGAGATCTGGGAAAGAAGGAGGCAGCCTGGAGGTCCCCCCTCCAAAGTGGTAAGGACAGTACTCAAACTCATTTGATCTCTCCAACTCTTGGGGTTCACGCAAGGGAAACTTTTTCCACGGGCCCCTAGAAACAGTACTTATTTTATCCACAGTTGTTTCTGAGGAGGAGGTCATTAAGGAAACTGTAGTCTCAACCTTTTTGGTACTCAACAAATCCTTCATGAGAAACAAGAATGTAGTTTTTGGATGCTCTCTGGTGTGAGCAGAGGCGTTACCACAGATCATGTTTAAAGGAAAAACCTCCTGCCAAGGCTAGGTCTGGTGGTCTCTCCCCTAGAGTTCTTTGCCAATGGGCTGATTTGTAGAGCAACCAAGAGGACCCTCTATACCCCTAAAGTAGTGACCAGATGTGCAAGCTAATCTATTTTGGAACTAAGAGCAGGAACTTTGAAAATAATCTACATATGTTTAAGTTTTATCCATTAACTTCTGTCATTGTTTTATGCTTCCTCATGCAATGCTCTTTGTAAACTTCTACTCTTCTTTAAGCTTCAACTCAAATATCACCTCCTCTGTAAAGCCTTCTCTGACCCAAACCCAACACTCTCACTTGTGGTTGCATCTGCTCTCTTTAAATCTTTTGGGTATGTTTGTCATGACAATGATGACCTTGCATTGCAGTGGTCTGGGATAAGACTGTCCTCTCACTGGACTTGTATCCTTTAAGTAGGGCTATCTACAGGACATAACAGGTACTCAATAAATTTATAAGGAAAGAAGTATTCTTTGGGGTGATTTTTTGATCTAATAAATGGGCCACAGGGCTGATCCAGGGTGGCATTTCTGGAGTACAGAAATATCACGTAGGCAGAGAGCATTTAGATTGTATGGTTTGGGCATTCACTTTCCACCTTCATGATTTTATCGCACAGGCACTATTATTTAATTCTTTTTAGCTTGACTTGTTTACTTATATTAGTTTGAAAGAAAACATTTTAAGAATATTCACAGTATGTGCATAACTTGTCATAAACAGAAGAAAAACAGCCACATGCACTGAAACATGAGTGCTTATCTACGTGACCAGTGGTGGGTGGGCCACTCTCTAGGAAACACGGCTTCAGGGCTTTCATGAAGCCACCATTTTCCTTACTCTAAAGTACCCTTACTATTAAGCAAGTCATCAATATTTCACGTATGTCTCCACTAAAGTACTCTACATTGCAGAAGAGAGTAGACATGCTCTCCAGCTCTCCCCCAACCCTCCCCCATCATCTCCCTCCCTCAAGCAAGAGTAAGCATGCCACCCACTGAGGGCTGATGCATAGCCTCAACGTGGCCCATCATCAATTTCTTTGAAATCTTCATTTTTGTCTTGACAGTTATAAACATTTTGTTTCCACACCAAAGTGTATATTTGTAATTATTTTCATACAAAATAAATTTTCCTCCAAATATTTGAGTAAACTGATGATCCTGGATACTGTTTATTGTTTATTTGGTGATTTTGAGTAAAACCAATTATCATGCACACTTTGAGAAATGGTCTTGAGAAAAACACAATACTGTATTAGATGGTCTTTATCTTAATACTAAGATATGGTTTTGTAAAAGATTTCTCATTGAATGACATTGCAAATGAAATCCAAGAAGGCTGGGATTTGTAGAAAACTCTAGTAAGAATTTACCTATTCATACAGTAAGAAGTGAAAAGCAGTGGTGATTATCCAGATCATTGTGGACCAGACTTAAAAATTATTTACTGAAAATTAACTCTGGAGGGAGTTGATAACTAGTTTTTATCTGAATGGCAGATGCCAAGGAGTTCCTCTCCATTTTATAGGAAGATGTTATTTATTCTCACTAACTTTGGTCACTCTCACCCAGGCCCCAGTGACGTCATACAGCAGGACAGGGTTGGGGTGGCTCAGTGCCATTCAACTACACTTTCCTCCCCACTGAAAATACCTGTAGATGTTATGAATAATGTGTCACAGTAGTTAGTGACTATGTAGAGGTTTTCCATTCATCAGTTGACTTCAGTGTACCAGGTGGGAACTCTGATGCAGACTTTTTCTATACTGCACAATTTACTGAATAATTAACATGTGATGCAAGGACATTCTGAATTAGGGCAGAGCTAGGGGACTTGGAATTTGGTAGTTGTTTATTTTTTGGCCGATCCGGTTCTCATTTCTAAATTTAGAAAAAGCAAAGAAGCTCTTGGCTTTAATTTGGTTTTCTGTTTCTACACTTACTGCTAATGGAGCTGGCTGGCAGGTTGATTATACCATCTTCATTTAGCTGGTAGGAGCCTTATAAAATTGCCTAGAAGAATGAGCCCCCAAGGGGAAAAGCAAAAACTGGATGGGAGTCAGTTTTAATGTTTCAGACCTGGCTTCAAATAGAACTGTCTAAACGGTCATTTTTATTTAACATAAATTCTAGGGGTTTTAGTAGTTTTTTAAGACAGGACCAAGAAAGCTTTAATTATTTTAATGTAGCATGCCCAATCTTACCTCATGGGGAGGGGTGTGTATGTGTATGTGTGTGTGTGTCTGGAAAGGAGCTGATGGCCATTTACAGTAGTTTTGTCAATGGCAGCATTGCTGGTCAAGTTCCAGGGAGTAAGATTTGGTGGAGACAGACCTTTGGCTGAGGAAAATTAGCCCATGTGTTACTTCTAAGTCCTGTCAGCCTCAACAGCCATCAGTAGCTTACCCTCAAAAGCAAAAGAAACTGGGCACCCTCTCTCCCATGGTGAGGGCTGATTTGTCTACTTCTCATTCGATGACCAGAGAAGCCAGTAAGATAAATTTGGGATCTCTGCTCTGACCTTCCATCAGGACTACAGCTCATTTCTTTAGGTCTGCAGTTAGATATTGGGAACCCAAGAACACAGCCACCCCTGATCCACTATCAATTTGCCTTTGAGTAAGAACAGATGCTCCACCTACATTGAGTCCCGTTTCCTGACAACCTCTGATGTGCAATTTTTAGTGAATGCCTGGAACTGCCAAAGATGCCTCTACTTTGCCTCTCTTCCCAGTGGTCTAAGGTAAGTCTGAGGGTGAAGAGCTGTGAGTCTCTGTGGCCCATTCTGTTCTGCAGTGAATCCGTTCTCCATCTGGCTCAGAGTAAAGCAGAGAGACCATACAGGAAATGGCATGCTCTGTCTCCTTGTACCAGCCTTCTCAAAAGCCAGAGAGAGGAGGAGTCTCTGACCACTTGGAACTGACAGACACTTCTGCATCTCTGACAAGGGGTGGGTCAGACAACTAACAGGAAACTGAGCTCCTCCTCCAGCTGCCAAGAGATAACACGTGTCTCTGCTTCTACCTATCCAAGCTCTCCTCAGACTGACAAACGCACCCGAGCATGGTAGGCTGGCTTCTGAGCTCTGCTCCTTGCTGGTTGTGTGACCCCTGGCATTCACGCAGGCTCATCTCTCTGAGTCCGTTTCCTCCTTTAAAAAGATGTTGGCTACCTAAGGACACTTTAAAATCTGAAATTCTATGATGTGATTAAATTGTCAGATGGGGAAAGGAAGATGCCCCTAGGGAAAACGTAGAAGACCTTGAAATGAAAATACAAATCTTTAAGGAACGTCCAAGTGTCTTCATTTTTGCCTTTGATTACACTCATCATTTCCATCACTTTCTAGAATTTCTACTTCTTTGCTCTGTGACCTTTGGCAAATTGCTTCACCTTTCTAAATCTGTTGCCTCTTCTGTCAATTGGGAGCAATGACACTACCCATATAGGGTTGTTGATTTTGATGACTAAATGGTGATACATTTAAAGTGCCAAACGTAGGGCATGTTCATGGAGGTTATGTTCAACACATGTGAATTTCCTCCATTTTCTCCTTTCTTTCCAAATTTGCTTCACTCTGGATCTTTCCTTGAAGAACTTGCTCTAGGCTGGAGGTCCTGATTAGATGTTACTTAATTAAGGTTAAAGGTGACATCCAGAACATCACTAATGTTTCTCAGAGCAGGAAAGTGCCAAAGCAGAGGTTTTCTGTGTGTCATTCATGCTCCCTAAACTGTGTAGGTGAAAGACAGGAAGACAATCCAGACTAGCTTAAGTTGTGCCCTCTTTACCACTCACCTCCTGCAGGGCACTCCCTGTCTCCTGACTCTCACCCTCTCCTTCAGAAGCTGGCTCTCTGGTCCTCACTTCCGTGGATTCTCCCCTGGTTACTCTAGCCAAAAGAATGCTCTTCCATGTCTGGAGCCCTGTCACTGTTACTCTTTGAGCCTAATTTTTGCTTATGTTGTGGAGTATCTTCTGTATTTCAAATTGCTGTTGGTATTTCTGTATCGTTTTGCCACTAACATTCCATCTTTCTCTAGCATCTTTCTCTAGAGGGCAGGTATCTTGAGGGTAGGATGTTTGTGTTGTTACAGCTCCCTGAACATAGCAAGCAACCCATGTGTGAGCAGAACCCATGGTAAAAAACAATTTTACACTTTTCATCTAGTCCCACAGTAGTGCTGTGTCCTACACCTTTACCGTTCTTAATTAATACAGAATTTTCTCTCCAGTCCCTCACACTGCTTTCTTTCATCACAGCATAGATGATACTTCTAAATTTGTACCTGTGCTTCTTTTAGAAAGATTATTTTATTTTTCCCTTCTCTTTAATGTAAAAACAAGACCCTGCTTTTCTTTCCCTTTCCTTCTAGATATCTTTCTGAGGTCTCAAAGATCCAGACCCAAACAACCCTCCGAGGTTTTTAAAAGTGGGTAGTGCATTAGTCTCCTAACAATAAGATCTTCTCTTTAAAATGAATGTCATAAATCCTTGATTCCTTTGCATAACCAGGGTCTCATCATTTTATACTGAGAATTCTCCCAAATTGAAAATATCAATCTCACAAATCAATCTGCATTTGACCTCTCCTCCACAGTCAAATCCAAACTCCTGCCTTAAAAGTTCTGCATTCCTCTGAAGCTAAATGATACCAAAAAATGTCAAAAACATCCTTGCATTTGAATCACCCAGTCTCTCTCTGCTCTTCTGGGCTGATTCAGCAGATTGGCTCCTGGTGGAGGGCTCTGTTTCCCGGCTAGTTTCCGGCCTACTTAAAACAGACAGAGGCATCTCCCAGGTGGCTTTGTCAAAGGCCAAGGACATTTTTTCGGTGCAGACTTCAAGCTTGTTGCCACATGAACAAATAGAAGAATTTCACTGTAGCTTCCCTAGGTTTTTTGGACTGACAACAAATGCTAAGAGGGATACGGAAGCCAACAAGGCAGCCCAGGGCAGCTAGAAGCCCAGAAGGAGGATGGGAACTGTTGGCTCTGGCTCTTTGCTCAGGGTGAGGCTGTGAGCAAGCCTCAGCTGTGAACGAATGTCTGGAAAACCTCTCGGCTGGATGTTCCACCTGTAGACTCAGAGGCTGGATGATGTAGGAGTGAAGAGAATCTGCCTTGGATTCCCTGGGTTCAGTAAGTATTTCTCACCTCTAGCTGCACAATGAGGTCACCTGTGAGGTTGTTAAAAGCTGCCAGTGTCTGGGCCCCACCCCAAGCATAGGTGTTTTTGCAAAAATCTCTAGGGGAGTTTTACTTGCAGCCAGGATGGCAAATCACTGACTGATGAACATGAAAAGTCAGATTTCTTTTGGATATCTTGACTGAGTTTTTTTTTTTTTCCTTTCACATCTATAATAGAAGACTTCTTTGGGGTGCATGTTAGCTGTTCAAAACATATAATCTCCTTCATTTTTTCTCTAATACTTACCATCTTAGATAGTCCCTTCAGGAGTCAAAACAGTAATCTCTCTCTACCTATCTTCACACATACACACATATATTTGAAACATATATAATTTATGTACATTTTCATCAGCAAAGGGCTTATCTTGACTTCAATAAACCAACTTTTCTATCTTGGATAGTTCAGGAGTTAGTGGTTGCAATATGTTGGATTCCATACTGGAAACCAAATGTTAGCAGATTTAGGTCTAATTCAACCTTTATTATGTGATTTTTGGGTAAGTCTTGTATAGCCTCTTTAAGCCACGGTTTCCTTACCACTGAATTTTGAAGGAGTCAGAGCAAGTGTCCTCCAAGGTTATTTTCAGCTCTCACATCCATTGGTGACATTCATTTTCACTGCTAAACATCATAGATCAAGACCTATTGAAGAAAAGGAGGAGCTTTCTCAAATATAAGCTGGAACTAACCTCTTGCTTAATCTTTAGTAACTGTCTTAAGAGACTATAGCATTAAGAGAAGCTCAAAGCCTACTTTTCGACTACCTGGATGCTTGTCTCAGCTCTCCCTATAAACTGTCTAGGGGAAGACTAATTTTTAAATTTTTTATCTGTATAAAATGAGGAAGCTGCCTTTAGAATGCTAGGACTTTGTTTCCCAACGTGTGTCCTGTGGAACACTAGTCTCATAAAAGATAAGCCTTGGTAAGAAATCTCTGGAGTTCAATATATTTGAGAAATGAGGCACCATCTAACCCATATCTTAGTGATTCATAATACACATTAGAGTTAAAAGCCTTGCTCAATCACTTAGTAAAGACATCTGCTCAATGTTGCTTAATGGAGTTTGCCATGAAAGTGACCATACTTTAAGCAATCAATATTCCATGTTCAAGGAACACATGTAGGGAAATGTTCCTTGCTGCTCTGTGGGTCGCAAGAACCCTTGAGTATTCCTATGATCATTTTCAATATGGCAACTCCCATCCCATTCTCCTTGGGATGATGTGGCTCCATCACACTTTCTGTGGGTCTATCACTTCCCACAGCCTCAAACCCAAAGCTTAGGGACCTCTCTGGTTGGTTGTGAGCAGATTTGGGGAGGTCACAGATCACTGTGAAAAAGAATGGAGAGAGAGGGCACATTATACGCAGCGTTCATTTGGTAATGCAAGGCAGAAGAGGGCAAAGAGATAACTTTCATGGTCTCAGACAGCTCAGAAGGCTGGTAGACCAGGGACAGTAGACCACAGAGAAGGCAAAATGAGCTCCCTTTCTCTGTTCATCATGATCTCTGATTAAACATATTGATATAAACACTTTATTTTTAGGAGATAGTTTTTTCCTCTTTTTGATGGGTTGTTCTTAAAGAGTAACAGTAGGGTAGATCTAGGAGGGATCTTACAGATTGCTGAGTCCAAATATGGCAAATAGGTGTCATGTATGAGATACCAGCTCTGACTAACTGAGGCTGCCTGGAGAACTGGGTTGAGAGGACATTGAGGCTTAATCCTGACTCCGCAGAATAAAATTCTGTGAGACTCCTAATGACAACTGCCACACGTAAGATGGTGGTACAGTGTCATGTGAGTGGGGTACTTGCTGCTCCTTATGAAAGTGAGGAAGTCACTTGCAGAGAGAATATACTTGCCCAAACTTAAACCCAGTGACTCATTCTCCCCTCTTCTCATTTATTGAGCATCAACAACATCCTTGATACTAAAAAGGGTAAAAGTATATGGACTATATACTTTGAAGTTGTCTCAACCCAGTCAATATACACATTCATTTGCTAAATCCGAGTAAACAGTGAGAGCAACTTGGGATCGTTTATACCCCGTTAGGCTAATTGCTTCCACTTTTCTTTGCCTTTATTTGTCTATGCAACCATGGTCATTCTCTGTGACCAAATACAGGGCTCTAACACAGTAGTTTGAAAATGTTTGGATTTTGCTGCTTTCACATTTTGAAACGTGGGAAAAGGCTAACTTCTCCTAGCATTTGAGAGTCACAGCTTCTGCTTCCCAGAGGGTCTGACTTTCTGGAGCTCCCTTGTCCTGACATGTGCTTTTAGAGAATTAGTAGATGATGTGAGCTTCCAGAGATGAAAGGGCTTCCATTCACTACGTTTGTGCCCCAAACACAGCCACGAATATGGCTCTTTGATGAGGGCCAGTACTCTACTTCAAGACCTTGGTTTCTTGCCCCTGGATTTCTGGCTAGCCATGGGAAATGACTTCACTGACCCCTTCAGTTCTGTTCCAAATATTCCCCTATTCTGCCTCCGGAAACTCCTCAGCTTTTATCTTGGTCTTTGGTAGATCTTTATTCCCAGATAAGATCTTGGGATCCTATATGGAGCACACAGGAATGAACTGCTTCCTGAGATCAGAAAAGTTTTCTTATTGAGCCTCCTGTCCAACTATGAGGAACATATGGCCAAGAACCAGTCTCCTCAGTTGAGCCCAACAAATATTTTCCCTAAAGGTTACCAACATCCAATTAAACTGATCATTACAATATACATAGCTCTCTACTCTGCAAACTTATAGGAAGATTGAATAAGTTCTTTTCCTTTAAAAAAGCTATTCCAATATATGTATGTTTATATTTTCAGAGAAAATAGCCTATAAGATGATATCCCACTCTTTAATTATGGTTCACTTGGGGAATGGGAGTGGGGAGAGCCTTGAGGTAGGCTTAATAGTCTATTCTATACACATCAGCTTTTTTAAACAGATAAGAACATATTTTCTAACTGGAAAATAGAAATATTAAGTAAATTTGGAAAAATAAAACACTCACAAAATCTTAGGGATGAAGAGAACCCAAAGTTCATTTAGCCCTTTGATTCAAAGTCTGCTGTGAATCTTGTCAAAATTCATTATACAATTTTGTATGCATCTACGTGTGTGTGTGTGTGTGTGTGTGTGTGTGTGTATGCACTGTTGTAAGACTGCCAATTGTCCTTTCTTAGGAAGAATTATTGTTAATTCTGAGTTATGTCTTTCTTACATTTTTGGTGTTAAGATGTCCTTTTGTTTATGAAATAATAGTGGCAGTGGAGGATGATTTTTTAATATCGTTACTTGGTATAATAAATAATCAGAGATTCAATGTGAGTTCTCAAAAGTTTAGACACTTATGAGTTTATTAAAATTATAGTCTTGGATCTACTCACGTTATCAACTACCCTATTTTATAGATGAGGGACCAGGGAAAGTGCTCATGATAATTGATTTAATTGTGTTCTCCCCAACATACCACTGTTTCTCATTTTTAAAAAATTATTCATTTACTGAGCATATAATATTTATTAGAGTAGGTGTTAGGGATAAATTTGAATAAACAGATATAGCCTCTTGGAGCTTATAATATAATATAAAGGCTAGTGCTAAATCATTAAAATAATTTTCCTCTTCAGTAAGTAAGTGAGCCTCAGGGCATCTTATTTATTACATACCATCATTTCTTTATCTATAGCTTATTACTATTCTTTATAGCAGACATTTTGCTTTGTCCACAATATTGACATCTTGTCTTGAACCATATGAGGATTTTAAGTGTTTTAAAAGGTTAGGCAAAATAGGTATGCATATTCATTGTAAAATATTTAAAATATTTAAGCAATATTTAAAGATACAGAGAAATAAGTGAGAGTCTGCTTTCACTGCTCACAGTCCTCCAATACGATTCTGGTCTCTGCTATTAACCACTGTTAAGTTTGGTGGATATTCCTCCAGAACATTTTCCTTTGATTAAATGCATAGATTTAAGGTTACTTCTCTTTGTTTCACAGCTTTTCTCATATAATTATGTATTTCTGGCAGCATCAGTTTGCTTTATCTCAGCTAGAATGAGCCTATCATTTCTGAAAATAGGATCATCCACTACCCCTTCACAAATTTTGCCTAAATAGAGGCTCTTCTCAACCTAAAAATAAGTTGTATTCTAAAGGTTTTTGGTTTATAAGCTGATTGGAATGTGTTCTCTCTTAAAATGAGCTACAAATATGTTTTACACGGTGGCTACAGCAGCAATAAGAAAAAGGTCAACATGGAAAAGGTACATTTAAAGATGATCTGCCCTGTGTGAAAAGCTCTCTTAAGAACTTTCCATTATTTCATTTACTCTTTGCAACATTTTTGTTAGGGTGGTTATTATTCCAAGTTCTACAGATGGAGCAACTGATGTTCAAGGTAACTAAGTAACATGCCCACTGTCATGCAGGCTGTAAGTGTCAGAGCTGAGTCAGTTGCCCTTATGTTTGATTCCTAAGCCCACGAACATGCTAGCCCCCGGAAGTCAGTTTAATAGGGGAAAGATGTACTGGAACACACATACTCTGCTTTCGGAGGTGGCACGGTGTTTGCTTCCTCCTCTCCGGTGATTACACAGGAAAAGAGCAGGAGCCGGGTGGCTAGAAGCTCTGGTTCCACCATCCCTTACTCATATTCCAATTGATGAGTATGTCAGACCAGGGGACTGGCTTATTGGCTGTTGCTGCAGAGATTTTTTGGCTCCCAAAGCCTGTCAGTAAACATACTACTGATTCAGAAGTCATACTTCTGGCTTCTGATTGGCTTTGCCCAATGGGTGCATCGGCAGGAGATTGGAAGATGTGATGAAAGAAATGTCAGGGCACTTAGCTTCCTGGCTCTTTAGTTGTCACAGCTGCTTTGCAGTGGCTGGATTCCTACACCAAAAGCCACAGCTCTGGCTGGATGGCCTCTCCTACATTTTCCACGCTCTCCATTCCTTCACCATTTCTTGTTGGTTTAACAGAACCTCACTCATCCTCTTGTAAATGTCCCTTCATTAAACTCTCTTTAATTATGCCTTTTAAGTCTACCATCTGTTTGCTGCTGGGAATCTGGCTGATCCAGTAAATGAAACCAGGATTTGTTCCTGAAAACAGATACTGAAAATGGGATTCTGTGATTAGGTTACTCACATATTTGATGAGGGCACAGATAATCCCTCTGCCAAGGTGAAATTGATAACTCAGTATGTGGTAGAATAATAGTTACTCAAATTATCAATAGCTGTTGCATGGGGTGTTGTGCCAGGGAAGGGTGGAGATCATGTGACGGTGGCATTAGTTGTTTTCTCAGTGGATTTAAGATTACATAGATTGTGCCATGGGCTGGCTATTTATGGAACCCAGATAGCATAAACAGAGAGAGGAAAAAATTATTAGCCTTGAATGCCCAACTCAGGGCATGAGTGGAAAATCAAATAGCCCTTTGGAAATGTTCAAAGAATCTTTCACCTTTCATAGCTACAGGGCAAATATATCTAACTCAGGATAGCTTTTAAACAATCTCCGACTTACTATGGCTGCAGGGAAGTATGACTGAAGATCATCTGTGGCTAAACACATACACTATCTTTATCCACCTAACTCTGATTACATAGATTTCTAGGGGCTTGTAACCTGGTGAAACAGAAGGTGCATGTGCTGAGGATTCCAATCTACCTGGGGGTGACTCCCGGCTTTGGCAGTCACCTATATGGCAGTGGGAAAACTGCTTAATCACTCTGAGAAACAAGGGCTTCATAAGAAAATGTGCAACACTGCTTGTTCTTGAATGGTAAGATAAGGCATAATGGAAAGAGTGGATTCCTGAGCTGTAAGATGAAGACAGTTGAGGCAGACACAGAGAAGACTGAGACCTGAAATCTCCCAACTCCCCTGAACTTTCATCACTTAAGAGGAAGCTCCTGCTCCCTACAGCCCCACCTGAGGCAACCCGCCCCTCTCCTCTTAGAAGGCAGCTATGTTCACCACTACGCTACCAACACCAACGCCACCCTGCTCTTCTTGGCTTAGCAAGTCCCAACAGGAGAATCAGCACAGACCTCTAGGGTTTTGGAGTGTGACCATGACCCCTTCCACAGATAAATTAGTCTCCCTTTAAATAGCTTCTGTCTTGCCTGACCACAGTTTTCCGTGGCTGTGGTAACAAATTATCACAAACTTGGTGATTTAAATCAACAAAAATTTGTTCTCTCACCATTCTAGAGGCCAGAGATCTGAAATAAGTATCGGCAGGGCCACAGTTCCTCTAAAGGCTCCAGAAGAGAATCCTTCCTTTCCTAGTCCAGCTTCTTTGTTCCAGGAATCCCTTGGCTTGTGACTGTGTGACTCCAATCTCTCCTTCCATCTCCACGTGGCCTTCTTCTCTGTGTCTCCTCCCCTTCTGTCTCTAATAAGAACACTTGTCATTGGATTTGGGGCACACCCCAGTGATCCAGGATGATCTCATCTCAAAAGCCTTAGCTTAATTCTGCCTGCAAAAATGCTTTCTCCAAATAAGTTCACCTTCACAGATTCTAGGGGACATATCTTTGGGGGAGGTCACCATTCAAATCATTACCATGACTATGGAAAACCAAGTGACCATGTGACCTGAGCTGTCCCCAGTGAACTGGGTATTATCTGACCCACCATCCACAAAATTGAGAACATGGAACAGCACTCTGTCAAGTGGAAATGGTATATAAAAGATCAGCTTCAACATGAGCAGGTGCCTCACTCTTTCAATACCTACTTCCAGTGGTGCATTGTCTCCTCTAGCTCAGTTCCCATCTCTAGCCTTATGCGGAGTTCCTTACAACCATGTGACTGGGGAGGGAAAGACTTGGGCCTGACTCTATGATACGCGAGCACAAGCAGAAGAGCACAGCCATTGCATTAGAGCCTCAGTTAGGGTGACTCTGCAAGTTCACAGTGAAGGGAACTTACTCTAGTTAGGAGAACATTAAGCAGTATATCTGTTTACTTAGGCCACCGTAAGATGACTTGAAGTTTGTATCTCTGTCTACATGGGAGATGACTAAAAACAACCAGCTGGTCAGGTATTTAGAAGAACCTGTTATGAAGACTGATAACAAGGGGAAATGTATGAGGATAGATTTCTCATAGGGGCACAGAATATTCTCGTACCAGGCAAATGCTCATTAGAGAGCATCTCATTGTGGAGAGGCTCTTGATCCTGAGATAGACGAGATGAACTCATGCTGTGGCTGTCAGTCAGAACGCATCTCAGCCAACCTGGTGCTTGTTCAATGGACCCTTTGAACAAAGTTGCTATGGCAGCAGGGATTGAGGCTTAGTGTGACTTCCCTCATCGAGATTGACCTGGCTACTGCCACAGCTCAGTATCTGACCTCTGTATCTCAATATCTCTAAAAGCAGAGACCAGTGCTAAGCTTCTGATACAGCATCATTCCCTATGGGGATCAATTTACTACCGTATTGTTTGACCCCGTCCATTGTGGAGTCAGCGGCCATTTTTCCTCAAATAGCTCTATCTTCTAAACAGGCATTTTCTTCCTTGTCCTCAATTCATCTGCTAGCATCACCATTCCTAAACTTACAGGATACCTTATTTTATCCCATTTTATCCCATATAATTGAATGGCAAATAAAGTGTGGAAATGGGTTCATATCCACCAAATTCGCTACTCCATATAATTGTGAAAGAACGACTACAGACTTAACTGCAATTACAGGGAGACAGTGAACTGTGCGGTTAATATGCCTCAAACCAGAGGTCAAAATGTAGTCCATCTCCCTAACAGCCAGAATTCATGGATCTGGGAGTCAAGATGTGGAGGCAGAAGAGTTCCTTCTCATTCTGATACCTGGTAACACATTTAAAATATTTTTGATTCCTGTCTCTGCCACCTTGGGGTCGGTGATTTTGGAGGTTCTAGTGCCCAAGAGAAGATTGCCTCTAAGACGGCACAGTCACGGTTCCACTACATTGGAAATTGGGACTGACTCATGCTGCTGAACCAGCAAGTAAAGATGGGGCCACGCTACTGGCCTGGGTGATTGAACCTGCTTATAAAGGAAAGTGTGGATTGCTGATACCTGATGGGGGGACAAGGGCAGTGTCTGAAGTCCAGAGAACTTACTGGAACTCCTCTTAATAGTTCCCTACTATCCTGGTCTATGAAAAACAGCACCTTAGTAAATACAAGGCAATCACAGAATCAGATTTTGTGTAAGTAACATTTGATTCTCACCACCAGGTAAAGACTTTATCTAGCCAAGGAACTTACAGAGGGTAAGAAGAACAGAAAGAGGTAGCAGAAGGAAGAAGCTGTGGTTATCAACTAGGGCCCAAGACCCAAGTCCAAAATCAGGGACTGGAGGAGTTATGCTTTGTGTTATTACCCTCCTCCGACTCCATCTTTTTTAACCTGTGTTATGCTTGTGTTATATGGAGAGCACTGATGTTGCCTTGCATTTTATGTTTCCTGCGGAAGTATGAACAAATTCGTGGCACCTCCAGATGACACATCTGCTGATTGGAACTCTGTGTTTCCTACTGAGGACGCATGTTTTTCAACCAAAGGGAAACAGTAGATAAAAGTAGGCACACAAATGTGTTAGATATTCTCTGTCCCTGGAGATACTAGGCATGGAGAGGTTGACCTCCATGAACTGCTCTAACTAGGCTCCCCTGCCCTGTGGCTTTTAGTCACGACGGCAAATGAGTGCTGGAGGAAGGAAAGAACAAGCTGTGCATTCCCTGGTCCCCTCCTGTGGCCACTTTCTTCTTTCCAGGGCCAGGGCTCCTGTTGGGTGGTCCTTTCCCACAGCCACCAGTATTGTCAAGTCTCAGTAAGCCTTCTCTACCCTTGTGTCTTTAGTCTCTAAGTTAAAGACTCCCAATGCCATCCCTTGATGGCTTCCCTTAACTTTGCCCTCTCTTTAAGGATAGCCCTCCGTGAAACTCTTTGGTCATGCATTTGAATGAGCCAACACTTTCTTGCCAGGATTCTGACTATCACAACACCCTGTTCAGGTTAGGGAATCCCTCCTTCTCTACCTCCACACAGTTCATAGGCTCATGTATTGAGTGGCTTATCCATAGTTTATGTGAATATGCTGAGAGCAGGACAGATCCAAAGACAGCTTCTCTTCCCGGGCCTATGACCACTTCCATAACAACCATCATAGTTCATTCATTCAACAAACATTTAGTGAACACTTTCTTTGTTCTACGCTCTGAAAATATAGATCTAGACAAAGACTTTTACCATCATGGAGCTTACAGTTTCATAGAATAAGCCCTTGCCTTCTTCTCTGTGGTTAATATGAGTACCGTGGTAAAAGCCTGGTAAGTAATTATTAAATGAATAAAGGAGTAGAAAAATGACCAAAATATGAGTAAATTACAGTTACACAGCATTTCCCTATAATGAACTCAAGGCGGTTTAATTCCTAAGGGTGAGCGTGGTCTCTGAAACACTGACAAGTCTCTTCCCCAAATCACCTTGCACTTAGAAAAAACTCAATGAGGTTTTGCTAGATTCCTCTCATTTCCATGTCAAATACATGGAAGCATCACAATACCAGTCGAATTGCTGATACTACACAATCTGCCCCATGGTCTTTTCTGGAAAAATCCCACATGCCTCGCCCCACTCCCCTAGATATTTCTGCTGGGACAAGTTCTGTTGTAAAGACTGGACTCCTGAGCCTTCCACATCTCTGCTGCTTCTCAACCCACTTTAGCCTCTGTTCAACAGGACTCCCTTCCTCTTAGGCATCTCTCTAGATTCACTCCATCCTTTCCTACGGTCCATGTCTTTTTCTTTTTAACCTCAGCCCCCGCTCCCCCCCCCCATTTCTTGGATTATTGTCCTGATGTCTGTCAATCAACTCTGGCCATCACGTGGCTCTCATCAGTCTATAGGGAGTCCTGTTGATGGACAGCTGGTGGTATGTCAACAGACCCATTCTGGAAAATGGCAATTGGAAGAAACCTAAAACAACAGAGTAGGGGATGGAGAGAGAAGTCATTTATTCCAGATATACCTCGTTCCCAGTAGGTCTCTGCAATGGCATTTCCTCCTTATGCTGTTTTTGTTTGCAGTGCAAGGTCAAATTTCAGAAGGTGCATGCTGTCACTCACAGTGGAGCCAGCTCATTGTTGGGTAGCTGGTGTGTGGTCAGGGTTTTTCAGCTCTTTGTAGTTTTGTGTGAAAACTCACTGTGATATGGGGTGGGAGGGGAAAGACCCGTAAGGGAAAAATCTTGCTCACAGGAGAGCTGAAATCAAATGAATGCTTGAGGCTGTGAAAAACGGCCTCCCGTTTCCTGGCTCCAGACTGTGAGCACTCAGGTCTTGGAAAAGGTAATCTGGAAAAAGTGAGGTGTGGGGAGGACGGAGATTTTCACATTGCAGTGGAGGATATCCATCGTTTCTTTTCAGGTTTAATTGCACGTGGGTGGTGTACGATTATAAGTGCCCGTAAATTGTCTACCCCAATATTGAATTCAGCCCCCTCCATATGTGTCAGTATGAGCTGAGCCGAAGCCAGTGGAACGGGCCAAAATACACTCCAACTGCAGCCAGACTGATGACAGAGAGTTTGAAAAGTCAGCTATAGAGACCTGTGAACCCAGTCATTAGAGTAATGGATTTCTTGTCCTGAGCCTCTCCACAGATGCTGTTTTTCCTTCTTTAGGGTGGGTATGAAAGGAGAAGGCACTGATGGAGAAACTGACTTTTCTTCACTAGTTTAAAAAGTAGCATTTAGGAATTTAGAAAAGTATTCAGAAATTTTAGGTAAAACCCATCATATGGCATGTCATGGGAAGCTCCAATTGTCTATTGTAAGATACATACTCCTTATTTTTCCCTTTTTCTTTTAAGAATGCAAACATTACTAGAAACAGCGTTATTAATTTTCAATAGATTGAAACAAGTTGATTTCAACTCCTATAACAGCAATGAGAAAAAAAAGTACTCTGAACCTCCAAAGGGGAAATAGGAAAGTGCTATGCAAATATTTCCTACTACTGCCTATTTTTTACAGGTGGCTACTCTGATTGATTTGTATTCAGTGGAGAAATTGTGTTGGATGTTTTGTTTAAATGTGAAGCACTTTTGAGGTTGGGAAGAGTGAAGGAGGTTAAGAAATAACTGCCATTCGAAAGTTGCCATTTAAACAGCTGGATTATAGCTCAGATATTCTCTTTATCCCTCCTATATATTTATCAATGATATCCTGTTATGCAAAATGTATTGAGTGACAAGTATCTACGAAGACTCTTGTAAGAAAATAACTGGAGCTTCTGGTTGGTCCACGGATAAAGATTCTTGAAATACTCTTGACTCTCAGGGAAATAACCAAATTGGGCAGGTAATTAAAGTCCCATAAGGCAATAAAGTGATCCTGTTTGGATTCAGTTCAAGGATTCATATTTGGGTCTGGAGTGAGGACTCTTGGATGTGAAATTATTTGGTACCATTTGAAATGTTCCTCTACTAAGTACTCAGGAAAATGATCATATTTTGTTTTTTGAGGATTAAAAATGTCTTAAGTTTTTTTTGGCTTAAAACAACAGATTATTTTTTTGAAATATAGTTGATTTACAATATTGTGTTAGTTTCAGGTGTATGGAAAGTGACTGAGTTATACATATAAATATATATTCTTTTTCATCATAGGTTATTGTAAGATATTGAACATAGTTCTCTGCACTATATAGTAAGTCCTTGTGGTTTATCTATTTTGTATATAGCAGTGTATATATGTTAATTCCAACCTCCTAAATTTTTTTATGGGCAGAGGGAAGATATTTTAGAAAATAAAATAGTTGAAACATGAGACATTTAAGAGAACTGAGACTAAGACCCTTCTCTTTAGGAGTTAACAGGTGCACTCTTGTCAGTGAGAAGGTCCTTCTTGCTTCATCAAGAGACTGGGACCAGGAGACAAGGAAGGCATGGTGAGCTGTGGTGGCAGCAACAATGCAGGCCACAAGATGGGGAAGCTGGGAGATGCAACCAGGAACTATTAACAAGTACTCAGGAGTGTCTGTAAACCACTGTCACAGGAAGGGAGAGACTGAAGTTTCAGATATTCCCTTAGCGCTGTATCTAGAACATAGTAGGTGCTCCATAAATATCTGTTGAATGAATGAATGTGAGAAAACCTAAGAGGTGGGCATGGGGAGGAACAACATCAAAGTAGCTAAAGATTTCATCTTGTGGATTTTGGGGAAGCAGGTTGATTTTTTTCAGAAGATGCTAAGAAAGATAATGCAGAGTCAAATTTCTGGTCTTAGGTTGCATGTTAATGCTGCTGGTAGGGAAGTCAGTAAGTGTACTAGGATCTGGGTAGACTCTTGACTAGAGAAAAAAGACCTCAGGCAAGAAAGCAGTCTGTACTGCCAGGGAAAAAAGAACTTGTACTTCCAAAGCATGAAGCATTTTTACTCTTTACAGAAAAAAGAACTTGTATTTCCAAAGCATGAAGCATTTTTACTCTTGTGAAAGCGACTCCCTTGCAGAATAAACTGCTTTAGGGCAGTGGTTCTGAAATATTAAAAGGAAAAGAATTCTCCTGAATCCCTACTATTCAGGTAAATTGTTTTAAGGATAATGTTACTGAAATAAGTATGTACAAGTATAAAACTAGGAACAAACTATGTTTCTAAATTTTATACAAACAAATTTAACATCAAATTTAATTTCAAACTAAATACAAACCCATTGAATCTGGCATGCCTGTACTTTGTTACGATGTACTATGTGATGACACAATTTTCCCACTACTTTCCTCTGTTTTAACTTCTAATACATTTTTTTACAGTGCACTGTGAAGTCATGGGGTCTTTGGTTGGTTTTAATGCACTATTTATGAGTTATATCCACCTCTCTCTTCCCAATTTTCAGTGATTGATTAATGTACCACATAATGTCAGATCAAATCACAATTTATTAAACAACTTAAGACACTAAAGTCTTATTCTATAAAAATATCTTTTAATTACAAATGCCCAATGTAAGTTTTGACTTTCTAATGAAGAAAATAATTCAGCATCAGCATGAGTAAGAATGGTAGTTGTGGGGTAATTACTATCATTTTGACATTAGGACATCAATTTAAAAGCAATCAGATATGCTTACTTGTACACTGAAAGTTAAATGCTACAACTTAGGTAATCTCTTGGCACCAATGTGGTCATAAATACAACAGCCAAAGGCAATAAGTGGCAGTGCATAGTTCTCAGGGGACTGAAGAATATGCTAATATTAATTTTTAATTTTTACTCAGGATATATTTCAAATACAGTATAGAAAATAATATGAAAAACTTAAATGCCCACCAAATAAATTAAGATTATAATATGCTTCAGATACCTTTTTGATTATATTATTATAAAAATTTACATACAATAACACTTTTGTCACACAACTCTATGAGTTTTAACACATGCATAGACTTGTGTGACTACTACTAGAAAAAACCAGTTTCATCATCCCCCCAAATTCTCTTGTGTTGTCCTTTGTCATCAGACCTTCCCTCAACTTCAACCCCTAGCTGATACTAATCTGTTCTCTGCCCTGATAGTTTTGCCTTTTCCAGAATGTCAAATAAATGGACTCCTTCAATTGGCGACCTTTAGCAATTGACTTTTCTCACTTTATATAATGCAAGTTGTGTACACTAATGTGCCATTTTATTTTTAATGCTGAGGGTATCCGTTGTGCGGAGGTACCACACCCTTTACTCAGTGAAGGACATTTGATCTGTTTTGAGTATTTGGCAATTATGAATAACGCTGTGATAAATATTTGTGTGCAGGTTTTTATGTGAACATGTTTTCATTTCTCTAGCATAAATCCTTAGACATTAAGTTTGCTGGGTCATATCATAAGGGTGTATTTAACTTTGTAAGAACTACCAAATTGATTTCTAGAATGTCTGAACTATTTCGCATTCCCAGTGGCAATGTGTAAGACTCCCTAATTGCTCCCCTTTCTCATCAGCATTTAGTATGTCAGGTTAAAAAATTATTTTAGCCATTCTACTAGGTATACAGCCATCTTAGTAGGTATGTAGAAGCCATAGCTAGTTTTGAGCAGTGACGTGTCATGGTCTGATCACTATTTTAAGAGGATGCTTTGCTAACACAGACTGTAGAAAGGTAAGTGAGGAGAAAGGAGATGTAGAAGGCTATTGAAATAATACAGACAATGGTAGTAGGCCAGGGTAGTAGCTGCAGAGGTGGTGAGAAGTTATGAGTTTCTTTGCTAACTAACTGGATGTGGCATGAGAAAGGGAGAGGGAAGGCAATGGTGATGGCCAGGTTTTGGGGATGAGCCATTAGAAAAAATGGAATTGACATTTAAAACGTGGATGATAAGCCTTGGATATCTTAGCTTGAGATACCTATTAGACATCCAAGAAGAGATGTCAAGTGGATGGCTCGATATATGAATCTAGAATTCACGTTTGGGCAGGGGACAGAAATGGGGAAGTTATCAGCCTACACTATTTATAGACATGAGTCAGTGAAGATAAAAACAAAGAAATCCAGTGGCTGGGCCCTGAGGAAATCTAACACCTAAAGGGGAACAAGCACAGGATTCTATGCAAAAACGTCTTCTCAATAACTAATCAAACCACAGCAGAAGCTCAATATATGATACGAAAGCCTATCAAGCTTATCCCAACATGTTTTAATGCAAGAATTAAAATAGTCTGTTACAAAACAAAACATCTGGAACAAATATGAAAAGGAACAAAATACTGGGCCAGCATACACAAACCAGAAGTGTCCTGAGCAAACTTGGATGTATATCCGTTCTATCCCTGGGAGATGTCTCCACTGTTACGACTTCAACTACCATTTATTTGTGCTGAACTCATTACCTTGACTCCATGTCTCCTGGATCCTGATTTTTCTTCCAGCAGTCATTTCCTGTCTCAGTACATGTTAGCACTGTATAACTTACTGCTCAAAGAAAACCCCATGGACCACACTAGCCTTCTTCCTCACCTCCTATTTATCACATCCAATCACCACGTTTCCTCCATTCTTCTCCCTAAACAGCACATAAATCCATCCACTTTTCTGTGTCCACCACCACCATCTCAGTCCATATACCAGCATCTCTCACATGGACTACTCCACAGTCTCATAACTCATCTCCCAGCATCACCCTTACTCCTCTGTGAGCTATTCTTCACATTGTGACTATGACAAGTTTTTTTAAATGCAAATTCAGTCATGTTACTTCCCAACTTAACACCCATAAATGGCTTCTTACTGATCTTAAACAAAACTCCTTATCATGACCTGCAGTGCACTTCGTGATCTGACTCTGCCCCTCACCATTCCAACCTTTCACCAACTTCACTCTCCTTTTCTACACTCTAATCTTTCAACTCTTGTTATGTGCATATTCGTGTGCCCCTCAAATTATGTTAAAACCCAGACTTCCAATTTGATGGTATTTGGAGATGGGGCCTTTGGGAGGTACTTAGATCCTAAGGGTGGAGCTCCCAAGATGGGATTAACTCTTCAAAGCATGAGGATCCAGGAAGAAGGTGGTCATTTGCAAACCAGGAAGAGAGCTCCCACCAGACACTGAATTTGCAAGCACTTTAATCTTGGATTTCCCAGCCTCCAGAACCGTAAGAAATAATTTTTTGTTGTTTAAGCCACCCAATCTAGGGTATTTTGTTATAGCAGCCCAAACTAAGAGAGTCCCTAAGACATGCTATATTCTTGCTTCTACAGGCCACTAATGCTAGGAACGCTTTCTCATTCAATGACCTTTTTGCCTCCTAACTCCCTCCCTTTCCTTAAGTCTCATTTAAGGGTCTGCGTCTAAAGTCTGCTTCCCCAGACCGGCCCTCCCCAACCCCTTCTGTCAGGTTATAGCCTGTATCAGGTGTTGCAGCACAGCCTGCATCCCCTCGTTATAACACTTGTCACGTGTAGACTGAAGATCTCTAAAGTGCACTAGCTGCAAGTAACACGAGGACAGGAACCATGTCTGTCACTCAGTCTCCAGTCTCCGGCCCACACTGCTCAATAAATGATGGCTGAAAGAATGAACAGACATTGCCTACCTTTATATTTTGAAGAGTACGTTGAACCTTGACTATCTTCAAAAATCTATCTTAAAAGATCAATCTCAAAAAAAACACCAAAATATAAAGTCCTAAACTCTTGTCATCTGCTTCTCGGTGTCCATTTGAGTAAGAAGATCTACACACTCAGTGTTCAGGGTTTCCCTAAACAAATCCATGTTTCTAGCTGATTGGATGAGGACTGGTCTTTCTGGTCCCACTTCAGTGAGGTCCTCTACCTTGGGGGCTTGATTTCCATTATTTTTATCTGGGATCTGGGATCAGAGTAGCAGAGACTTTGGGGATGGCATATCTAGTCATTCCCTTGTTTAGGCAAGACTCTGCCTGAACTAATTCAGATTAAAAATTTCTAAACTGTATAGAGTACAAGAAGATATTTCCTAATGACCCTCAATACAGGAGATCTATTTTGGTGTATATTTGCCATAAGAGTAGTTTTCCTAACATTTGATCTTGATTTTTCAGTTCCAGTTTGGATCCAAATATATCTTGTCTTGTCTCCAGGAAAAGGGGAAAGAGGTTGGCTCCTTTTCTCTGTCCAAAGACTTCCTAACCATGTGAACAGTCTGTAAATCAACCCATAGCATTCTGGAGGGCAAAATCAGGAAAGTTCCTCTGGGAAATAAGCTCCCTTCCCTAAGATGGGTTTCTACTGAAAAGTCTAAGATTAAAAGTGCATCATGCTTAGGGGATCTGGAGTCTTCTTTCCATTTAAAAAATGCCTAAAAACCAACCGCAATCTAAGTCATGTTTCAGCTATGTCCTGAAAGACTAAAAAGTGTTGTTTTCATGGAAAATTACTTATTACAGAAAAATTTTATAGCTATATTATAATTTGTGGTAGACATAGACGTTCCCTATGGGTTCCCTGATTTAAGACTGCAATACTGGGTAAAGCTCTGATATCATGGTGACTCTCTAGAGGATGAGCTTTCTTTCCAAGATGCATAGTCTTCTTTCTAATTCTGTTTCCAGAAGTATTTCAATGGCTGGTTAGAGTTCTAACTGTAAGGAGGAAGGAAAGAGCAGAGAAGGGCATGTGGGGGAGGGAGGCAGAAAGTTTCGAAGATCTGTAACTATCTCTTTTGTCTGACTCCTTGTCCCTTTTCTCCCTCAAATTCCATCAACCTCGGCAGGCCCCAGACACCCGGAACATAAGGTGGGGCCTAAACAAAATACTGTCTGTGTCTAGGAAGCTACCAAAATAGCCTCTGCAAGCCCTGTAAAGGGCATTTAGTGAAACACAAAGTAAACAGGCATATGATGAAAGGTAGATTGTGGCTATGCTGATGAAAAGGCCAGAGAGACAGGAGCAAGTTCAACCCAATCAAGATGCAGCTTCAAAGGCTGAACTCCTTATGTACAAATCATCCAGTGGCTCTCCTGGTACTGCAGCTTCTCCCCAACTCCTGTGGGTGCAGCAGCCTCCTGGAGCTAGCACAGCCCTTAACCTCTCTGGGCTTCCACTTCTTCATTAACAAAAAAAGGAGACTGGACCAATGCACCTCTCAACACTAACTCTCAGATTCTCCTGTACAGGTGGATTCTCGATAAAAATGAAGATGAGAATAAAAATATATGGAAGGGATCCAGTGGAATGCATCCATTAGGAGGTGAATTTCAGCTCTGGCTTTGGGATTCTACTAAGCAGTCAGTTCTTTTTTACTCAACCTTAAAACATTCAATGCAGAAATTTTCAGTGCTGATTAACTTGCCTACTATATTGCCTCTGCTCTTTGGAGGAGCGTGTAGACTGAAGCAACGTGAGTTAAGGCCTTCACCTTCTTCCTGCATGACACTGACACGTACTGTGAGATAATAGTCTGGTTTGGGCTACTGGTAGCAGCTGTAACCATGGCCTCAAGTCTAATAGGTCATCCACTACTGAGTGTCAGATCTATGTTAAGGCTACAAGGTAGAAGCTGGGTAGTTTAGAGAACATATGCAGAGGAGAGTACTTAGTAGCATTCTCTGTATCTAGCACATCCTTCCTGATATTTGAGTATACGTGTGTGCACACACAGGCACATATACACCCTCCTCATCGATATACCATCTGATGAGCACATCTGCCTGCTCAGGCCCATCAGATGCCACTGGAGAAGAAGTGGATAGGGCACTGGGACGTGAAATGGGAGTGAAGAAGTGATGGGAATGCCAAAGGGAAAATACAGACGGGGATGTGTGACCTCTTACACTGACACCAGTCTTCTCTGCTTTTGGAGTCCAGGGACTTTGACTGGGCAGGCAGGGGGCCCAGCTTTACTCCACGGTCCTTTCTGGTCCCCATTCTCTGTTGTGAGACATCATTCAGTCTGAGACACTGCAGTGACTTTACAAAACCCTTTATTGTGGCAGAGAATTCAAGATATGAAAGGTTCATATGTAGGCAAGTTGCAGGTACACCACTGAGGTAGAATCCAATCTAATTTGTAAGCCATGCTTCTCAGAACTAACAAACTTCTCCCTTGTTTTCAACTCCCTAGTCTCTTTTAGACTGGATAGGTTATACCATGTGAAATCTCGACCCCTAAATCTCAGAAGCCGAAAATAGCAAGCCACATGCTACATATCCATTAGGGACTGGCCAAAGGACTGTTCATTATACCACCTGGGATCTAGCACACAGAAGATAAACCAAACACAGACTTCCATGATTCCAAAGTCAGGCACAAGAGAACATGGAGAAATCTACATTTGTTCTTACAACTGCTGCCTGGAGACAACACACATTACCTCCACTCATGTATCTTTGGCCACAGCAGGTCACATGCCCAAGCCTAATGTTAAAAAAGCAATAATACTCCTCCCCCAAGACTGGGTAGCAGAAATTGCTCAACAGTAGTTCTTTATCACCATCTCTTGAAGGCTGGGCTCACCCCTGACCCATCCTCCACCCCTTCTCTCTGTTCAGAAACTTTTCTAAGTCTCTAAATTGGCTGTTCCCCTTTCAAGATCCTATATCCTGAATTTCCAACTTTTTGCTCTCTAGCACATTTTGGTTACTTAGATTCTCCAAGAGGCGAGAAATAGGGCATCTTGGAGACTATCAGAAATGAAAATTCACCCTAACCTTTGATAAACCATTCCTGACTTGACCCATATTAGAAAGTCTGGTAATTTTAGAGTATATTTTACAGATTTCATTTTGAATGGATGTCATAGTGCTAGATCATTATTACCAAAACAAACAAACAAAACAAAACTCTTGTTATTAGCACAAGAATAAACTTCTCTAGAGGGTATGTCACCAGTACTCCTGATTAGCTGTGTGAACCAGCAAAGACATCTGATGCCTTGGGTAATGTCTTTCCATGAGTAAAACAAAGGATAGTGCTAGATTTCCAAGCTCTTTCCAGGTCTACAATTTTATGATTCTATTATTTCTGTCTGCAGCCTCCCAGAAAGTGCATTAGCCCACAGCATGTGTTGGAGACACTGACAGTTTAACATATTGGGGTGTGGTCACTACTGAGCATGCTCTATGGAGATCATTGCAAGACCGCACTGCATAGGGATGGAAAGCATCTGATTTCAGATGCTTGAGTGGCAAAGTCAGGGAGAGTAAAAACAGTTACATGATCCACACCCACAAGAGAGCTAATGAGTTACTTGTGCACACTGCTGAGGAGAAATACACCCACAGGAATTCTTCTGTGTTTGACACAGGTCCGGTTATCTTCTTTGTGGACTCCTATCGTTAGGACCGAGAGGCAGTGATCAAAATAATTTGATTATAGCATCTTGCTAGTTACATGGCTTAAGTTATGTTTATTCTTTTTTCCTTCAGCATTCCAGACATAACAATGCCAGGGACTGTACATGGACTGTTGCTTTTGATCCCTCTCCAAGACCACTGGTTTCCTTTCTAGGACTTTAGTCTTGATAGACCTGTAAGTTGCAAGAGACTGAATCGGAAATTGCCTTGGAACTCACTTGTGGATCCTTCAATCAAACAAGTGAGTCATCTCAGTCTGCTCTCTAACTTTCACTCACATATCCACTCATTCAGTCAGCACTCACTGTGCACCTCCTGTGTACCAGGCTCTGTGCTGGGCACTGAAGACTCGAATACCAAGAAGGCACAGGAGAATAAACCTGCCACCTAGAGGCCCTCACGATCTGGTCAGGATATAGATGAAGAGGACAATTATTAGAGGCTAGTATTAGAGGTGCACAGCCAGTGCTGCAGCAAATAGGATTTAGTGACTGACTTCTTCAGTCAGTCAAGAAAAGCTACAGAAAAGGGATGTTTGGGTGGAATCTTAAGCTGAGTAGGGTTTTGCCAGGCAGAGGAATTCAACAAGGGATTCAAGATTCAGGCAGAGGGAACGGCGTGGGCCAAGGAACAAAAGCGAATACAGGCAGACCTCAGAGATACTGCGAGTTCGGCTCCAGATCACCCCATAAAGCGAGTCACATCAATGTTTTGGTTTCCCAGTGCATACGTAAGTTGTTTACACTATACTGTGTTAAGTGTGGAATACCATTGTATGTAAAAAAAAAAACACATATAGGTTAGAAATGCAAGATAAAAAGCCAATTACAATAGTAACGAAGAACACTGACCACAGATCACTGTAACAAATGTAATAATGAAAATGTTTGAAGTGTTGTGCAAATTATCAAAATGGGACACAGAGACACAAAGTGAGCCAATGCTGTCGAAAAAACGGTGCCAACAGACTTGCTTGACACAGGGTTGCCACAAATCAATTTGTTAAAAAAGCAAACAAACCAATCCCAATCTCAAAATGCAATTATTCGTGAAGTGCAATAAAGAGAAGCTCAATAAAACGAGGTATGCCTGCAGACATAACTGTTTTGGGAACGTCTATTCCCAATTCATTTCTGATATACTGATCATCTATCTTTCCCAAAGATTTCCCTTCTGTTGCCTCCACATTGAAAGGTGATTTGGGCATTAAGTGTGATAAACACTCAAGTCAGAAAAGGAGGAGGCTTGAGTGTCATGTGGAAATGTCCAGCCTTGGTAATGAGCAGAACAGAATGGTAACCAGACCTGGGGGGAGCCCTGCTACAGTGGGTACAGCAAGAGGACAAGAGCCCAGGCCTGCTTACTGCCAGAAAGTCCGGGGTCTGAATTCCGGTTCTGCCACCAGCTATCTGTATGACTTCATTCATTTCAAAGCCTCAGTTTTCTCCTCCATAAAATGGGGATAATAGTGCCTTCCTCATGGAGTTGTGAGAAGTAACTGAATTAACACATGCACATCTCTTGGAATGGTCCCTGGCCTATATAAAGCACTTGATAATTGGCTGGTATTGTTTCTGTTAGAATTGTTATTTTTCATCATTTCCAAGTTATATTTCACCATAATTGAGTGATGACTTCATTTTCTTAGTGATTTTTCTCTTATAGTTGTAAATATGGAAAGGAAGCATGGATTAGAGAACAATTTTTGTTGAGTATTTTACTATGGGCAAGGCCTTATGTTAGCTACTGAAATAATGTATCACGGGGAGAGAGTTCTGCAAATTTTATTTTTCATCTTGAGTCTGCTAAAGAGGAGCAGTGTGGCTTGCTTGAACTTCAGTTTCAGTGGAGTTTTCAGAGGAGAACAAGTATACCTGCTGGAATGAACATTTGTTTTCTCTGTGCTTTGTGTCCTCCCGTTTTCCTCCAGGGCAGACTTTGCCTTCCTTAGTCCAATCCTGCAGTTCTGCTGTGGTTATGGGATTTATACATATTGCCATGGGAAGAGAATATCCACACGTCAACCCAGAGCAAACTGTGGAAAGCAGTAGAGAATGTGGGCAACACACACAGAGACAGGAAAAATATTACAGAACTTCTGGAGGCATCAAGTCTCTTATTCTAGTCCCTGAGCTCGCCAAATCTGTCCTGGATTCTTCCTTTGAGTCTATGAGTGATCTAAATTTCTATCTGTACTTCAGCTCTAGCCAGCTGGGCTTCTGTCACTTGCAACCAAAGGAGTCCTGACTTCTACCTCTGTCTGCAGCATTATTGAGTGAATCAGATAAGACAGTGTACAGAGTTCTTTGAAAACCTAAAGCACTATCACAACTACTAACTGTAATAAACTGTGAAATACAGTTTCTTTCCTTAAAGGAGAAATAGGGGCTCTGTACTGACCGTATTGCTTACTGAAGAAAAGAGTGCCACTGTCACAATCTATGTAACTAGGTTCAGTGTAAAGGGATTTCTGTGAATTGGGGTGACCAGAGGAAGCTCAGGGAGGAAGCAGGATTTGAGGTGGGCCTGAAGGAAAAACACAGTGTTGATCAAAGTGAGGAAAAGGCTTTTCTGGGCAGGAAGAATATTGTGGGCTAAGCCCTGATGTTGGACACCCAGTTAACAAATATTTACTGGCCTACTATGGGTCACACAGAGAGGACGTCAAGGCTTGGAGAGAATGGGAATCCGCTCTGGCTATTTGTAAAAGCCACTTAAATCATCAAAAAAAAAAAAAAAGAAAAAGAAAAAGAAAAAGAAAAAGTCTGCAGTACTTAAACAACCAAAAAAGGAGCATATTTCACATTCCTGTGGATCCTCTCTTGTGTTCCAAGGTTTTGCTTCCTCTTGGTTAGCCTTTTTAAGACTTCCCTTGTATGTGACTCAGGTTGGTATCACCTGAAGACTTCATCTGTGTGTTTTTCATCCCCTTTCTTTGGGAGTGAGCAAAATGGCCCATTCAGATGAAAGTTATTCGCCCCCCCCCGCCCCCACCACAGACCCTTCTTGACTGTCCAGCTGCCACCACTTCTCACCACCCTGTGGTCAGTGTCCTTCCCAGTTTCATCTCCTTAAGGCACTCTTGTGGTTAAGCCTCATGGTGGGAAATGGAAATTATCGTTAAGTAGCTGCAGACTTCCAAGGTTTCAGGGTCCTGGACATCAATCCTACACACTGTTTTCCCATTATTTCTTCAAGTGCTATGTTTAGAAATCACTGAGTTAATTTAACATTAGATTCTGGGATCTCAGAAGCACATATTTTCTTCCTTCAATACAATCAAACACATTCAAATTTTTGTCAAGTTCATTTACTTATATAAGGCATAGAAAAGTGGAAACCTTAGTTTCCCCATGTACAAAATAGGATTCAGAATACCTAATGTTACATGGCTCTGGTAATAATTAACTAAAATAATTGATGTGGAATCATCTTATGAAGTACCAAAATAATAAGAAAGCAATACGGAAGCAGTAAGACAAGGTACAACTCTTATTTGTGACTTTTACTCTCTGCCCTAACCCCTAGATCCCTCCTCCCTCTGTGATCTTCATGACCTTCAAGATTCTTCCCCTGTACCTGGGCTGGTGTTAATTCCAGTACCTAACAGGCACCTGAGGCTGGGGTTTGCTCATTTGCTAGTTGTTAGCACTTTTCAACTCATGCTCCTGCTGGTCAGATGCTTAAGGCAATTGGCAAGAAGGAGAAGACTGAGCATAAGAGCAGGAAGTGGCTCAAAGCAGCCACACAGGAGACTTATCACCTGCAGAGATGGGGAAATCAATCCGGACCTGCCAGGCAGCTCATCAGAACCATACCAGAAGGAAGGTTTTAGGGACAGACTGAATCAAATAGGGCCATTCTGACAATAAAGAGGTCAAGATGGAGAGACTTGGCTAATTTACGGAGGGAGCAGGGTGCTGAGTGCCACCTGCAGCTCATTTGTGTGCTTGGTAATCCATCATTTTCTCCTGTCTTTGGGCCTCTGGCAAGAGAGAATCGGGGCATGCTTCTCAGCTTTCCCTTTATCCTCATCCCAGTCGGAAACAAGTAACTCAAAGCTGGTTGACTTCCTAGCAGATCTACTTTGTTTCAAACTCCATTTTCAGTCAATTTCATAGGCAAAGTCTTCCAGGAATGCTAAAATTATTCTGTGGAAACAGCTGGCAGTGGGGGAGTATGGCTTGTGCACAGAGATAGCTGAGGTTATTGCCTTACAGCACATAAACTAGAGAAAGGACCCAAGAGGTCAGGTAGGTACCTCTACTCTCTTTTAAAAGAAGTGGACATGGGGGTCGGAGTGGGCAGGTGACTTGCCCGGGGTCTCACTTCCAGGTGCCCTGCCTTCCTGAGTCTCCTAAAGGAAAGAGGAGGATCAAAGACCCACTGCATCAGAAGAGGAACTGAGGAGTGACCCAGGCAGGACTGGCCAGCTGGAACTCATGGTTCTTGTCAAAAGGTTAGGCTGGGAAAGTGAGAGTGAGCAATACCAGGGCAAAACAGACTTCTCAGAAATAGAGAACCAAAAGAGTAAAAATCAAACTGGGACTTAGAGCAAACAAGTCAAAACCAAGAGCCAATACTAGATGGGGACCAACTGACCCTAAGACCAATTGAGAATGATTCAGGGTCAGCATGGTGAAAAACAAGTTGTTTTCAAACTGATAGTCAAACACGTGTTCTATAAAATGAACGCAATATCTGGATTCTCTAATGGCTCCCCATTGTTGGAGAGGCCCCCAAATCTGGCCCAGTCTCTCTTTCCCTTGCTTTCCCTTGACCCACTCAAATGCAGTCCAAAGCTCACATCCACGCCTGGTATTCACTGTCTCCAGGGTTTTCCTCAGGCTGTTCTCTCTGCCCAGAATGCTGTTTCCTCTCCTCACAGCCTTCTCAGGTCTAACCAAATTCTATGTGTTCTTCTAACAACTCTGGTCACCAATTCCAATGTGTGCAGGGTCTCCCCACATCAGGTGGGAGTCCTACAATTCAACTCAATTCGGACACTATCTACATGAAGACAGCATTAGACCCCACAGGTTAAAGGCACAGTCCTACAACACTGACATCCCCCCTTCCCTGCCAACTTCAGACACTAGCACAGGTCCAGATTGTCACTTCTGACTGGTGACAATTTGGAGGTTCCAAGGATCTCCTCCTTGGGTTCGACTGATTTGTTAAAGCTCACAGAACTGAAACGTTGTACTTACTAGATTATCTGTTTATCATAAAAGGAGGTAACTCAGGAACAGCCAGATGAAAAAGATGCTGAGCACAAGGTATGTGGGAAGGGGCATGGAGCTTCCATGAGCCCTAAAGGTGGCACTCTCCCCGAATCTCTGGGTGTTCACCAATCAGGAACTCTCTGAACTCTGTACTTTTGGGGGTTTTATAGAGGCTTCATGACACAGTCATGATTAATTAAATCATTGGCCATTGGCAACTGACTCAACCTCCATCCCCTTTCCCCTCTTAGGAAGTTGGGGGTGGGACTGAAAGTACAACCATCCAATCACAGAGTTGGTTCTCCTGGGACCCAGTCTCCATCCTTAGGCACTCCAAAAGCCACCTCATTAATGTAACAAGAGACACCTTTATTATTCTCATCAGCCAATTTCTGGGATTTTAGGAGCTTTGTGCCAGAAAACTGGTAAAAAAACAAATATATCACAGCTTCAAAGGCCAGGTCAGTGCCCACTGCCTACAGGAAGCCTTATATGTGCCTACACTTGTAGTATTCTCCCCCTTTGTTGAACTCTGGAGGCACCAATGCCTGTACCTGGCTCATTTTTTCTTAGAGTGATCTATGTGTGGGTATTATGGCATTATCTCCTCCCTCTCTGTGGAAAAGGCTGAGTAATTCATCTTCTGTCCCACACAGGTCTTACCTGTGTGCCTCACACATAGCAGGTGATCAGAAAATTTTTGCCAAAGGAGTGGTCATCTGTAGTGTATACATGATATTGGAAGCATCGTATTTGGCTTTAGCCAAATCCTAAGAGTATCATCGTGTCCCCAAGTAAAGAGGAATGTTGAGAAGTGGAGAACATTCATAGGAAAGCCACAGAGACAATAAATAAGTTTAAAAGTAGACTAAAGAAAATCAATTTAAAGGAGAATAAAACATGGGACCTTTCCAGTGATGTGAGGTGTACTCTGATCTTTCTCCAGGCCCAAAAAGAACCTGTACCCAGAGAATTGACAGCAGCTGCTTTTCATCCCCGATCAAGACAGATCAGTAGGAAATTAACTCAAACAGAAACATCACTGAGATCACAAACAGGGAAAATATTTCTGAAAGACGGTGATTAAACTCTCAGATGAGTTATTGGAGGGATCTGTAGACTCTGGGTCTCCAAAAGACTATTAAAAAACAGATTCTTGTGTGTCAAGTCCAGTTTCAAGGCTCACTCTGGAAGGAATGCCATGGAGTGAACTTGACAATGTGTCCCCTCACACCTCCTGTCCTGGAGAGGTGTCCCCCTTATGTGGCTTGGCAGTCAGTTCTATGCTGGTTCCAGCAGGTGGCGGCCATGCACAGTGAAAGCCCAGAGACTAGACAGAAGGGTTTGAAAAAGCAAATCAGACCAGGCTTGGTACCCTGCAGGGTGTGCAAAAGTCTAGTAAGCAGCCCCCACAGGAGAGCCAAGGAAGACTCCGCCAGAGAGCCTCCACTTCCTCCACTCCTACCCCATCAGGCTCTTGGGTGTTAAGAGAAGTACATGTGGCGTCTTGGAAAACCCTCCCACCCAAGAGGGAATTACAATGCCGTCATTTCCAGAACGTCCCCAGAGCCTGTACTGAGACAATCAGGAGTCTGCTTCCACAAACCCAAACGTAGTGAATAACGCTGTACCAAAACCACAGTAAAATGAAACAAAAATGCTCGATGGAGAGGAACAAGGTGCAGTATAATTCAGAGGTGCAGTAAATCACTTACATCTCAGATAATTCAGAGGTGCAGTAAATCACTTACATCTGACTTTAAAATTACATGCACACAGGGGGTCTACATGCTTGTAGTGTTCACCAGCCTCCTTTTAAAGAATGCTGCCCCACGAGCATCCAGTTTGCTTGTGCTGTGTCTTAGGAACTCACAGGCTGGTGCTGGAGACTTGGCCAGAGGTAGCCCCATGGTGGACCAAGGGAAGAGCCTGCCCGTGAAGTGAGCAGGTCTAATGCGATCTTCCACAGAGATGCTCCAGATTCAGCGTGATGACCAACCATATCACGTGCTCTCCGGGGAAGAGTACGCATGTGTAAGATCACCCAGTAAGGCAGGAGTTGCTGCCAGCCCCCTGAAGAAATAAGGCCTGCTTTCTACCTAGTCACGGAGTTGTTGGGTCCCAGAGTGCCCTCGTCCCCTGAGAAGACTTTCTTTGTGTCCTTACTTCCCCATCTGACTCTACAGCATCTTTCCTTGGCCTCCATGACCCAAGCACATCTCTCCACCTGAACTGAAGTGCATAATAAACACCGTGAGACTTCCCTGCCCCGTCATCCCCAATATCTCACAGATGAGCCTTTTGATTCTGTTTTCATTTTGCATCCCCCTGATGAGTTGAGCTCAGAAACCTAAGTGGCGGGACCTCCAGAAATTGCAACCATGCTGCATTAACAGAATGAGATGAGTATGGGCTCTGGGGTGCGGGAAAAATTGCTGCACTTTTCACATGGTTCTTATGAGGCATGGAGCCAGGCTGAGAGTGAATTTCAGTTCTAGCCTTCACGAAAGGGACCTCCGTGCTACAAGGTTCCCTTTCCTCATTTGCGGAACAGGGCTCCTAGTACCTACTTTAGGAGGCTGTAATAAGAAGAAAGTGAGATCATGTAATGCCAAGCACTTAGAAAAGCTGCTGCCCAGCCTAGTGAGTGCTAGGTAAATGAGAGGTATTGATGATGACTGACTCTGTCTCTTCCACTAGACTGTGCAATCCTATATGTTAACATATGTATCTCTTCTTCCTAGTACAAATACATGATCAATCAGTATGCACTGAATAAATGTGGGAAACAAACACAGAAAACAACTAAAGAGGACTTGGAGATAAGCTATTTCAGCTAAGTTTGAGTAAAATTTCCTTTTGCTTTTCTGGTTTTCTGTATTAGCTCGCTTTGCTCCTTTTCTGTACCATAAACTCAGTTCCTTCCACTTTTTAAAGAAAAGTTTTTAATGTCTTCAGGTCCACAACACTGTGGCATCCTTTAGTTTAAGAATCATAACATCTTGAATTGGTTTATTATCTTATAGTGAAGGCCCACTAGGTTCAGTCAATCGATAACTGGCAGCATTAATCCCACTCAGGGAGCAAGATGGCCTGGAGGTGTTTTTGTAAAAGACAAGGGGTTTTTAACTCTGGGGTGGAACCCAGGAGGCTGCTAGGTTCGAAGATGGAGGTGGGAAGATGGAAAGTAGCCAGGGGTGGATATCCTCAGTGTAGTTCCAGCTTTGGAAATGCTGTGTTTTCTTTGGATTTATTTCAGATGTCAAACACAGCAGGGTTGACATCAATACACAGCAGGCCATGGATTATGGCTGCCGCTAATGACTGTGTTCCACTGTGTTTATTGTTCTGGATGTTAATATATAGAGTAAATGATAGTCCTTTAATTGAAGGCTGGAAATGCCCCGTACTAAGGCACTCGGATGACATCATCATTAACCACTCAAGTGAAACCCAAGACACTTGCTGGCCAGGAAATGATAGCCTTGGAGACCATCTTCCTATTTGTGTATGTGGTATATATGAGGAAGAGGGGGCCCGGGAGCTGGCTTGCACCGGATTGGCAGTTCTTGATTTTCCTCGGAGAAGAGAGACGTTATTTGGAAACCGGCAAGAACACATGAGTTCCACAGAAAATCTCAGCTAGTCAAAATCTTAGCGGACCATGTCCTACAGGATAGGAACACAGAAGAGTGAGAGGTTGGCTATCTTCCTTTCTTCTTTAGCAATTTGAAAAGCTTCCTCAAACACTTTCCTCAGTTGATTTGTGGGGACAATTTGTCATGCCTTCAATAATAGGCATTCTTTATCATTATTTGGACTGTGGCTTCTGAGCTGTGAGAAGTCTTGAAAATTACTGGACCATGAACCAGTCTATTTGTTTCTATGGGAAGGGATATTAGTTTCCTGTTGCACTGTAACAAATACTGCAAACTTTGTGGTTCAAAACAGCACAAACTTATTGTCTTATATTTCTGGAGATCAGAAGTCCAAAATGAATCTTGCTGGGCTAAAGCTGAACATGCTTTCTGGAGATTCTAGAGGAGAGTCTGTTTCTTGCCTTTTCTAGCTTCGAGAGGCTGCCTGCATTCTATGGAGCTCCCTTCTAGCAATGGCATCATTGTGATCTCTGCTTCTGTTGTCACAACTCCTTCTCTGACTGCCTGCCTCCCTGTTTTGATTGTAGAGACCCCTAGGATTGCCTTGGATGAGTCCGGGCCACCACCTGGATGATTCAGTATAATTACCCTATCTCTAGGTCAGCTGAGTAGCAAACGTAATTCCATCTGCAATCTTAACTTCCCCATACCATGTAACACAACATTTTCGTAGGTTCTGGGGATGAAGACATGGACATCTTTAAGGTGAGGGCATTATTCTGTTTACCGCAGAAGGTACTAGCTTCGGTAGGTACCATGGAATTGAAATCTTGATTGGGGGTTAAGGACTATTGATAGGAAAGTGCCATAATGAGAAAAGGCTCTTCCATTTGTCCTAAGAGCAAGATGACTGGATAAGTCAGGGGCATTACAGCTTACTGATTAAGAACACACCCTCCGGAGAGAACTGGAGTCAAACTTTAGCTCTGCCACTTGCTGTCTGTGGGATTTTAGATGGAGTGCTCAATTATGCTGATGCATTTCCACTAATTAATTAATTTAAATGGTGGTACTGGGGCTTGAACCCAGGACCTCATGCATGGCGAGCATGCGTCTCCCACTGAGCTATACCCTCACCCCTCCATTACTTTAAAATGGAGGCAGTAACTGTACCACATAGGACAACTGTTACAACTTAAGTGAAGTAATACAAATGAAATGTTCAGGGTGGTATCTGGTACTTGGTGAGGGTTCAATAAAGGGTAGTTACCTGTCAGGAAGAGCTCTGTTTTTTTTCCCCCCGAGTTCTTGTGAGGCATGGCAGAGATGGTGAGGGCCTGTGGTTTTTCCTCAAATCCAATACCCCAAATTAAGGGCATACAACTTTTATTTAAAAGGACAAAGACCCAACATGTTACAGTGTCTTGGGAGAGAGCTGCTTAACTGAATCATCTTTATCTAGCATTATTATCACCTGCAGGCATGTGTGTCTGGCACTGTTCTGGGCGCTGACGGGGGGACAGACCATGGCCCCGGTCTCCAAGCTACTATCTAACTGGTCATGCAGATGCCACAGACAGCAGCTAAGAGAGCGCTAAAGGAACTAGGGTGAGAGAGACAGAAGAGAGAGATGACCTGGGCATGGGAGTAGGATGATGCTTCAGAGGAGTCGGGATTTAAGTTGGGCCCTTGAAGGAAGACAAAGAGTTGGAGAAGCTGGGAAAAGTAGGAAGGGCATTTTAGACAGCAGGGTTTGGGGAGCAGTGACATAATAAAAAGTGTGAATAAAGCAGTTCCGTGTTTAAGGGAAAGGGCAGATGTCTTAGGTAGGTAAGTTGTGGAGCAAGAATCTGCAGAGGTACAATGGGGCTAGACTAAAGAGGGCCTCTGCCACCGTCAGGAAACTTAAGTTTCTCTATCTTATTCAACTTGGTTTGACATATAGTGGGGACTCAATACCATTTTTTTTGTTGTTGTTGTTTTGTCCTGACCTGAAATGATTTATTTAGGCCTAATGCTTTGGACAGTGAGAAACCACAGAAAGAACAAAATAAAATATGGAGAGACCAATTAGGACCCTGTTTCCAGTGTCCAGCAAAAGAAATGAAGGCTTGATGATGGGGAGGATGGAAAAGAAAGATAGGCAACACTAAATAGAATTCTGACATGTCAACTGTAAAATTCAGAAATGATCTCAATGTATTCACAGGGACCACGGGGCAGGTTTGCAAAATGGTAATAGTTTAGTTTGTGGTTGGAACAACTGCATTGATTCCCAATGTCCAAGAAGAAACAGGGTTCAAGAACCTAAGATGGGTGTATCAGTTACCTATTGGTGTGTAACAAACCAACCCATAAATCACTGACTTAAAACCACCAATTATCTAGCTCATGTTTCCGTGGGTTGGAAATCTGGGCTGGATGGTCTTTCTGGTCTTGGCTGGGCTCACTCCTGTATCTGTGGTCAGCTGCTAAGTCAATTGGGGGCTGCTGGCCTGAGATGCCTCAACCTGTCATCCCAGTCTTTTTTACCTCGTCTCTCATTATCCAACAGTAAAGCCTAGGATTGTTTTCATGATGGAAACACGATTCCAAAGACCTAGCAGAAGCATGTAAGGCCCCTAAAGCCTAGGCTTAGAACTGGAACCAAAAATTTCACCTCATTCTATCAGACAAACCAAGTCACATTGCTAAGCCTGAATTCAAGGAGTAGGAAGCTAGACTCCATTTCTTAACGGGAAGAGCTACAAAGTTACATGGTGAAAAATGTGACAATTGAGATAATTTCTGTAATAAAATCTAGCATAGTCAGGGTGTAGAGGACATCTGGGATGCTCTGCTAAGAAACTATGTATGTATATATGTATGTATTTATGTCTGTCTGTATGTGTTCTTACAGTCACATCTACATCAAATTCACTAGCAATTGTGTGGTGAATTATACATGTCTTGCTTTGTTTCCATTCTAACTGTGCCCGAGTTCTGTAGTTCCTCTTGGATAACATACCAAATAGTCATTGAAGGGAAGTGGGTGTCCCAGACTCGTCTCAGTGGTAAATTTCATTGTGGAAAATTTTCATCTCTCCACTGAGCTTCTTAAGGGCCTGGGCCACATCTCTGGCTTCTCTTGATCAGTCCCCTGATTGTTGTAAAGAACTGAAAACATGGAAAGCATTTAGATACTATAGCATTGGCTATCAATTTGGGCATAGGTTTTAAAGATGACTAATGTCACCATGACCCACAGGGAAAATAGGACTGTGGGAAGGAAACAAGCTGCCTGGGTCATCCCTCTTGATGGCAAATGTATATCCTGCCACTCCTCTGAGTCTCCTTAAGAGAAAAGCCTGCCCTTGGTGCTACCTATCTGCCTATGGTGCTACACATCTTGACTCTCTGCAATCCCATAGTGACCTTGGTACATCGTGCCCCAGAACTGGGAGAGGGAAAAATAGCAGATGGACTCCTCCTGGAGCTTGCAGGTGTCTGGAAGTAAAAGCATCTAAAATTGCTCATGGGGCCCCAGAGGCCTGACTGATTCCTACAAGTATCAGCTGGTAGTGTCACAGCACATTGTCCCTTTAGACCATCTGCTGTACCATTTCAAGAGAATGGAAATGCTGAAGACGGCCAAGCCCTGGAGTGCAGTGATGGTCCCATTAGGTCTGCTTATGGTGGTGCCAGGGCAAAAGGCTCCTGACACTGGGACCTTCCACTCCCTGTCCTGGACCCACTCCTCTCCCTGGGTCTTGGCTCTGCCAGTGGGTGAGAGACAATGCTGCTGAAGAATAGGGAGGAGAAGGAGCAGGGAAGGTGGTGGGGCGGCTGGGGTAGTCAGGGCATTTGGCAGCCTGACAATGAGCTGGATGAGTCCAGGAAAAGGAGGTGGGAATTTGAAGCACAATGCCAGTCTCTCTCAGGTCTGTGTTTTTTCTCCTCTCACTACCCCTGACATATTTGAGCCCCAACCCTCAGTCCTACAAATACATCTTCATTTTCTTCCCTAAAGTCTTGACGTGGAACTGCTTAGTGATGACCAAGGTCAGCTAAATAAGAAGAGATGGGGAAAGTTTCTCATTTGGGGTGCATCCTAGATATCACTGCCCCTCAGTCAGGAACAGTTCCTTCTATGAACTCTCTCCCCTTGACCCCTGTGCATGAATCCATTCCTAAGTGCATCTTTTATGTTGCACCTCCATGCTTCTGTACCTTCATGCATTCCCTGCCTAGAATGCTCTCTCTTTTCCTGTCTGTTGGCCCACATTCTACACTATTGAAGTTCCACGGTGCTCAGGATGCCTTTCCGAATTATTTTAGATTTGATAACCTCTCCATTTGCTGCCTTTCATACACCTTATCATCCGTATCTACACAGGAAATATGTGACTTAGTATTGTGACTTATCTTTCTTGTGTCCAGGTCTCATATTCTGTGTGAATCTTATTCTTCCTTATATCTCCAATAGCACCTAGCCCACTGCCCTGCACACAGTAGCCTCAAAGAGTGGTTGATGCTTATAGCACTTCAGATGCCATCATCTCCTCCTCAAATTCACTGTCAGTGCTTTTTGTGAACATTGGTCATTTTGTGCCTGCCCGTCATCCCATTTCTGAGCTGTATATGGATTTACAATGGGGCTAATTACCTCTCCCTCATTATGTTTCCTCTTGTTAGGAGGTAATGCCAAGGGCCTGCATTCCACTGTGGAATCCAAGGATATTAGATCCTTCCTCTTCTTGTCCATTTCCCAAAGTAGATCTCTGGTACGTGACTGAGGCTTGGCCAAACTGCTCTGTTGCATGGTCTCTGAAACTTGAGTGAGGGGTCAGAGGACAGAGGGGTGGTTGGGGGCCACTCATGGCTGGATGGGGGCAGAAGCACCCCACTCCAACCAGACTGATTCTAGTGCACAAGGGCCCTCTTCCTCCTGTCACCTAGATTTTGGGAGCTTTTGGTTATGGTAAATTCTCTCATCTTGCTCTCCAGCCTCCTGGCAATCATGTGAGCCCACAAAATCCTTCCAGTGAAGGCTCTTCCAAAGTAGACAAAGGGTCTGAATGTCAGTTTTTGTTTGTTTCTATTGCTTAAAACCATGGAATCCTAACTGACACATGCCTGATTTCTAACCCTATCAATGCTCTTTTGGAATACTGTGGTAGCCTTCTCAGTGGGCTCCTTATCTTCAGTTTTACCCTCCTTCAATCAGGTCTCTACTTTTTTTCCCAGAGGGTTATATGTAAGATAAAAGGTTTAAAGTAAATATGGATTTATTCCTGCTTTTAAGATAAAATACAAACAGGTAAGCATTTCTCATTTTCTCATGCCCTGTGCATATGCTCCAGAACTGAAGCAGAGTGGTGCCAGGGGAGGAACATGGCTTTTGACCCTAGACTCTTCCATCACGTGACACTGGCCAACTTAGGAAACCATTTTCACCATCAGTTTTCTCCCATGTAAAATGGCAAAAATGCTTATCTGCTGGTTGGCCGTGAAGAGTCAATGGTTACAATACACCTGCAGCTCCAGCAGCATGTTAGGTGAGCCTCTTACGAGATGTTAGTTCCTTTACCTCCACCCTCCCTCCCTCCTTAGTTGAGTTTGCTGGTCCCTGAGGGATCTTGTCAAATCTTAGATAAGCCTGGATGCCCTGAAGCTACTTTAGGTTAAGAAGTTGGATACAGCATCAGGGATTGTTGGTGGTCTGTTTTAACAGCCCTAGTGTCATTCTAGAGAAATAAGAGGGCCTAGAGGAAGACCCTGGCATGGTATATTGAAGCAAAAGATTTTCATTTGTGATGTGTTAAGAACAGTTCTGATCATGCTGGTGGGAGAATAGGATTCTTTCTTAGGATGCAGTCAATCTCTTAGGAAAATACAATTTTCTTACAAAAAATTAAAAAAAAATGGCTGCAATTCAGAGTCAGATGCCATGTCTGTTTCTTAGTTCTCCTCCTATTCTCAGATAAAAAATGACAAGACCTGCACTCTGTCTAGTGTGGAAATGAATGTCTCCATCAACAGCTATGTCCTCCCACTGTTATTTTCCATGTTCCTCCTTAAAGTCTCCATATTTGAAATGGCCTATTTGTTACTGCTACCAAGGACTGAAAGAAATGTGAGTTTATTATAGAGTTTGCCTGACAGAAAGGCTTTTCACTAGCAGCTGAAGGGGGCTGTTTCCCTTTTGCACAGTGATAGCTTGATGAGAGTCAAAAGTATACAGTAGCCTCCAATAATTTCTAAATTGGACTCATATGAGAAAGCACATATTGAAGAGGGATTTAGATTGCAAGGTAGGATGAGAATATCTGTGTTGGATGATGTGCTAGGCCAGCTAAATGGGTATCATCTGGACAATGTGAGCATGTAAATAACAGAAGAGACTCCTGGAAGTAGTATCACTCTTTTGAAATATCAGGATTCCAAGTGTCAGCTAAATAGCTGAGTGCAGCTTGCACCAGTGATTGGCTCCAGCAATGAAGCATTACCATCAGCCAGTAGGACATGGTGTCAAAGTAGAGGATGTGCGAGGGGGAGGGGGGTGTTATTACATCACATGCTCAGGGAAGGCTTCTTTGCAGCAGCAACGTGATGCTTTGTTTCATGCTTTTCTCTCAAGACTTATTAAAAAAAAAAATCTCTAATCTGGGATCATGCTGCTTGGTTTTCCCCGAGAAACTGGATTTGTCCCTTCCACCCCTCTCTACCTCCCCTAATTGCCCCCCATCTAAAGAAGCCTTAGATCTCAGCTGGGAGGTGCTCAGAGACTCAAGTTCCAACTCCACTGAAGCTCTGTCTTCTACCATCACAGCACCATAGACATGGAGGGGTCAGAGCCTTTCTAGGGATTTGCCCTCAAGCTGGAAGCCAGAGGATCTCGGGGCTGAAAGTCCTTGCTGAGCCAAAAAGCAGACAGGGTCACAACCCAGTCCCCTTGGTGGCCACAGAACATCAGAGATAGCTATTTCATACCATGACCTTCAGTTTGGGCAGTACTTTGGGACCAAAACATATCTCAAGTGGGAGACATATGCATGTTGACTGTAAAATGAAATTAGAGTCTTCCTCTGTCCTTGGGAGCAGGAATCCCATTGTTGGGGTCCATATGATCTAAATCTCGCTTTGAGTGCCTCTGGAAGCCTCTAATAACACTGACTATTCAGTGATAGGACAAGGATGACATAGATTTCCCCACACTCAGCCAAAGCTTCAGAGGGGCATTCTAGAGGGAAACTTGATGGCTCTGATGTGAACTCTCCCTCTGCTTACCTGTCAGGGATGAGTGAACGGTGGCTTGACTCCACGCTCAGGAGCCCGCAGTCCTTTTCTCTACTAGACCCCAGGGAAGGTCTCAAAGCCCCAAATCACTGTGAGTTATTTTATAAGACACAGTGTAAATGCTTCTCTTTTCAGCTGAAATGTTGATGACCAGCAGGGGAGGCAACTACCTTATTCTTTTGGCCACTGGCCAACCCGGATTCAAGCAACAAAAAGAAAACAACGTCAACAGAATTTCCTTTGCATCTTTCCAAAGTCTGTTGCCCAGCATGTGAAAGACATCTGCAAACCATGATGATGCTGTTGTCTGCTTACAGAAAGAAGGGTTTGAGGGCATTTGCCCCAGTGTGAACACCAGTTCACCCACAGTCTCTGTTTTATACATTTACCCCAGCCAGTGACATGCTCCTACAAGTTCACTGGCCTGTTAGGGTATCTAGCGTATAGCTGTGAAAGTGAATTTTACTCTGTGTAGAGATGTGGGTTCTCCATTTTAATGAAAGATGAACGCATGGTAGAGTGGAAAGGAGGTGGGATTGTGCAGAGTACATGGCTTTTGTACCCAGTTGTGCTGCCTACCTCTGGGACTTGGGGATATCCTTGACCTTCAACTTTATGTATAAAAGGAAACTGAAAATGCCAATTACTCACCATCGTTGAAAGGAACAGATGAAATAATGTATTCAAAGAGCTTTGTACACTGAAAAGCCTATATAAGTCCATCACCAAAGCACTTCTACCCAAAGAACACAACTTGTGTTAATCTAAACACACCAGAAGGATTCCTTAAAGATGGGTCTAAATTTTGAAGCAATCAAAAATGACTCAACCTTAAATAACCTTTCATATGACTTGCTTTTTATCTGAACACTTCTAAGGACTGAAATGGTTGCTTTACTATTAGAAACCCATACAGTACATCCAACTGCTCTTGGTGCTGAATGATAAAGTGAATGCACGTGTTATTTCCTGACAGATTTCCTACTCTGCTGAATTCATGTTTGTCTTGGCTTGATTCTTCTACTGCAATCTCTCGGATTTCCTGTTACTAGGAACTGTGGAGACAGTCTTCTCTTCTGTAAAGTGGGATAATAGCTCATAGGGTTTTTGAAAGGCTTATAATGACATATTGCCTGTAAAGCACTTAAGGTAAAACACTGCCCACAGTTGGTATGTAATAAATATTAGCTATCTCTATGACTGCTATTATGACATTTATTGTAAGTATCACTGGGTGAATCACCAATTACAACAGTCACATCTCTCCCTTTGCCAGTCACTGACTAAATTAAGTTTCAAGCACATTTGGAAAGAAGAGTATGTGAGATAGCTAAGAAAGCTGATAGGACTTCAACTTCTTAAACAGGAGGATGACTTATCTTTGAACGTTTTTCTCTTCCTTTGGATGACTGAGGAATGCCAGCTCCCTGGTAAGGATGGGAAAGCCCAGATAAAACAGCAGAAGGTTCATGGTGTTCTGATTACAAGCCACCTGTTCTGGGCAGGAGACTCAGGAGACTCCAATTCTTTACAGTGCTGCCTTCCAAGTTCTAATGGGGCTGTCCCTTTCTGTCAGCACCACACTGAGGCCATGGGTGCCAGTGCCCCCATCCTGTGCTGTGGCAAATTAACTTCAGGGCACAAGACAATTCTTGGTCTGCATAAAAACAAGAGTATAGAGGATAATAGCTAAGGTGGATTAAGCACTTCCCATTGGCCAGATACTTCTCCAAACACCTGATAAATATGAACTTATTTGACCATCACAAAAACCCTATGAGGTCGGTACAATTAACATCCTTTTCCAGAGGGAAAAACTGAGTCACCGTAGATAGTAAGTGCTCATGCCAGGATTAGAGCCCAAGCACCTTTGTTCCCACACATCGCCCTCTGAAGGAAGGGCTAATTCAGAAAGGACAGTGGGGTGCGGCTCTGGAGCCCTGAAAAGGTGGGCAGGAAACATGCTTCTTGGGGAATGTGGTGGATTCTGTGTTGAGGGAGAAATAAACAGAGAAAGCCTTTCAGTGTGGACCTGAATCCTCTCTCTAGATCTTCTGATGTGGGGTGCAGTTGTGTTGTGTACAACCCTCATTGCTGTGGCTGTAAACCTTTATTTCAGGCCATGTGTCTGAGTTGTGTGGTCAAAATAATGGCAGATTATAAAAAGCTTTCTCATGAATTTGTTTTTGCTCTAACTGTGTGAAATAATAATTCTAATTAGACTTTCTTAGGTTAGAAAAGTCTCAGAGGCTCAAGACACTTGCCTAAGATGACAGAGCTAGGCAGCGATGTGACTCTGAACCCCTGTGTCAATGACCTAGCCCTTTACTGCAGGGAACAGCCCCTAGTCAGCCCTAGGGGCCTGCAGCCAGATTCAAAGAAGGAAAAGTTGCCTCTCAGGACAGATTAGTATTGACACGTTGGTAGGGAGAGAATAGAGGAGGGAGAGATGTGGATACTGTCACGGAACAGAAGCACGTCACTAAAAGACAGGCTGAAGAAAGCAGTGACCTCAGATGGACCAAGGCCAGCTGGGTCATATCAATTGTCATGGGGCCCGTCCTAGAAAGAACTGATGGGGATGTGGCCTCAATGCCTGTCTTGATCTGGGACTCTTTTATTTTCCTGCTTCATCCAGAGAACTTTATGTTGCCAATGTGACCATGTTATTCCTTGACTTAAAACTCTTCAAATCTCCACAGTGCTCATAAAGAAAGTCAAAGCATTTCTGGAATCACTTACAAAGTCTTCCATGTTCTTTTCCTGCCATGCTCTCCCTACAACACACGTCCTACAAGTAATGCTGCCTAACTATTTCCACAGTACAAGCCATTTCATGCTTCTGGGATTCACTGTGCTGCTTTCACAGTTGAGTGGACCCATTCCCTCTTTTCTGGCCTGGTGAACATCTCCTTATCCTTCAAGATTCAGATCAGTTCTTTTCCTCAGGACACCTTTCTAGAGCTTCTTGGCAGGGGTGAGGTTCCCTTTTCTGTGCTCATACAGTGTCCCCTGCAGACCCCCATCATTGCTTTCAGTGCATCTCATTTATTTATTCATGAAGTTTCCTTCTGAACACCTGCCGCATGTCACACATTGTCCTAGTTGATGGGAAGAATGCATTCACAAAACCAGCATTGCTCCTTATGGAGGAGATGTATGTTAAAATATTTACAGAAATATATTCTTAAGTGAAAAATGTGAAAAGCGCTATGAAGTAGAAACAGAGAGAACGAGTCTGGGGACTGAGGTCAAGGTGACATGTGAGCTGCATCTGGAAGGCCAAGTTGGACTGACCCAGGTGGAGAGAAAAGGGAAAGAATGATCACTGAACCTTTGTTTACACATCTGTGGCTTCGTTTAGAGTGTAAGTCACGTGAGCAGAGGTACTGGACACAATTCACTACTGTGTTCCCAGAACCCAGAACAGGACCCAGAACATTTCACTGCCTGCTGAACTGAAAGCTACTGAATGACTGTCCAAAGCCTCACGTCTTGTCGGTGAGGACTAAAAAGCCGGGCTATTCACAGGCCCTGCCACAAGGGAGAAGTAACTCCCATCATTTCTTTACTTCCTGCAGCCCTCTTGGGTTTCCTTTATTCAAATGATGGCTTTCTCTCTCCACTCTTACTACACTGGATTTCTCAGAAGAGCTTCCAAAACTCTTCCCACAATTACCGTGGGACCACAGTAAACAGTCTGCAATTTCCAAGGGCTCAGGAGTGTTTAGTCCTAAAAACGGCTATATGTTGACCTCTCGCCCCTCAGCCATGGTGTGATGAAATCTGAGGGGTCCAACTGTGAGTGAAGTGCCTTGGAACTCTGGGTTTCAAGAATTGGCCTGCCTTCATTTTACTGGATGTTCATGAAATGGTGAAAAAGAACGGAAACTGGTGTTTCTCCAGGCTGGCTCTGCAGCTCAGGCTGGGAGCTATTTGCCCAGGACAATGAAACTCCCCATTCCTGAGAAATACTCCTATTCTCAGAATAAGGCAGGTTGCTGGGGGGAGGGGTATCTGCCTATCTGTTCAGGATCCACGTGATTTTTCATTTGCTTCTGAAACTTCCTGCAGTGGATCTAGTTTGACTCTTTCTCAGGGTTGGCAAAAGAGAGATTAGAAAAGTCCTTCAGTTCATCTTCTTAAGTTGGGATATGACTAAAGAGAAAAGAATAGATACCGTTTTTTTTTTTACATACTGAAGGGGAAATTTATCTTTAACACAATTAAAAACCAGACAATTTAAAGTCTGAAAGTTCTTGCTTCTTTCTAACCTAACTTCAGCTAAAAGTTAGTCCATTACTTTGGCCTGGTGTGCAAAGAAAATGTACAACTTGTGGCTATCATCCTTGTCATAACTCTATGTAGCCATAAAGACAGTTCCCTCAACAAGCAAATCAAATGCAGCCCTGTTCTGTAAACATTTAATCCAATCCAATTTAGCCCTTTCATCTGAGTCCCTAATTTTAAAAAAAAAGGTAGCTTAAAAAAGTAGGTTAAATTTCAAAACTGACCACAGGCCAAGTTAATGAGATGCTCAGTTGAGCCTGTGTCTCGAAGTCCTAAGTAGCTTTCTAACTTGTGCTTTCAGGCTGACAGGAAGCATTTGGGGTTGAAGCCAAGGACTAGTACAAACACTTCTGGAGAAACAGACACAACGACCTGTATACTTTGGAAGAACAGTAATCATGTTCTTCCCATTGCATTCAATCTCAAATTCTTCCCTCTAGGAGGAAAGAAGGCACAAGCCTTCCCATCTGGCAGTGGATGGGTCAGTTTTACATTGGAAAACTACTGCAAAAGGTGGATGGGTCATTCTAAAGAGATGGAACCATAGTAAAGATTCAAGTAACAAAATAGTAAGTGCACTTGAAAATAAGACACCATCAATTTCTGGAGCTGTCTTTTCAGGTTTCAGTGGTTTGGTGATTTGGATTCCCTTTACTTTCATGTTGGATACAGAGATTCCAGAGACCCTCAGATCAATAAAATATTTCATGGTAGCAAAAGCAGAAATGCAAAAGGTGTTGAAATTATTGAGGCAAAACAGATCCAAACTCTTTTCAACTCATGTCAGCAGGAAAACATTGTGACCAATAAGGGAAAAAGATGGAGCTGGACCTTGAGATGGGAAAAGGAGTCACAGGAATATCCTGTTCTATGTGATGGATAAATTTAGGACATACTCATTCTAAATGAGTCTATTTTGAATCTCTTATAAAGTTTCTGTCTACAAAAGAGATTTAGTGTCATTAATATTTTATTGAATTTAATCTTATACTGATACATACTGCTTAATTTTTTCTACTCTCTAAATGATTCCAGCAGGAGAGAGTGAAAGCAAGTTTTCCACCGCCAGTTTTTAGTTTTGCCACTGCATGCATGCCTTAATTAACACAATTGTTTTGATCCCCAAACTATTCCATGTCATTCACCTTTTCCAATAAAATGAGGTAAAACAAGGATATATAAACAACTCAAAACGTAATTGTTCATGTTAGGATGGAAAATATCTGATTTAACATTCATCAGGGTAAAACAGAGTTTGAATAATGGACAGGGCTATGATTAATGAGCAGAGAGAATTCCAGGCTCACTCACACACAAAGCATGCTGCTGATGACCCTCCCTCTCCCTGCTTCGTCAATCTGGTGCCCTGCCTCAATTCAGATTGCAAACCCCAAGAGTACCGAGACATACACACAATAAAACTTGGAAGGAAATCAGTTCAAGGCCAGATTCTGTTGTGAAAGGTAGCTAACTGGATGAACTATGCATCTCTAAGGTGGATTACTGTACTGGAGAAGGGATAAGAATGTTGTTAAAAATAAAAGGCAAATACTACCCAAACCAATCTACAGATTTAATACAAACCCTATCGAATTACCCAGGACATTTTTCACAGAACTAGAACAAATAATCTAAAATTTATACGAATTACAAAAGACCTAGAATTACCAAAGGGGTACTGAAGAAAAAGAAAGAAGTTGGAAGAATAACCCTCCCAGACTTCAGACAATACTACAGAGCTACAGTAATCAAAACAGCACGGTACTGGTACAAATACAGACATGGATCAATGGAACAGAACAGAGAGCCCACAAATAAATGAACACACCTATGCCCAATTCATCTTTTATTAAAGAGGCAAGAATATATAATGGAGAAAAGACAGTCTCTTCAACAAGTGGTGCTGGGAAAGCTGGAGAGCCACATGTAAATCAATGAAGTTAGAACACACCCTCACACCATATACAAAAATAAACTCAAAATGGCTTAAAGACTTAAACATAAAACAAGACACCATAAACCTCCTAGAAGAGAGCAGGGCAAAACGTTCTCTGCTATAAATCATAGCAATGTTCTCCTAGGGAAAAGGCAATAGAAATAAGAGCAAAAATAGACAAATGAACCTAATTAAACTTATACGCTTTTTCACAGCAAAGGAAACCGTAAATAAAATGAAAAGACAACCTACGGAATGGGAGGAAATATTTGCAAGCAATGAGACTGACAAGGGCTTAATTTCCAGAATATACAAACAGTTCATACAACACAATAACAGCAACAAAAAAACCAAACAATCCAATTCAAATATGGGAAGAAGACCAAACAAACATTTCTCCAATAAAGACATACAAATGGCCAATAGGCACATGAAAAACCGCTCAGTATCACTAATTATCAGAGAAATGCAAATCAAAATCACAGTAAGGTATCACCTCACACCAGTCAGAATGGCCATCATTAAAAAAAAAAAGTCCACAAATGATAAATGCTAGAGAGAATGTGGAGAAAAGGGAACCCTCCTACACTGTTGATGGGAATGTAGTTTGGTGCAGCCATTATGGGAAACATGGAAAACATGAGTATGGCGATTCCTCAAAAAAATGAAAATAGACTTACCCTAAGATCCAGCAATCCCACTCCTAGGCATACATCCAAAGGAAACTCTAATTCGAAAATATACATGCACCCCAGTGTTCATAGCAGCACTATTTACAATAGCCAAGACATTAAAGCAACCTAAATGTCCATCCACAGATGTCTGGATAAAGTTGTGGTATATATACAGAATGGAATACTACTCAACCACAAAAAAGAATAAAATGCCATTTTGCAGCAACATGGATGGACGTGGAGATCGTCATACTAAGTGTAGTAAGCCAGAAAGAGAAAGAAAAATACCATATAATATAACTTATACGTGGAATTTAAAAAAAAAGGACATAAACTTATTTACAAAACACAGACAGACTCACAGACATAGAAAACAAATTTATGATTACTGGAGGAGGAAGGGGGTGGGGAGGGATAAATTGGAAGCTCAGGATTTGCAGACACTAGTTACTATACATAAAATAGATAAACAAAAAGGTCCTACTGTACAGCACAGGGAACTATATTCAATACTTAGTAATGGCTTATAATGAAAAAGAAGATGAAAAGGAATATATATATATATAAATGAATCACTATGCTGTATATCAGAAATTAACACAACATTGTAAATCAACTATACTTCAATTTTAGAAAAGAAAATTTGCAAAATAAATTGTATATGAATCAATGCTTGGACTACTGGAAGTGGAAGACATGTGCAGAAATAAAAAAGCCACCTTTCAGCAAATTGAGAACTGATTGAGCTTTGCAAGGAAGTGTTTTGTTTGTAGTTTTCTTTTTTTGATCAATATTGAGATAAAGAGAATAAACAAAACACATTGAGTTAGGGAGAAAAAAGCAGGAAAAGTGGATCAGCAGCAGGTGTAAGACCTACAAACTTACGGATTTTCAAGCCAACTTATGTCATTGCCCCAGGTTTTAAGAAGGATTCACGTGTACACTGGTGGCAACTTTATTAATACACCATATCAAACCCAGGGTCTGGGGATCATAGCCAAAAAGTATGACCATTAGCATGCAGCTATATCCTCAGGAAATTAGGATCCTGATACACAGAAGAACCAGGTGAAATTTCATTCTGCTCATTCTTAGGTCAACATTGTTCTTTCCTTTACAGAGATGTTCTCCTCTGTGGAATTGTGCAGATGCCACCTGGGATCATCTGGGTCAGTGAAAAAAACATTGTGAATATTCAAGTGTTGGCAGGAATGTTAGCGGTGATCACTAGCCTCCTGTTTCTCATACCTCAACTGTCTTAAACAAGATAACCTCTGTGAGTGGAGCACATCTGTTGAATTGGTTTCTACTGCGGTGCTGTATCTTAGCATTCGCATTCTGTGGCCTCATCCCCCTTGTGATAGTGGTTTGAACATGCAGGGCAGCTGGCAAAAGACTTCTCCCAGACATTCAGTCTGTGACTGCCAACCAGTGAGGCACTGATAGAGCAGCCTACAGAGTTATCCTGACCTCCCAGGCTCTATTTGGGAGAAGGCCTTCCCCAGGCCCCAAGAAGGTCACAATGAGACTGCTCAAAGAGAAGATTTAGGTTCCACTATACTGTTGCATTTAAGAATTCAACAGTAATCATTTGATGACTTAAGGAAGTAATGGAGCAAACTGGAGTATGGTTCTCTGGGTGATTATTTTCTCCTATAGATTAGTCTGCTTCTTCTTGTCATGGATTTATTTTTTTAATGGACTTAATTATGAGATTCTTTTTACCCTATCAATTGTCCCCAAACCAGAAGTCTGTTTTACTGGAAGACATCTACGAAAGGCAGGAGGGAAACAAGAATGCTCTGCTTCCTCCTGTCTTCCCACAGGACTGGGGGTTTAGCTTTCTTTATTTATTTTATCTTTAAATAACAGCAAGAATCATTAAGTGGCCTGACTTCAAGAGAATCTGCCCAGTTCTGGCAGAGGGCAACCCCTAATTGGAAATCTCCTTTATGTCATGAAACATTTCCTGCTCAACTGGATTCAGTTGACTTGGATGAAAACAAGTTCACAGGGCTTGAGAATTTGGCTGGGAAGCTGTAAACAGTGGGAAGCACCAAGTGAAATCCATGCCTCCAAATTTGGGAGTGTTAGCTTATGTGGCGCCAGTTGGGGTGAGGGAAGGGTCAGGTCCATTTAAAGGAATCCCCGAGGTTCTGAAAGAGGCTGCTGGTGGCATTTACTAATTTCATTACAAGCATCAATTTGTGCCAGTACCAGCTAGCGCCAAAGGAACACACAGAGAGGGACCAGAGAGCATCCAATGCCAAGGAGGTGCTCAGAGGGAGTTTGGGCCCCAGCTCGGGCTTCTTCTGGAGGCAGAAATCCACAATGGTGGAGAAAGCCTGCTAGAGAAGCGCCAAGGGAAAACAGACGACTGGGCAGGCACTTGTAATGATACTAAAAAGAAGCAAAGGAGCCAAGTTTCATGGCATTGTCACCCCAGAGTTGTGGCATTCCCTCCCTGAAGAATACGTACAGCACTTTTGGGATAACTCTGAGATGGCACCAGAGGACAGCATTTTGTGGATGACACATTAAAAAAAAAAAAAGAAGTTGTCATCCTTGCAAAGCAGAAGCCTCCATCCCTAAACTGAATAACATCACTCTGTTCTATTCTTACATGCTGTAGCTAGAGTACATGGAACCCAGGATGATGTGAATTCACAATTTGAGTGATGGAAGGGAAATATTTAAAATTTAACTGAATGCTCCAAACAATTCTGATGAATGAAAAATGAGGATGATCTTAATAAGGAGTGTTTTCCATAAGGTCTAACAGAGAGCCTCAGACAAAACAGGCCCAGACAAACCATTGTGTATGGTCAACGTCCAAGAAATACTTTTTGACTAATCACTGAATGGATAACAGGCCTCCGTTTAGGGAGGTTCTCTCTTTAGGAGACGATTTTCTCTCTCCTGTAAAGGGAAACTATGAGCAAGAGGAATGCAGAATGACAGACATAGGTTACTTCATTCATTCATTATGCAACGATTCATATTTATTAAGCACCGATTGTATACTCGGCACCATTCTAGTCACTGAAGATAAAGAGATGAACATCAAAAAGCCGTTGACCTCAAAGACTATGCACTCTAGTGAGAAAGATAAGTAATTTGAAAAAAAGAAAAGCCAAGCACATGTCTAACATATGCTGGCCAGCTTTAAGGGTTTGGAGGAAAAAGAAGGCTGAGTGAGGAGACCAGGAGTGATTAGCATGGAGTGGCATTTTCATGGGGTGAACAGAAAAGGTGGTGATCATTTGGGATTAGGATCAGGAGGTGACATTTGAGGAAAAAGTCAAAATGAGGAAGTGACCGCGGAAAGATGTGGGGAAACAGTGTTCCTGGTAGAGGAAACAGCAAGGTATGGGCCAAGTGGCAGGACTGGGCTTGGCATGTTCCCTGACCTGCAAGAACTCCAGGCTGGCTGCGTGGAGCACAGGAGGGAGAGCGTAGAGGAGCTGAGGCTGGAGAGGCAAGTGGAGGCCAATCCTGCATGGGCAGGGCTGGCAACAGTTTTAGGACACACAGGGCAAAATGAGGATGCAGGGCCCCTTGTTTGAAAAGCAATAAAAAAAAAGTGATTTTATACATACTAAAATATAAACCTTTTTCTTTTCTTCCATGGTTTCTTTCTCAATCTCTCATGGTCATTTTATTTGCTATTTATATTCCACTTTCTTGGCTATAGGGATCCTCAGGGGTGACTGCAGACCCTCATACGTGCCTGGGGATCCTGCCCTGCTACTCAGTATGTACAAGGCCCACTGGTTATCGGGTTCCTTCTCCTGCCGCCACTAGACTACCAGTCTGCCCTATCTGGCTGGGGGGAGGGGAGACAGTCTCCCCTTCCCAGTGACCCACCCCTTGGTGTATGGTGGCCTCAAAGGATTACAACTGCTGTTCTGGGACAGCCTTGGTGCCTGCATTAGGGGTGAATGAGAAGCTTGCCCCACTGCCCACCACCTCCATCACCACCTATCACCTGGCACAGTGCTGTGGATGCCAGCCCAATCTAGGTCTTTGCTAGAGGATCTTGAAGGCCATGGCAGATTGTGGTACTCTCACTGCCAACCCTGTCACCTGACCTGGTCACCACCCTGGGGTGTAAGGCATCAGAGGTCATGTATCAACGGCAGGAGGGGGAGGCCAGTGAGGCCTGGGACACCAGGGAGTAGGGATTGGGCAGCCAAAACCAGTCCCGGGGAGGCAGACAAGTGGTGGGAGGTAGGATCCTGCATGAGCTGAGACTTTCAGTCCTGAGCACATGTTCTGTTATCCCACTGGACCTCACAAAACTCAAATTTGAAGAAAAAAATTATTAAGATTTCAAGACATCCACTGCAGAGCATTAAATCCCAAGTGCAGGGCCTGTGTAGAGGCCGTGGTAAAGACTCTCGTCTTTATTCTGAATGAAATAGAAAGACTGGCTGGGAATAGGTGGTTGGGGGCAGTGGCAGGAAATGATCCCACTGATGTTTTAAAGAGATTGTTCCAGCAGGCCTGTCAAGGAAGAAAGCCACAGTGCGAAACAAGGGAGAACAGCAGATGAGGGTGTCTTGATTCCAACAGCACTGCTGGAGGTAGTGAGAGGCAGTCACATTCCAGACGCATTTTGTAGGAAGGGCAACTTTTAAGTTAGTTTGAAGGAGACTCTGGATAAACTGTTAGACTCGGGGGAGTATTTATTGTAGAATGGAGGGCAGGAACCATTGACAAACATTACCATGTGTGCCACCATGATGGAAAATAATCAAGACTCTCTCAAATTTAAACCCCTACAAAATAGAGTTAGGCTACAAAGAAGACAATTATTTTAGAATAGGAAATTAAGAATATTTTCACTAAGAAATATTTTACTGAACAAGTGATCATAAGCACTAAGATGGTGTGTTCTATGTAAAGCACAACTTCAGTATGAAAGTGACAAGTAAACCAAGAAAAAGAAAAATATCCTGACCCCAGTTCCAGGGCTTAAGGAAAGTGCTTTTGGTGGATGTTAAGCAGGGTGGGTGGTGCCCACTTCTTTGATCTTATGTCAGACTCTGAGTGCTTGGGCAGGAAACATGTACTCATTAGTTTGGGTCTGAGGCATCGCCAGCCTGAAGTCCCAGCCCTGTCTCAGCTGTGTCTCTGACCCCTGGTAGAGCTGTTCCTTGGATGCTGGTCCTTGTCAGCACAAATCCCACCCCCGAATGTGGAGGAAACTCCCCTGCCAGCTCCCAGCCCCTCCCTGGAGGAGGCCTCTCTTCTGCCTGGTTCTGACTCTTTGCAGGATGTCCTCCTTTCTGTCTCAGGATGGCCTTCCCTCATTTCTCAAGATGAAAGTGACCACGTGGGCAGGGAAGCTTCCAGTTTCTGGGACATGATAATAATTCGTATTTTTGAAGGCATGTTCACAAATATGATTTAATTCCCATTAACATTTCCCATGAACATGAACTATCCTGACATGATGGGCTATCTTGGTCACTTTTCTTTGGAGAGGGGGTTGGAGGTAAATATTGGAAGGAGATTCAGCTGCCTTTCAAAAATCTCACATGGCTGAAGTTATTACATGATACTGAATGAGAAAAAACTCATTTTTTTTTTAAAGGAGAGAAGTGGTAAGAAAGACTATCACAGACTATTACAAAATTTGTATGCTTTAGTTTGTTCACCTAAAAAATAAAAACTATAGAGTCAAAAATATGTTGTTCATTCCCAAGTCAAGGCTGCTGCAAGATATAAATGGTGCCTTGTGGTGGCAGAGAGATGGCTTCCACTGTTTCTTCTCTTTGCAAGAAAATGTTTGAGGTGGTGCAAGAGGCCAATCATATATTCTGTGGACCCAGCTCTGTCAGGTCCTGTATTTGTCATTTTTCAACTTCTCTTCAGGAGGTATAATATGGGCCTGCAAAGGTACTATTTATTTTTTTCTCAAATGTGAAATCCCACATTTTGTATTTTGGGTCTTTTCAAAACTTGACATTACTGGATTAATACTTCTTTTCCTGGTGTTAGAATAATGAGTGTCAGTGTGGTTTCAATACACCAGCTTGTTTTCCTTGTGATGCCCAGAGGAAAGGCGTCGCGGGAGCTGCCTGTGGTCTGTGGTCACAGTCAGAACCATACAAAGTAGCATATTGTCTGAATGTGTAGATAAATCCAAACTCAGGACTTGCCCTGTTCGCCTGCAGGGACATGGTCAGCATCACAGCCTGGCGCTTTCCTACTGAGCTAAGGCGAGTTTCCACGGCAAAGGAGCTGTGTCATTAACTGCTAGGGTGTTACTATGGTGTCTGTATGTTACTAACGTCTTCATGTACGTAAAAAAGCAACGAAGTATTTTGTAATTCTTAAAGGAATTATCCACTGGATATTTTAGTGTAGAAAATCACCATATCTGAAAACTAACCATTGTGAGTCACTGAAGACAACTTCTTGCATTAAGAAATGGATCTCTAATTGCCAAGAATGTAAGGCTCAGAGGGGATTTTGGCAATACCATCTTTCTCAATATATCTTATGTTTACATAAGATGTTACTGGCTACAGAAGAGCAGTCACTTAGGAAGTGGAATCCCACCTCTCTGTCAGTATCAAGAGATAATAGGAAATGTTGATCCAGTGCAGAAATCTAGAGAAGGTGTTCCCTGTTCTGCTCTTGCACAGTAGGAGGGTTGAGGATTCTTCCAGAGCCTCTTTGCCTAGATTCCCCCAGCTTCCGACTACAACCATGCTATACTGGTGGGGTACAGGGAAATATAGGACTGTGTTCACTCCCAGGACCTACCCAGAAGGCAAATATACATCCATTCTGAATCTGGGCTTTCAAACCAGTGTTGTCTTGGGGAGAAGACAGTGAGAAGGTCCCTTTCTTTAGGGACACACTATGTCCAGGCACTGTCCCTTCATCTCTTTACTTCCTGTCCACTCTGAGGAATTCTCATAAAGTCTAAAACAAGAAATAAAACTCTTATTATGATAGCTTCTGTAGAAATCTGTTCAATCTGTGCTCTCTGCTGAGGATTTCAAAGCCTATTTTGAAACTTAAAAGCTAAAAGTTGACTTTCTTATTCTTCTGGGACCTTACTGACAGAGCTGACTTCTAAAACATGGGTGAAATGATGTAGCAAGAAGAAAACACAGAGAAAGCAGGAAACAGGAAGTCTAGGAAGACCCTGTTAGACCCACAGGATGCCCATACACCTGTAGGAGACGGAACACCACAGGCTATGTTAACACACCTGGTACAGGTACAGCTAATCACTCATAGCATCACCTGCTTGTATGGTCTGATTTCATGTGATTATAGAAGTTTTATGGATCAAAGGGACTTCAAGGGTTTTTCTAGGCCATTTTTTCCCTTCTTTTTCAACAGACAGAAAATTGAGTATAGAGGATAAGTAACATGCACATGGTCACACCTGCATTTAGAGGCAGAGTCCACAGGAGAGCCCAGGTCTACAGGTGTCTCAGTGGGCTCTCTCATAAAACGGTGCAACGGGGCCTTCCACTGTCTCAGCATCACTCCACATGGGTCCCTCCCTTGGAAAGGGCTATAAGATGGAAGCAAACTGAGCTGAGATAAAGAATCCAGTGTATGAGGAAAAGCTCTCCATGTCTATGGGTTGGCCTCAGTTAAAGAATGTTTAGCAAAGAGAAAGCCATTGGTTGGGATCAGTTGGGATTTGCTGTAAAAGGATCATCCAGTTATACTGATAGGACAGTGAGGCTTTGGGCTACTCTGAGAATCTAGTTAAAGCTACAGACCCTTCCCCAGACAAACGTATGCTTGTACAAAGTTTTGCAAATGCATTCAGGTGGTTTTCAGATCCCCTAAAGCCCACCCGCTGAATCAAGTTGAAGAATCCTTCTAAAGAAGCAAGATCCTTCTTTGAGGTAGCAGATAATGCCTGGAAAAACACGAGGAAGGTCACCTTCCCTAGATAACCACCCTGGGAGCTGAAGGACCAGGAGTAGAAAAGGGTTGGTCCAAGGGTCAGCCCAGAGGGTGGGGAGGGGCAACTTTTGGATTTTAAATATTTTAGAAGTGTGAGCTTCGTTTAAAAAAAATCCTGCACTCACCTCTCAGTCAAAGTCACCCTTGGAGGAGGGAGGGCTAGAATCAGCCTGTTGAAAGCAAGGTTGATGAGGGCAGAAATAGAGCAATGGCTGTGCAATTAAACAAAGACAATCTTGTTGGCTCCTGGGTTCTATCTGAGCTAATAAGTCACTTGGAGGCTGCACTTTTGGGAGAAGGGAGCTGTAACTCCCTTAACTTGGCAGAAAAGGAGAAACTGCTGATTTCCAAATTCTTTGGTCCTGGGAGACTTTATCCAATGGTAGTAACAACAATACAAACACTTAATTAAGAAGCAGGATCTTGGAATTATATTTCTCATTACTCTGAATCTAAGTCTCTTAGCAGAGGGAAAAGGAGGCATGGGTGGGGGTTGGGGTCCTATGGATGGGAAACAGTCTCTCTCATTCATCATGTAATCAGTAAATACTTATCCAGCACCTTTGACATGACGAGTACTATGCTGTATGTTGGGAATAAAGGATACAATGAGGGATATGGTCCCTGACTTCATGAAGAATAAAATTCTAGTAAGAGAGGTTGACAAGTGAACTGAGCTTAGCGTGACACAGAAGAACCCCCTGAGGAGGCATCCTAACCAAGTTTGTAGAGATGCTTCCTGGAGGAAATGGAGACTTGAAGGGTGGGTTGAGGTTACTCAGGAGAAGAGGGAGGACCAGAATGTTCCGGTAGAGGAGAGTGCCCTCATGACAGTGCCAATGCTTTAGAGAAATCGAGTGAAGGTGAGGTGAGGAAGCGAGCCATGAGACATGATGTGCTAACTGTAGGCAGGTTCTGGACCACAGGGTGAGGTTCTGTGGGGATATTCTGAGGTTAAAACTTAAAACTTGAGGACAAGAAAGAGCATTGATGGGTTGTGTGGGGAGAGATGATCCAATGCTCCTTTCAGCCTGGGATGATAGCCCTGGAAAGAGAGATCTGGGCAGATGCCTCATGTTAATATGCTATTTGCCACATTCTCATGCTTTTTAGACCCTTAGGGATGGAAGAAGCCAGAAGTACTCTGCCCCACGTAAATGTCCAGGCCCACACACAGGTGCAGGTTACCCAGTGGTTTTGGATATGGACTTGAGAAATGAATTAACTCTGGCACAGTTTTGTCTCTCTGCCTTTTCTATGCATCCCAGTGTTATCCATCTGCTGCAACTGAGTATAGTACTGCTGCTTGGAGGTCCCTCATTGCTTATAATGCTTATGTCCCATCCCATGGAGGATAGAGAAGCATGGGAGACACAACTTTGGGCTCTTTCTTCTCTTGCCTCATTGGTTAACCAATTCCTATAAGTAGAGAAACTCATCTGATTGGTGAGATAGGAAAGCAGCACTGAACACATGTGGCTCAGCTTCTTCATGGTCCTCTCTATGTGGAGCCACTGCTGTCAGGGCCCCACTACTCTGCTCATGCATTTAAGAGCTGACCAGGGTATACTCTGCCTCTGCAGTGGGGAGTCCTGTGCTTTAGACCGTATTCTGCTTAGGAGACTCATTAAGTCTCATATTCTGGTTGTAGACCAAGCTGCATTCTCCAGTTCAGCCACCCCAGTAGTAAAGCCAGTATGTTAGTTTCCATCTTTTCTATTCCTGTATCCATCTCTCATTTGGTTCTGAACTCAAGAGGGGAAGAGACAAATTTATCACTTAATCCCTGGAAACCAGTGATGGAATCACTGACTTTTCCTTATCCACACTGGGACCACTGGTTTTCCATCTCTTCTTGGCTAATGTTGTGATGGAAGACCTATCTTTATTGATCTAATTTATTTATTAACCCTTATGAGAAGGCAGTCTAAATAGGGGGAGGAATCTGGACAGGGAGGAAGTTAGAGACTCTTTCCCCTTCCACATTCACGTAGCCACCACTTAATTTCTGTCTCTTCCCCCAGGAAAGAAATGAAAGAACTGGGCAGCTCAGAGATGGAAGCTTGGTGCTGTGGCTTTACTTTCCAACCACAGCAGTCAGAGAATTGACAGGGGATCAGACAATGATAGGAGGTGGTGGGAGGAACTGGAGAGCTCTCTTCTCCTCCTCTGTGTCTAGGGAATTCATTTTTGGATATTAAGCTCATTCCTAGCTCCATTTTACTTTGCCTAACCTTAGTTTCCCTTGCTCTTATTTTCTTAGTTGTTTAAATTTATTTTATCTTATTTCATTGTGTGCATCTGTATAAATTTCTTAAATCATTTTAGCCACAGGGTTAGGGATAGAGAAATAAATAATATCTTCCCCAAATATTCCAGTCCTTTCAGATCTGCTTGGCTGCACAATCTGTTTTGACACATGGAGCTTTAAAATTTAGAAACACTCCAGTTCATGCAATCTATGAAAACATGGCAAAGTCCAACATAAATGATTTAAAAAAAATTTGTATCATTGCTAGACTCTCCTAATACTGATTTTTCAGATGTTTTTATTTTCAATTTATATTGAAATTAATTCCATAATTTTAAACTGCTACTTTGTGTCTGAAACATATCCAAAGACCAGCCTCTACTCATCCTTGAGCCTCAAGGTTCAGCCTAATGAGGATTTTCTTCCTAAATATCTCTGGGCAATCTAAAAACTCTTTGTTAATTGGTCCAGTGGTTCACTGAAGTGTTTCTCTAGATTTTGAAGGATAATGTTAATCATGGAACAAGCAGATCCTTCTGAGTAGCAGACTGCTGCAAATACCAATCAGCAAAGCAGTCTGAGAAAGAACCATAGAATTATGGTGACGGTGGCAGCCTGAATTTCACTGAACTCAGAAACCTACGTTTCTTCAATGGAATCATCCATTCTGCATTTAAAAATCATTCCATCCCACAACGTTATCTTTCTGAAGCCTATCCCTACCTTTTCTAACGGGCTTTTTGTGACTTCACCTTCATCAGCAAGCATTTATTTGGTGATGACTGTGTTAAGGTGCTGACCACATCTTCTCCCAGAGTTCTGGCTCTGGTATTAGCTACTTCACAGAGTTTTATAAGGAGGGAAATTCGTAGCCTGACTCTCTGGTCTGATATTTCAGTTTACTGCTTCTCTAGTCCACTGATCCTATCTTCTATAAGACTGCCTCTTTTAGTAACAAATTCATAGTCTCATGTCTATAAATGTTTCCACCCACTTACTTTTTAACTCTCTGACTGTGTTTTCCTTACAGTTCAAAACACACCAGACTATGCATTGATGAAACAAGCATTCTATTCCTTGGTCATTCCCACATTTCCATCTCTATTCTTTATTTTTCTACCACCGCCTGTGTGTGTGTGTGTGTGTGTGTGTGTGGCGCGTGCTCATAGCTGTGTGTGTCTGCTGAGCTGGCAGACTGGCAGGTCCAGTGTGTATCGGGAAGTAGAAAATACCACTTGGTAATAACAGATTTGGTAAGAAAACTTTCTCTTCTTTAACAGTAAAAAGGAGGAACCATGTTCCATATTAAAAGAGTGGTACATATAATTATCCCAGCAGTAAATAAAAATACCCTACCGTGGTTAGGAGAAGGAGTCTCACTGCCCTAGGCCTCCCAAAGAAACAATTCAATGCAATCAGATGCCCTTGGTCTTCAAGGACAACTGTCCAGGAGCCTCAGAGGCTCAAAGCCATTTCCTCTGTTGACTCTGGTCATCTGACTGATAGGTCCAAGACAGTGATTTTCCTGTCAGGCTGTCACCCAGAAGCAGAAGTATCCAGAAGCCATATACTCTAAGACCTTTCCTGCTTCCTTTCTATCAATGCTATTTAAGCGATTCCTGAAGTCACTCCAAGCATGACTGACAGCTGTGACTACAGCTCCCACGGCCTGCAGCAGGAGTGTGATAGTGCTGCCATCTCAGTCCCCACACCCCGGCGATCTCAGGTGTGTACACTGTTCTCTAGCCCTCCACGCCCAGCCTCATCACAACACCAGTTCATCGGATTGTGTAATTCCATCGGCAAGAAAAAAATGCGCATCACTGGCTGGTCTTCTCCTGGCAATTGGATTCAAAACCATTATGACTACCTGCTCTGTGTTGGGACCTATGCTGAGTGCTGGAGAGACCACATGGAAAGTGGAAGCTCCTTCCTGTAAGCCATTCATTCACTCGTTCATCCATTCATTCAGCGCACACTTTTTGCCTACTTCTGATGTACAAGACTATTCTAGTTGCTAAAAATACGGCAGTAAGCAAAACTGAAAAATATGATTTGGAAATCAAAAATTTGGAGCTTACCTTCCAGTGAGGGGAGAGAGAGAATAAGCAATAAATAGGTAAATAATGAAAAGATATCAGGCTGTGACAGTCTTTTGAATGTGTGAACTTGGATAGATGATAGATCCAATTACCAAAAGAAACACTAATCTGGATGTTGCTGTGAAGGTATTTTGTAGATATAATTAAGTCTCATAATCTGATGATTTAAGAGATTAGCCTAGAGAATCTGGGCAAGCCTGTTTCACTCAGCTGGAAAGGCATTACAAGCAGGGCCGAAGCTCTTCTGAGAGAAGAAATTCTTTTGTGGACAGCAGTTTTCGTTTCTGCCCTTCCTGTTGACCTGTCCTATGAATACTGGACTTATTTACACAGCCCCCATGATTGCACAAGCCAATTCCTTGCAGTAAACCCTTTATATTATTTTCTATTGTTTTTGCTTCTCTGGTGGCAACCTGACTGGTATGATTCTATGAAGAAAAATGAAGCAGGAAAGGGACATAAGCCTGGTTGGGGACATGGATTATGTAGACAATTAAAATGGAATTTATACCAGCTATTATAGAGTTATGGACAAAGAGCTAGAGTCATACAGTGAAAGCAGTGATGATTTTACTAGTAAAGAAAATTATGCTTGCTTTGGAGAAAGCCGTGCAGCTCAAATACTGGGGGATGGTAAGCAGGTTATTTTCTTTTTTCTGAAACTTTTCCCAATTTTAGATAGTAATGCAACTTCATAGGATTATCATGCAAATAAGATAAGACTATCATACATACAGCACTCAGCACCATGATTGGCACATAGTAAAACTATTTTCTTTTTTATTTTTACTAATGTTCTCCTTACTAATACCAGCAGACATATCTAATGTGTGAATATCATGGCAATTGAGCATTATCTTGACTTCATACGTTTTCCCACGCACCTGTGGCCAGCCCATGCTTAGGGTACACAGGTAATGGAGCCTGCTCAACTCAGGCTGATGAGCCAGAGAAGAGAATGAACTAGGAATTCCGTATGGATAGAGGAGCAGGCATACCTGTAAAAACCGATAGACTCCATTTTCCCCTATTCTCCTGAAACTTAACTCTGCATTAAATCTTCAGAGAAATAGCTGGTACGTCTTGGCTGCTCTTTAAATAGCTTCCAAATAAAGTGATGCATCAATGAAAGAGTTCTATTCTTCTCAGGCTTCAACTAAGACCTTCTTATGCATGGATTCTCACTGACAAAGAATTTTTGACAGTTGGTAGGGAGAAAAGAGATGGAGAGGAATGTTCTTTCGTGAGATATGTTACAAAGGGTAGTTTTTGGGTAAGAAAAATGACTATCTGTCATTCTTGTATACACTGGCAGTGAGAAAAGTCATGGGACAGCACTATTCTGCTTGAAATAGTTCACATTATTATCTATACCCCTCCTTTCTCTGGTTAACCGAACAGGAAAACATATTCGCAGGGCTGTTCTGCTCCTGAGTAAGGTGCAGTACACATCCCTGCAGTTCATTTGGAATAGGATGAACCTCCAGCTTTCTGGGATGCATGAAGTGGTGCCTTTCAGGAGTGCCTTAAATCTAAAGAGGCATCCGAGGTAACAGTTGCTGCTTCTGCTTCAGTGTTACCACTGAACAGCAATGGGGTTACATTCTCACACCTTCTTCAAGTAAACAAAGGCTAGAACCAATCTTTAGTCTAAGCATTTTTTCAGTGTCCACTACATGCTAACCATAAGTCTGGGTGGTAGTGACGCATCTGTGGATAAGTCAGGCAAGTTCCTGTTTTCACATAGTCATGTCAGTAGTGGGATGTCTAAATGGAACACATAATACTTATTAAGCACTAACTATATGCAAGTCCTCTGTCCAGGTAATCAAATGTGGGCGGTCCAACAAAGGGTGACCAGGGATGCCTCTGCAGATGGGAGGGGGCTTAGAATGGGGAGCTGGACACAAGCGGTAAGAAGGACATTGTTGCCCAGCTAGTGGTGTCAGTAGAGGTCTGATGGACGTGGTGCAAGTTGAAGACCAACTGGGGTTCACAGCAAAAAAGGGTACGTGAGAGTCGGGCTTTGAGGAGTTGGGGTTTGGAGAGAAGATTAAGGCAGATGTCAGTGTTGGGAAAACAGATTTCAGATACCTGCATCAGGTGCCTATGGAGTCGGACAGATGACTAGAACTGTGGTACTAAATCTAGTGCCTGATGGTAATAAGAGCTCAGTAAATATTTGCTGAATGAATAAGACAGAATGATCAGAACCACTGAACCACAGAGCTCTGAAGTCCTCTCATTAGAGCCAGGGTTTCACCCAGGGCATCGGGAGGACCTGTGCTCTGAAGCAGAGGTCAACTGAGCCCATGGTGGAGATTGATGAGGTCTGGAGGAAGGCTGGTATTGATTGGAGTGACATCTGGCCCACTCTTTGGTTCTGCCACCTGACCTGGAAATACCCGAGCACCACTCCCAGTGGGATCGGACAATCTGAAGGGAGGTCAGGACTGTAGAAGCTATTTTCTGTACTACTTGCTATTCCTTCTTCCACATTACAACTCCAGATGAACTGGAGAATATTTGGAGAAGATTTTTGGACAAAGCTAGAGTCTGCTGGAGCCTAATTCAGCTTCTGTATTGATAGTGCTCACTGGGTCAACTTCTCCGTATCAAATGTCTTTGTCAAAGCTATCACTTTCTCCTGCCCATCACTGAGAAATATATTCAACTTTGGGTGAGGAAAAAACATATAGATATACATCTATACACGCATACCTTATAGATGCATATTATATATCCATATTGTATATATACTTCATTTTATCCGATTAATATGAGGAGCTGATCCTAGAGAGAAATCAATGGGAGGAACATGGTGAGCAGCTGACAGCAAAGAAGAGTTCAGAAGCTAGGGAGGAGACTGTGATCTCTGCCATAGTTTACACTGTCCCTTAGTGGGTAGCACCAGGTCAATGACTATCACATAGAAAAAGACATAGGGAATAAAAAGGTAAACTCTGTATCAGATGAGGGCTGGGAAAGAGGTGCTGGCATTATCAGGAGCTCCTCACTGGTTGGGAAGTTAGCACAGGCTGGGGTGGAGGGAATAATACCTACGGTAGTCATCCTGAACTGAGGACTTCCTTTGTATGAGCCCTGTGCTACAGGCTTTATATATGTGATCTCATGTTTTCCTCACATAGCCTGGGAGATAAGTATTATTGTCCCCATTTTTCAGATGAGGAAACTGAGGCTTAGCAAGATCAGCTAACTTGTCTGAGGAGCCTACCTGCCAGAAATATTTCTTAAATGAATACCTGAATGAATAAGGGCTACCCAGCTGGTAAGAGGCAGATCTCAGATTTGTGCTCAGGCTGCTTGTCTCAAAGACTGGTCCCTTCCAGCTATTTTTCTCAAGGCTTTTATTTTTACAGAAAGCAAGGAGGCTACTGGAGTCATGTTTAGCAGCTCTGTGTCTGAGCAGGGGAATGTCTGTCTTCTCCCTTAAGTAAACCCAGCTGCCAGAATACACTGGTGGAGTTATGTTACCAACCAGGAGTAGCCAGCTGCCTACTGGTTATCTAAGGAAGGAATGCTGTTTTTCTCTTTCCCTCCCACTGATAATGAAATTGAAATGGGGGAGGACTCCAAGTACAACATATCGTGCAGAGGGATGGGGTATCCTTGCAGGATCACACTGAGAACCTGCCAAGAACACGCTGAAATCATATTCTGATGGGTCAAGAACACTTTCTCACCCGAGTCCAGTGGCCACGTCTGCAGAGCACTCACTACAGTCAGCCTGAGCTGGCTTCTTCCATACTGTGGGCCCACATGAGGTGTCCAAGGGCTACTCCCACTGAAAAAGCAGAGTGATCTGTCCATATAACATAAACTTTAGAAAAGTTAGGAGGCCAGGACTCTTGGCTAGAGATGGGGAGATTCTCTCCAGAGGTCTTCTGTCCATGAGCACCATGACTCCAGGAACAGAAAGCACACACCATACCCTTCACCCCAGGGCTTAAGGCCACTGCATGCTTGGAGCCTAGGCCAAGCTCTTCCTGTGTGCTGACTGATTCAGCTATGAGGTGAAGAATCAATCTTTGGGGCAGATCATGTTCTGCAGTCAGGGCAGCAAGTCAAAATGAAGAGGCAAACCATTTCCCAAAGAAAGTACATTCTGGGAAGAGAAGGGCTGCTTTTTTGGTTTCGACAGATTGTAGTTCTGGTTTAGAAAATCGAAGGATCTGAGACTGATGAGCCACTTCTCTGGAGTTAGGCTCAGACAGATCTGCCTGAAAAGGACCCCTCTCTCTCACACAGGGGATCTGGAAGACAGAGAAAGTAGCAGCTCCTGGCTGAGGGGCCTTGGGAAACCTAAGCAGATGGAGAAGAGTCCCAACTGGCCAAGAGACTCTGGCCCAGAGACATCCCAACAAAGACCAAGGGCCTAAGAGAATGGGCATTGTTGTTTCAAAAATGTACCTGATGATCTAATTTGGGGTACTTGTGGTTTCAGGATATGTACTGACCATCCATCTGTCCTTTATGCTCATAGCCAAAAAGGGTTGGGGGGAGTCCACAGACTCAGGGCAGAGTTCTCGTTTTGTCTTAATCATTTTGTCTGAATTTTCTCTGAGACACCAATCAAGCTTCTTCATGACTGAGAAAATCATCACTCCCCCAACGTTCAAATGTCAGAAGCTGCACTTGCTCTCTGCTATTTTCTGGCCCTCTGGTCTATTTCACCTGCTTGCAAGGCCTTCGTATCCAAACGTCTTTCAGATCTGAATCCCTAGATCAGATCCTAAGATGTCTGCTCCTGAATGTGTCACCAATGCCTCACACTGGATATGCACAACTCATGCCCAGGGGCACTCAGAACACACATCTCCCACACTCCCTCTCCCCGTGAGTGGACCCATTTGCCTAGAACTCGTCTGAAATGAACCACCCTGGACTTCTCTCTTACTGCCACATCCAACCAGTCACTAAGACATGATCGATTTTGACTCATTAACATCTCTTGAGCTATCTCCTCACGTCCAATCCTATAACCATTACCTTAGTTCAGGCCTTTATTACTAAAAAAAGAAAAAAATTGGGGCCTGGCCTAGTAAGATGGTTTCCTAAACAGCCCCTCTCCACGTGGCCGGGCAGGATGAGTTTTCTGAATCTCAGACCTCATGTCACTTCTCTGTTTACTAGTCTGCTCTCTGACATGGCATTTAAAGTCTGTCATGCTCAAGTTGCCGCAGCATTCTCAGATTCTTTCCTGCCTCTCCCCAGTGGGTTCCATGGCCCGCACCTCTAATCCACCTTACTCACGCTTCCCCTCATGTGACAAGCTCCCAGATACCTCCATGCCTTGCCAGACCCAATCCCTTTTTGTTGGCACAAATCAATTCATTCTTGAAGACTGATCTCATCCACAGCCCTCCTGATTCTCACCTCCAGGCACAAATAAGTGATTTCTTCCACGAGCTGTTTCCACCACCACAACACTTCTGACACCAAATGTGTAGGACTTTTCCCCCACACTAACCTATTCTCCACCTCGCCGGATATCCACTGGCTGTCCTACAAGTCAGTTCAATTTGAACACTAACTACCTGGAGCCCCATAAGACTGCCCCCACTTCAGATGCCAACTGCAAGCCACCAGCCTCCTGTATTTCTGACCAAACAGCTATAAATTGGGAGTTCATGTGATCCCCTCTTATGGGTTTGATAACTTTCTAGAATGGCTCCCAGACTCAGGAATAGTTTACCTACTGTTACTAGTTTTCTAGAAAGGATGTAACTCCAGAATAGCCAAATGGAAGAGATGCACAGGGCAAGGTCTGGGGAAAGGACTACAGAGCCCCCACACCCTCTCTGGGTATGCTCAAGAAATGCTTTGTGAATGAGTGCAGCAGCGAGAAAACTCCCCCTACCAGCCAGTTTGAAAAGAGTGGCTTTTTCTTTTTTTTCACATTTTTGCAATTTTATCTCAGAAACTCCTGACCAAGTAACACTATGAACTTTTTGACTTTGAAAATCAGCCTTTGCTCTTTCCTACCAGAATTTCTGCTTCAAAGCCAACCCTTTGACCTAGTTGCTGGAGAATTTGGAACGAGAATCTTTCAAAGCTGTATCAGAGTACACGCATGCTCAATATTTAGGGACAGTTTTCTTCTACAAGACCAAAGGACCCATGTCTTGAAAAGACACTCACCAGATTGCTTGCCTTCCCCACCAAGTGATTTTCCACCCCGTTACTCTACATTGCAGAAAAGTGTTTGAAAGAGGATATTGCTGAGAGTAGAGTTGGAAACAACCACCAGCCTTCTGTCATAGCCACATAATCTTTATCACAGTAGCTTGTTTGTAGAGATTTCTGTGGAAGAAGACCCTAGAGAGAGGGATTTGCTTAATGTTGTAAGGACATGCCAGACCCTTTCCTCTGGTGCTATTCGTTGGAAATCTGGAAACTAGTAGACCCCTAACAGCATTCTTACAACCTCAAAACAAGAAGCAATTATTTAAAGTATTAAATATCTACAAAGCTACTGCAAAGTGGCTTGTTTACAGGTTGAATATAACAATAAAGGCTTTTGAGGAGGATTGGAACTTCTTGAACGGCAAAATGCGGGGTCGTCCATCTGGGGCCCTGTGGAGTGACATGGAGCTGGCGGGGGAGTCATTAAGTCGAGGTGGTCCTTCTTCTCCAAGTCACTGCTCTTCACAGTTTTTCAAGGAAAACCTGAGAGCAGAAACTCTGGCTCTTTCTGGGCTGAGCAATGAACAAATGGAATCAGGAAAGGGCCCCACATTGAGCAGAAGAAAACGTCAGCAGGAGTGAAGGAAAGGAAACCACTTACATCCATGTTTGGATTGGTCCCATGTGACAGCCATGTGACTGAGTTAAGATAAAAGAAGAAATTGCTCTTTTTTTTTTTTTTAAGACATCTGTCAATTCTGTCAGAAACAATCTTCTATTCGGCACTAGTTGCTGTTCCTTCTGTTTTCTTCCATGGCTTCCTTCTATTTTGCTGTTTGTGCCTCTTTGGCTACGTGCCCCTACCTGCCCATGCCGGGCTCTGCTGATGCCCTCATTTATATAAGGCTGGTAAATTCTTTTAAATCTGGTCTGAAAACTCCCATCCCCAGAAGTGGGGTGTGCCCCCCGCTGTCTGTAGTTATCCAAGAGGCTGCTACGAGCAAGCGTTACCTAGTCTGAGAAGACCAAATAAAAAATGCTTGGCTCAGGATGGGATTCTGAAGGAAATAGCTGGGCTGTATGACTCAAAGAGTTTGCATTTTCTGGCCACTGTTTTCGTAACAAAAGCACCATTTTAGCCACCTGAACTTAGCTGACTTCAGTTTGTTATTAAGAAGGCTTATAGGGCTTAAGCAGCAATGAAGGGCTCATCTGTGTTTGCTCAGATGAGAGAATAATGCGCAACCTGACAGATCTAGTCCAGGGTCATCCATTACATGGAGCAACAGGAAATCATGCTCTTACTGAACATCTGCAAACCCAGGTACCCAAACTCAACACAGTCACCAGTCAGCGGCACTGCTCTGACCTGACATTCCTATTTGATTGAAGAGTATTGTATTTCACATTCTTTTCCCCACTAAAACATCTCAGATTAATCTCCTTTATTTCCCCGACAGCCACCAACATTGGAATACCTGAGTGTTTTACAAATATTCAGCATCTCTGAATCAAACATTTACTGCACTAATAAACCTAACAATTTTAAGTGAATTTTTAAAAATGTGAAGATTTACAAATAATAATAAAATAGCACCTTAAAAATTTTATCAAAAGTAATTGTTTTATTTTGGCAAGAAATTTTCATCCAGCTCAAGGATATGTACCTCAAGTCAGATCTTCCTGATATTCTGAGTTTTAAGGGATGACTTCTCACTGAGGGGTCCAGACCTCCTTCAGACAGATCATGGATTAGTGAAGATACCACCCTTCAAAGCTGGGAAGGTAGAATGGTTCCACCTGAGAAATAGTGATGATGGATTCAGAATACACTGTTTGCTTCTGTTTGCCCTAGAAATTGCCATCACCTGTTGTAGCATTTGGAGGTAGTGTTTAAAAGGTCCAGTTGAGCCATCGACTACATTTTCCGGACTGAAAGAAATCATCAGGCTCTGTGGAAGACTCATTAGGCAGTCAAGTCCTTGCCCTTGTGGCTGGCCTTCTTAAGAAACCCCAACTACTTATCTTCATTCTGAATCCTGATGCCTTTTTTTTTTAAATTGAAGTATAGCTGATTCACAATGTTGTGTTAGTTTCTGATGTACAGCATAGTGATTCAGTCATACATACATATATATATATATATTCTTTTTCATTATAGGTTATTACAAGATATTGGCTATAGTTTCCTGTGCAATACAGTAGAACCTTGTTGTTTATCTATTTAATATATAGTAGTGTGTATCTGTGAATTCCAAACTCCTATTTTATCCCCCCCATCTTTCCCCTTTGGTAACCATAAGTTGTTTTCTATGTGAGTCTTTTTCTGTTTTGTAAATAAGTTCATTTGTATCATTTTTTTTAAGAGATTCCACATATAAGTGATATCTGTTATCTGTGTTTCTCCATCTGACGTACTTCACTTAGTATGATAATTTCTAGGTCCATCCATGTTGCTGCAAATGGCATTATTTCATTCTTTTTATGGCTGAGTAGTATTCCAATGTATATAGATACCACAACTTCTTTATCCAATCATCCTTGGCTTTGACAAGATGGTTCACTGTGCTGAGTGTATTACTGGGATATGTTATTTCATAGGCTCCTTGAAATCAATATTATTCTTCATTGGCATTATGGTTATGAAACAGTATTTTTATCTCAACCTTCACTGCAAACATGCGTAAGAATGAGGAATGAGATTTTTCCTCAACAGCAGAATATTTAAGTGTGGAAAAAACAATGTTTATTTATATCTGGCATTCATTTCTTAGAACAGTGCTCACAAAATAAGTAATTCAGTACCTGAAAGTTGATAGTATTAAATTAAATGAAGATCAGACTTTTTTTTTTCCTCCAGTGATTGTACTCTGTGAGTAAACAATCTGCAGGTACTCATTCAGAAGCCACTTTTCTTCTTCAAGTAGTTGTATCTTTTCTCATTTATGCATCTCATAAATCAGGTAAAACAAGGTTTGATTAAGTGGGAAAAAAATCTAATTCTGGAGCCTGGGATTTCCATGGTTAAAAATATAGACATTTGTCAAAGACTTCTCCCTCATATGAGAATCCTATTTAATGCTAAGTATTGATTCATATTTATCATGTCTGTGTTTTTATGTAATTCTAAGAATTCAGTTTTTTTACATAAATTATTTATTACATAAATTCAGTTTTATGTAATACACTAGGAATTCAGTTTTTTTCTCCAATGTGTGCAATGGATATAAGGCAACAGGTAATAGAGTTATCTGCAAAAGTATTTTTTTTCAATAGTTCATTTTGATTTATTTCTGAACATATAATAGTCATTACCTTTCTGGCTTATACATTTCTTACCAACAGTGTCAGCTCTATTTATTTTTGCCATCAGATGTGCAACTATGAAAGCCATATCTGTACTTTTATTCTCTTCCAGCTTGTAGTGAGGAAGTTAATTAGTTTTGAAAAAAGAAGAGCATTATTTTGTATTTTTTTGTTGGAAAAACTCCATTGATTCTGTAGTTAAGTTATTGTGTTTTCTTTGAAAAATGTTACAAAAGCTTTGATGCTTTTATGTCCACTGAGCACTGACTGAGACTCAACTAAGAATGCAAATGAACAAACGGGTCCACAAGTTTACTAAAATTAAGTGTCTGGAAATTTGTTGTCATTTTTGCTGCTCATACTTTTCTTATTTGAATGCCTATCTAAATCATCACCCTCATAGCTTAATTTTATTAACTGCTTTATTCTTCTATTTACCAAGTCTTATTCACAAATTTATTTTGATAATTCTGAGTTATGGTATTTGTTACTTTTCATCACTGTATTTAAACTTCATTTACCTCATTAATCCATATTGTGTGGGTGTGAACTGTATAGTGATGTTTTCTTTGTATTCTTTCAGTTACCTGCATGCATCTCACTCTCTTTTTTTTGGTCAGAAATTTGTTCACAAAGTTTCTATAACTCTGTTTGGTTTTATTTGTATTTATAGTTTCCTTTCCTTTCAAAGGTTATTTTAAGATTTGAGTTCCATTGGTTAAGAACAGAATTTCCTGACACTTCAGCTGACATACTAAATTCCAAATAATAATTAGTTACTTAACAAAATGTTAAGCAACTGTCTTAAGATAAAATTGGGGGCACACAAACAAAATTTGATACAGGAATTCCTATTTACTATGAAAAAATGATTTGTTTGACTTCTTTATTATTTTTCTCACTGCTTACTGTTTTTTTAATTTTTCAAAAAATTTTAATTTATTGAAATATAGCTGGCTTACAATATTAGTTTCAGGTGTACAACATAGTGAGTTGATATTTTTATAGGTTACACACCATACAAAGTTATCAAAAAATATTGACTATATTCCCTGTGTTGTACATTGGCATTCCTGTGACTTATTTATTTTATAACACAGTTTATACCTCTTAATCACCTTCACCTATTTTGCTCCTTTCCCAAACACTCTCACATGGTAACCACTACATTATTCTCTTTAACTATGAGGTCTGTTTTTGTCTTGTTAAATTTGTTCATTTGTTTTGTTTTTTAGATTTCAGTTATAAGTGAAAAAATATATATATTTTATCTTTCTCTGTCTGACTTATTTCACTAAGAATAATGCCCTCTAGGTCCAACCATGCTATCACAAATGGCAAGATTTCATTCTTCTTTATGGCTGAGTAATATTCCACTCTGTGTATGGGGGGTGTGTGTGCATATAATATCTTCTTTATCTATTCATCTGTCAGTGGGCACTTGAGTTACTTCCATAGCTTGTTTTTGTAAATAATGCCATCATGAACAAAGGAGTGCAGACTGTTTCTGAATTATGATTTTGATTTTTTTGTTTTCTTTGGATAAAATACTCAGGAGTGGAACTGCTGGATTGTACAGTAGTTCTATTTTTAGTTTTTTGAAGAACCTCCATGCTGTTTTCCACAGTGCCTGCACCAATTTATATTCCCACCAACAGTGCACAAGGGTTGCCTTTTCTTCACACCCCTGCCAACACTCGTGATTCCTTATCTTTTTGACAATAGCCGTTCTGACAGGTGTGAGGTGGTATCTCACTGTGTTTCTGATTGGCATTTACCTGATGATTAGTGATGCTGAGCATCTTTTCATGCATATACTGGTCATCTGTGATTCTTTTCTGAAAAAAGTGCCTATTTAGGTCCTCTGCCCATTTTTTAACTGCGTTGTTTATTTTTTTTTTTTTGCTATTGAGTTGTATGAACTCTTTATACACTTTCATCATTAACCCCTTATTGCACATACTGATTGCAAATATACTCTCTCATTCAGTAGGTTATCTTTTCATTTTGTTATGATTTCCTTTTCTATGCCAAAGGTTTTTAGTTTGATTAGGTTCCATTTGTTTATTTTTGCTTTTGTCCCTCTTGCCTGAAAAGACAGATCCAAAAACACGAGTGACAGTGCTTTTGGATTCCTAAAGGGGTCACATCTTCATCAGAAGTTATAATGCAGTGTAATCTCAGAATATCACTTATCTTAGATGGAGGCAAAAATGATAATAAATCAGGCAACCAGAAAATATACACCACCAGTTTTTCTAATAAAGACTGTTTAATATAGGGAATTGAAGCACTGAAAATGCAAAGGAGGAACACCAAAGGTATCATGGAGGTAGCAATCTCAGGAAGCAACTGAAGGAACAAAGAGTATAGAGAATATGGTCATCGAGATCTAGGAGTTTGGAGGAGGGCCCTGGGGAGCTAGAAATCAAAACTGGGATGGGTGCTGCCTGGCTAGTTGGAGCAGGCTTCCTGGGAACTCAGAGGAAAGACCCTCAGAGCAGGAACTCAACATCTGGGGAAGAGGTGCCAAATGTCAGATGCTATCACTACAGTGAGTCGAAGCTGATTTTGGGAGTGAAGAAAAAACTGAAAACTGGTACTAACTGCTGCTGGGCTGATGCTAACAGGACCAGTAAGAAAACAGTAAGGAGCAAATCCCTTCTTCCCCTCCCTGTCTTCTAGTATATCTCTAGGGCTGCCTACTGACAGACCCTAATAGAGATCCAGCTGGTAAAGCAGGAATGTAGTTTGCAGAAGCCCAGCCCCAGCATCACAGGGCCAGGGATGAAGGGTGACTCTGGAGCTTAGAGATGAAGTAGCTTAACACAGAAACTAAACACATACTTGGTCCCTTTTCCTAAAACACCTGCTCATTACAGCTAACAGACTCAAAGGAAGACCTAAGCCAGAGAGAGTGTGATCTAGTACTGGAAAGTCCTAAAATGCTTCCCTTTTGGTAACTGTAAACTAAAGGGATCACCCCTTCAGGACCATGAGAAACTCTGTAGAGCCTTTTTTGATCATGAGTAAGTAAGAAGACAGTGTGGGTTCCCAGCTCTTCCTTCCAGTAGCTCGAAAATTCCCTGGAGGAATCTGTACTCTGGACACCAGGAAGAACAGTCCTACAACTGTCTTGGTTCCTGCAGGGAATCCAGAGAGACTTCACATTTCAAGTGCTGAATCATCAAATTCCACTGAAAAGCCAAGGCAGCCATCACCCATTCTTTCTTCTCTTTCTTTGCATCCCTTCCCCTTCTTATCTCTTATTTATATCCATTTCTTTTCTTTTCCCTGTTTTTTTTTTTAATTCTACCCCCTTCTCTTCTTTACACTCCTTGATCTCCTCTTCCACCACCTCCTCTTCCTGGTGAGGCAGAGTAGTGTGTCTGGAGGAGCATGAGCTCCTGGAGGAAGAAGGCCAAGTATTAACTCCTGATTCTGATATTTACTAAAATATCAGATGTTCTTGGGTAAGTTATCATTTTCATTTTTTGAAAATGGGAACGATAATAGCTAGGATACATGTGTATGTAAGATATAAATGAGAAAATGTATGTGTAATATCTGGTGGATAATAGACATTTGAGAAATACTTGTTTCCATCTCCCCTTTCATTTACTCTAAAGTGATTATAGTGTCTAAAAATCAATTCATGTAATACATAGCAGTAGAATAAAATGTAATCATATGTTCATCTCCTTTCATGCAAAAAATAAAACATCTGGGAAAATCCAATACACATTCATGATAAAACCTTTCAACAATGAAGGAGTAAAAGGAAGTATCTTCGACTTCATAAAAGAAAGGTATTTACAAAAAAATCTACAGCTAGCCTCACACTTAATGACGAAAGACTAAATGTTTTCCTCCTAACATCTGGATCAAGGAAAGGAAATCTATTTCACTACTGCTATTCAACTTAATATTGGAAGTTCTAGCCAGCACAGTAAGACAAGAAAACGAACTAAAAGGCACACATATCAGAAAGGAAGAAGTAAAATTTTCCTTGTTTGCAGATGACATGTTGGTCTACATAGAAAATCCCAGTAAATCTACTCAAAAAAATGAGTTCAGCAAGACTTCAGAATACAAAATTGATATGTAAGGTCAACTGTATATATCTGTATACTAGCAATTAACACACTGACATAGCAATTTTAGAAAATGCAACTTTAAGTGTACCTTTAAAAAACAACTTCATACTTAGCATATGTCCACTGGGGGCCCTGAACGAAGCATTTATCTAAGACTTGGCCTGAATTCTTTTCCTACAGTAGTGAATTGGTTATTTTAATCTGACCATATTTCATTTAACTAGTTCGGTCTTAATTATTTGGAAACTGAAGAGGTTCAAAATTCAGTCTGTGGCCATCAGAATTACCGAGCTGGCATAGGCTGACTCAAATAAGGGAAAGTTTACAGCATAAGGGAAAGAAAACAGACAGATTTGGTCTCCCACAGCTGGAATCAGTGGCAGGGATCATTAATGATTCAGATGGAAGCTTTAAGCCCTAAGTTGTTATCCACTCACATTCCGTGCTGGGACCAGCCTTCAGACACCACTCGTTGTCATGTGCAAACTTGCCCTGGAACAAAGGCACAGGAGGGTAGAAATCACATTTTCCTCTGTCCTCAGTATTACAGCACCTTGCTGGTTATTCACCTCCACCAGTCCCTTGGAACTCTTAACTAAAAGGAGTTGTGAAATCAGCCAGTCAGCAAGCTACATGCCTTCTGGGCCAAGCAACATTGGTGAATTTTAAGTTGTTTTCTCTCCTATCCCCTGAGTGCTGGCCAGGGTGAGCCTAACCCTGCCTCTTGAAACTGGCTTCTTCTCTTCGTGGATTAGGTTCAATTAGCTGTCAGCAGTTGAGGGAATCAGTGGCACCTCCACTGAAGACTAGAGGTCAGGCTCCTGAGTCCCTCATCTTTCCCCTCAAGGAGTGCAGTGGTACTGTTGGCCACAGCTAAAGCAATCAATCAATCAAACAAATAGGAAGTACTTAGAGCAGATCAAAAATAAGTACTGTTTTATTAAACTTTTGCTCAATTTATACAAGTGTGTGTATGTTAGAGTACTGTATTATATATATTTCTTACTATGAACTGGCAGTTTAGCATTTGAAAACCTCTACTTTAGAGATTTTAAGTAACTTGCCCAAGATCACATGGTGAATCAGGCCATGGCTAAATGAAAAAGGTGTTCCTTGTATTTGTATGAGCCTCATAGGCATATTAGAAAAAAAAAATTAGGTCTAGGAACCAAAGGGGAATTTTCTACTGTGGAGTATCTTTGTGGTTTCAGATTCCTGGACTTCAAAGTGGAGTTTTAGGGAATGCTCCTTCTCAAGTCAAGGGGCAATTTAAATGGGGGACCTGGCCTGCTGGTAAGTGAAAGGATATCACTGGAGGTTATTAGCCAGTATGCACAAAAATGAAAGTCAAATGTTAGGAGGATTTTATTGATTCAAAAAAAAAAGAAAGAATGAGGTGGAAATTCCAGGATTGGTTCAGTAACTCAATGATCTCATTTAAACCCAGGCCCTTTCCATCATTTTGGTCTTCCTGCTTCAGGTGTGTCACCTCATGGTTGCAAAATGGCTGCTGCCACAGTGTTAAGCATCATGTCCTCATATAACTGCCTCATGACCAAAGCTTAAATTCAGACTCGTTTGATGTTATGCACCCCTTTGCGGAAATCAATTTGATTCAGGTTCATGACGGGTATGATTGCTGGGAATATCTTTCTTGTACTTGAGGTACGACAAGATTTATTTCCTGCCAATTCCCTGCCTTGAGTCATAATAATATCTAATTCACTGAGCACTTATTCCCATCCAAGCAAAACACTTTTATACGAATGTTTTAGTCAATCTTTGTAAAACTCCATGAGAAAGATAATATTATTGCTATCCTCCTATTACAAATGAGGAAATGGAGGCTTAGAGCTTTTTTTTAAAGAGCTTTTCAAATGGTGGGTCTCAATCTATTAGTAGACCATGAAATCAATTGAGTGGATCATGACTAGCATTTATAAAAATATATATAGAATAAAATCAAACAAATAGGAAGTGTTTAGAACAGATCAAAAATAAATGGTTTTATTAAACTTTTGCTCAATTTATATGTGAGTGTATGTTAGAGTACCATATTAAATATATTTCTTACTACGAACTGCAATTTAGAAACATTGGAAAGCCTACACTTTAGAGATTTTAAGTAACTTGCTCAAGATCACATGGTAAATCATGAAACTGTAATTTGAATCCTTTCAGTCTGAGACCGAGACCTGGCCCTTAATCACTCGGCCTTGCTGTCATGTTAACTTAGGACATGGTGAGCCCAGGGTAGGGTAAGAGTGTAGAGGGAAGAATACAGGTGAGAAGCAGCTGGAGAATGGAGGAAACGCACTGGACAGTCAGAATCTTCTCAGTTCCTCTTTCGCTGGACGTTAGGGTATAAAGCCTTTAGTAGGAGAAAGGGTGAGTGGTGCTCTCTGGCCAGTCCCCTATGGTGGGCATCGAGGTTGGAAGTCTCTGTGGGTCCCAGTTCCCCAGCACACTCTTGGTTGATGCCTAGCATCATTATTAATAGCTACTCCTTATATTCACACATCTCTGTTTAAACAAAAACGCTTACTCTAGCAAGGCTACTACTGTTCAGAATTTTAGGGCCATCAGGAACCTAAGTCTAAATCCTGAGCTTTCTGGACGAGGGAAGTGAGACCCAAGAAGTGAAGTGACATGCCAACATCACCAAGGAAGTGATGGTGGGCCTGAGTCAGAGCCCAGACCTCTGACTCTCGGGCCTGTGCTTTCCACCAATGTCACTGATGGTGGGCCTTGCAGAAGGTGGTGGCTTGCAGGTTGGCAGGAATGGTGTGCATGTCCCTCTCCCTGGGGGCCCATCTGAAAACTCAGGAGAAGATGTCCCACTATCTCTGGGGGCTTCTGGGTTGGGTGGGACTCTCTCCTGGGAGTGAAGGGAAGTGACATTGGAGAGAAAGAAGCTGCATTGCCTCTGGGCTTATTTTTCTAAGCACAAGATCAAACTTTCAGGCAACTTTTTTTTTTTTAAGAAAAATAATTTGAGACTGTTTTCCAGGGCAAAATATACTGTGCAGTCTTTGTGCCCACAGCACCTGTAGGAGGGGGTTGAATTGAAGTTTTGTTCCAGGTCCTGAAAGTTTATGGTCCATTGAGCTGTGAAGCAGAATTTAATGTTGGCAAACTCTGGTGTTTGTTTTAGTTTCTGAAAGTTGCTAACCATTCTCCCTTTCTTGGAGAGGTGAGCAGGTCTCTGGGGAGAGGCAGAGCCCAAAGAGGGACAGGGTGGCCAGGGTGGGCAGTGTTTAGGTATCAAGTCTTAACGGACCGGTGGACATTTCTGCCTGATGCCATTAGCATGACCGTGGTTTAGCCTGGAATCCCAGCATGTGAGCTAGGCCCACAGAGGCCGAGGAACTCAGGGTGTTGTCTAAGCCTGTCTTCCATGACTTTACCAAGTGTGGATTTTCATGAACAACCACAGCCCCCGGAGCCAAATACACATTCCTACAAAAGATAAACATTTGTCCATTTGCTGAGTTCTGCCCTCCTCACTTGTTACCATCTGAACCAGATCCATCATGCCCTCAATGAATTAGGCAGGAGAAAAAGACAGATGGGCTTAGACCTGGCTAAAAAGACCCCATGGCTGAAGCTCTGACACTAGGAATTGTGAGCCTCCTCTCATTTTGTGTAAGACCCTGGACCAGAGCTTAATGTGAATCCCCCGTCCTGTTTTGTGCATCACAAAGTAAGGGACGTTTCCTTGTGTATGAAGTATCAGATAGCTTCATTTTGGAATTCAGGAAGCAAATTGCTTGTCAGAAACACATAAAAACAAAGACTTCACAGACACAGTAATTGTAACAATGTGTCAGGAGTAAGTCTCACTCTCCTACCTCATTACTCTGTCTTTTCCTTAATCCTCATTCTCATCGCGGTCATCCAGGACCTTGATGCCTCATGCCTACACAATGACAAGAATCTCCATCTCATCTCCCTGATTCTAGACTCTTCGGACTGTTTATGCAAATCCACCTCACCCCTGCCTACCAGCAGGGACATTCTTATCTCTTCCAAGTGGGTCTTGTTCAGTATGGGCACCTTGGCACCTAGTACAGATGCCCAGCTGCTATTTGTTAAAAAAAAAAATGACTGCGCAACTCATGTGGAGTGATGAGTTTGCATGTGTGCAAAGCCTCTGTACATTGATTTCGAACTTCCCTGTATAAGGGGTGGAGTGGGGCTCAGGGCAAGGAGCTCTGATCTCTGAGTCAAATGACTTGGCTTTGACAGTCAGCTGTCCCACCACATGCTAGCTGTTACCCTAAGAGCTTTGCATTATCTCATTCATATTATAAATAACCTGTGATACAGATATTATTCTGATTCCACTTTAAAGAAGTGTTCACTGAAACATAGTGACTTTAAGGGACCTGCCTAAGGTACACAGCTTAAGGGTCCTAGGCACCCTAAGTTTGAAGCCTGTTTGCTTAATCACTCTGCTAAACCGCCATGCCACCTGGGCCAAATTAATCATTAGACTCAGCCTCCTCCTGCGTAAAAGGAGAAGCTTGGACTCTGGCAGTTCCCTTGAAATTCTGCCCAACTATTCTGTGTCTCTGCACTGATGATTCCAAACATGCACAGAAACTGCAGTGAACGGTGATCTGTGCTATGCGCTGAGGGTAGGCCGGAGAATTGGAGCATTCTGTTGGGAAATGGGACACGCTGGCAGTCAACATCTGAAATCCGGACTCCTGGCACAGAGCCCACCCTGCCTGGTGGGGCTGGTTGGGTTCTGGGTCTGGACAGTGGAGATGACTTTAAGAAGCCAAATAAAAAACTATTGGTCATGGCTGATGAGCGGTTTAAGCCTAAGCCTTGATGGATGGTGGAGCTGAGGTTAACTCTTTTCTGTCTTTGCTATAATTATTGCAGAAACTGCCATGAATTAATGTTTCATTGGTGTGTATGGGGGCTGTCAGCTATGAGAAGTTAGGAAATGCAAAGGAAGTCTTGAATAAAGGGTTGACCAACCCCTCCTGGATTTATTTCCCATCTACTCCTATTCACCCTATTATTTATCCATTTCTCTTTGGTTGTTCCTTGAAAGTCATCTTCTCTTTCAGTTCTCAGCTACTGTGCTCATGGTCTAGGTCTTGCTTCCTTAACTCGGATTCTCAAGGACATCCCTGTGTCTTCCCAACTGCAACCAAAGTACACCTATATTTCTTTCTCTACCTCTTCTTTGTCCCTAACACTCTGCCTTCTGGAACACAAGCTGTTCGATCTTAGCAGAAGGAGGCAGAGAAACATGTCTATTATATCCATAACTCTTGTAGAATAGTTTCTAACATAAGCTAGAATTACAGTCCATTTCAGTTTTTCCTATCTTAGTCTCCTGATTCAACAATACTGAATAATGGAACCTAGACATATTATCATACAGAAATGTTTGAAGTTCTGTATAATTTTAGTGAATTCCAATATTTTCCTTTTGGTATATTAAGCATCTTATTTTAAAAAATTCTGTATCTCAGTGTCATAAAAATGATCTCTTATATTTTCCAAATTCTGCTTTTTATCCTTAAGTCTTCAATTTATGTGAATTAAATTCTGCTTAAAATTCTGCTTTTTATCTTTAAGTCTTCAATTTATGTGAATGTTTTTATGTATGGTACAATGTGGGAAAATCAATTTTAATTTTCTTTTAATCTGGATAGCTGTCTAGGCACCATTTTTTGAACTGTGCCTTCCTTTCTCCAGCGATCTGCTACAAATTAAGACACCATGTATGTGGTGTCTGTTTCTGAACTTTCTCTTCTATTCTGTGAATCTATTTGTCTATCCCTGGACCAGAACCACATCCTTTTAACTATTACACCATGAAAATAAATCTTCACTTCTGACAGGGTTTCTCTCTTGCCTTTCCACTGACAACCTATCTTTATAGGGACTTAATCAGAGACTTCCAAACCACACCCTGGTGCTAGCACAGATAAAGAATCTGATCAACAGTCTGAGCCCATACTGTTCTTGATTACATTTATTAAAGCCAACTATTTCTCACCGTTCCTAAGCACACTGCAACTTCCTAAGCTAGAAGAATTCAGATATCAGTTCACAAGCAGTCATATTTTGAGTTTCCTCTTAGAAAAGTAAAACATAAAGGGGAAGGAAGGAAGTGTTTCTTTCTTTATAATACCTATATTCTTGTCCAAAAATATTCATTGCTTAAAAATAAAATACAGATCAGCAAAAAGAAAGAAATAAAAACTATTGACTACTCTTCCTCCTTGGGACAACCCGCTGTTAAAACTCTTCATTTTCTACATATATTCTTAAATTAATTAAAGGAAGCCAGTAGACTGATGTGGCTCTAATGCTGTGGCAACCTATGTAAAGCTAACTAAAATCTAAGCCTAAAATGCCTCAAGGTCAAGGAATAATCAAAACACTAAGGACAACCAAACAGCCAACTAAGCTACAGCCAATCAGTAATTTCCTTACTTTGCTTCACCTTTTCTCTACAAAAATCTCTCCTCAACTCTTGTCAGTGGTGCACTCCTGACTCCTTCCAGTGGGCTGCTGCCAGATTCTGATAGATTTTTCTACAAATAAACTCTTAAAAATTTTAAACACTGCAGTTTATCTTTTAACAGTTCATAGTATGAAAATTTTTCTCAAGTCATCATCTGATTTGTATCAGCCTGGTGCAATGCAATTTTCAGGATTTTATTAACGAATAGAATGTCTCAGAGAAGATGCCACTCAAGTCCAGCATGACTACTGATAACGCATCTGAAGGGGAAACGGTTGTGTGTAATTCTTTAGGAGAGACCTCTCCAGTATTTGGACTACTTAGATGCTCCCTCAGTATTTCGCATCCTGACTCATCTATTATCAAATTGAAACATTTACTAAGAACAGTAAAGAAGATGGAGATACTTGGAGATAAATTACATCAGCCTTTCCCAGGGCTGGACTTAGATATAAATGAAAGAAAATGGCCCCTGTGTGACAGCCAAACGAAGGAGATGTATGTGTAGAGAATACCCATCTCACCAAAATAGGGTCTAATTCATGTTATCCTTTCCACCCCCATTGACAGTGGAATACATTTGCAAACAATGAAAAAGAAACAGCAAAATAATAGGACAGGTCACTTTTTTCCATGGGAACGAGAGGGAAAACACATTTTTCCTTTTACTCTTTTGCATTTTGCCACCCCAGTTTTGCAGTGGGAGCACTCAGAATTTGGTTTTCTTAGACAATCTCCCCTAAAGCCTGATGAACTTTAGCTGCAGCTCTGGCCAAACCTTCAAGGCAAACCATTTTGTTGACTCCTGACGTTTGAGAGATGCCAACATATCAGGCTGAGTTGGCTCCCAGTGAGAATTCTGTCCAAGAATCTGAGTTCTCTGTGACCGAAATAAGTTGTTTTCTGAGAAGGATTTTATGTTTACAGACATTCTGTTAATCTGTTCATCATTTATGATGGTGTCAAGGACATGAAGCTTACAGCAAACTGGATCAGGAGTAAATTCTACTGGCACTTCTTAACAGTGACAAAAGCCCCGTGTCTTACTGAGTCTATTTTTGCTTCCTCCCATTTTCCACCCCAGACAAGTGAAATGCATGCACTGTCCTAGGATAACTGAGTAAATAGTGGGCTCTGGGTAAGGACCTCAGTCTTCCTGAGCCCAAATATTCCCTCTTTTTATCTTTCACTTTTTCATAAAATGGGTGATTTGCCTGTTGGAATAGTATGTGGAATTCCAATTATTCTCAAAATAGAAGATATGTGACTATTCCCCCTCCTTTGTCCAAAATAGAAAAGGAGGCCAAATCATTTTTCATTAGTGTTGAGCTGAGTCTTGGATTCTAGTCCATAGTTTTCCTTCAGTAAGAAGATCAGTATATCACTGATTTCTATTCTAAAGCTCAGGAGGGTTTTTCGACTTTCTCTCAGGAATGGATCTTCTATAGGGTTTTTTATGTCTCCAATCCACTTCTTCCTCTACTCCCAACCACTTCCTCCCTACTAATAGTTTTATGACAAGGCTTACAGAACATAGAGACTTTTAAAAATGTTATTTATAACCATACTTAGTTTCAAGAAAATTAAAAATGCCTAGAAGAAAGGAAGAGGGCTTTCTGTAGAGTACTAAATGGAAATAATTGGTTAAAAGCCAGAAGAAACAATGGAAAATAGAAAATAATACATAGCAAACTGGACCCAGGATGCCCACCCATGTCATTGGCCAGAGAAGAAAAATCTGCTTTTCACAGGATGCACTGGTCAGGACAGGCTAACTGATGCATCACACAACCCCAATTTTAAAGCAACAGACTTAAAACAACAGGAGATTATTTCTCACTCATGAGACTTTTGGGTGTTTGGTGGAGAATATTCCACTGGTAGTTCAAGAACACAGGCTTCTGGGACTCTAGAGTCTGACATCCAGAGTCTTCTCTATTCATCTGATGACTGGGGAAAGAACTAGAGGATTACATATGGGAGGATCTTATCAGCTGGGTCTGTAAGTGGTTCACACCACTTCTGCCAACATTCTATTGGTTAAAATTCCAACACATGGTCACATGTAACTATAAGGGAGGCTGGAAAATACAGTTTACTATATGTCCAAGAGGAAAAGGAAATGAGTTTTGATGATACATGGCAGAGGATGAAAACACTTTTTAGGATAATTGTAGAAATGAAAGAGTCCCAGTAAGCTCACTATTTAAGCAGCCACAACATTAGTCCCTACCCTCACTTCTCTCTTAGTTCTTGGTTCTGAGTCTACCTGTCAACCCACACTTCTAGCTAGGAGCGCATTTAATTCATCTCAGAGAGACATGTACCCTTCATAGATGGGATTTTCCTTTACCAAGTTCCTGATATGGCTTATGGAGGATGTCACTGAGATACTTCATTGTCATATTTTGCTGCTAGAGATTAAGAAAAAGCAGAGGCCCACTGCCGCTTTCAGTGTACTTGCACAATTTCTTTGACAAGACAAATATACATAAAGCAAATAGAGAACATTCCTTAACAGTAGGTGGCCAAGGTTTGGAGCCTTGATGGTCTTTATGGTGGGCCATTGATATCATCACAGCTACGGTGTGTTACATCTTTCTTGTACAAAACTGGGGTGTTAGTCCCTTAGAAGCCTTTATATACTTTTCTTTGAAACATGCACAAGCTCCTGTACACTCTTGGCTGTGTGTCAGTGAAGTAACTAAGTGGGCCATCCTAACCACTTCTTCCCTGCTACTAAATACAATAAATTGGTTTAACGATCGGTTTAATGATCTTGTTTCAGGCCAATCGAGAGAGAGAAAGAGAAAGAGAGAGAGAGAGAGAGAGAGAGAGAGAGAGAGAGAGAGAGAGAGAGTGTGTGTGTGTATCAACTCCGTGTGTGTGTGTGTGTATTTACATACACACTTTAATGCACATGCTTTTATTTTTTTGTCAGGGAGGAGTAGAAAGTACTATCTTATTATGAACTTATTTACAAAACAGAAACAGACTCACAGACATAGAAAACAAACTCATGGCTACCAAAGGGAAAGGGGGCGGTGAGATAAATAAGGAGTTTGGGTTTAGCAGATACAAACTACTATATGTAAAATAGATAAACCACAAAGTCTTACTGTATAGCACAGGGAACTATATTCAGTATCTTATAATAAACTATAATGGAAAAGAGTCTGAAAAAGAAAAAAATATGTATCTGAATCATTGTGTTGTACATCAGAAACTAGCACAACATTGTAAATCAACTATCATTCAATAAAAAGTAAATAAATAAATAAAAAGGAGGAGGGCTAAAATATCAAAAAAAGAGAAAGTACTATCTTATCTTGAGTTCCAGGTTTCCAAGAAACCCTTACTTTTCACAGGAATTCTTAAACAAATTTTAGATGAAGGAAAAACAAGAAATTATAAAAGGAATAAAACTATAAAACTGTAAGAGGAATAAAAGACTCTAGAAGAGAGTCGGCTGTAGCCTGTCCCTTTCGGGCCCCAGCTGAGGAAGCCTTCCCCCCGAGGCAGGGCAGGGAGCCCCTCAGGGCATACAGCTGGCTCCTGCACCGCTCTGCTGGCCATGCTGCTGACTGCTCCCCAGCACTCGGGGGCCTCAGGTTGGCCATCACAAGCAGGTGACTAAAGAGAATTCTTTGGCTTTGCATCAACCTGGCTGAAGTTCTGCTGTTGGAAACTCTCTGAGGAGCTCATGCAGAAAAAGCTTTTTTCCCTCCATGATTTATGAGATCCCAAATGCCACTACTAGCAGTAGATGATTAAATTGAGGCATCTGTTTGAACTGCATCGACAGGGTTATATACTACCCCGAGGGCCTCGGGTGGACATTGCTCGCCATCGCCATCATCCCTTGGACGTCACCAGCAGGAAATATCAGAAGCCTCCCAAGACAGTCTGTACTCCTGAGCTTTCCAGAGAGGCCCTGGCAGACATGAGAAGTCGGCTTTGTCTGGACTGGTACCTGGGCCTGGAAGTCTCTAAAGCCCAGAGCTCCACCATGGTGGAAAAGGGCTGCGCAAGTGCCCTGAAGCAGCACTAGCTCGAGCAGAATCTCGACGCCTGTCAGATGCCCTGTGTCAGAGGTGACTGTGCCTGCTGCCTCCTCATTGATCAGATTAGCCAAGCACTCACTGGTGTTGAGTTGCAAATGTCTGGATTTTGCTTCCCCTGGCAGTAACTCCTGGGATAGGAGAGAAAACAGCTTATAAATTCTTTAACGATGCTTGGAGCCAAGGGCAGCTTACAGACTGGATTTTCAAGCAATGTTATTTAAAAGGTTCCAGGGGACATGAAGGTAAATAGCTTGAAAAATAGAGGGAAAGTTATTTCTTTCCTCCTCTGAGAACACTACACAGATTGAATTAACCCCTAGTGAATTCTTCTTGTGATTACGAGGCACAGCAGGGAGTGCTGTGCGTGGCAGTCTTGATCTGGCTTCTTGAACAGCCTCTGCCTTGTCAGTGATGCTTATCATGGTGTTTTCCTGCCTGCTTCTCTTTTGAAGAAACACTTGGAAATCAGTTTTAAAATTTACTTCTTAAAGGAACATTTGAAAATCAGACTTTTAAAAATTTCTTTCTTTCCTTCTTTCATTCATCAGAATGTTATCATTGCAGATTCTGCACATTAGCTATATCCTCCTGGGATGTCTGAGGATGTCTGGAGACAAATGAACAAAGAGTTATCTCCTCTGAAGATGTCTAGGCAGAAGCTGTGTATTCACTCAGGAGGACGATGAAAGCTCTAATTGGAAGAATGGCTAAGTTAATATCCCTTCTAGTCCTAGAATTTTCTTATTTTATTTAATGTCTGAAAATTTAGAAACCAGGGCATTGCCTTTTTAATGGATGTGGAGAGAGATGCTGGGTAAAGCATTAATTTTGTTGCCCATATTCCTCAGCAGAAGCCTGTTATAAGATTGAGTCATTCTTCTATTGGCAGAGTGCCCATATTTCCATATTTTACGGGACAGTTCTGACTTCAAACTTCCTCAATTTTTGTTTTGTGAGTCCACTTCTGCTTGACACATGACCTGTTTTGATTTGAGATTTAATGAATATTGACAATTTACTGACAGGGGAAGGTGTCAGGGATAAAAAGAGCAAGCCATTATGTGGACAGACCATGCAAAAGGGGTTCGATTTCTTAACATCTTGGATAATACTGAGTTCCTTTGGCCTTCAAATATTTCAGTGGCAAAAAAAAAAAAAAAACCCGAAAAAACAAAATCCCTCTTTCTCCAATGCTTTCTTCTTTATAAACAAGTTCCATATCAAACTAAGTGAAAATATGAATTTAACTACTAGTTGCCATTACTTGGGAGTGATTTTTCCAAGTCTCAGACACAAATTCTCAGGCAGATTTCCATGGCTGTGGTGGGACCAGCCATAATGCTTACTTCCTGTAGGCGGAGGGATGGCTGGACCGAGCAGCAGATCAATGCCCTCTATCTTAACTTTCTTTTATGGTCTTGCTGCTGGGGGTGCTCCTTATGCTGCTGACCTCACCCTATTCCTAAAAAAATCTTTTTTTCCCTCCCTTTCTCCTTTCCTTTTATTCCTTTCTCCCTCCCTCCCTTTATTTCAATTAAAATCTGAATTTCTCAATCTGACCTCTGCAATGGCACTTACTAGCAGAAGCCCCTGCAAAGGAAGACATGTCTTTCTCCTTGTACACTCAGTAAGCAACTGCCCTTCTAGTGTAGCAAGTGAAATACTGAGGTTCATAGATGAGAAGGCTGAGTTGGATATCACTGACAAAAATCCATTAAAAAAAAACCCAACTTCCTATCTTTTTCATCTAACCATCTACTCACTCATACTAGAATCAATGGGTATTTCTTAGGCATCAACCAGGGGTCTGAAGTAATTCTAACTCCTGGGAACATGACAATGCATGGCTAAAACAAAGCCCCTGCTTTCAAGAGGCTTACATTCTAGTGAGGGGAGACAGACAACGAAGCAGTAAATATGACAAGGGCTAATAACAAGTTTTAAAAAGATAAACTAGAGTAAGGAGATCCAGAGAAACTGGGGGGGCTGTTTTAATCAGGGTGGTCAGGGAAGGGCTGTACATGGTGAAGACATTTTGGCAGAAACCTGAATGAAGTGAGAGAGTGAACTTTGGGTGTGATTCTGCAGTTTTCCTTTATTAATCCCTGTTAACAGATGCAGCTCTGTTGGCCTGGGAGAAGCATGAAAAGAGAGGGGGTCGCCCTGGGGACCTATGTGGTCATTTCTAGAAGGGAGACACTCTGAGCCTGCCAGCCCAAACTGCAAACTGGAATCACATGCTGAACTGCATTAATATAACTGCTCCATCTGGGGTCCCGTGGCTTGGTGGCGGGCTGGGTCTGTGTTGAAGAGGTACACAGACAACTTGGGACAGGTGGAAGGAACCTGCTTCTTGGGGTCCCAAAGGAAAAGAAAAACTTATTTTGTGGAAAAGGCTGCTGCTGAAGCTTTTGGAGAATATCTACCACCTGCTGAATGACAAACCCAAATTAGAAGCAGATTTTACACGCTCTTTCGGGACAGAATTACGGCACTTTCTATGAAAGTACTTTGAGGGGAAGGATGGTGAACGTCAGCTTGTCTCAGCCTGATCTGTAATAAGAGTACAAAAGACTTTGATGGTTGTACTGCAGGTATTTACAGATTTTTCTTGCTGTGTTTTGTGTTTCTCCTTGTTGCTGATGAAATATGCTGTGAAGGGAGTCCTGTTAAGCACCGTGTGTGCTTCAATGGGTGGAGAAGCCCGTCATATATTAAATGTTTTATAGCTGAACTTTATTACACTCAAACTTCACAGAGACATTTAGGAACCTTATTGCATTCTGATATGAAATGAGCCCAGAAAGGTATTTCTGCTTTTTTTTTTTTTAATGGGAATGGAACTTTTCATTGTATGGAACTTTCAAAAAGCAGTTCAACGCCAGAGTTCAAAGTGATTTTGCAAATGTTAATTTCTCTAGGGATCACTGGGACCTTAAAAAAAAAAAAAAACTACTGATGACTTCTACATCTTGCGTCTAACTTTTTTTTTTCCATTTGGAAAACATGTACAGTTGCCTCAGTAAAAGGAATGTGTGGAGTTTGTGGTTTATGCTGTATTCATGCCATGGTAAGAAGAGAGACCCTGTTTATTGCTACAGGAGACATATAAGGAAAATAAAAGGAGGGAAATATCATTTAATAGATAAACAGTCATACCCAGCTTGACATTTTTCTAACTCCTTCAAGGACACACATTCCTGAAGTTCTAGGAGTCAGGCTTTAGAATATATTTGGAAAATTAACTATTAACTTGCCTGGGTAAGGAGACTTTCTGCAAAGTCAACCACTGGAGACAATGGCCTTCCTAAGCCTCATTCACTCATACTAATTCTCTCCATTCTTACTGAATTCTTTGTATCAGACACTGTCCCAGGTACAGTGATAATCACAGGAAAGACAGTTCTCAAAGAGTTTCTGGTTCAGTCGCAGATGACTAAGCCAAGACCTATGCATCAACTCTTATCTAATTATCTACGAGAAACTCTAATTTAGAGTGTGTCATGTACACAGGATGTTCACACAAGGGGAACATCAACAAAGATTTTGGGGAGGCAGCAACACCTAAACTGGGTCCTAGGAATGAGTAAGAGGTAGAGAAATGTTAAGACTGTTAATTTGTGCACATTGCTCACACAGGTTGGGAAAGAATACATACATGTTCTGAGATCAGGAAGGAGTAGGCTAAAAGAATCACGTGGAAAAGTAGAACTCAGAATGAATGTCTTCTTCCCAGGGCCATGAGCCGTGCTAAACTTGGTGCTTAAATACACAGTCATTCCTATTCTCTCACTGTGCCTATTTTTTATCATTCTGGAAGTTTTAATAATTGCATGCTGTCTATGGTTTATACATTATTTTCATGTATATTAAGCAATTGAATTTTTATAGCAATCTGGTGAAAAAAGTATTATTGCTGGTTTACAGATGAAGAAATGAATTAAAAAGACATCAGATGACCTACCCATGATTACTCAGAGTGTGGCTGAGCGAGGCCTTGAAAGAAGCTTTTTCAACTCATATTCTAAACCTATCTATTGTATCGCAGGACCTTTAACAGTTTACTTTTACCCATCAATTTACTACACATCCATTAAATACTATGTGTTCATATGTATGTATTTGACACACATTTATTGAGCACATACTCTATGCCAGGCAGGCCTTGTTCAAGTTTCTGGGATCTAACAGTGAACAGATAATTTAAGGTTGTGATAGATGCTACAAAAATACACATGATGGTATGAGAGTGAGTGGGGGCATGATGTAGACTGATCAGTGAAAACTTACTAAGCACTTCAAGTATAAATCACCATGTGGAACTCTTCCATTATTTTTGTCGAAGTATAAGAAATAAAGGGAACTTCCATTTGTTGAGGGACCAGCATGTGTTAGGCTATTTGGCAGATACCGTCTTAGTCTCACTTAGGGGATGCTGGTGGAGTCCTTCAAAGCACCAGGATTCTCTCCCAGCTGATTCTTTTATTTCTTGGAAAGCTCACTGACCTCCTTCTTCCTCTTAGTAGCAGGAAACAAACTGTAGAATGACTCTGTTCCTGCTAATTGGATGTCTGGCTAATAGTTGTCCCTGCTCACAGCAACTAACAAAGATAGCTGTCTTATAAAACCATCCTTTCAAGGTTCCTTCTCTGTAGAGCCTGGGTCCTTCCTAAAACTTAAATGTCAGTGAGAATACCCACTTACTATTTGTTATTAAATATCTCCCTGGGGATGATGATAAAATGCCCAACAACTAAGGTCTGTCACAACAAGGTAGCGACACAAGATACTCTCCAAGCACATTACAGGATCACACTGGTCCCACCCAAAGTATTAGCAACACCATCACCTGGAGTCACACTGCCTGCCTCTCTAACACACCTGATACTCAAGTATAAAAACCTGACCACAGAACTGGGGGCAGTGCTCCTGGAGGAGTGTGACAGTGCCAGGTAGGGGGGATGGGTCCCTGCTCCATCACAGCAATCTGGACGTCTTTACCAGTTAGCTAATTATATCTTGGAAGTCTAAAAGAACTAGGCTTGGATTGTTTAAAGAGTCTACAATACATTCGAGAATGGAGTCGATAGAGTCCTGGAGGTGGTGTCTCTGAGAGAGCACTGGACCGGGAGATGAGCCCCAGGGCAGCCGTAGGCAGACGCCTCCTGTCAGGGTAGCCTCAGAGCCTGGTGCAGCCTCTCAGCTCTGAAGAAGATGAGACTGCCAAGAATATGGAGTTTCTTCCACTTATCAGCTATTCCGCTTTGGGCAAGCCACCTTAGCTTTCTAAGGAAGTTTCTACATCTTCTTTAAAATGAAATTAGAACATTTATGGCATTTTCAGTTTCAAATAAGATAACAGATGCTGTCTTCATCAGGCTCATTAAAGATGCGTGTGAGGCTGGTTTCCACACTGGCCATTTGCTGCACGGACGCTCCAGAAAGTGGGGTATTATGGGAGATGGCTTCAGCAGCAGCCCAGTCCCTTGGGCTCTCCCTGATTCACAAATTAGGCTCAGAGGAGTCTTCACATTCCACGGTAGCATGACCTTAAGTGATACACCAATTTCGTGTTCACCAGATACATATACTTCTCCAAATATGGGATGTGATTTGGTTTTTCACTCGTGTGATATGGAACTCCCCAGTATGACAGCATTTGAGCTACTTCCTAGCTTTGGGTTTTTCTTATTTACAGCATCTGCAGGCATATATAGGGTAACTATTGTGTATGGCCCACTTCCTGTTTCAACCAGCAGTCGGAGAGTTGGTTTCACCCCAAATCTAAGTTTGGGCCTTAGAACTCAGAAGTGGCTGTGATTGAAATAGGTACTGGGAGGCTTAAAGGTGTGTTAGCAGGCATGGTAAAGGCATGATACATCTTAACTATATGTAAGGACAGGCTCCACAAAACTGAAGCTCAGCTAATGGCCTGAAGACTAAACTATGGGTGCTGAAGAATAAAAGCCACCATAGCATGGTGTGGTCAGCAGCCAGGCTCCCAGACGGCTCCAGTGTGGCCATATCAGTCCAGGATACTCACATACCCCGAGGAAGGAGAGCACTGCTTTGAAGCATCCCACCACACTGACATGCAGACAGCATCACAGGCAGTGTCCTTCTGACTCTGAAGGATTGTCACCATTTATATGCGATGGATACACATGATTACGTATACCATCAGGAAGAGAGGGACAGTGACCGGGTCCTAAGTATTTCTCATGGTTGAATTGTTTCTTCAATGTCAGTTAAGACAGCTGACTTACAGACACAAATGTCTAGGATGAAGATTTAGGACCACCTGAAAGCTGTTTTGCCATCCCCACAGGAGAAAGCACAAGGTGAAAGGGTTCCAATTTATTTTTTAGAGAAATCCATAGCCACGTTGTGCCAAATAGGGAGTGCCGGGGGGGGGGGGTTAACCACACAGCCTCTGAATTTATTTCTCTCACATCTTTAGGCAAAGGAAAGAACCTCACAAGTTGCAAAGCTATGGAACACAAATACCCTTTTTTGGGTGATGTGTGGTAGGCAGGAAATGGTTCCTGCTTCCTGGTAGTTAGGAAGCCAAGTTTGAGGGCAACTTACATTCTGTTGCAGCTGTTCTGTTTTTTTCATGGTTGTGGCTGTGTTCTTTGAAGAGAAAATCCACAAGGACTGGTCAGTGATCCAAAGAGTCACATGTGTTGTGATGTTTACTCATTTGCAGCCTCCTAGACATTGTCATGTTCAAAGTGACTGATCCCACTAACTTTGATGACCCTGCCCATCAGTTGAACCTTTTAACCTGACAGAACGCTTCAACAAAGCTTGATAAATTGTAATAAGATTGGTTAAAAATCTGAAATTTTTGGAAATTGACTTCATCGTGGAAAGTCTTATCACTGAAAATCTTTTGGGGTACATGATCCAAGAGGCAGTACCGCTCCCCATCCCCTCTGATATGAAGCAGACAGGGAGATTTGCTATTCCTGGCTAAAGGGCTATAAACTATTCCAAGAATATTCTGCTTATCTTTGCCTTGAAATGATTCAAGTACTGTCTTTGGCTCATGAATCCATCCCCTTGCTATGTGGTATAGCTTTCTTGGTGACTTTCTTAGAAAAATAAAAGTTTTAAGAGCACTTTTGGAATAAACTGTCTTGGTTTTGCATTTCACTGAAAAAAGTCACCACTGGTGTATGCTGACAGGCTAGTGTATCGTGGTGGTAAAGAACTTGGGTATCTGGAATTAGACAGCCCTGAATTTTGATTCAAATTCCCCACATGTTAACTGTGGTGAATTTAGGCAAGTTTCTTCAACATCCTAAGTCTTGTTTTTGACATGTATGAGATGGGCATACTACTACTACTTTCTTCACAGGGTTGTTGTGGCATTTATAAACAATTAATGGCAGCTAATTATGACCTGAGAATCTATTTAAAGGCAAGCAGTCCAGACACTTGTGTGTGCTGTGAGAACTAACCACATGGAGCCATTATACTCAGGGTGTAAACTTGCATCCCATGAAGCAAAAAAAAAAAAAAAAGATGTTGGATTGGATATTAGAATAAAGGAGTAATTGAATTTTTTCTTTTGGAAAAAAATGAATATTTTGCAGTTGCAAAAATATTTCATTAACTAGACTGAAACTTCTCACAGTTGATGTGAGCCAGCTCAGTTGCATGTCTGTTATTGGGAGCTAGACAGTGAGGGATGCCATACAAAGCTCCTCTGTGTCTAGGTTGAGTAACAGCCATACGATACTCCCAGGCATACCTACCCAAGCCACAGGACACACTGCCATGCTAAGCACAGAGAGTCTGTATATTTCTCTTTCTTGTTATTACACATTCCATGCCGAATTCAAACGGAGAATGAGCATTTGAATGACCTATGTATTGAAAATTGAACCTAGTGAGGCAAACTTTTAGGGACTCACTTTTAATAAGAGAAAGAGAGAGAGAGAGAAACCCAAACTATGTATTCTCCTCTCCTCTGACCAGCAGTCCCAGAAACACATACTAAGCATCCGTTCCCAGTAACAAATTACCACATAAAAAAGTCTTGCTATCCCCAACAACAGGTAATGGTGTCTGGAGGTATATAAGTAAATGGACATATTGGAATTCACATTTAGGACTCATTCAAGGGTACAAATCTGGAACACGCATGTATCATTGGAGAAGACTATTTGGTGGTGTGGAGGTTCATAGTGTAAAGAATCTAGTGTTTTACAGAAACATGGTTGCGTAAATGAAGTAGGATGTCACTTGGAGTTTTAAGGATGGAATCACTAGGATTTGGTGGGAGTGGAGGGGAATGAAGTTCTTTGGAGGTACTGACAGAATAAAATCCCCACTAAAGCAGCACTCTGAAGCCGACAGAGATGTGAAAAAAATGAACTCATATACATGATTCCATAGGTGGTCTGGGAGTCAAGAGTGCAGAGGGTGCACAGTGGTGGCAGTGGGTGGGGGATGGAGGAGCAGGGACATCATCATATGGATCAAGAAGCCACACAGGTACGAGAGGAAAAGGTTGAGTGTGAACTGTAGTGTGTACAGAATCAGAGAGAGAAAGGCAGAGTGTGAAGGGGGGGTTACGTGAGGGGGAAGGAGGACTTTATAGGACTTGCTTGGTATAAAATTTCTTGACTGTCAGAATGTGGGTGTAATACAGTTTTCTATTTTTCAGGTAATACTGTAAGAGTGAATCAGTCAGTGAAACATGCTGTATACCAGAAACTGACACATTGTAAACTGATCATACTACAATTAAAAATAAAAAGAAAAAATTAATGATTGTGTGGTATAATAGGACAAGAGGTTATTCAATCCTTGAGCATTAAAAACTTCATCATCATTTATTATTCCCTCCATTTCTTGTTAAAATATGTAAATAAATAGAACAGGGACACCTTAAAAAAGAGTGAATTAGTCAGAGTATTAGCAATAAATAAATGAACCTTTAAAATGCGCAACATAATAGAGTATGTTGAAGAAATGATACTGAAAGAGTGGGCAGGGTGCGAGGAAGCCGTAATGGGCCATGGTAGGCGGGGAACATTTGTCCCCCAGCCTGAAGGGACAGAGGAAGTGGAGAGTTACTAGAATCCCAGTGGGGACTGTCAGGTGGAGGAGACAGAGATGCTGCAGGTCACACAGGTCAGTCTCCAGGACATGGAGCAGGTGGAGGAGTGAAGGGTCCAGCTTCCCATTTCTCAGGAATGTAGAAATTCTCTCTGCATGTGATACTATGTTGGCTGCTTCTCTGAAGCAACATTTTGAGATTAGTATGACGAGTGTGTAAGAGCTGTGGCATTAGAATCAGCTGCCCCATGTATGAGCCGCATGTCTCTCACTAACTGTGCGACTGTGCACAAGGAATTGAATGTTCCCAAACATTTCATGAGACAGAGAGCATCAGTCACCGTCATTAACTGCTGTGGAACTGGTATGTGCAGGATACCAGTCCTGGTCCTTAAGTTTTCAGTTCTGTCTCACTTCAGTTCTAAGACAGGCCTGTGAACAGGATAAGCAGTAGTATGCATCATGGGGTCACAGACACACACACAAAGACACCGACAAACACACACACATACTCACACAGATGCACATGACATGCACACATACCTTGTCAATGCATCTTCTCTTGCAGATTAAGGGGCAGAGAAAGAAAGAGAAAAGACCATTCCTGTGGGACATGTTTTCAACCTCTCTGTGCAGCCACGGTAGGGAAAACTCTGATGTATTTGGTGGAAGTCAGGAGAGCACCTGAGAGGTGGGGATTCATGGAGCATCAGGGAAAGGACTGATGCTTCTTACTAGAGAACCCTCTGAATGTCTGCTTTATTTACAGTCCCTTTTTTTGCTTGCTTTAGGAGTGCCCACTGAAACCACACATCCTGAAATACACCTAATCATTTTTACTTTCACTACTGGACAGTGAGAAAAAGCAGTAACATAAGCACAACTCAGAACAGCAGAAACTTACAGTCTGCCTCTTGCTCAGCGAGGGGAGTCTGTCTTAGCAATTTTGACTGAATCCTCTGATTCCTGGTGAATTTTAAAAAGAGGGATAGGAAGCAGCTCTCATTGGACCTCAAAATAGATAAAATAGATTATGACAAGCAAGACCCTTTCATTTGAGTTGAGTGTGCAGTGGAGAAGAGGCGATGGTTTTAAAAAACATGGTATTCAAGCCAGACTAATGTAGGCTGCATTGTTGGTCTGCCTCTAGGTATGTGACGTGGACAAATTACTCTGTCTCACTAAGAATCGGAATTTTCATCAACAAAATTGAGTTGTTCTGAGAATTCAGTATGACATTTAAAGTGCTGAGCATGTTACCAGTACATACCAAGTACTTAATAAATACGATCCATTATTATGGTTGTAAGTCATCTCCTGTATCATTGTCTACTTAGGACATATTTGCCTTTTTAATTTAGATTTAAAAGTTGTAAAACTTCTCCATCCCCAATCCTACTATGTGTACTGGCATTCTTCCCACGGTTCCATTTTGGCCTTGCCACACTGCCGTCCAGGTTCCTGCTCTCTCTCCTCCTCCCAGGCATTCTGCAGGGGGCTGGACTTCTCTGAAGAATGGTTTGATGGTCCCACCAATTGCATGCCAAACAGTAAGCAACTGCTGTTTGGCTTGGCTGTTTGCTTGACACCAATCTACTGCTGGTGGATGCCTGTGCTTCTCAAAGAGAGACCTTTCCAAATGATAACAAACTTCCAATTACACATTTGGTGCCTTAAATTTATTAGCCCTTCTGCTGCAATGAACAAACTGTCCTTGTTACTTGTTTCCAAGAGCAACCGCAGTTTCAAAAACATAAAATTCCTGTTCATTTTTAGTATTTGTTTTTCATTTGGGATTTAAGGGAAAAATGCATAAGCTCTCCTTTCCTAAAAAGGCTGCTGTTCCCATTATTACCACTGAGGATTTTTGCTTTGCCTGCAACTTCCCTAAGTGGTATCAATGGGGTTGACTCCTGACTTTTGCTCTGTCCCCAGGAAAAGCAATTCCAATAAATCCAATCAGACAATGGTTTGTTATCTCATCTTGGGGGCAGGTATGTATTTAATTGTGAAACAAATTTTCTTGCATAAATCTCCTTTGAGAAATGTTGAGATTTGTTTTCAGTTCCAGATCTATATTCTTCTTTCTTTAGCAATTTAGTATTTTTTTTAACTTTTCCAAATCTTTGGACTCTATCCTTTCTCTTTCATACAGCTTGATCTTTTCCTGACTTCCTAAAAAAGGGAAAAAGCCCTTGTTTGTCCCTTTTATCTTTAGTTGCAGGGAAGAAACAATAAGAACAAAATGAAAACACAGACATCTGGTTGACAGGAGAACTCCTCGCTGGCCTCGGTCTTACAGGAGTCGTTGGTCGCTCAGGTCCAGCCATTGGAGTAGTGTGGCTCTTGGCCTCAGCAAGCTGGGAACAGATCAGCAATGCCTGGCATTCCTGTTGATGTGTGTTCCGGGCAAGGGGAGATGGTTCTCATCTCTCCCACTAAAGAGCTGTGGAAGGACTCAGATGTTTACTCTGCCTTGGGTCTTTAAGGGATAGATCTTCTATCTTCCATACACACCTAAATGATGGGAAACTCAGTCTCCAACAGATTCTTTTCTCCTCCTCAGTCCTTTACTCTCCAGAATCAGGCCCAGGTGGTTGGGAAATCTTGCTCCTTCTGCTGAGACACCAGGAGACAAGAGTAAATATTGCTCTTTCTTCTCTCAAAATAGAGAATTTCATTGCCCCAGTACATAACTCTTGAATTCTCCTGGTCCCTACCTTCAAATGCCCCTCTGTTATTCTGGATTTGTAAGATACATACTTATTGGTTGTGGAATTGTAGAACTGGTTGTAGAAAAGTCTAGCGGGGACCTATAGAATGAGGCTAACAGAGGCACTCTGGCATATTTATTTCTACTCAGAAGTATGAGAGCAGAAATAAAGTCACATTCTTGACCAGGGCATCATGTTCACATGCTCAGTGAAAAATTCTCTGTCTCCATCATCCTCAAGATGGATAACTCAAGTCTGTGTCACACAGTCTCTTTTCTTAGCTTCGTCTTCTTTGCTAAGTGCTCTTTCTCCCCCTCCAATGGGGTGTTTCTTAAGGACTGTGCCTCAGATTTGTTCTCTTGCTGTCTCTCCTTGTGGAATCACTCATTCTTAGAATTTTCACAGACTACTTCATTTCACATGACTTTCTGTGTCTGTATCTCTCGCCTTGAATTCCAGCCCTATATTTCCAAATGACTTATAAGTATGTGGAGAGTGCATTGTCAATAGTAACTCAGCATTTCTAAGGTGGAACTCTTCAATTCTTCCCCATGTTGGCTTCCTCTGACACCTTTAATTTGTCAAGGGCACTATCACATTTTTATAAAGGCTTCCAGATTCAAAACTTTAGAAACATTTTAGTCTCTTTCCCTTAATTCTCACTTATCCTATTCATTAACTTAATCTTGTGTAACATTTCATTGTAGTCACTTTCATTCATGTTCTCACATTTATTTTTTAAATACATTTTCAAGATTTTTTCTTATTTTAAAAGCTATTTTTACATATGGTACAGGAAACAAAACTGAAAATTACATAAAAGCAGTAAGTATCTAGTGTGAGAAGATTTGCTCCTACAATTTCTTAAAATAAGGCTCTTTAGGTTATCTACTTTTTCCTGATTTTCATAGTTTGTGCTTTCTAAGATTTTGTCCAATTCATCTAAGTTGTCAAATGTACTGGTATAAACTACTTCATAATACTCTTATTATCCTTTTAATATCTTTAAAATCCATGGTAATTCCTTCTAACAGCTGGTATTTGTATCTTTTACCATTTTTTTCTTTGATCAATCTGACTAGAGCATTTATCAATTCCATTTACCTTTTCAGTGAATCAGCTCATTTCACAAATGAGCTATGATCAAAAGTTCTGTGACTATTAAAATGACTTTGAAGGAAAAGAACACATATTTTAAGTGAGGCTTTGTAATAAAATAAAAACAAATAAAAATCTCCTTTGCTGAAGAAATATGCCAAACCCACACACATATTTTTGTATACAAATGAGTTACTCACAATGGGAAATCTAACATCCTTCTCATATTAAATCAAAGACAGTATCAATGAAATTGTCACCTCTGTAGTTTCCTATACTTTACCAAAGATACCTGTTAATCATAGATCTGGGATAACAGGAGAGTAATTCAATATCACAACATCAAACTCAATTCTATTTTATATTTTAGGCTTTGGCTCTCAACTAATTTCATTTACAAATTGAATTTTTTCATCTTGAAATAAAATTGAAGCAAATATGAATTATGCAAATTATAGTCATACTGGTTAAATAATATGGCATTTAATATTTACCTATAGGATTAGTAAATATAAAAATGTAATTTTCAATTTGTGTAAGAATACAGCAAAGCTGGCATTCTTGTATATAATCAAGAAGAACATATCCACACAAAAACTACTAAAGCTGATAAAGAAATTAGGCAAGGTAGCAGGATACAAGATTAACATACAGAAATCAGTTGCATTTCTTTACACTAACAATGAAATAGCAGGAAAAGTAAAGAAACAATCTCTTTTAAAATTACATCAGGAAACAGCCTAAATGTCCACTGACAGATGACTTGATAAAGAAGATGTGGTATATTTATACAATAGAATACTATTCAGCCATAAAAAACTGACAACACAACACCATTTGCAGCAACACAGATGCCCCTGGAGACTGTCATTCTAAGTGAAGTAAGCCAGAAAGAGAAAGAAAAATACCATATGAGATCACTCATATGTGGAATCTAAAAAAAAAAAAAAAAAAAAGAACAAATACAAAACAGAAACAGGCTCATAGACACAAAATACAAACTTGTGGTTGCCAGAGGGACCGAGGAAGGAAGGGACAGACTGGGAGTTCAAAATATGTAGATACTGACAGGCACATATAGAACAGATAAACAAGATTTTACAGTATAGTACAGGGAAATATATACAAGATCTTGTGGTAACTCACAGCAAAAAAGTATGTGACAATGAATATACGTATGTTCATGTGTAACTGAAAAATTGTGCTCTACACCAGAAATTGTAAACTGACTATAACTCAGTAAAAAAATTAATTAAAAAAATAACATTACATCAGAAAAATAAAATACCTAGGAATAAACCTGACCAAGGAGGTGAAAGACTTACATACAGAGAACTACAAAACACTGATTAAGGAAATTAAAGATGATTTTAAGAAATGGAAAAATACTGCATGCTTTTGGATTGTAAGAATCAATACTGTTAAAATGACTATATTACCCAAAGCAATCTACAGATTTTGCAAACCCTATCAAATTACCCAATATATTTTTCACAGAACTAGAAAAAATATTCCTAAAATTTATATGGAATCACAAAAGACCCAGAATTGCCAAAGCAATACTGAAGAAAATAAATGAAGCTAGAAGAATAACTCTCCCAGACTTTAGACAATACTATAGAGCTACAGTAATTCAAGTAGCATGGTATTGGCATAAAAACAGACATATGGATCAATGGAACAAAACAGAGCCCAGAAATAAACCCACACACTTACAGTCAATTAATCTTCAACAAAGGAGGCAAGAATACACATTGGAGGAAAAACAGTCTCTTCAGCAAATAGTACTGGGAAAATTGGACAGCCACATGTAAATCAATGAAATTAGAATACTTCCTCACACAATGCACATACAAAAAAACCCTCAAAATGACTTAAAGAATTAAACGTAAGACAAAACATTATAAATCTTCTAGAAGAAAATGTAGGCAAAACATTTTCTGACATAAGATTCTGACATCTTATTAGCAATGTTCTCCTAGGTCAGTCTACCCAGGCAGAAAAAAAAAAAAGAAAGAAAAAAGAAAAAATAAACAAATGGGACCTATTTAAACTTATAAGCTTTTGCACAGCAAAGGAAACCATAAGCAAAACAAAAAGACAACCTACGGAATGGGATAAGTATTTGCAAATGATGCAACTGACAAGGTGTTAATTTCCAGAATATACAAACAGCTTACACAATTCAATAACAAAAAACCAAACAGCCCAATCCAAAAATGGGCAGAAGACCTAAAGAAGCAATTCTCTAATGATGACATACAGATAGCTAAGAGGCACATGAAAAATGCTCAATATCGCTTAATTATCAGAGAAATGCAAATCAAAACTACAATGAGGTATCACCTCACACCAGTCAGAATGGCCAGCATTAAGAAGTCCACAAACAATAACTGCTGGAGAAGGTGTAGAGAAAAGGGAACCCTCCTACACTGTTGGTGGGAATGTAGTTTGGTGCAGCCACTTTGGAAAACAGTATGGAGAGTCCTCAAAAAACTAAGACAGACTTACCATAAGATCCAGCCATCTCACTTCTGGGCATATATCTGGAGGGAACTCAAATTTGAAAAGATGCATGCACCCCAATGTTCACAGCAACATTATTGACAATAATCAAAATACAGAAACAACCTAAATGACCACTGACAGATGACTGGACAAAGAAGTTGTGGTATATTTATACAACAGAATACTACTCAGCCATAAAAAAGAATAAAATAATGCCATATGCAGCAACATGGATGGACATGGAGATCATCATTCTAAGTGAAGTAAGCCAGAAAGAGAAAAAAAAATACCATACGATATCACTTATATGTGGAATCTAAAAAAAAAAAAAAAAGAACTTATCTACAAAACAGAAATAGACTCATAGACATACAAAACAAACTCATAATTACCAGGGGGAAAAGGTGTGGGAAGAGATAAATTGGGAGTACAAGATTTGCAGATACTAACTACCATATATAAAACAGATAAACAACAAGATTCTACTGTATAGCACAAGGAGCTATATGCAATATCTGTGGGAGTCTATAATGAAAAAGAGTATGAAAAGGGATATATAGGTATATGAATGACTGAAACATTACGCCATACACTAGAAATGCAAATCAAAACTACAATGAGGTACGCAACGTTGTAAACTGACTATACTCCAATTTAAAAAAATTAACATACAGTGCTACAACCTCTTGGCAAGGAATTTCAAAATAGTTGTTAAAAACCTCCATATTTTTTTATACTTTCCAAAGCAATTCTCTCTTTCCTGGAAGTCATTCTGAGGAAAAGTTTAAATATGTGAACAAAAGCAAATATGTTCAGAAATGTTCATAAGTCAGCTACTTAACATTTTAAAAACCAGACATACTGTCTAATAATTGAACAAATTTAAGTACATTTTACTAGTGTCAAACTGTCATTTTTTACAAGTTAAAAAATTAAACGTCAGCAATTTCACATTGTTCAATCCAGTAGGAGAAACACACAGTGGAGTAGCATGTGGCCACTAAATATCATTCATAGACTTTTTTATAATGCATGTAAGTGCTTATACATTTGGTATATATATAGGGTTCAAAATCATATTTTCTAGATGCCTTCAAATACAACTGCATTCACATACACAAACACACACCCACCCCACCAAGATGATGCCTGGTTGTGTTTGGGTGGTGGGATGTTTATTCCTTTTTTATGTACAACAACAGGATGGAGTTACTTTTACAATCAAGAATGGGTTATATTAAACAGAAACAGAAACCACCATTTTCCCAAGTAAAGCAGAAGTACCTGTCTCATAATCTCCAGTCTCAAAGAACTTCCAAAGTTAACAAATTCTTGATTCTTTTAAAATCAACTGAAAGGAAAAAGAACTGCAACAAGTAGGATATATGAAGAAATTTACTAGTACGCCAGAAAGGAGGGGATTCACGGATTTCTAGTGATTAGAGGTGACAAACTCCCAAAAGAGTTCGACCTCTGTCTACGAGGTACTAACAGACATTAGATGAAGAACACCATCATGAATGCTGCAGACAGTCCTATGCATGCAAGCTGGGCAGGTTTGTGTTAGGGAACGATCTTCCTACAGTACTTTTTCTAGAAATGCTTATGAAATCAGTAAAGTATGTCTGGAGAGAAGGCTAGCTAAGGTTATTTCCCTCATTTGATAGTCAAAGTGAGATCACTGGAAAGCTAGTACCCAACTTTAACTGATAAGAAACATAAACGATAGTAAGAAAGGCTCACTAAATAAAAGTAGAGAAAGGACCTCCTTTACATGGGAAGTATCCCATTGCCGGCCTACTTTTGCTTTGTCCATTCTCTTCTCCCAAATGCTCTGAAGAGAATCAAGAACTACATCAACTATAGGTGACTTAAGCCCTTTCATTATGATATTTTCTTTTTCTACATTTCCTGGGTTCACTCAGGAAAGTCAAAGCCAGTTGTATATGGTGTTTTAACACTTGTGTGTTTATGGATCTAATGGCTATAATCACCATTCCAGTAAATGCCATTTAGGAATTGAGATGTGTTTCTAATAAAACACCATAAAAGATTTGAATTACTGAATTAAGATTTCTAAAACTTTTATTTAAACAAAGCTGCCAAAAAGATTTTTAAAACCCAATCTCTATATTTATTTTTGAGCTGGAAACTTAAATATTTTTGAATCCTAGAATGCTGGAAGTTTAGAAGAGATTCTAAATAACACTGAGTTAACAATATGAGAAAAAGCACTCATTTACTTCTCTTAGGGGAGGTGTGGAGTAGGGGCTACCATCACTGACTTTTTGGCACATTGAGAACTAATAGCAAGGTTTACTCCTTGAAAGGAGATTTTTAACACTGGTCAGACGTAGAGAAAAATAATATTTATTTTCAATTTACTTAGCTTAAGGTTTCTTTCCTTTTCTTTCAGCTTTCAAACACACCAGAACAATCTTCTCCTCCTGCAAAGGGGGTTGGAGTATGTAAGGACAAGGTGTTTGCACTGGACTTTAATATGGCTTTTTTGCTTAGCAGGTTATAAAGTTGTGCTAGTGAGTCGAAAGTTGTATGTGTAGTTTCCACATGGGGCTTCACCATTCTCCATTACTTGTCTTTGCAGAAGACACCCAAGGAAGTGGAAGTCACACAAAATTTGATTGGAGAAGAAAGTCTTAGAAGTCAAAATTAAAAGATGATATTGCCTTTGAGTACAACCTCATGGTAGGAAGACCTCTCTCTATAGGCCAAGGCCAGCACCATGGTGCCCGAAGAAGGTGCCAAGAGAGGAGATGAACCACTAAGGCAAGGGGAAGGGGCATACGGACTGCATGATTTTTGCCTAACGTCCTTCACTGTGGCTGGATTAGAACAAATCTATTCTAGTTACTAAGTAAACAACTCAGGGTGGCAGGGCAAGGGAATCAGCTTTGGATTCAGTATTTGTTACACAGCAAGAGTGTTGGGTGGGAAATCATAATATAGAGGTACCTAAGCTACTGCTACAGTTTTGAAAACACAGAGTATAGAATAAACCTTTGGGCTTATATTCACAGTATCAGAGGGTCTTCTTCATTTGGCTCTGGGTGTACAATACAAAGCAGCTGCAGCTGAATGTTCATGCATTCAGGCTGGAGGTACTCCAGTTCCCTTTTACTACACCCAGTCTATGAGGGCAGATTACGCATGTTTTAAATCTTGGTCAAGAGAGCACATTTTAAATAATATTAATTAAAATTAAAAACAAAAAAGGAAACATCCTCCCACTGCCATTTCACAATCTTGTTCAAGCATCTTAACAATTTTCATCTCATGAAGGTGGGAATGGGAATTACTGAGAGAGCGAAGAAGCAGCTACCTCCTGTGGGGCCTTTGCACCCATCTCTGCTGTCAGAGTCCATCTTCTTGGCTAGGGACCTGGATTCTGCTTAGTCCCCTGACTCCTGAATCATCTCCTAGTCTTCAAGCATGAGTTTCTGGTTCAGCAATGCTTTGTTCCCAAGTCTAATTCTGACTCTCATTATGATATGGCACTCTCATTTGAGTCCTGCCCTACCCAGACTTATACTTTCTGAGTGGGTCAACTGGACACTAAGCTTGCTCCTAACACATCACCAAACTTCCAACTAGATAGGAATGATTTGAGTCACCATGGCTCACTGGATATTTACTGGGCTATGCCAGGAAGACAAAGGCAGTAATGAAGTTGTGACGCCTACTAGTCAACAGTTATGTCAACAGAAATTAATGCCTCCTCCTACTGCCATTCATAATCCTCTTCAACCACTTAAACAGTCCCTCCACATCTCATGATAAAGTAAAAGAGTAAAACAAGAGAAAAAGAACAGTGTACCTGTCTGAAGAATCTTGCCTTCTATTCAGAGATATTCTCCTTCGATGTCTTTAATAATAATATTTTGGCCTGGTGGACTCTGGGCATCCTGTGACGTAAAGCACGAATTCGTGAATCAGAGGTGTATATGTGTTTCCTTGACACTGTGACATCAGAGAAACTGAATTTGCAGCACCTGTATCAATAGATCAGAAAAATACCAACAATCTTATGAATCTTACATATCACCTAGGTGAAAGCAAGGCATCATAAGTCACAAGGGTATGTAAGTTATCACTGGAAAGATAACTAATAGATAAGAAAATTAAGGATGATAAAAATATATATTCATCAAAGAGAGAGGTGTTATTAACCAAATCAAATTTGACTCTAACTACTGCCTATTCAAAAAAGAACTAGTCATGTGATTATTATACTTGCCCTCATCTCCCTATGAAATATTATATCTGTGAAGAGACAATAACAGCAGTGGTCAATTGAAAAGGAAGGATCTATCTATAATGTAGAAAAACAACTTAAATTTCATAGAAGGAATTTAAAAAAAAAGAGAGAGGAAAAGGTGCACATGACAATATAATTTTAATGAATTATTTTAAAACTGTTCCTGAGGTGTGGCCAAGACCCCATGCTCACCTCCTCCCACAGGCACAGCAAAGTTACAACTATCTACAGAACTATTATCTATAAGAATGACCTGTAGACTAGCAGAAAAGATTTTCCACAACTAAAGGTATTTAAAGAGGGAACCACAATGAGAAGGATGGGAGGGGTGGAGATAGTACAGTCAAGGCCCACAGCCCTAGGTGGGTGACCCACAAATGGGAGCTGCACAGGTTCTCCCCAAAGAGGTAAGGGTCTGAGTGCCACATCAGGCTCCCCAGCCCAGGAGTCCTCCGTGAGGAAGAAGAGCTCCCAGAATGTCTAACTCTGAAGGCCAGTGGGGCCTGCGTACAGCAGAGCTAGAGGGCGGTAGGAAATAGAGACTCCATTCTTAAAGGACAGGAGCAAAATCTCACATGCTCCAAGTCCCAGTGCAGAGGCAGTAATCTAAAAAGAGCCCAGGTCAGACCCATTTGCCGATCTTGGAGAACCTCCCACAGAGGCAGGAGGCAACTGGCGCACTCCCTGGGGACATAGACAGTTGGCAGCCAGTTTTGGGAGCTTGTTCTACCACAAGGACACTGGTGCTGGGAAGCACCATTTTGCACCCATTTGTCTAGCCTATTAGCACTGGGGCCTACCTGCCCACCAGTGGGCTGGCAACAGTCCTGAGACCCTCTGGGCCAGGCAGCCAGCTGCCCTGGGACACAGTCTCACCCACCCATGGGCCAGCAGCAGCTCCAGGACCTCCCAGGCTGCACAGCCAGCCATGCCAGACCTGGCTTCACTCACCAGGAGGACAGCAACCACTGCATAAAGCAGGGCTTGGCGACATGCCTACAGTATGTTGGCCTGCCACCAGAAAGGCCCATGCAACCCCTTAGGGGGCACCTCTAAAGCATATAGCTCCGGTGACAAGAGCGGAGTGTGCTGCTGAGACACATATGACATCTCCTACCTAAGGCCACTTTTTCAAGATTGGGAAACATAACCAACCTACCTAATACATAAAAAAAAAAACCCCAAAAAACACAGAGAATTAGGCAAAATGAAGAGAGAGAGGAATATATTCTAAATGGAGGAACAAGACAAAACCTCAGAAAAAGATCTAAACAAAGTGGAAGTAAGCAATCTACTTGATAAAGAATTCAAGATAAGGATCATAAAAATGCTCAACAAGCTTAGGGGAAGAATGGATGGACACAGAAGAACCAAAGAGAGCTGAAGGATACAATAACTGAAATAAAAAAATACACTAGAAAGAATCAACAGTAGATACAGAGGAACAGATGGATAAACAATCTGGAAGACAGAGTAGTGAAAGTCACTCATGCTGAACAGAAAAAAGAATTAAAAAAAGAGAATAGTTTAAGAGACCTCTGGATCAACATTCACAATATAGGGGTCCCAGAAAATGAATAGAGAGGGAAGGGGGTAGATACCCTACTTTAAGAATAATAGCAAAAAACTTTCCTAACCTCAGAAAGGAAATACAAATCCAGGTCCAAGAAGCATAGAGTCCCAAATGAGATGAACCCAAAGAGGTCCACGAGACACATTAAAATTAAAATGGTAAAAATGAAAGATAAAGAGAGAATCCTAAAAAGCAGCACGAGAAAAGCAACTAGTACATACAAGGGAACTTGTATAAGATTCTCAGCTGACTTTCTGCTGAAACTTAGCAGGCCAGAAAGAAGTGGCACAATATACTCAAAGTGATGAAAGGAAAAATAATCTGTAACCAAGAATCCTCTACCCAGCAAGCATATCATTCAGGTTTGAAAGAGAAGTAAAGAGTTTAACAGACAAGAAAAAGCTAAAAGACTTCAGCACCACTAAACCAGCATTCAAGAAATGTTAAAGTGGCTCCTCTAAGTGGAAAAGTAAAAACCACAACTAGAAATATGGAAAATTATGAAAGGAAAAATCCCATTGGTTAAGGCAAGCATACAGTAAAGGTAGTGTATGAATCACATATAAAGCTAGTAAGGTTAAAAGACAAAAGTAATAAAATCATTTATATCCATGAAAAGTGACTAAGGGATACAAAAACCAAAGAGATGTAAAATATGATGTAAAAGCATTAAGCATCAGGGAGTAGGGAGAATAAAATGGAGAATAAAATGCAGAGCTGTTAGTATGTATTTGTACTTAACAGATCATCAACTTAAGATAATCATAAACATATTTAAATACATATATATACATACTATTATATAAGAACTTAATGATAACCATAAACTAAAAACCTACAATAGATATACATACACAAAAAGAGAAAAAAATCCAAGTGTAACACTAGTCCTCAAATCACAAGGACAGCAAAAGAAGGAACAAAAAACCACAAAAATACCCAGAAAACAATTAACAAAATGGACATGAAGCTTACAGTAAACTGAAGGATATGTACCCAGGGTAATATATATTTACACATATATTTTCTGTGAATGTCTATTAAGTATGGTGTTTTCTGGAGAATATAAATTTTACCAAGAATTTGGAAAATTATCTCCAATTAGTTGGCACTAAGGAATTTAAGAATTGGGCTGGTAACTTAGCTATATATGATTTCAACCCTGGGACTCTATGATCTATGAAACCCTCTGAAAAACCAAAAGGTACCTTTAAGCTTCTATTTGTTTTGTAATTTTGAAAACACCATTTTAGGGCAAAAAATTTCTTGCTTCATTCTAGATAAGCAAATACCCTAATTAATAAAACGCCTTCTGACTATAGTATTTCTCGTCCTATTTATCTTCACCATTTTGAAAGAATGGAAGCCAGCATTTAAAGGCCAATGTAAACACCAGAAGTCAATGGAGTTATTCAGGAGAACTACTGGTCACTACTAAAGGTGCAGTATTTTTTAAAGATTTCACTTAGTCTGCCTGCTATAAACAATTTAAAGCTTTCTTATTCTTCTTTAAGTGGAGTCACAATTTATGACTGAACACCTTTTTTTTAAACCAAGATTACATCTAATTAATGGGCAGTTAATTCAAAATACAGCTCCACAGTATATTTATGAACCACTAGACAGGAATGATATTGTCTAGTTTAGGAAGAAAACATTTGTCTAGTCTTGAAAGATTTTCTTTCCCAATTATTTTATAGTTTGTCTTTTTTATTAAAAACAATTGAGACAGATTTAAGATTTCACTTTATTTTTGTGTATATTTTATACATAACATATATGCATAGATTCAATCCATTAAAAATGTTTGCTACATTATCTAACACTAATTATTAATACTGAAGTACAGAACTTAGATCTCCACAAAACCTAATGCATAAGCTTTTCCTAGGCTTAAACTGGTAAAATAAATGCAATCCCTATCAAATTACCCAGGACATATTTTGTAGAACTAGAACAAATCATAACAAAATTTATATGGAACCATCAAAGACCTAGAATTGCCAAAGCATTACTGAAGAGAAAGAAAGAGGCTGGAGGAATAACTCTCCCAGACTTCAGACAATACTATAGCACTACAGTCATCAAGACAGCATGGTATTGGGACAAAAACAGACATATGGACCAATGGAACAGAATAGAGAGCCCAGAAATGGACCCACAAACTTTTGGTCAACTCATCTTCGACAAAGGAGGCAAGAATATACAATGGAATAAAGACAGTCTCTTCAGCAAATGGTGTTGGGAAAACTGGACAACAGCATGTAAAGCAATGAAGCTAGAACACCCCCTTACACCATACACAAAAATAAACTCAAAATGGACCAAACACTTAAATATAAGACAAAATACAATAAATCTCCTAGAAGAAAATATAGGCAAAACATTATCTGACATACATCTCAAAAACGTTCTCCTAGAACAGTCTACTCAAGCAATAGAAATAAAAGCAAGAATAAACAAATGGGACCTAATGAAACTTACAAGCTTCTGCACAGCAAAGGAAACCATAAGTAAAACAAAAAGACAACCTACAGAATGGGAGAAAATTTTTGCAAATGAAACCGACAAACGCTTGATCTCCAGAATATAAGCAGCTCATACGATTTAATAAGAAACAACCAAACAACCCAATTCAAGAATGGGCAAAAGACCTAAACAAGCAATTCTCCAAGGAAGACATAGAAATGATCAATAGGCACATGAAAAAATGCTCAATATCACTCATTATCAGAGAAATACAAATCAAAACTACAATGCGGTATCACCTTACACCAGTCAGAATGGCCATCATTCAAAAGTCCACAAATGACAAATGCTGGAGAGGCTGTGGAGAAAGGGGAACCTTCCTACACTGCTGGTGGGAATGCAGTTTGGTGCAGCTACTGTGGGAAACAGTATGGAGATTCCTCAAAAGACTAGGAACAGACTTACCGTATGACCCAGGAATCCTGCTCCTGGGCATATATCCAGAAGGAACCCTACTTCAGGATGACACCTGCACCCCAATGTTCATAGCAGCACTATTTACAATAGTCAAGACATGGAGACAACCTAAATGTCCATCAACGGATGACTGGATAAAAAATAAGTGGTGTATTTATGCAATGGAATACTATTCAGCCATAAAAACCGACAACATAACACCACTTGCAGCAACATGGATGCTCCTGGAGAATGTCATTCTAAGTGAAGTAAGCCAGAAAGAGAAAGAAAAATACCATATGAGATTGCTCATATGTGGAATCTAGGAAAAAAAAAGACACAAAGCATAAATACAAAACAGAAATAGACTCATAGACATAGAATACAAACTTGTGGTTGCCAAGGGGGCAGAGGGTGGGAACGGATAGACTGGGATTTCAAAATTGTAGACTAGATAAACAAGATTATACTGTATAGCACAGGGAAATACATACAAGATCTTAACGGTAGTTCACGGAGAAAAAAATGTGACAATGAATATACGTATGTTCATGTATAGCTGAAAAATTGTGCTCTACACTGCAATTTGACACAACATTGTAAGATGATTATAAATCAATAAAAAATGTTAAAAAATAAAATCAAATAAAATCATCAATCATTCTTTATTCATAAGAACTCTATTTTGGTATCTTTTTAAAATCTGGCAAAAATGGTGAACTAGAAGATGATTAGGTGCACTTGTACCTTGAAACCGTAGATTAAGGAAATGGATTCAAGTTTCCTGATGGAAACTTCTAACCTTAATACCCAAAACCAAACCAAAACAAACAAAGCAAAATAAAGAGTCCAAAATTTGAAGTTTTTATGTACTCTATCTTCACAAGTAAAACACTGGTGGCTAAGGAAAGAAACAGAAAATTCTCATGAGGCAGAGCACTGTAGCAGAATGAAGCTCTCTCCCTACTCCTGGAGGCAGTGTTGGTAACTGAAAAAAAAAATTCTAGAATTCTAATACCCCAAACTTGAGGAAAAGCAAATTCCAGGAATACACATATCCTTTCCCTCTTCTGACTGGACCCACCAAAAATGGCTCCTTGGTCAAAATACATGAAATGGAGTGAGTGGACCAAAAGATGATGCTGTCTGATGGAGGAGAAGGGTCCCGAAATAAACATGGAGCTGTAAGAATATGCATTTCTATTTCGCATACTCAATCTGTGTATCTATCATCTACCTACCTTTCTTAGTTATATATTATATAATACACTTAAATATTATTATATAATAATATAATACATAATGTAATTACATATTAATAGTCTTTATTATACATTTAATATAACTGATAGTATCTGTATTATATAATCAATATTACTATATAATGTACATCATACCTTATATACCTCATACCTTAAATATGGGTATGTGTGTATGTATAATATATATAATACATAATATATAATTCAGAGAATAAGAAAGAACTATTAGAAATGAGGAATTAATAATAAAAGTAAATAATTCAATAGAAATTTTAGGAGATAAAGTTAAGGAAATCCAGGAACTAGAATTCTTTTAAGAAGAGTAGTAAACAAGAGGAAAATAATTATAAAATCAGAGCATTAATGCATTGATGTGCCATCTGACTAACAAGAGTTTCACAAAAACAGAGGTGAAGAGCAAATAAATGGTAAAATAAAATTTCTAGAACTGAAGGAGAAAAGTTTGCAGATTAAAAGGGCCCACCAAGTATTCAGAATAAAAAAAAAAAGATCTGCCAGACTTACTACACAGAGTTATGCTAACATGAGAGTCTTGGTTTTGCAACTAATCCTTTTATGTGTAATCCATAGTGAAATTAGTGACAAATCTAACTTGCTACTTTTGCCAGTCTTAAAACTGAACCAAGCTTTATGTTGTGGAATAGGCTTTAAGAGTAAGTTAGAAATTTTAGAACACTGGCATAAAGATAATATGTATTTGCACTCAGAGAAATAAAGCACATCAAATAAAATGGGTCAGGATTAGAATGGCACAGAATTCTCAAAGCACCAGAAGCTAAAAGAATCTAAATACCTTCAAAATTTTGAAGAGAGATGATTTCCACACCTAGACAAACTGCTAGTCAAATATAAGAAAATGAATACATTTCCAATATAAAAAAACCTAAATAAAACGTTGACCACCCTATACCTTTTCTCAGGAAGAAATTTTATCCACAATTATGAGTTAAGGCAAAAAAGACAGACATGCAACCTAAGAGGTCCAATGCAGGAGAAAAGCAAAGGGAACTCCCAGTCTGATGGTGACATCCTAGGATCTCAGCTGCCCAGCAGATCTAGAGCTATCAGGCCATATAAGAGGAGTTTTAGATACAATAGAAGTGTGGGGATATATTAATAATAGAGCCATAAAAAACTATTAAAACAGAAGCAGCTATTTACTCTAGGTGAGAAAAATTAACAAAAAGAAAATGTATGGCTCAGCTGCAAACAATGAGAGCATAAAATATTGGTCATAAAATGAAAGCACTGAATATTGGTCTTGTTTCTCAAGTGATTTAACCAAGTAATAAGAGCAATTATTTTAAGTTTGGTCAGTGACATGCTAGTCTTTGGTGGGCTCCATTTTCCTCCATTCATTCAGTGAGAGATTTACCTAAATAGAAATAAGCATGGCCACGCTGAGAAAAAAAATTATATTATTTATCCTATGCTGTACCCAAAGCCACCTCTTGGCTTTTCTGACTGGCTTTGCTTACTGGCCAGATTTCTTCACTGCAAAAGTGAGTCATTAAAGTGGAAAGTAAGGTAGCTTCTTTATTGTCATAGTTGGGCATGAATGACTGGTGGAAATCAACTTGGGTTTGGCCATCCTACTCATCCTGAAACTTTCCATCCTCATTCCTTCCCCACCCAACTCCAAACCTTGGTAATCTGTGCTCTATCTCTTGGTCTTTTAATTATAATGCTCTTCTATTTCCTCTCCATCTTCAAGAGCAGAGGTTACAAAATGATGCTCAGAGACCTGTTTTGTTTGGCCTGAATAGGGTTTTAATTTCTTGTAAGCATTAAAAAAAACTGGGAGGATTCACATTAAAAAAACCTAATTTCTGTCTTTTCTTGAAAAATTTTAAGGTTAAACTACACTGATTATCCATTCTGAAATGGCTACCAGGGCAAAAACTGAATATTGAAGTGGCATATTCTTTCTAATTTCCACAATTCAAACACTCCTTGATGTCTCTCACTCCAGCCTATTTTATTCACGTATGCACTTTCCCATCCTTGCAGGCATTTGGGTTTACAATTTCTGTTCTAAAGTGTGGTTTCTACACTATAATTCTACTGGTGCAGCTTGCTTAAAGATTCATAATGGCTTCTTTTCTGCTATCACTGGTGGCCTTTGGGCAGAAGTCTTTCTTCTTATAGTTCTGTGCTGGTTGAAATTGGGGCCACTTAAATGAGATTCCTGTTCTCTGAGAGGTTATGTACCTCCTATTATCCCTGGACTGTTATCCCATGAATTTCTACGTCAAAGCAGTTTTGGCTGTGCACTCTTCTGCTTGTCACTGAATTTGAGCCAAGAATGTTAATTTTGCCATCTGTAAATGTTTGACTTTGTGCCTCTATTTAAATAGTGGCTTGTGGCTATTCCTTGATTTCACTCTGAGCTCCATTAAGGACATGGATTTTTACCAGCAATAGAGGGATGTGAAGTATGTGACAGAGGAGACGCTGAATTGGTGCTTGGGAGACATGAGTGTTGGTTCTCTCCTTATTTACTCAGTAGATTTGTGATTCTGAAAATGCAGAACTAGGGAAAATCATTTCTTCATGAGTTTAAGGCTTTATAATTTTTAGTGAAATTTCCTATACATAATCTCATTTGATGTCTATGTTTTACAAATGGGTAACATTAAAGAAGAAATGATTTCCCTTGGATCATGGGACTAGCCCACGGATGATCTCGGGCTGGGATCTTGGTCTTCTAGGTTTCAGATCAGCATTCCACTATGCAATGTGGAATTCCCCAGAAGACCCTGCCTTTCTTGAGGTATGCTTTTTACAATTCTGTTTTAAAAGCCCATGATCTCTTTTGTAGCAGCTTCAATCTAACTCCCAAATGGCATTCACAATCTGAATGAGAAACTTCATGAGGAGAAGGCCTATATTCACCTCGTTTTTGCTCCTTCCATTTTTCATGGTCAATGTCATAGTGTGGACCTTATTATGGTTCACACTATCAGTGCTCCACGCTGGTGGAGCACTTAGTTAATAACATACACATACTCCAATCTCTGAATTAATTATAGGATGAGCACAAAATTTATCATCCAAACCTGGACCATTTGGTGAAAGGAAGTGGCACTATTTATTACTCATAAACAACAAGTATTAATTGGGACAATGGTTCTAATTATATAAAGCATTTGCACAGTGCCTGGCACATAGTAGCTATTCAGTAAATGGTACTTTTTGAAAGAAGCCTTACTGAAAGAGGTAAAAAGATCTGATAATTGAGAAAAGAGTATACTTAAGAGCTGTTCCCTTAGAAAGTAACCCAGAGGAATGGATTTCAAGTGGAAAAACAATGTTTTCTTTTTGTAATGTGGAACTTGAAGTCTATTAGACTTTCTACCTAGGAATCAAACTGGAAGTGTGAGGAATCTCTGTAGGCAAACTGACAGGTGAAGATAATTTCTAAGAAGAACTTGGTAGACAAAGATAATCATTATGAAATCAGGGATACTGGAAATAATATTTTATAACAAAATACCAGAACTCATGGAAGATTCTACTTGGTTTTCAGGTTACCTCAAAATATTTGTTATTCTTAGTCTTATTTCTTGGAGGAAGAGATCAAACTGAGAATATTTTGAAAGTAGTTTGTCCCAGTGACTTTCCCAGGGTTAGAAAACAATGCTCCCAATTTCCAAAGCCATATCCTGAGAAACACACAACTTACTTTCTCACTGGTGTTCCACAGGATTATCTGTAATGCCAGGCTGCCTTTGTAGGCTATTCTTTGCCTGAGGAGCAGGCATGCTGAGAGGCAATCCATCTTACTCCCTTCCTTCCAACTTGAGACTTGCCCCCTGATCTCTAAGGTCTGATCGCTAGTGTTTCAGCACCAGCTGCAACCCAATCCTTCAGTGAATACAGCTGAGCTAAACTAATCTAATTTTTTTAGCCTTTGCACCCGAGATATCAATCTCTTGGGTAGTTAGCGCTCCCTGAGCCAGGCATGGATTCCAGAGTCCCTTATCACTGCCCTCTTTGTGTTCTAGCCCCTAAGCTGCAAACGGCCCTGTGGGCACCACAGAGCTACACAAACATTTGTTCCCACAGCCGCCTGGCTTCCTCAGGCCAATGTGCCTAATGAGCTGGCCAGTGCCCGTAAATCAAGTCAAGCATACACAGTTCGGGCTTTCATCAGGTGGGTCCCGTTCAGCAATGCCTTTGAAGGAGGGGCCCCTGAGGGCTGCAGAGGCTGTGAGCTGCCCAAATAAACACCCCATCTCAAAGATGTTGTTCTGTTTTGCAGACAGGCTTGTCGTTAGTGGGAGGAAGCATGCTGAGTTGCCAAGTACCAGGAGCGGAATGATGTGACTTGGGAGCCAAGGAAAAGAAACACACACACACACACACACACACACACACACACACATTCACAAACCCTCCCAAAGAACTTGGCTGGAGACAGGAGGAAACAGAAGGTGTGAAAGATTCATATCCCATCCTCTCACCCACTGACATGCCATCACCAGGCAGTCAGCAGAGATGGCACGTGTGGCTTCGACAGGACCTGTCTTGAGGACAGACCCCCAGCAGTGCTCCAGATAGACTGATCACCAGTGTGCGGACCTTCCTCCAGTGCCTTCTCATCTTTTCCTTGCTGAAGCTCTCCCAGGCTCCTCTGCCTGTTTTGTGCCTTATCTGCACTCCTCTCATAGTTACAGTCTAGAATGTTCCACTAAATAATTTCCAATCATAAAACAAGATGTAAAAACATAGTTCTTCTCTTTACCCATCTCGGGCAAACTATTTTTCACACTGGTTTAGAATCTCTCTCCACTTAGTATTTAGCAAGAGCTTGGTAAATTTTGTATTGCTTCTTTCAAAATTCTTTTAGAATTACTCCATTTTATTCATTCATTAATAATAACAACATTCAGTAAATATTTACCCAGTACCCAAGATACATCAGTCACTATTCTAGGGGCTGGGATACAGTGATGAACATGACAAACACGTGTATTCTATTGAGAGAAGACAGTGAGAAAATAGATAAATACAGGATGCAATTTCAGATAGCAATCAGTGCTATAAATAAAATTTCAGTTGGAGAGGTGACAAAGAGGGGTGGTAGCAGGGTGTTTTCAATAAGGGACTAGGCAAGGACTCTCTGAAGAGATCATGTTTAAACTGAAGCTTATATGAAGCAAGGGAGCAAGAAACCTGAAGACCTGGGTAAGAGCATCCTATGCAAAAGAGAATGCAAACGTTCCAAGGTAGGACGAAGAGGTAACTTGAGGGACAGGGAGAAGAGAGAGGCTGAGTCACAGGGAGAGGAGTTTAGTGTAGGAGATGGGGTGAGAGGGGCGGGAAGGAGCCATGCCTCTTTGTTTATGCTATTCTCATTTCCATAATTCCTTCCTTATCATCGCTAACTCTCAAAATCCCACCCATGTTTTCAAGCCCATTCCAACTGCCATCTCTCCCATAAGTACACTCAGAGGGAGTCATAAGGATGCAGGGATATAATTTCTGCATCCTTCACCTTGTATTAAATTTCACTAAGTGTTATAAAGCACATTTTTAAAAGGAGTGAAAGGAGGTCAGTTTGTTCACACATTAGTTCTGCTCTCATGACTCTGCTGTTACATGGTAGGTGTGTATAATCCTTGCCTGGATCCCCTGTAAGACCTACTGGAACATTTGTAACAAGAATTTGAATAGCCATGTTCTATTTTGTTTTTACTAGGAGAGCAGTCAACCGTTGGCTGTGTAAAATTTCACTGCTTGAGGAACTGGAAAGCCACTGGCCTCATTCTAATTCTCCTGAGAAAAGAGAAGAAATGGATTCCACTGGCCTCTGTTTCACTGCTCCATTAATCACCTTCACTGCCAAATATTATTTCCTTTCGTCAAATTTGCAGGGCCTCTCATTAGAGACTTTCTAATGACAATTCCTTCCTTGTATATATTTCTTAAGACCATGGAACTGTCAATAACAATAATAAAAAAGTAAGTATTTTACTATCTTGAGATTGTCATCTCTACAAAGAGACTCACAGAAGTGACACACATTCTCCGGTAAGGAAAAGAATTGCCTGTGTTTCTCTGAAGTGCACCTGAGCCTGGATGGGTGCACGTGACCTTCAGTTGTTCTCGCCATGTGCCAGTGACCCTGAGGTAAGAACAGGCTGGCAAGTATGGAGGCTGTATGAAGGGATCTAGAGAGTCATCGATGGTCCTTGAATCAGATAATCAGAGGCTGGAATAGATTTGGTTTCTCTTAATGATCTTGCAGAACTGAAACAGAGAGTTTGACAAATAGGAAGGTTACTTGTGTATTAAAAACGAAATCATGTAAAGCATAGTCTAAGAGTTATGGAATATGTTTAAGAAGCCTTATTCAATAGCTTAATTCTTAATTTAAAAATGACATGAATTATATGAGTCATGATATGCATAAATGTAAGGGTGCATAATCATCACTGGAATCACTGAGAAGGATTTGCTGCACGTATCAAGTGTGAGACTGAACTAGATGTGACATTACTTATCATTGTACCCATTAGGTAAAAGGCTCATTTGGAATTTTTGGGGAAAAGCATGGAAGTATACTTAGGGAAACCTTCTCCCATTATAAAAACTGGTCACTTGATTGGCTAGAATGCCGTGGAAACCAGTGTAGCCCTTGGCCAGAAGCTGAGGTGTCAAGAGGCTTCTGTGACCTGTCACTGTCACTGTACTCTCCCAAGCATTGTCCTCCTCCCTGTCAGAATTTCCCTTCCACCACAGTCTTGGACGTCTGCTTGTCCCCTGAAAAGTGACTTTCCCTGCCAGAGCTAGGGGACAGTCAGTGGGTGTCTTCAGATAGAATCACCTTCTACCCCCTGCCCCCACCTCCGTGGTGCACATGTGGCACTTCTGGCGCCATCCAGCTCCAGGAGTCCCTGCTCAAACCTTCTGGGCGCCTGTCAAAGACCATTTGTGACAGGACTTGAGAAAAATAACAAAGCGGCTCTCCCCTCAAACCCTCTGAGGAATGTGAAAACTGGAGTGGGGACACATAGGCTCTCTGTAACTTCGGGCACACCATGTCAGCTGCCTTCTCGGGCTGGCAGGACTAAGTGACAGAATACAATTGAGAAACGCTCAGTTGGGCTGCATCGGGCTGGTCAGCACAGAGGATGCATTTTATTAAAGAAAGTAACAGTGTACCTCCTGCCAAGCTGAGGTAATTTCCTTCCCCTTTCTATACTTCTTAGCATTCCAGACTTATACATTTTAACAGTGTTTGCCAGAGCTCACCTGAAAAAAGCAATTCTCAAATAAAAAAACTTAAAGAAATATTTTTGTTCAGAGCCCAGACCCATAAAGAATAAACTACTGTAGGCTTAAAAACTCCCAACCTAATTTTACAACTAATTACTTAAATAAACCAAATAAACAGACCAGTTTTGTCTCACTGAAAAGAAGTCCATAAGCATGTAAGTTGCCCTGGAGTCTGACCGATTCAAATTAGAAAACACCTCCACCCCATCCCCTTCCCATCAGCCTCACATTTAGGCAATTATTTTATCTCTGAAACCAAAATGCTTAATTAATTTCAAATACATGTGTATTCATCAAACAAAAAAAGTAATCCAATGACTAGAATTGCTAAAGACATATTTAGATAAAGTCAAATCTTTCTTTTTAATGAGCCAACACGGACTTTAATTTGTTTCTGGACATCTTCATAAGACCCAGTAAGGAAACAAACTCTTTTCAGGTAAATTGCCTTCCCAAGAGCTCAAACAGGCCAAGTGATAACTCTTAACATCTGGTATGGAAGAGCTGGTATTTTCCCTAGAATTACCAGTGGTGCAGTCACCAACTCACAATTGCAACTGATACAGGAAATAAAGGGATGGGGGAGCTAACGTTTATCATATCCATTGTGCATTGAGCCTCTGATAGGACTTTCACATATATAATCTTACTTAGACCTCTTCACACTCAATGAGACTACCTTATGTTACAGGTTAAGAAACTGAGTGAAAGAGATTAAGCAGCTAGCCTCAAATTCCCAAAGCTAGAGTGGTCCAATCGATCCTTTAAAAGAATGTTCGAATCCATGAACTGTCGGCATGCATTCACTTTTGTATTCTCTGGGACCTAACCTTTATATGACACTTCTATCACTTTTATGATACTCTCTTATGAGAAATCACAGGTTTTGAAGTTCATTCATTTATTCACACATCCTTCAGTGCTATAATTAATGATAAATCTGAATATTAGTGTGAAGTTGCTTCTATGCTGGTGCAGAAGAGAAGAATGATTGACTCTACACTGCGTCAAAGGTGCCTGTGTTGATTTTAAAGCAGTGGTTCCAATCTCCAAATGTAAAGATCTCTTTGTCAAAAAGATCTGGCTCTCCCTTTTTTTCCATGATTCTACCTCCAACTAAACTAATTAGAAGATGTTTAACATCTTTTTAATTAAGAAAATATATATCTACCATACCATTTGATACAAAATTTTGATTTCAATAAACTAATTTAATAATATTAGCAAAATTTTAATGCATATATAGGATATTGCATTGTGCCTAGGAGTCCAGACATGCGGCCTGTAACAGCATTCTCAGCTAAAGTATCAGTAGCAGGCTGATGGCGTCCACAGGTTGGGAACCACTGTTTCAAAGACTGAGAAAGAAGGGAAACGTGTGGAATGAGGAGGTACTACAACTCAGAGAGGAAGAGCTTTAAGGAGATAGTTGCTTTTTTTTTGAAAAAGGACAAAGGAGACTCACTTGGGATTGATTTAGAGAAGTTATCTCCTGGAGTTAATTTCCTGGCAGTTTATGTTAGTTTCCTGAGGCTACTGTAACAAATTATTACACACCAGGTGGCTTAAAACCACAGAAATTCATTTTCTCACAGTCTGGAGACCAGAAGTGAAATGAAGGTGTTGGCAGGGCTGTGTTCCCTCCAAACGCTCTAAGACAGATCCTTCCTTGCCTTTTCCAGCTTCCAGTGGCTCTAGGCTTCGCTGGCTTGTGGCTACATTGCCCCAATCTCTGCCTTCATCTTCACATGGCCTTTTCTTCTTTCTCTGTGTCTTCTTCTCTTTCATCTTTTATAAGACACTTGTCACTGGATTTACGTGGACCCAGATAATCTAGGATAACCTCAGCTTGAGCTTTTTAACTTAATCATACCTACAAAGACATTCTTTCCAAGTAAAGTCATATTCACAGGTTCCAGGAGTTAGGATATGAACGATATATCTACTGTGGGGGCCACCATTCAACCCACTACACTGCTCATCACCTCATTCAAGGCTCCTGGTTTAGTACAAGAACAAGTATGGTGCCAAGAGTGTTAGAAGGTGATGCAGGGGACTGAGTTCAGTCATCCTAGTGATCACTAAGGCCTACTCAGTTCATTCATCATCTGCCTCCTAATGCCTACAGAAAGGTACCTTATCTAGAAATACTCTTTAAAACATGAGATAATTTTAGTTGCTTTTATCTGATTATAATAGCAATGCATGGTTATTAAAATATACTTGAAAATATTTTTAAAAAATCACAGAATGAAAAATGAAAATAGAAGAAGCTATCTATTTCAAAACTCAGAGAAAGATAAATTCTGAAATACTTCCCATCTCTGCTTCCCTTTACTTGATCCTTTACTACAAATATTAGTCTTCATCAGTTAGACTCCACTGATCTAACCAAGTTCATTTATGTTTAAATTTAATCATGTTTAATTTTAAAATGATATTAACATTTTAATATATAATGCCACTAACATCTATAATAAGAACGCAAGATTAATAAATTTTGATTTCAGAGACAATACTTGTATTTTTACAAGATGAAGTATTTTCTCATAAAACATTCTATAAACTTATCACATTTTCTTTACAATCCTGCTCTCTAGCTGTATACATGAGTATATATATTATCAGATTTAATCTTTATCATAGTGCTCAGAACTCTGCAGAATTTTAAAAAATAAAAGCAAAGCTTAAGCCCTCCTGGCTGGTTGGAGGGCCATTGGGACTAACAGGAGGGCTGTGGGAAGCCTGGACTCCATTCATGTGTTGGCTTGCCCCCTTGAGGCAGAGGGGAGAGGGTGTACTGAAGACTCCACCAATGGCTGCATGATTTTCCGTGACCTCCTTGGTGTGTCCCAGCCTGAGTCAAATGTGCACTTCAGTCCCACTTACTCAATCCACATCTCAGTAATGGACCTAGGGTTGTCACAACCAGGGAGAGCACTCTGCTGTGGGATAGAGAAGTGACTTGGATGTGGGGTGGCATCTGGATGGACGAGGGGCAGCTGTTGTTGGCATGTACTCAGGTAGCAGCCTGGAACTCTGACAGTGGCCAGTCTACCACAGCCCATATTCCAGATACACATCAGGAGCTGACACGGCCCCATCTGCCCTGCAGTGTGGCTCTGCAACAGGGCAAGGGTGGCAGAGGTTAGGGGAAGTGATTAGCTGTCAGGACGAAAGAGGACTGAGTAGGATGAGGGCAATAATTGCTGGCACCTACACAAGGGGGCACACTGGAGGCAGCTCAGACCTAAGCTGTGATTGACCCAATGTAGCCCACAACCCACCATAGGCCTGCATCGGCTCCTCTTGCTTCAGCACTGCTTCCCATAGGGGCAAAGATCCCAGTGCTGGGAGAGGCGAAGCACACATTTAAAGGAAAAAGAGCCAGCACTGTCCCAACACTCAGCGCTCCTGCTTCAGTAACTTGGATTTGCCTCTGTACCCAACAAGGCGGTGAACACTGAGCAGAAAGGGTGCCCTGCCTCACACTCAGCCCCAGCCCCTCTATCGCTAGCCTCACCTCCTATCAAGGTGATAGCTGCCAGCACACCATGAGGAAAGACGTAACTTGTGTCCACAACAAATCTAGCTCTCCAACCAAAGGCACTAAGCACAATCAGCCTGTATAGTGATGTCCCCACAAAAGGACACCCCTTCAAGCAACAATAGGTAACTGTTTCACATAGAGACAGAAGAAGTTAAGCAAAATGAGAAGGCAGAGAAACTGGTTTCACTTGAAAGAACAACAAAAAATCGCTGAAAAAATATGTAATGAAACAGAAACAATTTACAAGATACAGAATTCAAAACATTAGTAATAAGAATGCTAACTGAATTAGGGAGAGAAAAAGAGAAACACAGTGAGAATTTTAACAAGATAATACAAAAAAGAGCCAATAATAAATGAATAACTAAAATAAAAAAAAAAAACTAGAAGGAAAGTACAGTACACTAAGTGATAAAGAAGAATCCACAAGTGATCTGGAAGACAGAATAATAGAAATCTCTCAAACAGAGCAGCAAAAAGAAAAGCAAATTAAAAAAAATGTAAACACTTTAAGAGATCTTTGGGATAACATCAAGCGTACCAGCATTCACATTATAAAGGGTCCCAAAAGGAGAAGAGAGAAGGGTGTCAAAAAGTCAAAAATGTATTTGATGAAATTATGACTTAAAAAGTCAAAAATGTATTTGATGAAATTATGACTTAAAAATTTCCAAACCTGAAGAAGGAAAGATATCTGGGTAGAAGAATCACAGAGAGTCCCAAGCAAGATGGACCCAAACAGACTCACAGTAAAAATAGCAAAAGTTAAAGAGATAGTTCTAAAGGCAGCAAGAGAAAAACAAAGAGTCATATACAAGGGAATCCCCATAAAGCTATCAGATGATTTTTCTACAGAAACTTTATAGGGCCAGTAGAGAGTGGCATGGCATATTCAAAGTGCTTGAAGGGGAAAATCTGCAACCTAAGATACTTGACCCACCAAGTTTATCATTTAGAATTGGAGGAGAGAGAAAGAACTTCTCAGGTAAGCAAAAATGAAAGAAGTTCATCAATACTAAACCTACACTAGAAGAAATGTTAAAGGGTCTTCTTTAAGTAGAAAAGAAGAAAAAATCAATAGGAAGGAGAAAAATCCCACTTAGAAAAGAAAAACATATAATAATGGTTGAGGATTACCACTTAAATAAACTAGCATGAAGATTAGAAGACAAAAATTGACTAAAGCCACCATAATTACAATAAACACTTAAGCCATAAACATGAAGATGTGAAATATGACACCAAAAACATAAAAAAGAGAAGGAAGTAAAATATGTAAACCTTTTATAATGTGTTTGAACTTACATGACTCCAGTTTAAAACAAGTAGATATAAGTCAGCATATATGAACCCCATGGCAACCACAAACCAAAAAACTTCAATAGATACACAAAAACTAAAAAGAAAGGAACACAAATATCCTACTAAAGATTACCAAACCATAAGAGAAGAAACAAAAAGAAAAAGAAATGAACAGAGAACTAAGACAAAGAAGGGCATTATATAATAATAAAGGGATCAATGCAAGAAAAGGGTATCATACTTATACGTACACCCAATACAGGAGCGCCTAAATACATAAGGCAAATATTAACAGACAGAGAGAGAAACTGAGAAGAGAAGAAATAACAGTTATATGCCAACAAATTAGACAACCTAGAAGAAATAGACAAATTACTAGAAACATACACTGTCAACTTAGGAAGAAAGAGACAATTTGAACAGACCAATCGCAAGTAGTAAAACTGAATTTGTAATAAAAAAAAGCTTCCAGCAAATAGAAGTCCAGGACCAGATGGCTTCACAGAGAAACTCTACCAAACACATAAAGAGCTACCATCTCTCCTCCTCAAACTATTACAAAACATTGAAAAGGATTGAACACTCCCAAATTCATTCTATGAAGCCACCACTACTGTGATATGAAGACCAAAGACACTACAAAAAAGAAAATTACAGACCAGTTGACAAACATAGTCAACAAGATACTAGCATATAGAATCCAACATTATATAAAAATGATCACACACCATGATCAAGCAGGATTTATTCCAGGGATACAACTACAGTTCAATATTCACAAATCAATCAGTGTGATAACACCACATTGACAAAAGGAAGTATAAGAATCGTATGATCGTCTCAATAGATGCAGAAAAAGCTTTTGACAAAATTCAACATCCTTTCACAATAAAAACTCTCATTAAGTGGGTATGGAGAGAATAAATCTCAGCATAATAAAGGTGACCGATGACAAACCAACAGATAACATCATGGAGAAAAGCTAAAAACCTTTCCTCTAAATTCAGAAACAAGACAAAGATGCCCACTCTTGCCACTTCTTTTTAACATAAGTGTTGGGAGCCCTAGCAACAGCAATCAGTCAAGAAAAAGAAATAAAAAGCACACAAATTGGAAGAGAAGTAAATTTATCACTATTTGCAGGCGACAAGGTACTACACACAGAAAACCCTAAAGTTGTCACCAAAGAAAAACCTATATGCTGAAAACTATAAAATACTGATGAAAGAAATTGAAGATGATACTAAGAAATAGAAAAATATTCCCTGCTCTTGCATAGGAAGAATGAGTATTGTTAAAATCTACATATTTCCCAAAGCAATCTACAAATTTAATGAAATCCCTAGCAAATTACCAAGGAGATTTTTCACAGAACTAGAACAAATAATCTTAAAATTTGTATAGAAACACAAAAGACCCTGAATAGTCAAAACAATCTTGATAAAGAAGAACAGAGCTGGAGGAATCATGTTCCCTGACTTCAGACTATACTACAAGGCTACAGTAACTAAAACAATATGGTACTCGCACGAAAAAAGCCACATAGATCAATGGAATAGGATAAACCAATACACTTACGGTCCGTTAATCTGTGACAAAGGAGGCAAGAATAGACAATGGAGAAAAGACAATCTCTTTAATAAGTGTTGCTGGGGAAACTGGAAAGCTACATGTAAAAGACAAAATTAAAACATTCACTAACATCACATACAAAAATAAACCCCAAGTGGATTAAAGACCTAAATGTAAGACCTGAAACCATAAAACTTCTAGAAGATGCTGTGCCCTCTTTGACATAAATTGTAGCAACATTTTCTTGGATCAGTCGCCTAAAGCAAAGGAACTAAAAGCAAAATAAACAAACAGAAACTAATTAAACATAAAAACTTCTGCACAGTAAAGGAAACCATCAACAAAAGGAAAAGACAACCTACAGAATGGGAGAAAATACTTGCAAATATGACCAATAAGGGGTTGATATCCAAAATATATAAACAGCTCATACACTTCAGTATAAAAAACCTAGTGTCCATCAACAGAAGATTCTATAAAGAAGATGTAGTGTATATATATATAATGGAATACTACTCAACCATGAAAAAGAATGGAATTTTGCCATTTGCAACAACATGGATGGACTTGGAGGTCATTATGCTAATTGAAGTAAGTCAGAGAAAGAAAAATACTGTATATCACTTATATGTGGGTTCTAAAAAATAAAACAAAGTAGTGAATATTAAAAAAAAGAAACAGACTCACATTTGTAATAACAAAACTAGTGGTTATCAGTGGGGAGAAGGAAGGAGGGAGGGGCAATATGGGGTAGGGGATTAAGAGATACAAACTATTATGTATAAAATATGCTATAGAGATATATTGCACAACACAAGGAATATAGCCAATATTTTATAACTATAAATGAAGTATATACCTTTAAAAATTGTGAGTCACTAGGTTTTACATAAGTAACTTACAGACTATTGTACATCAATTATACTTCAATAAAAAATTAATAATCATTTTAATGTTTTTAATATAAATTTCATACTTGCTTTCCAGAAGAGCACCAATTTACACTTCAAGCAGTTCTTACCTTCTATATCCTTGCAAGAAGAGGGTATTATATTTTTAAAGTGTTTTCTACTTTTATTGGAAGGAAATGATATTAAGCTTTATTTCATATTTTTTATTATTATTGTGGAAGGACATTTTTAAAAGAACTTTTTTAGTATTATACATGTTCTCTCTTGTGATTTGTTCATGTTCTTTGTGACATTTTCCACTGGGACTGAAGTGTCTTACTGATTTGAACTCTATTTCTCTCCTCTGTAGATAAAGTGTTGTTTTAATATATAAATACGATTTTCAGAAGGAAGAAATTTCTCCATTTTTCTATGATAATAAAATGTTGCTTGCAATGCTTTTGATTTTCTCATAACATTTAATGAGAAAACATCTTATGAATGATGGAGCTCCCAAAGGGCAGTATCATGATGTAGACTGCTGTTGATAATTTGAGAAATACAATAATAAAATGGTAAGTAGCTTAGCCATCTTAAATTCATTGTGAAACAGTGTAAATAAACATTTCCTCCAAAGGAATTAATCTTAAATAATATTTTCCAATATTTCATCCATTTCTCTTTTAAAATAAATTATAGCACATTTGGAGATGGTTATTTAATGAGAGAACATTATTCTAAATGTTCTTCTATGCATTTCCCCTAAAATTCCAGATAAGCCTTTTACCTTTTAAGTATGGTGATAAGGAATGTCACCCCTATATTAGTGCCGTATTTGTACACGAAGTAAATCTTTCTTATCAATGATGTCGACTATTGTAATTTTGTACCCTTGTACTTTTGAAGTCTCAAGCTTCTGTGTATATTCCGTATGAGGCCCTGGCAATGGGACAAGCTCGTTCCATCAACCTGGGTTACCCATTACTCTCTACTCTTTCCCATGTTTCTAAGTCTGTCTTTTGAAATGGAACCACAAGAAATCCCTCTTCTGATAAGTCATGGAAAAGGCAGCATAATATATGAAATCTCCTTTTGGGCTAACAATCTCCATTTCTCAAGGATAAGCAAGGAACTGAACAAAGACTGTCTGGAGACTTTTAGTATAGAACAAAGGGAGAACCTGAACAGAATGAGACTGGCAAAATATTGGGAACTTCCGAACAACAGATTCCATCATGGGGTCACAGGGCACTGACATACATAAAACAGATCACAGAACAAGGAACAGGGAATCATAACTGGGGATTGGCAAACAAAGAAGCTGTTCCTCTGGAGTAGTTTAGGGAAGGTCCAGGCGGAGAAACCCCTTGAGGAGTCTGCTCCTTTTTCATAGGGGCTCAGTTTCCACTACGGCTGAGCTGGTCAGTAAATATGACAATCGGTTGCAGTGGTAACTCTGACACTGTAAAATACTGAAGCACTTTTTGAATCATTACAAATACATTTTATTACTATGTAACATGTGGAGTTAAGACAATATTTTTATTTCTAATTCTTTGAACATACATGGACTCTTGACCACAATAGCTGATTATCTAAGAACTTCTTATCAACTATGAGGGATAACAGATTTTACTGTATTGCTTTTGTCTCTTACTCTGATTTTAATCAGTTTGAGAGGAAGGAACTGATTTTTCTACTTCCTCTGTCTCCCAGCAGGCTGCAACTGAAAATGGATTCTTATGGCTTGGAAAAGTTAATCCATCTCTAAAAGGCAATGGAGACCAGCTCACTAAGCAGAAGCTGGCCCAATGTTTCAAATCTTGTGGTGAGAGGCTTGATCTTAACTTGGTGCACCTTGAGCTAAGCATACCTTTGGCACCAGTCTTAGTAACAGCATTTATCAATCAAGTCTTTGTGTAGTCAAGTCGATGATTTGACATGTTAAATGAATAATTATGGAATGGCTGACCTGGCACCCATTTCAGGAGCCAAACCTCAACTTACTAATAGCCTTAGGATCAGGCTTCACACTACACCCTGACGTATGTCTGCAGACAATAAATGATTCCATTATTCTTTGGTTTGGTATGATATATATGACTGACCTTAACTCTTTGGTGAGAATGTGTTTTATGTCCTCACATTTGTTTTCAATCTACTTTAGGTATATAAATTGCTAAGACTCCACAGTCATAGTTTAACCTCTTGGTTAATTACATGTTTTCTTTAAAATGAACCTGGATACAATTTTTAAGGGCTCATTCATCAAACTTTGTGATCCTTTAAAGCAATGTCCATTTTACATTAAAAATATCAACTTTTTAAAAACAATAATATTTTTTCAAGAAACACTTTGTTTTTAATAAAATGTGTTTGTCTTGATTTTTAAGAGTCAAGGTGACTTTGATAGTGGATTTGTACCTAAAACACTGAAAATAAAACCAGGCATATATTATAGTATGTAAAGTCTGAATTGGGAAAAGGGGGAGTCCTTTCTTAGCATTCTCATATCGTTTAAACCATCTCCCAAGGAATATGCTTAAGAACTTGCCCATAATATTTCCTTCATTACTCATGAAAAATTTTCATGGAAATTTCTCCATATGATATTCCACTTGTCTAAAAACCTTATTTTTGTCTTACAACATTTCCCTTTCAGACACAAGCATTTCTGGGGAATTATGGTATAGAAAGAAAACAGTATTTTATTCAATAATTAGTATGATCATTTCAGTAGGCAAAAAATACTTTGAGGTTCATTTTGAAAGTGGACAGAAAAGCCCTACTCACCTTATTATAACTGGAAAATTATACATATGATGGTGTTTATAATTCAGATCTCATTTCAGGTAAAATTAAAATGGGTCATTTTGTTTATTCAGCTTACATTTAATGCCACCTCTCTCTTTTTCATAAGTCTTCATTTACTTACAATCTCATTTATAATCATTATAAAAACTGAAATGCTCACAAAGACAAGGCCTTATAGAAGTTATGACAGATATAAGAGTAATCGTGTATTTTCTTAAAGCTAGTTTATGGGCTGTAAAATATTGGTAGAATATTTCCTAGAGTTTTTAATACTTCCTTTCACCAGTGAATATCTATAAAAAACCATTTGCATGGATGAAGCATGTCCTACCGTGTGATTTCATTTTCTTTTTAAATTATGGTAAAGAAGATCAAGAATTGTTTCTGCCTACTCTGTCTCTTCCATATTGGCTGAAGTCACTTTGCAGATTGGAGGTGACTTTTGCTGTATCATTAAATTTAGAGTAATATTTCTGTGATTATATTTTCAAATGGAGTTAAGCGAAGAAAGCTTAAAAGAACTATGATTTATTATTTCAAAAGTTACAAGAGTGGTTTATCACCATAATAATCTTTTTGGAAAATAACCTCCACAATACAGAAATAAACCTTCCAACTTCTTTTCTCTTTGCCAACAAAAAATCTTCTATATGTGCTGAAGTTTCCAAGTAAGGGTTCTCCAAGAGCAGCCAAGGAGAGAAATACAAAGTCACTTCAACATCTGGTTCAGTGCGGAAGAAAAAAGAGAAACCCTCACCTCTTACCTAATGACTGATGCTGCTGTTTTCACCCTTACTACTACTACAGATAGTGTTGAAGGACTGAAGGCAGGCCAAGTCCTTGTTCACAGAAGTCCCTTTCAAAAGAGAGCTACTAGCATCTTTCATTTCAAGCAGGTGCCAAATACACAGCATTTTTATTTTGTCCCAAGCTCAATAGGAACTTTTTGGTAACCTTTCCCTTGCATTGATGTTTGAAGAGAAGTTATATCTGTGGAAGAATCCAAAGGATGTACAATTTGTCTTCATCAGACTATTTCTGTAATTCTGTTTTTCAGTAAGAGCTTCAGAGAGAGGCTCTTACAAATTAGTGAATTCACTTTTGTTATAAAAGTAACTATTACAGCCAGACATACAATTTTCCTAAAATCCTCCTTCAAGGTAAGGACAGGTGTATATGTGAGTATGTGAGTGTGTGAGCGCACGTGCGTGCATGTGTGTACGCATGTACACAAGAAGTCGAGAGGTACTGAGTTATGGGGATGGTTGGGATGGTGACAAGCTAACAGGAAGAAACAGAATGGGGTGCCATAGTTCTTTCGTGGCATTTTCCTGTGTCTGGCATTCAACTCTCAGTCGCAATTTCTATTCACCTTTCAAGTGCAGCTCAGGCTCCACCTTAAACTGAACTCTTCCCTTTTGGCCACTGCCAAATGACCTGATATCTGAATTCCTGTAACATATTTACAGTCCATACTCAGGTCAGCATTTAGTACATATCCCTCAAAATTGTATGGTTTTTAAAAACTTGATTTTAGATTGCAGGTTTTGTTTTCCATCAGATAAACTTAATCTTAGGGGAGTTCCTTGCCTTCCCCCCGCCATGATTCCATGATGAAAAGGATAAAAAGAAAGATTATATAAACACAGCCAAGCCTAAACACGTGGGTGTCTCCAGACTAATAATTTGGTACCACTTCCAAATAAACCTTTAAATATTTATTCAACATTTATTTAAAGGGGCAGGGAGACTCTGACTTCCTATTAACAAAAATGTATACAGAAATAAATTCGTTTATTGATTCAACTTTACTGTCCAAAGCAGAGTCAAAAGTCTGGGGAAAAAAAATAACGGACAAAAGTTTCTCATGTTCCTATAGCTCTTACTCTCTCTTCTGTTCTTTTGTGCTATCCATCCAAACCAGACAACTTCTTGGCAAGCTCATTAAAGATTTAGATAATGAAGGACATTCCTCAATCCTGTGAACAGTCTTGTGTTGGACTAATTTTTGATCTCAGAACTGTCTTTTGGCTGACTGCAGTTGCATGTGCATGCTGCAAAATGATTCAACAGAGGCATGTTCGGGTTAGTGAGGACTCTATGTTGCCATCTGAAGCAAAGTTTTCAATTTTAAGGAAGTACAATTTATCTTTTTCTATGGTAAGTGCTTTTTCTGTCCTGTTTAAAAATCTTCGCCTATGCCAAGTTTGCAAAGATAGACTCCTCTCTGTTCATCTAGAAGTTTTCATTTTTATTTGTATGTCTATGATCTATCTCAAATTAAGTTTTGACTGTGGTATGAGATAGAGGTCAAGGTTCATTTTAAAAATATAATCATTCAGCTTTCCAGCTTGACAGTCTGAAAAGACTTTTCTTTCTTTTGAATTGCTTTTTTTTTTTTTGAAGAACAGTGATTATATACTAGTTCTATATTTTAAGACAATTGATTTGGTGCCATTAATCTGTATGTTTATATTTTTATGTCAGTATCACACTGTCTCAATTATTATAACTTTATAATATGTCTTGCAATCAGGTAATGTAAATCCTAACTTTGTTCCTCTTTTTGAAGATTGTTTGACTTACTCTTTTCAAATTCTGTTTACATTTTAGAAACAGTCTGTCAAAATTTCTTCAAAAAAGCCTGCTGGAATAGTTTTTATTGTAGAGCTATAAACGTTTACCTGCTGTTCAATTGATTCCTGAGTATTATGTATTTATTGATTCTAAAAGATATTTTTAATACTTTGCTTTTCAATTATTCATTGCACTTACAAAACATAATTTATTTTTGTATATTAACTTGTTTTCAGTAACTTCGCTTAATTCACTTATTAGGTTTAGGAGTCTTACTCTTCATTTCTTAGGACTTTCTATGTACCTCATCAAGTAATCTGCAAATAAAGATAGTTTGTTTTCTTACTTTCCAATCTTTAGGACAGAGAAGGTAAGTACGGTGTATCACTTTGACCTACTATTTTTAATTATGGTTGGAAATGGGAGTCTTTATAAAGCATTTAAAAAATATAAATAATACCTCAAAAGTTTGTTATAAATTATTCTTTTAAAACAACACATCCTAGAAATGTTTCCATATCCACACATGGGGATCTGCCTTATTTTAAAAAATAGTTGCACTGTATTTCATTGAATATCTTTATTATATTTTATCCATATATTACAATTAACAGATAGTCATTAATTTTACTATTATTATACAATGCTGCAATAAAAATTCCTATGCATAACCCCTGGCCTATCTGTATGACTATACCAGTAGGCTACATTTATGGCAGTGGAGTTGATGGTTCAGAAGTAGAAATATTTGAGATTTCAATAATCACAAAGTACCCTGAAAATGCCATTCTACACTCCTACCAGTAGGAAAGCATTTGTTTCCCATACCCTCCTCTACATAGGTGTTATATGACAATGTTCTAAGAGAAAAAGAGTAAAATTATGTACATCATTTCTATAAGAGTAAACTTTGTAGTGATATGTTAAGCTGATATTTTAAGCTGATCATTTTCGTGGTTTCCCCTGTATCAACGTTCAATGTCTGAGGCATAGGATATTCAGTGAACAATTACTGAATAAATCTGAATGGACATAGTGGATTTTTAAACCTAAAAAAAAAGCAAGTCAGAGCATTTACATTATTAGGAAGTGTGAGAAAATAAAGAGCTCTGAGACTAAAATGGTTAATAAAAATTAAGAGACACACACGACTGACAAGAACAGCTCGGATGGAGTTCCAAGGAGGAACTGCCAGAGTGACTGAAGTTTTATAAATCTAAACCCTGGCCTATTTTCAACCACTCTTCCCTGATTATTTACCCCCTCGACTGCAGTGGTCTGGACTCCTGAGAAGCATGTTTTCACAACTGGCTGGAAATGAGAGATTAGGTGGGTTAGATCAAACACCTCTTCCCTGTGATCAAGGGAAGGAAACTAAGACCTTTTTAAAACATACTCAGTAGATTAGCTGTACTGTTTGGGGCTTGCTCTAGGTGGAGAGCACAACACCTCCTTTATAGACTCTCTTAGGTATACTCAGAACCTTTAAGAAATTAAGTACAAAAATAGAAAAGAAAAATAAAAAGAAGACAGACAAGGAGGCTGACAGAATCTAAATAATTTCTGCAAATAACTCTTAACACACCTGGAGTCAATGTCCAAGATTGTCCTTTATATCTAGTTACCACAAAATCTAAAAACACATTTATACAGAAATACTTAAGACAAATATCAAAGAGAAAAATATGCACGGAGAACACATCAAGAAAAGGTAAGCATCATTTGGGTGAATCATCACATTTCTCTGATTCTTTTATTCCTTCTTTTATGGACAAAAAAAGAAGCTACAGAGAAGAGGTAGATTTTGAGCTGATTCATAAGGGATGAGTAAAATTTGCTAGTTAAACAAGAAAGAAAGGATATTCCAGGCAGGAAAGAGCAGCCCTTTCAGGAGGCCCCCCTTACTTCCTCAGGGTTAATATCTCCTTCCTCTGGGTTTCTGCTGTACTGCATATTAATTTCTAAAGCCAGGATCTATTTGTCTGCATGTGACTGTACCCCCAAATGCTTAACCCTGGGCCAGGCACAGGTGGTCAGTCACTGAACATTTCATAAAGTCATGGCATGGTGAAATGGAAGCCTGTGCTTGGGGAAGGCTACATCTGCTATTGTTTTGCCATAGTGCTACATAGTACGGGGCTAAATTATTTAAGAAAAGATCAAAAGTTTATATTCTCTGTGTAGAGGCACCCTAAAACATATGATAGAATTAATACCACTCAGTGCCCTAGGGTAGAACTATCCTCCAGCTACTGGCACAACAGGGTTTGAGAAGGGAAAAACTGGTTTGGGGGAATCCTTTGTGGAAAAGGTGGACTGCCAAATAGACTCTGAAGGATGGATACATTTTGTGTGGAAAGAGGGAGGAAGGAAGGTCCAGGAAGGGTGACCAGAAGTAAAGGTAGAAAAGTATAGCATGACTATTTACAATAGCCAAGACATGGAAGCAACCTAAATGTCCATTGATGGATGACTGGATAAAGATGTGGTATAAGTATACAACAGAATATTACTCAGCCATAAAATAGAATGAAATAATGCCATTTGCAGCAACATAGATGGACTGGAGATAGTCACACTATCTAAGAACCCAGAATGAGAAAGAAAAATATCACATGATATCACTTATATGTGGAATCTTAAAAAAAAAAGACACAAATGAACTTATTTACAAAACAGAGACAGACTCACAGACATAGAAAACAAACTTATGGTTACCAGGGGGGAGGAGGGGCAGAGAGGGACAAACTGGGAGTTGGGATCTGCAGATACTAACTACTATATGTAAAATGTTTTACAAGGTACTACTACACAGCACAGGGAACTATATTCAATACCTTGTAATGGCCTATAATGACAAATAATACAAAAAGGGATATATATATATATGTATATGTATATACCCCCATATATATATATGAATCACTATGCTGTCCATCAGAAATTAACATAACATTGTAAACTGACTATAATTCAATTAAAAATAAATAAAGTGCACTTTAAAAAAAAAAAGAGGTGTAGCATGAAGGAGACAGGTGGGAGTGTTGCTTGCTGCATGACACAAAAGGTATGTCATGTAATTAAGGGAAACAAGGTGGACAGATGGAGTCTTTCCAAATAGGAAAGACCAAAAAAGTCATGTAAAAGCATTTGTACTTAATCCCAAAATTTGGAGGAGGAAAATGACAGAATGACAGTGATGTTTAAGGATATCTGGTACCAGTACAGCAGTAGCAGCCAAGAGATTCTGACTAACTTTATGTTAGAAACTGAGTACTGCTCATTATGTTGTTATTTCTGTGACTAGTATACTAGTATAGTGTTTGACACATAGCACATTCTTAATAAAATTTTCAGTTGTCCTCCTGCCTATAATTTCCCTATGAGATGAAAAGGAATGGAGGCTATAGCAGTAATCCAGGCAAAAGATGACTATAACCATGAATATGAGGGTCCCAGTATAAATGGCTAAAAGGGCAAATCTCAATGACATTTCAATGGAATTAAAAATAGATCCTACTGACAGATTTGAAATGGTGGATAAAGATATACAAAATGCTGTTTGGATTTCTTGCCTGAAGCAATGATGGCAGCAGAGTATGAAATGGAAAGGATTGAAAGATAGAGTGATGAAAATGTTGAAATTGGTGGGGAACCCAGATATCCAAGTTTTTCATGGGCATTTGGAAATTTGAAACTGGCATATTAAGTGAGAAGTCAAGACTGAAGACTGTTTCTATGAGCAAGAATGGGAAAAGGAGAAGAAATAAAGTGAAGCTTTTGAGGAAAGATATCTGGACTTCTATGAAAGTTTCTCAGAAAGTTGAGTAGTGTCTGAGATGTGAATTAAAGTCTAGAAATACTAGTCATGAAACAAACAGAACCAGCACCCTCACTGGAAAAATGCACCTGTTTCTGTGATTGTTCTATTGTGTAGGTCTAACTATTGTGTAGGTCTAACAGCTGATAATTTGGGTTCTGCAGGAGTCGGTGGGATAACTGAGGCTAGAAAGGAAGTGCAGTAAGAAAGGGCCACTGGACTTTCCTTCTTTGGGTTTCCACAAAACAGACATTTATTGCAAACAGTAAACTTAGTGGGAACACTCATAAATGTATCATGGGTTTTACTGTCTTTTTCATGCCATTAAAAAGAGACTTACACATTTCCCTATTGTTGAGGCGACATATATATTAAGATTCTCTTGGAGGCCATTCTTTTGTGTGGCTGTGTGGGCAAAGGACTAGAATTTTCTAGATGAAACACTGTAATGTTCTGTGTCACATCTGCTCTCATGCTGTTTGCTAATTTCCTTGGCTTCCCTAGTCACATCTCCAAAAAAATGCTTTAAGCCCATCTGGAATGTTCCTGAGGGTACAGAAGATTGATAGCTCTGTTTTCTCTCAAAATCATTTAGCAATTTCAGAAATCTTTATTTCTGACATGCCATAGCACACCTCATCTGGCTGTTCATACAAAAGATACCACAAATACTTCTTACACAATCTTGGCTGCAAGGGAATAATCAAACTGGGAATTAGCCTCTGCTTCAGACAAAAATAGGATATTTATACATAAGACAGGAAAATGTTTAGAAATGTTAACAACTGCCCATGGCTAACAAGAAACAACAAAAAGTAATTGAAGGTTTTCAAACATTTCTGAGGGTGATTCAAAGTAAGAAATGCATTTTACATCATGACCCACATGTAACACAAATGCACACATCCCACATACAACTAAGACAAAGTCTGAAGAAATAATACTTATTCGTGCTACCTGAGGAATGCCCTCCCCTCCCCTCCCCTCCCCCTCCCTATCCTATCCTATCTCGATCTATTCCATCCCACCTCATTCCAGTAAAATAATTCTGGTTGTGACTTAATAAAATTATTTTATATCTGAAGGCTGAAAAACATTACTAAAACATTACTAAATAAATAAGCAAATTTATTTTTCTGAATTTGGAATTATGCTATATAGTTTTTCATCCTAGGGGCACTTTATAGATCATCTTTACATCTCCTCTTCCCAATTCAGCAATTAGCCTTATTCAGAGGAGAAGCACGCACTTGGATGGGGGCAGTTCATTTCCACAGCCATCTTCAAGGAGTCACAGTGATCACCACCTCCCTGTCCTCACCCCTCACCATGTGGGAAGTGAAGGAGGGGCTCTACCCTGCCATCCCACACAATCCTTACACACATCGCAGAACAATGTTCTTGTAAAGACTCTGCGTTAAATGATGGACTGATGTTTATATTTCCAGCCACTTAGTCAAACAGCTCCAGTGATTCCAGAGGCAGAGGAATCTAAGGAAGACGGGACAGGAGCAGTGGTGGTTCCAGAATTTTTGTTAGGAAGAAGTTAGGGTCAGCCATCTGGTTGGAGGTTTCCTAGGGGACTTGTCCTAACCTATCTTTGTATAACCAGATGACACATGTATCTGAAGAGGCTTGTTGTGTGGGGAGGCTGGGAGGCTAGCTGCTCTCAAGCCACCCTATGAGAGAGTCAAGAAACTAAGTGGAGTTCTTGTGGAGAAACTATTCTAAATTAGACTATTTTTTCCCTTACAGTTTTATTGAGATATAATTGACATACAGCACTGTGTAAGTTTAAGGTAAAAAGCATGATGATTTGATTCACATGCATCATGAAATGATTATCACGGTGAATTTAGTAAAAATCCACCATCTCATACAGACACAAAATTAAAGAGGAAAGTTTTCCCTTGTGATGAGAATTCTCAGGATTTATTCTCTTAACAACTTCCATATATAACATAGAGCAGTGTTAATTATATTTAATCATGATATACATTACATCCCTAGTACCCATTTATCTTTTAACTGGAAGTTTGTACCTTCTGACTGCCTTCATACAATCCTCCAGGTACTCTCCACCTCTGGTAACCACAAATCTGATCTTTCTCCTATGAGTTTGTTTGTTTTTGAAGTATAATTTACCTACAACACTATGTTATTGCCTGTTACACAATATAGTGATTCAATATTTCTATGCACTTCAAAATGATCACATTAAGCCTAGTTACGATCTGTTTCCATATAAGATATTACATAATTATTGACTATCTTCTCCATAGTGTACATTTTATATCCATGACTCATTTATTTTGCAATTCAAAGTTTGTACCTCTTAATCTCCCTCACCTATTTCTTTCCTTTCCCCACCACACCCCCACCCCTGCCCCTGGCAACACCTGTTTGTTCTAACTATTTCTAAAGAAATGCTTTCTCAGAAAAATCACTCAGTTTGCAACATTCTACAAAAGAGAAACCTCTCAGGGATCTCTTTTGGTGGTATAAAAATGTATGATTTCAAGGATTTACATGAAGGGTAAAAAAGAGCAAACAGGGCAATTCCACTCCTAGGAATATACCTGAGAGAATGAAGAGCATATCTGCACAAAAACTTGGATACGATTTTTCACAGCAGTATTATTCATAATAGCCTAAAAGTGTAAATAATCCAAGTGTCCATCAACTGATGAATAAATAACCAAAACAGGGCATATCCATATGATAAAATAGTATTCATCTATAAAAATAAACGAAGTACCGATATGCACAGCCACACAGATGGATCTCGAGAACATGCTGAGCGAAAGAAGCCAGACACAAAAGGACACTATTGTATGATTCCATCTATATCAAATGTCCAGAATAGGCAAATCTACAGAGATACAAAGTAGATTAGCGGCTTACAGGGGACTGGGGTTGGGGGGGTGGTTGGGGCTAACTGCTAATGAGTATGGGGTTTCTTTTTGGGATGGAAAAGTTCTGCAATTACATAATACTGGTGGTTGCACAACACAGTGATTATACTAAAATCCACTCATGTGTAACACTTAAAAACGGTGAATTTTATGTTATACAAAGTACATCTCAATAAAAAAATACTATCAAGAAAAAAAGAGTTAGGTAAACTCAGCTTCTCTACCATCTGCCTTATCACAATGGTTATGTGACTGCCTCTAAAGATTCTAAAATGAATTTTTAAATGTAAGATGAATTTATTAAAAAATATTTTTGCAATCCATGAATTTGTTAAACTCTTACCTATTACATGCATTACCACAAATTCTAAATTAGACTATTTATTTATTTATTTTTAGCAGCACAAATGGTGTTACTGAAAAATCATGAACCAGTCACATGTTAAACAATTTGTGGACAAGTCCCTCTATATCAGATTAGACTAGTAAGACTTACTGTAAAGGGTCTCACTTACATGCTACATATGAAAAGCCAACACTGCACATACTTTGACATTATTAAGCGTGTATTCTTTTTTCTTAATTGAAGTACAGTCAATTACAACGTGTAAATTAGACAATTTTAAATAAAGTACATTTTATTGTTGGTTATAACTAATCTACTCTAAGCACGGTGCGAGGGTGCTTTTTAAATGGTCACTTATTGACCCACCGGGGCTTGCAGGATATTGCGCAAAGAGCTCAAGAAACAAAGAGGTCACTAAATCTTACTCTCTGTTCAAAAGAGCCAGTTAGCTCATCTGGGAGACAGACACAAAAGTATCCACTTGACGAGGAAGACCAAGGGCCACCAAGTGGGAGGTCCAATGGTAAACACCATAGGCATTCAGAAGAGAGGGAGGTAACAAGCCTCCGGGAGGAAATGGGCCTTTGGATGTAAAAGAGGAAGACATCAAGGCAAAGGAAAGAAGGGCAAAGCCTAAGGGACAGGAAGGCTGAGAAGAATTTGCTTAGCACCTGGCTTCTGTGGAGACCAAAGCAATTTCCTCTCACGATCCCTTTCCTTATAACATCCCACTTGGGTCTCAGAGAATTTATCCTGTTTTAGACTTAGGACAAGGCACTGAGATTTCAAGAAGGGCTCCATTAAAAGAAAAACAAAATACAGCACATTGAAGAGTTTTCTGAAAGAAGGATTTGTGGTTTTCCTTGGAAAAGATATTCTCTTGCCTCCCAGGCTCCAGCCAGCCTTTGGTAAGATACGTCATTCAAAGGAAAATTTAAATTGTTTTTAAAGCATCAATTTTTCATTAGAACTTGTCCAAACTATAATACTATGAAGATAGAGGGGTTTTGGAGTCTGTAGACTTCTTTCTTTCCAGTGCAGTGAGGAAGACGGGAGTTCTAAGCAAATTCCAATCCAACTTAATTTAGTAAGTTAAATAATAATTCAGGAAAATAAACCTTTTAGAATGTTTCCTGCTCTCTCAAACCATAAAAATTTGAAATGGTATATATCAGAGAGGTGAATCCAAACGTAGAAACTTAAAAGTTGTATGCTATGGTATAGAAGGGTGGTGGTTTTACTTTATTTAGTAGCCCCAAGTGAAAATGCAACTGGTTTGGGAGCCTAAAAACTAGATGGTTCTCATCTTGTATCTGTTTATCACTTTCTCTTTCACCTGGCCTTAGCACTTGGCTCAGTAAAGCCAACAGTACATACCTACTATATGTGAGGTTATTATTCTGGATACAGAATGGGGAGAGAGAGCTGCATAAAGCATAGTCTATGATGTCAAACTCTATTCCACAGATCCATACTTCCCAAATTTTGCTCCATGTAATGCTGCCTTGAAGTTCCTCTACAAAGTCTGTGTCTAAATTAGTTTGGGAAAATCCTAGATCCCAGAGTCTCCTCTTAGAGACTGAGAGTAAAAAATTGAAGTAAAAAAACCCCCTTAACTCACATCTCCCCGTACAGTATCCTCTATTAAGGGCCCAGACCTAGTGACCTGCAGAAGGTACCAAGACAAGTTGCTTTAGATTAGTGCTGTTCAATAGAACTTTCTGCCATGTTGTAAATGTCTGCTGTCTGTGCTGTGCAATATAGTAGCTAGTAGCCACATGAAGTCACAGAACACTAAATGTGAAGTACAACCGAGGAACATAATTTTTTAACTTTATTAATTTTAATTAATTTAAATTTAAATAGCCACACATGGCCAGAGGCTACCATAATGAGCTATGCAGCTCCGTATCATTATACAAATCTTTTAAAAAGCCTTTTAATCGAAATTTAAATTTTTCAACATTTTGCGCAAAGAGCAAAGTGACGGACACTTTAGGAGGTTTAGAAAGAGCTGACAATATTCCACTTATACTATGACTTTTGAAAGTTCTGTCACCTGAAAATGCTTTTCCAAAATCTCTGTAGATACATTAACCCTCCAAATCCTGACTAGAGCCACTTTTTAATTTCCACATTTGGATCCATCTCAACATTATACAGCTCTTAGAAAGAAATGCATTTCTTTGCTGCTCTGGGTAATCTGTATCCTGTCTGGCCTTCAGGTGTGACACAGAATCACAGAAACCTGGAGATGAACTTCACATGTGACTGTCTGGAGGTTCCCTGGATTTACTGTCAGATCAAGTCAGGCAAAGGACATTATCAAACACCCTGATATAATTCTAAAATATTCATTATCAAAGATTTCCTTCCTCCAAAGGTTTTCTTTTACTTTTACATTCAAAACATGTCTTCTTTATTTTTGTAGTTATGAATAACATTAATCCAATGAAATATTTTCAAGTTAACTGGAATTGGTAGTAATCCCGAGAAGGCTATAAAAATGGCAGCTTTTATTTCTTTATTACTTTTCTTATGATACTTGGCTTTTGATGTTTTGAGAGGGCTTTAGAACACCTCCCAATTCTTCACACATTGGCTCATTTTCAACTTTTTCTACAGACGTCCGGAGCCCACGACGCCTGCCTCCACAGGCTTCATGCTTTTGTGGCTTCAGCTTCACTTCCTATTCACAAAGCCCGTCTGTCCTGCAGATGGAAAGGCGCTGAAAGGAGCCCATACCCAGAAAGAGAAGAGCAGTGTCTTCCACCCTGATAACAGTCAAAGCTCCCATCCTCCATTAAAAGTGCCTCAGGAATATGGCCAGGAGCTGGGTATCTTATGACTCAATTATCTTCAATAACCTCAGGAAAGGAGCTGCAGATTTTCTCCATTCCATAAATGCACGCAAATGATTATTAACAGAAATTGATGAGAAACCTGCAGCTTTCAATGAAGAAGTCCTATGGAAGTGTATGTATTTATAAGACAATATTTTACTCACTTTGTGCTTTAGGTCAGTAAGGTCAGCTTAACTTCAGAAATCACATGAACTCTTGCCAGGTTGAATGAGAATTTTTGCTGGGTGACGACAAATGGGAAGCTGATTTGCCTTCACCAGGTTTAGCTGGTTAGACTCTAGAATGCCTGGGCTAAGTAGAGTGTTCTATTTCCTTGATCCTTAGGTGGGATCTCATATTGGATCCATATATGAATTCAATCAGATATTATTGCTGACTACTGTTAGCAACCATTCTCCATTTTCCTCCCAGCAAGACTGTGTTTATTATTCTATAAATTAAAATCTAGTGGTAGTGGGGGGAAAGTGGGAAGAGGCAGCAGAAACAAAATAGCTCAGTTTAGTTTGACAGTCTGAGTCAGGATTTTCACTCATTAGCTTAATGGAAATAAAATCTGGTCTCAGTCTATTAATAACCTGTGTAAATATGATGGTGGAAAGTAGGGCGGCATATATTGTATATAATCTGATAGATGTTTGGCTTTATTTATATAAGCCTTAGCCTTGGAAAGTAGCCCTTGAGGAGAAGTAAACATGAATTTCAGGATGCTGCCAAAGCAAGGGGGACCAGCATCATTAGCATTTTCCCAAATCTCCAGTAATCCTGTAGTAGCACCTCTTATGGCTGCTACAGATGAGCAGGATTTGAGTAACTATGGATTCTTATCCTCATATGAACTTAAGAAAAAACATTTTAGGCCTGCTCCATAGTTCAAACGACCAATACTTTATTCTGTATTTGCCTGACTATAAAATTCAGGGATGAGTATTGGTTGATTCCAGGCTTAAAACGTTAAATATGTTTGCCCAAACCTCTAAGCATTCTGCTAAAGGTATACCATTTATGAATTTATTTCAACCTTTTATATTTTAATAATTTTATATCTTTACCTCTTACTGTTGGTTTATTCATCATTCATTACTCACATATTCATTCAATTAGAGGCAATGTACTAGTCCATGAGAGAGACCTTGGAGGCCTGATCTGACCTGGTGGCCGTGGAGATGGAGAGAAGTGCTGGGTTGTAAACACATTAGGAAGCCAAATTCGCAGTATTTGTTGATGACTGTAAGAGTGAAGGAGAAGCTGACTTTGAGGCAACCTGCAGGCTTCTGACTTAAGAAACTGGACCAGTGGACTAGAAACAGGACTTTCTATAATGAAATAGATTTGGGCTTAAAAATGAGGATTGACTGACTGATTGATTGATTTATATTAAGATATAGTGGATGTACAATATTATATAAGTTACAGTTGTACAAAAGCAATTCACAATTTAAAGGTTATACTTCATTTACAGTTATTGTAAAACACTGGCTATATTCTCTGTGTTGTATAATATATCATTTTAGCTTATTTATTACCTAATAGTTTACATCTTTTAATTCCTACCCCTGTATTGCCCCACTCCCTTCCTTCTTCTCAGTGGTAACCACTAATCAGTTCTCTATATCTGTGAGTCTATTTCCTTTTTGTTACATTCATTAGTTTGCTGTACTTTTTAGATTTCACATATAAGGGATGTCATACAGTATTTATTTTTCTGTCTGATTTCTTTTGCTTAGCATGATGCCCTCCCTGTCCAATCATATTGTTGCAAATGGCAAAATTTCATTATTTTTTATGGTTGAGTAGTTTTCCATTGTATGTATAGTGTGTGCATGTATGTCACAATCTCTTTATCCAGTCATCTGCTGATGGACACTTAGGTTGCTTCCATATCCTGGCAATTGTAAATAATGCTGCTACGAACACTGGAGTGCATGTACCTTTTCCAATTAGTGTTTTTGTTTTTTTCCAATATATTATCAGAAATGGAACTGCTGGGTCATAGCAGATCTATTTTTAATTTTTTGAGAAATCTCCATACTGTTTTCCCCAGGGACTATACCAATTTATATTCCCATCAACAGTGTGCTAGAGCTTGTTTTTCTCCACATCCTCGCTGACATTTGTTATTTGTGGTCTTTTTGATGATGGCCATTCTGAAGGTATGAGGTGATATCTTACTCTGGTTTTAATTTGCATTTCTCTGATGATTAATGATGTTGAGCATCTTTTCATGGGCTTGTTGGCCATCTTTATATTTTCTTTACAAAAATTTCTATTCAGGTATTCTGCCCATTTTTAATTGGGTTGTTTGTTTTTTGACATTGAGTTATATGAGCTACTTATCTATGTTGGATATTAACACCTTATTGGTCATATCATTTGCAAATATTCTCTCCCATTCAGTAGGTTTTCTTTCTGTTTTGTCAACTGTTTCTTTGCTATGCAAAAGCTTTTAAGTTTAATTAGGTCCCATTTGTTATTTTTATTCCATAACTCTAAGAGATGGATCCAAAGAAAAATATTTCTATGATTTATGTCAAAGAGTGTTCTGCCTATGTTTTCCTCTAGGAGTTTTATAGTATCCAGTCTTTAATCCATTTTGAGTTTATTTTTGTATATGGTGTTAAGAAAATTTTCTAATTTCATTCTTTTACATGTACCTGCCCAGTTTTCTCAGTACAAGTTACTGAAGAGACTGTCTTTTCTCCATTGTATATTCTTATCTCCTTTGTCATAGATTAATTGACCACAGTGTGTGGGTTTATTTCTGGGCTCTCTGTTCTGTTCCACTGATCTATGTATCTGTTTTTGTGCCAATACCATATTGTTTTGATTATGCTTTATAGTATAGTCTGAAGTCAGGGAGCTTGATCCCTCCAGCTCTATTCTTTCTCAAGACTGTTTCGACTGTTCAGGGTCTTTTGCATTTCCATACAAATTTTTAAATTATTTGTTCTAGTTCTGTGAAAAATGTCCTTGGTACTTTCCTAGGGATTGCATTAAATCTGTAGACTGCCTTGGGTAGTATGATCATTTAACAATATTAATTCTTCACAGCCAAAAACTTGTCTGTCTTTCCACCTGTTTGTGTTGTCTTCAATTCCTTTTATTAGTGTCTTACAGTTTTCTGAGTACAGGTCTTTTACCTCCTTAGGTAGGTTTGTCCTAAGTATTTTATTATTTTTGATGCGATAGTAAATGGGATTGTTTCCTTCCTTTCTTTTTCTGATAGTTCATTGTTAGTGTATAGAAATGCAACAGATTTCTCTATAATTTTGTATCTTGCAACTTTACCAAATTCACTGATGAGCTCTAGTAGTTTTCTGGTGGCATCTTTAGGATTTTCTATGTATAGTATCATGTCATCTGCAAACAGTAACAGTTTTACTACTGACTTTCCAATTTGGATTCCTTTTATTTCTTTTTCTCCTCTGACTGCTGTGGCTAGGACTTCCAATATTATGTTGAATAAAAGTGGCAAGAGTGGGCATCCTTGTCTTGTTCCTGATCTTAGAGGAAATGCTTTCAGTTTTTTACCACTGAATATGATGTTAGCTGAATTCATTTTTGAATGTGCTGTAGGAATTAACTCTGAGTATCTGTGTGGGAACATCTAATAGACCAGTATCTTTCCAATGTTTTGACCATGACCCAGAGAAACAAATATGTTTAATATCATTATCCTATGCTTCTACGTAAATGAAAAGTTTCATGAAATATAATTATTCTATTTAAGTGTGAGGCATTCTGATATTCTCTATTCTATTTCACATTTCATTTTTAACATACTGATCTCTACTTAGTCAAATGATTTCAAACATACTAACGGACTGTGCCTCACAGCTTGAAAAACACTGTAGTACATATTTTTATTTATATGCCTATGTACAGGAGACATATCTGGGTTTGAGGAATAGGTGTAGATGAGAAATCAATATATAGGTGGTAAGTGGATCTATAGAAGTGGATGAAATGGCCTAGGGAAAGAGTGTACATTAGAGACCAAACATTAGAAGACCAAAGATATAATTCTGAGATATGGGGAAGTGGCATAAGGAAGATCAGGGGAGTGTGTGTGACAGAAGCCAAGGCAAGAGATTGTTTTGATGAAAAGGAAGAATGTTCAAAGCAGTTCAATGCTATTAGCAGGTCAAAATAATCACTGATAAGTCTCTATTAGATTCAGAGATGACAAGGTCACCTGTCATCTTTATGAAAGAAATGTCAGGGTGAGAAAGGAAAGAAGCTATATTTCTGTAGGTTGAAGAAGGACTGGGAAGTGAGGAAAGAGAAGCTGAGTTAGATATCTCCTTCAAAAAGTTTGTCTCTGAAATGAAAACAAAATGAAATTAGTAGGAAGTAGAAAAGAAAATCAATGGCAGGACGGAAATAGTACTTTACTTTCTCTTATGTTTCATATAACCATCTATTTCAAGGTCAGGGCAGTTACCTGGGGCCAGCTCTAGGACCACAGGGTTAAATGAATAAATCCACATTTGCCTTAGAATATACAAAGGAGAAAAGACAGTCTCTTCAGCAAGTGGTGTTGGAAAAACTGGTAGCAGCATGTAAATCAATGAAGTTAGAACACTCTCTTATTCCATAAACAAAAATAAACTCAAAGTGGCTTAAAGACTTAAATATAAGACAAGACATGATAAATCTCCTACAAGAAAACAGGGCAAAACATTCTGACATAAATCTTAGCAACATTCTCCTAGAACAGTCTACCCAGGCAATGGAAATAAGAGCAAAAATAAAAAAACGGGGCCTAATTAAACTCATAAGCTTTTGCATAACAACAGAAACCAAAAGCAGAACAAAACAACAACCTACAGAATGGGAGGAAATATTTGCAAATGATGCGACTGACAAAGGCTTAATTTCTAGAATATATAAACAGCTCATACAACTTAATGACAACAACAACAAAAAAAAACAACCCAATCCAAAAATGGGCAGAAGACCTAAACAAGCAATTCTCCAATGAAGACATACGAATGGCCAATAGGCATATGAAAAAATGATCAATATCACTAATTAACAGAGAAATGCAAATCAAAACTACAATGAGGTTATCACCTCACACCAGTCAGAATGGCCATCATTCAAAAGTCCACAAACAACAAATGCTGGAGAGGCTGTGGAGAAAAGGGAACCTTCCTCTACTGCTGGTGGGAATGTAGTTCGGTGCAGCCAGTATGGAAAGCAGTATGGAGATTCCTCAAAGAACTAAAAATAGACTTACCATATGATCCAGCAATCCCACTCCTGGGTATATATCCAGAGGAAACTCTAATGAGAAAAGATACATGCACTCCAATGTTCATAGCAGCACTATATACAACAGCCAAGATATGGAAGCAGCCTAAATGTCCATTGACAGATGACTGGATAAAGAAGTTGTGGTATATTTACACAATGGACTACTACTCTGCCATAAAAAAGAATAAAATAATCCCATTTGGAGCAACATGGATGGATCTGGAGAATGCCATTCTAAGTGAAATACACCATAAAGAGAAAGAAAAATACCAATGATATTACTCATATGTGGAATATTAAAAAAAAGAAAGGACACTATGAATGTATCTACAAAACAGAAACAGACTTGTAGACTTAGTAAACAATCTTATGGTTACCAGGGAAAAGGGGTGGGAAGGGACAAATTTGGGACTTTGAGATTTACAAATGTTAGCCACTACATATAAAAATAGATTTAAAAAAAAGTTTCTTCTGTATAGCACAGGGAACTATGTTCAGTATCTTGTAATAACCTCTAATGGAAAAAATATGTAAACAAATACATGCATGACTGGGATACTGTGCTGTACACCAGAGACTGACACACTGTAACTGACTGTACATCAATTTAAAAAAATAAATTAAAAAAATGCAGAAGTAAAAAGGAAAAAAATCCACATTTGCTTTATACATGCTGTCTTGTGTAGTCTTTCATTCTGCATCTCTTTGTATGACTATATATGTAAACCATACATATTATTTATATAAATTATATATAAATATTATACATATGTGTGTATGTATATATGTGTATAGATCTCCCAAGATGTCCCTGGGATACCTTTAACTATCACAGCACACTGGAGCTTTTATTGGAGAATGCCCTAGTGTAAGACATGTAATACCATCAAGGGTTGCCAATCTTCCTTCTGGTATGATTCAAAGTATGGGCTGTACACTCTATTTCTTTCAGTGGCAGAAAAGTCTTTCAAGGCTTTATTTGAACATGCCCTGAATTTCAGCTTCAGAAAGTAGAGAGTAAGAGAGTGATTAAATTCCAGTTTCAATATCTGTCCGACTATCAACTATGTCAAGATATATACCTGCCCCATATTTGAGTGACTGCCAATGATTGGTGATAACCTACAATCTCCTTGACATTTCTGTCAAAAATATCCTATAGTTTCTAAATTAAAGTCTTCCAACCTTAAAAAACATAGGTAAAGGAGATATTAGAATAAGGTCTCAGTAGAAAGATAGTTTGCTTTAGAATCCAGTTTCCCAGTCATCTGGGCAGAATAACTATGTTAAACCCTTCTCTCTTACCGGCCTTCAGTTAAAGATGGAGTATTTATAAATCACTTGGGATTTAAGAGTACCGTATTGACTCACAACTATAGATTATTATAAATCATGATCTTCATTTTACACTGCTTAATTAAAAGAATGGGAAGGAGTTACGAGAACTAGGTGGTTGCTACTGAAAGTAGATTATTTCCTAACTTCTTTCCTGGTTATTCCAAAATATTCACATTCCTTTTTATTTAGAAAGACATTCCATATACAGATAAGACACTATGTCAGACAATGGGTCTGGTGACTCAGCTTCTCATCTTTTCCTGGAAATTAAAGATACTTCTTTTCTAGGACTGGGAAGCTAGTGGTGTCACATAGTCAAAAATGCTTCCATCTACTGGTCAAACTCAGGAATACACTAAGTGTTTGTTTGCCTAAAACCACCAGTGGAGAACACAAAATACCCAAATTGAGCAGAGCTTGAGGCTCAGATGCTCAAAATAGTGGGTTCTTGCTGATGGTAAAGATAAATTCCAATCAAAAAGCAGCCTATTCAGACAGATCAGAGGTTGAGCAGAGGGATAAGATTAGAACTCAAATTCCCTGAGGCTCTGCTTGTGTATTCTCTTGCCAACACAGAAACAGGCAATAGATTGTTACTGCTTTGAAATATTCGGGGGAAAAGTGCTCTGCCTCTAGCATTACCAGACTTAGCAGGCTCTGGAACTCTGAGTCTGAAACTAGAATATGGAATGGCATAACAAGTCAGCTGACCCTTTTTCTCAATGCCTACTTGGGTCAGTGGCTCCCCCAGAGTCATTTTAATTCATTCCTGTGGGTGAAAATATGTGACTGCTTCTCTTTCTGACAGTCACAGGGAGTTAATTTGCCAGGGTGAGCAGTTGCCAGATAGGAGAGTGGAATGTGTCTCATTCCTGTGGTGACTTTAGATACAAAATGCCAGGCTGCTTGGCCTGGGGGAAGGTGCTGTAAGTTACAGGCACAAAGCCAAGCCTCCCCAGCACCCTTTGCTTCCTTTGACAGCCACCCTCCTGGGCTGTGATTCGGCTGAATTAATTCACAGCTGCTAGATATCAAGACTTTATCTGCATTGTTAGCATTCCTCCTAACCTGCAGTCTCTATTCATTTAATAGTTATCTGATGGGGACTGATATTAGGTGAAGAGGAATGTTCAAATCATGCTGGCTTTACCAAGTGGGAGCTAAACTAGCAGAACTTCAATTTAAAAAGGGAATATTCCCTCACTTCTATGAGAGTGTTGCTAGTAGGACTGTGGCATAGGAGGAAAAAGGATTCCAGGGAAATATTCTGGCAAAGGGGATTTTAAAGAACGATGCTGCATGTACTTCATTTATTTGGCCAAAAGTTAAGAAAGCAACAAGGGAAGCAAAGAACAGGTGTGATAGCAACACATTTCTCCAAATTATTTTTTGACCATGTTTCAGGCAAACATTCTTTCTTGTAGTCTCAATGCTATACTGAGTTGAATGATTTTTTTTTTTTTTTGCATTGAGCTAATTTGGGCAAGAAATATTAAGTTTTTTTTTTTTTTTAGAAGACTTGACTTTCAAGGAGCAGTTTTCTTACAGGACATATTCTTAAAGCATGTTTCTGGATACATGGCCTTCTTCTCCAGATTCCCAGCCAGATAAGAGGGTCTCTGAAAACAACTGTATGGGAAGGGACGAAGCACAGGCAGAATATTTTGCAGTGAAATAAATGCTGTTCTTGTAACTAAAGCTGAACTTTCTTCAAAGTGGCATACTGCATAAGTATGTTGACTCAAAAGTATCCTTTCTGTTTAGGGGTTGCGGCAGACAAAGAGGAATAAGCAAGGCAAAAATGAAACCCCTGAGAGACGGTGAGATTTCCCAGGGCAAGACTCGTATGAATCCTTCAGGGAAGTGTCAATTTCACAGTGGCTCAAAATATATTTTATATCACACTAAGCTTATGGGAGGTATTTTGTGTTTCATCTTTTCAGAAGGCATACAGTTATGTAAAGGCATATAAACGTGCTTTGAGTATGTTTTCAACTTAAAAATGTACTTATAGTACCCTGAACGTAATAATTAATACCCATTTTAAAGAAAATCTAATATCTGTACTGGGAAAACTGGTTATTAACACGCAAAACAGTGAAACTGAATTCTTATTTTACAGCATTCACAAAAATCAACTTGATATGGATTAAAGACTTAAATGTTAGACCTGAAGCCATAAAACTCCTATAAGAAAATACAAGGAAAAAGCTCTTTGACATTGATCTTGACAATGATTTTGTGGATATGACACTCTAAGCACAAGGAACAAAAGCAAAAATAAACAAGGAGGATTACGTCAAATTAAAAATCTTCTGCACAACAAAAGAAATGATCAACAAAAAGAAAAGGCTGAGAGAAAATATTTTCAAACCACGTATCTCTCAAGCAGTTAATTTCCAGAATAAATAAGGAACTCATACAACTCAAAAGCAAAACAAAACAAATTATCCAATTAAAAAGTAGACACAAGACCCAAATAAACATTTTTCCAAAGAAGATATACAAATGACCAATGGTACACAAAAACGTGCTCATTAACACTAACCATCAGGGAAATGCACATCAAAAACACAATGCAATAGCACCTCATACCAGTCAGAATGGCTATTATCCAAAAGAACAAATAACAAGTGTTGGCAAAGATGTAGAGAAAAACGCACACTTATGCACTGTTGGCAGGAATGTAAATTGGTGCAGCACTATGGAAAACAGTACGGAGTTTACTCAAAAAATTAACAACAGGACTATCGTATTATCCAGCAATTCTAATTTTGAGTAGATATATGAACTAAACGAGATCATTATCTCAAAGACGTATCTTCATTCATATATTCACTGCAGCATTATTTATAATAGCCAATACATGAAACCAGCCTAAGTGTACACAGAGAGATGAATCGATAAAAAAAAATCCCACAGGATGGAATATCATTCAGTCATAAAAACAGGGAAATCCTGCCATTTACAGTAAGGACGAACCTTGAGGGTATTATGCTAACTGAAATATGTCAGAGAAAGACGAACACTGCATGGTATCACTTATATGTGGAAGGTAAAAAAAAATAAACTCATATAAACGGAGAACAGACTGCTGGTTGCCAAAGGCGGAAGTGAGGGGTGGGGGAAATGGGTGAAGGTGGTCAAAGAACACAAACTTCCAACCAAGCCAACTTCTGAACTTATTCTAACACTTCTGAGACCGGAAGTACTCTAATCAAGTATATACAACCAGCCAAAAAAAAAAAATTCATTAACAGAGTCTTCCACCTTTTAATGGGCATTATTTTATCATCTTGGAGACCTACTTGAATGAGCTCAATCAATGTAAATTAGAAGCATATGAATTTAATCTCTCAAAATTACCACATGTCGTTGAGGTTTTCAAAAACTAAAAGACCATAGAAAGGTATTTGGAAATGTTTTCAAAATCCAAGAACCACCAGGTTGGCCCATCTCTAAAGTGAAGTAATGACCCTGTGAACATTATGATGTTCCTCACAGTTTAACGTTTAACAAAATAATTCCTGTCATCACTGTTCACAATATACAAATTATTGGGGGTTAGAGTAAATATGCTGATGTGAAAATGGTGGAAGGAATTTTAATCTGGAATATCCTAAAGTTCCGTGCGAGAGGATAAATCTGAAAGTCAGTGTTGTACCTAACAGAGTTCTCAGCAAAACCAGAATTGGTACCAGTTAGTTTAAGCAGAAAAGAAATTTGTTAACGGAAATTAGTAAGCTCACCAGTTTCCTCAGAGAACTAGGTAGTCAGCGATAGCCTTTGCAGGGAGAAAAAGCGCCCACTCTAAGGGCTGCCCGAAAAGCGTCTAGATGCTTCCTCGCCGCAAGCAGCTTCGTCGCACGACTAATTGGCCGTAAGGCAATTTTGCCGTAAAAGATGAAACGATTGATTGACAGTTTGGTTTCACCTGGTTGACAGTTTATTTCCCTATTGATGCACTACTCCCGTTTTTACGTTATATAAATCTCAGGCCTCATAATGACCTTTACAGTGACCAGTAGACCTGGTGGTCTTTAAATAGTGGATGAAACAACTATGTATATTGACTTGATAGAAAATACGTTGATAAGAAAACTTATCGGAAGTGCGATATTAAGAGCGTAAAGCCAGTCAGCATATCGCACTAGAAAATAATATATCAGTCTGTAAATCTTTCAGTGAGCATAGTCATCCCTACCAACCATCAAAACCAACAGCTTACCAAGCTATGGCAAATATAAAAGGGGCAGCTAGTAATTGACGACAGTCTTCAGGAGCATTAATGATTGATCCTTTAGCTAATTTGGAAAAGAGAAGCTTGTTCTCTCATGCCCTCTTTGCCAAATTTATCACGCAGTATTAGAAGTTAGAGATAAAGAATCAAGCTCTTCATGTTCCACCCCCGACGAGTATAATAACTTCCTTGAAAATGGTGAACATTTTTTTGTTATTTGATAGTGAAGAACAATTATAGACAGAATCTGGCTTACACAATTTGGTGAAATACAAGAACTGAGCACATGCTGGAACATTTAAATGTCGTCCAGATATGTACTATCAGTTGTAGGCATTATACATATTGATAAGAAATAGCAGCATTGCTTCTCTGTTCATTTAACTTCCAGGGAAATCTGGAAGTAACCATGAATGTACATGTGTTTTAAATGTACTCAAATATTTTTTGTATTTTCACAATAAAATTTTATTAATTTTTCTTGTTTCATTATGTCCTATTGAATAGCTTTTATTATTTTATTTTATTTTATTTTATTTTAAAGTTTTTATAAATTTTCTGCAAAATCAGTTGTGGAGCAAAATGGCTTTTGGTGAAATTTCTTGCAGCAAAGATGTTTAGGAGAAAATACCCGAAAATGCCCTAGAAAGGATACATTTGCTGCAGCCATTCAGCCTAAACCTTCCAGACTGCAGTGATGATACTGATGTCTGGATGACAGAAGCTTTTTAATTATTTCCACCAAAAGGCAGGCGCCTTTTCTGCCACGCTCACTGAAAGATGGATTTTGCATATTCTTTCTTTATGTGGATCAATTACAAATCAAACACTTCCACAGATGTATCTGATTGGCCGAACCCAAGTTACATACCGTGCCCCACCGAAAAGGAATTCTAGTGGAGAGTTCTGGCTTCTACCTTGGAGAAGAGCGACAACTAAGGTGGGTGTTTCTCCAGCCTTAACAAGGTTGTTCATAAGATTATGAGGGCCCACAACAAGTGGATGTCCTTTACCATTTACATTGTGTAGTATCCCCTAGTTATCAATGACATTTCACAATCTCGTTTTGCCATGCAACTAATGACACATTTATTACACAGACACATACGCTTCTTTTTTTTCTACATGGCTATTTTTCTTATTAATTATATTAAAGACTCATTTACTTAGTATTTAGCAATCCAACAGTTTTTCTGCCTGAAACACAAGAAAAAGCCAGAAGACAAGCACCCCTAAAAACGAAGGTGGGATGGGCTTAAGTATACATGAAACACACATTCAATTTACAAGAGTATCCTACAGGCGTTCAACTCAGGGCCTGTTGATTCCTCATTTTATTTTTTTTTTTTGAGAATTTATTTTGTGTTACGTTCTCCCACTTATAGAAAAGTTGCAAGAATAGCTCAATAAATACCCTTGTATCTTTCACCAGGATTCATTAATCTCTCCTGCTTTGAAGCAAGCCAGTTGTTTTCCAGAATGTCCCTTAATTTGAATTTACATAGTTGTTGCCTCAAGACTAGATTTAGATTAAATAAATTTGGTAGAAATGTTAAGTAGATGATGAGGTACTCTCATTTAGAACTTAGAAAATGTAAAATAAGGCACATGAAATCTGTTTGTCCCTTTACTAGTAATATTAAGTTGAATTGCTTGGTTAAGTTGGTGGACTCTAGGTTTCTTCCTTATAGTTATTTTTCTATGTATTTAAAAAGTGATACTCTGGGACTGTGACTATCTTGCTTCTAGATAATCTTGTAACCAATAATTTTAGCATCTATTGATGATTCTTTGCTGAAGAATGATTACAAAATGAAGATTTTCATTCAGTCATATCTTCTACATTATTAGTACACATTTTTTTGTAAAAGAGTGTTTTCCCTTCCTGTATATCACATTTATTCATTCATTTGTTCTTTTATAATATCAACTCATTAGTTCATTTTTTTATTAAGTGTGTTATATTAATGACAGTTTTCACTCTGATGCTCAAAATTATTCAAATTTGGCCAGCAGAAAAGCCCCTTCAAGCTGGCTCCTGTGTCATCTGGACACAGCCCCATTAGATTTTGAGCACTCCCTTAATTTTTGGCACAACAAGAAGTTTCAAGAACACCAGAAGCTTTTCCTACTCCAAGGCTAGAATCAGCATTTCTCCAAGATTAACTAGTTCCTTTTAGGGAAAAATGAAATGCGGTTTAGATGCCAGGATCTAGATGCTAATAGGCTCATTACTTTGAATTACTGCCCCTGGTTCCTGAACATTGAACTTATAATTATCCAAACCACTGAAGAGAAAATTAGGCATGAGAAAATAAGACAGTATACGCCCGGGCGGGAGAGAACCTTGGAGAAAAGTTGGAAATTAACTGGGAACTCCAAATGCATTAACCCATAGATTATTTAAAAACTCAATTAAGAAATTGGTGACTCAGAAGCCTTGTTACTCCTCTTACCTCCAGCGTCCTTTTCCTATCACTCATATCACTTCTTTCAAAGCTCAGATCATAAGCAAGCTACTAAATGAAGCCTTTTCTGACCACCCAGCCTGTGGCAAACAGCTCGTTTATAGTATGATTTGTGTCAAGTTCTTAAAGTTATTGATTATTCATACAGTTTATTTCTACCCTCAAAAAGGTGGAATCAATTTGAAGTGGAAAAAATACATTAAAAATTATCTTTTATTTCTATTACTTCTTTGACTTCCTCATAGTGCCTGCCACAGTGAGCACAGAACATATTAAATAAGAACACCGTTCCTTGATCTGGTGTCCAACATCTGGCTGGAGCTGTCTGAGGGTCAGCTGAGACCTCAAAAGAGAGTAAGAATGTGAAACCCTCTGTCTTCTGATCACTAAGGGTGACGGGACTGCCTTCTTGAAGAGGCAGTCCTGGACTACTCTATCAAAGCAGACAAAGACATGGTATCACTATAACCATTCTTTGCTTTATTTTCCCCCTTAACCTATCACCATAAGACATACAATATATTGTAAGCATTTATTTTCTTTATTGTTTATCTCTTTTTCTATTCAAACAAATGCTGGGATTTTTGCTCTTTTTTGTCACTTCTATAGACCTAGTATAGAAACATCTGTGGAGTGAAAGAATGGAAGAAGACAAAGGTAGTTAAGTAACAGGACACCATGGAAGAAACAGATGAGATCTGAAAATGTGGTGGGACATTGGCTACCCTCTAAACGACAAAGGGCGTTATGTTTGACAATGAGAGTATTTAGCATATGTGAAAAATACATTCAATTTACATGAGGTCACCTAAGAATTTTTCTTTATCCTATTTGAATAACTCAACCAATTCATATTTTGAGTTTGTAGGAGAATGAGAATCTTTTAATAGTCAAAGTAGAAAATGACCAACTCAGAAAATCTTATAAAGACAGACAAGAATGAATTTCTAATTAAAAATCAAAACAAGAAAACAGAAAAGTGTGCTGTAATTTTTACGTAGTTTCCAATCAACAAATGTAAGTCTTTTACATATAAAGTGAACTTTTAGTTGCCACAAGTCCTATAAAACAATATTTTTAATGACTGGTTCCTGCCCCTGTTTTTTCCTGCCTTATGATTTGAAAATGGGTGTTTTATTTTCCTCTCCTTTTCACATTTAGTCTGGAATCCCTTTTCCATTCCTTGGCCTCTATTACAGCACCAAGGGGCTCATTATTGCAAAGTTAAAAAGCCATAAGCAAGGGAAGTTCATAAAGCAGACTGCAACAGAGGCACAGCTATCATCTTACTGCCATAACCACTCCGAATTACTGGGTGGCACCAGAAAGCTCACTGGCACCTTGGCATAAGGCAGTGGGAACCTGGTAATTTGGACAGATTAAAAGTTGGTATGGAATTGCCATTAGGCTTTCATCCTGTTCTGGGATGTGTGTGTGTGTGTGTGTCTGCGCACACGCACGCATGCACACACGCATGTGTGTGGTGTGCAAAGGCAGGAAAGAGGAAGGGAGTGAAAAAAGAGAGAAGCATGCTCAATCAACCCTAGGCTCTGCTAACTTACTGTTTTGATTGTAAATGACCTGGAGGGATCATGACGCCAACTCTATGACTTTTCTCTTTCCCTGGATCTCTATTTTGTTGGCATCTCTCTTTTGCTGAAACTTACCAACCTGGTTGGTTGATTGGCTTTGCCCACTCAACTTCTTTATCAAAGGAGTATGTCAGAAGAAAGAGTGGGATTCAAACTCCAACAATGCATTCAGCTTTCAAACAACCAAAGACATGAAAAGAATGAGCAAAGGAGAAATGGAGGTTGGGGTCAGGAGGAAAGAGATGTGTCAAAGAGGTAGTGGACCTTGCCTTCAATGTGACTTTAATTCAGATTTGTGCTCCACATGCTTTTGGCTTGAAACCAGAATCTTAGAATGCAGTAAAATTTCTGAGAGTGTGTGGTTATCTGGGGCAAGAGATCAACCAGTTTAACTACACTGAACTGCTCCTTGAAAAAGGCATGGGTTGACAGTGTGGGAAAACATGGTACTCAACTTTCTTTCAATGCAGTCCTCAACTGTAGGTTCAGATTAGGTGCCTAACCTTGTAGCCAGGTCTCAGGGCAACTCAGGGACACTTAATTGAATGTTGTCTGTGAACTCAAAAGCTGAAATTTATAGAGCCCAGAGAGCTCTAAAATTATAGGGCACTGTGCCACACAGGAGACTTACTTTTATGTTTATTTTGAATTTGCAATTTCAAACTTAATTAAGAATAAAAGAGTCTTTACAAGATCTTAGTGATTTGTTCCTTTCACACTCTTGGTGACAAACTCCTCATGGTTGGCAAATCCGTAACCCTTTGTGACTTAGATACAGAAACCTACAAACCAGATGGATGGGATGTTAACAAGAATGTAACACCCACCCAGTGATTCCCAATACAAAGGGGCAGAGATAGCTAATTTCTGCAAGGAGCACATCAAAGTCTACATGCAAAGAGCTCTAGACTGCATAAACTCAATGGTGTTCCTCCTACCTGCCTCATGTCCCTTGGATACGGTAGAGAAGGGACAATTTTGCCTTGGTCCCTTCTGACCTTAGCTGTGGAAGTCTCTGATAACTTTTCCTGGCCTGCTTCCTCCTCCATCTGGGTCTATCACTCATCTCTGCATGCCAGTTCAATGACTCTGTTGTGCCTGCAATAACACTCAGCTACTTCTCTCAATTACTTTTCTTGTGTTGGAAAACAAGAAAAAGCTCAGCCTAATCTGGGCTTAGGCAATGAAAACATTTTAGCACTGCAAATGAATTACCTAAATGTGTTGGGAGATATTTTACTTTCTAGCTAAATGCTAAGGATTGCACCACATGGAAATAAAATGTGCGTGGCCGGGGAGATTAGGAAAATAACCCCAAAGAAGGAATTGTATATGAAAGTAAAACTTGTATCTGTTAGCAGCATGTCTTCTAAGGGATAAAACCTCTTTTATCATTTTACTTATTTTAGAATATGCTCACTGAGAAAGGGGAGGAGAAGTACCCTACTATGCGGAGAAAGATGTGGGGTCACAGAGAGGCTGGGGCCGAGCAGTGGGTCACGCAGTGACGCAATCCAGACCTTGAATTAGCAGTCAGATTTTCTAAGCATTTATCTAATGCTCTGTGAAAATTCAGGCATGGTGAAAAAGAAGTTTCACTACTTTTCCAATTCACAAGAGTATTTTTAAACTAGAGTATTATTAGACTGATTTTATGGTTATTTACTGCAATAAATATTTACTTTCCTTTGAAATGCACTAAATCATATTCTAATTTTTTGGAGCTATAATTTTTCCATGAAAAGAAAATAACATTTCACTTGATACAATTTCAATATGCTGGGGGCTCAGTCTCCTGTTTCAGGCCCAGTCTAGAACTGGTGCCTGGGGATGTGGGAGGCCAGGCCAGGGACTTGTTCTTTCTTGGTGAAGAGCACTACAGTGTAGAATGGCTGAATTCTTTGCTGACAGTTCCAAGTAACTCAAATTCTTTCCTTTAGGATTTTTTTTTTCCTGCGTAAATAATATGTAGTCCATTCTAAGATTCTATCCCAGGAGGGCATTTCTTGGCATTTCCCAAAGCTATAACCCACTTCAAACTCAAATTTCAAGTCAAATTTTTCAATCTCCCCTTCCTCTTCCCTGATGATTTACCCTCATTATCTCTTGGGATAGAAGGACACAGAAATGAGCAAGGAGCTTTAAAAACTATATGCCCAAGAGATGCTTTACCCCAAATCCTAACCCACTATACCAGCTGCTGGTGGGTATAGGAGAAGGGAGGGAGGCACAAGATGTCACAAGCAGGAACTTTTACTGATCTTCAATCAGCTACTGTAAGAGTGGAGGAAAGAGATGAAGAACAGGACCCCTGGGTTCCTTCTTTCAGGGCATTGATTATTCAGGGACAGGGAATACAGTAAGTTCAAGGCCATTCCTTAGACCCAGAGTCTGGAGTCTTAGCCTATGTAAAATAATAATGTATAATATTATTTCAAGCAAGGGTAGGAAAATAACCCTCAGAATTTAGTTCTCTCCGACCAGTGGACCAGCTGAAATAAAAATTAACTCTAAAGATTTAACTCCCACAATTTCTGCCCACATTTCTCTCTAGGACTCTTTAGTAGTTTCACATTGAATAGCAGAAAAGGTGATTCCCCCTTAGATACCTGTCTCAGAGATCTTGCCAGGTTTCTAAAAGTAAGTCTCCAACCACTTGATAGCAGATTTAAGTCACTGTACATTCCAAATGGTGTAAGAAGGTTGGGAAAACTAGTCAAAGTGCTTATATTCTCATGAAATTAAACATAACTTAAAAAATTATTGGACATAAAATAATGTTGGTTTTTTAAAAAATGGTAAAAGGAAGTAGGGTAGGCATTGGAGTCTAAGCAAGAAGACTGCGAAAGGAAGTATTTGTAAAGTTTGCTGTGAAATCCAGATGGGCTCCCTGAAGGAGGAGGGCTAGATGAGTATTTTTTAGCTACTTTTCAAATTATGAGGATGATCCTTGAGTGAAAAAGAAATGAAAACTCTAGACCAGAGAGTAACTGAGGAAGGGTGTAGAAGTGAAAGAGCAGGGAACCATCAGCATCTCAGATTTAGTGCGATGGAGATTTATTATTCTTTACGTGCGTGCCTGTCTCCTTTATCAGCCTCTCAAGGGCTCAGAATGTTCACCTTAATGCTTGACACATAATGGAAGCTTAATAAATGATTGTTGAATAAATACATACATGAACGAATGAATGGATGAGGGTATGAATGAAGTCATAAATGGAGGTATTTACTTTAAGTGGCATTCCGAGCACCCTTGGCTATCATTTTAGGACTGTTTGTGACCTCTCCTCTTCCTCTGCCCAACAATACAGCTCATGGTGTTACTTCAGAGTGATCTGCCATCAGCGAATGATGCCTGCCTTTGGTCTTTTGAAGGAAGACTGAAGTTAACAGTTATATTGACTTTAAATTTAGCAGCATTGGGCAAGAATAGAAATGTTCTAATCCTGTCTCCTCCTACGGAATGTGAATTGTGGTCAAAGTAATATGTTTTTGCCTCCTGTGATTTAGATCAAATTTCATAGGCCAGACAGGGCGTAGGGAGCCAGGCTGCAGCAGCCGCTCTCCCTGGTAAACAGTGTCACACCTCCCTTGGATGGCCCAGGGCACCATGTGTGCCCTAGCGTTAGAGACGCTTTGCCAGGGCTTGTCTGTTCTCCCTGCCTTGTTTCTCTGCCCAGTGTTCATGTGGCACTTGGCTTCCTATTCTTAGAACCAGGCAGTGCAGTGATGTGCAGGTGTGAGAGGTGTACACACGTGTGCCCAGAGAAGCCTGCCCCAGAAAAACACACCTAGAGCCTACATGCAAATCAGAGTTTTAGGTCTCCACTGCTCCTAAGAGTAAATGTCACTAGCTCTAAAACTTCCACTGGGGAAGGTTGAGTAGGCCTAGCAGGGCAATGCTATCTGGTGGGCCATTCTATCTCGATAAAGCAGACCTGGGAAGATGTCAGAATGGCTTGTCTGTAGGCAGAAGCCAGCAGGAAAATATGCCTTCTCTCACAGATCACTAAGGAAATAGTCACCCAGTTGCTGCTGGAATTACACTGTTATCTTTTTGCTACCATATGGGCTCAGCATGTTTGCTCTGAATCAGATGGGTCATTTCACCCATTGTGCCTCAGCTACTGTCTGTTAAACAAGCTTATTGCCCCAGAATTCTAAATCAAATAAAGAAGTAAAAGGTTTTTACATTCAGAGGAAAATTTTGTGGATTTTTCAATTTTCCAAAGGACTCTCCTCCAATCTCACCTTCCCACTTATCCTGAAAGGACTATTTCAAGATATGATGACTGGCTAATTAAATGCCTTTGGGGAACAGGAATTAGTATATATACCTAGAAAAGTATATTTCAGAAGAAAGAAGATGAGAATGAAAATGGGAATTTAAAGAGGGAGGAAAAAAATAAAATTTAACTGATGTATATTCAGTTCAGTAACTGATGATGTATTTTCTTGAATTGGGATTATGCATTTCAAGGAATGCTGCACAATTAGGTAAGAATTCTTCACTGATTTCCTTTTTATTTATCCATGCAATAATCATATTAGGGAAAAAAACCCTCCATTTTCTAAGTCACAGGTACTTAGCCTATGAAAATATTAAGATAGTATCAAAGTTTAGCTCAAGTTCATCAAGGAAAACAAAGATCCACCCCTCCCCCCAACTTGGGTTCTCCTGATGGTACACTTAGTAATAGCTAAGTATATTGAGTCTAAAATTGCCTGGCCAAAAGTTCTCTTCCTGCTTCTGTATTATTAACAAACATGTACTGAGAATATTCAGCCAGATTAATTCGGACAGTGGGGAAGTTAACGCTTAGACTCTACACAGAATATTTAAAAATAGGAGTAATATTACAGGTTAACTTTCTCTTTTGTGCTTATTCCTTGAATCTTCTGGTTTATTATTTTAAATTAGGCTAATTCTTTATTAATTATCTTCAGTTGGTAAGATTTCTTAGTTTATAAATTTTAAAAAATTTTGAGTTAACTAAGTATTTAAAAACTCTCTCTCATAGTTGATCATGGGTACTGAATTGTTCCTTTTCTTTAATTTTCTTTGACTTTCTTTTCCTTACTGAATGTTATGCCTTTAACCAGGGGATGTTTTTTGTTGATGCTTTTCTTTTTAAGTATTCTGTGAGGCTTATTTTCTAATACTTTCTAAAGTCTGACTCTCTCTCATATTGGTAAACTATAGTAGTTGAGATATGTATCTGCTAATAACCTTCTGTTCCACTGTTCAGTGAAAAAATTGTATTTGCTTTAATCAAGAATTATTCCACAGCTAAAGCTCTTACAAAGCAATTTGTTTACTGTATGATAAACATTTGGTTTGTGCCATCAGCAAAATATTCTAAATGATTAGTGATACTGGTGAAAAAATAAGAGTCTTTTACACAGGCCTTCAGAAGTTCAACATCTCATACAATCAGTTAAGCTCTTAAATGTAAACCTGTCAAGATTAGATGCACTGATCTCTTGGCTGTTGTTTATTGAGATGATATAAAGAGCCTGGCCACCCGAACAGAATCTTATTTTCTCTGTCAGTAAGAAAAGTTCAAATACTTTCATGAATGGGTATGTCATTAACAGAAGCTTTTCAGATGTCTAATGAAAGAGTAAGAGGATAGTCTCTCTGGATTACCCTATTCTACCCCACACACTAGACTATACTGTAAGGACATGTGGATTGGGTCAAGCATGGGAGTTACTTAGTATCAATTCCAAGTGCCTCTTACTGACTTCGGTCTCTAAGGCTGATTTAATGCAATCCATCATCATCCTAATGTGGCAGATATAAACTCTCCTGGAAGAAACTCACATTATTAGAGTTGTGTAATTTACAGGCAAGTCTGGGTTCACAGCAGTCAGGAGATACTTAAGGTGACAGGCATTGATGCTGGAGGCCACCCTAGCATCGTCATGGTTTGTAAAATCATCACCATTTGAAAACAGGTACATATATGTGTGTACATCTTGCAGGCATCCACTAAAGAAAAACAGATCAAGGCCAGTGAAATTAATCCATCGTCATCCTGTTGGCTGGCCCTGCCTGCTACAGAAGCTGAGGCTCTTTTCCTCAGCTGGCCTGCCAGTGGACTTGAGCCCCAGGAGATCTATGACTGCATCATGAATCACTGACTCCACAGAAGTCAAACTGGCTCCTACATCTCTGTCTTTGAGGCTTCGGCTCAGAATCTTGGCTTCTGTTCCCTCTTAGTGGAGACAAAAAGGCAACAATAAGCATGAGGAGTCAGATAAAAACACCTAGCTGTAACTACCCTTTTAACATTACCACCCAAATTAAACAGACTCATTAAGAATTTCAATGTCTGAACTAAAGATCTGAAAACAAAAACTTGGCAGGGGAAGGCACATGAGCAAAGGAAAATGTTTCCAAATAGAGGTTACAGAGCTTACTTTAATGAGACCTCAATGATCTTCAGGAAATTTAATAGGAAATCTTATTCTAATTGGTTTACATTTGAGAAGTTTCTTGAAACTGGGAATTAATGAAAAGGAAAATAAAATCTACTCAAAACTTTGGAACTTGCGACATTCTTTTTCTAGCTACAGGGAAATAATTGTTTGGAGTAAGATGTATCAAAATTTGGGGAATCTTTTTGTCTTGCTGTGTTCCTTTTTAAGGCATCTCGCTCTTCCCCAGGAGAAGGGCCTGCTGAGCTTCTCTTTTGAGGATCCTAGAAGGTTTTGTAGTTAGCAAGTACTTACTATGTGCAGAGCATGATCAGTGGTCTCTGTTCTTTCAAGAGTTTATCAGGGAGACAGACTTTTATAGAAATAAAGGAGTGAAAGGAAGAAATGTGAATATTAGTGGGGCTCAAAGCAGGGAAGGGAAGGAGGGCTCTAGGTGATTTTGCCTAAAGCCAACTTACCAAATAATCAGCTTTCTAAATGACAATTTCACTCAATTTACTTTTCAAGTTAGTTTTAACTATTTAATTGTAGCTAGTCAGGTTTATTTTACCTTCCTAACTGACATTTAAGGACTATTGTTCAAGTCTTTGTTTCCAGATCTATGCTATAGTTAAATACTGAAGGGTAGACAAAGGAGGGAAATTGGTGGTATACAGAGACATATTAATACGTATAAAGTTTTGAATATGAATAATTCCTATTTTCTTCATTCATTTGTTCAGAGTTAAGGAGAAATATATTCATAAGAATTTTCATATTCAAGAACATGATTTCCAGAGATATATTCTTACTGCGTATCTCATGGGTATATATCTGTCAGATAAGTATTCATCTAAAGAAACCATGATACAAATTAAGCCAATCAGTTCTTCCCTGGGAAAGTCAGCAGCCCCAAGGGTTGTGGAGTTCAGAGAACAGATGTGGGAATGAACTTGGGGGAGATATAAATAATCAGCCCATAGCAGATATGGACAGAAAGATGGTCCTGGATGGAATGATTTGAGACCCTGGTTCCAGTAGTAAGTCTATAATTTGATTCCTTAGGCTGACAAGAATTGTGAAAGGTCTGAAATTTTACTCTATATGCAAGCTAACAATTTGGTCTGCCGCAGTCTCATGGATGCTAAGTAGAAGACATGAAACTCTTGGTTCAGAGACAAAGGACTTTATTACTAATGTCCACAGGAGTAGCCAGAATATCAGCATTTCCTTATGCTCATTCCTCAAGTCCTAACTCCCATTTGTGACGTAAAGAAGACAAAGTAACACCTGCACACACAGTGAGTTGAACTCCAGTAAAGAAACTTTGAGCTTAGAGAACTCAGATCTTTTATAATAGGCAGTAAGCCTGCTTGCCCTTTGTTCCAGAGTGAGACATCAGTGCTTCACACTACAAGCATTCTTGAAAAAGTCCAGCAAAAAGACAATTGCCTCTGCTTACAAGATGTGCAGAAAACTGACAAAGCAATGAAGAACTGTCAGGTCAGAGAACTGTAAAAGAAGAAAACTTCAAGGATCCGTGTACATAGCCTAGGCTTCCAAATATGAAGAAAAGGCCACAACAACAACAACAACAAAAGCCCCACCAGAGCTACGCCTGTATCCCTTTCAGCTCCATGAGTTAATAAATTTGCCTTAAGCTAACACACTAATTTTATGTCACTAACACAGTATGACAGCAGGGCTCCCATTTTTAGTGGTTTCTCTCACTCTCTTATGATATCAGAGTGATATAAGTTCATTGCAGAATAAATAACTATTTGAAAATATAAGAGTAAAAGAAAAGCAATCCCTTTTAAATTATGTGTGGGAGATTACCTGGATCTAAGTTTGGGATCTGCTTTCATTTCATAGCAGTTGACTAGACTCTTCACAACCCCTTTTTTATGGAGTAACAAAACAAAGCACATATTTTGGGTTATAGAAATTATTTTAAGAGGTATCAACTGGTGTTCTCAGTTGCCTTGGGGTCTCGTAGACAGAAAACTATGAAATTCGCTTTGATGTTGGCTAGGATCCTCTGTCCTCTCCTCCTAATGGACCTCCCTTTCTCATGTGTTCCTACTCATAAGACCTTGCTCTAAGTTATCTACTAAATACCATTAATTTATCAACTGTATAATGATCTAAGACAAATACCCTACCAGGGAAAAGGCCTTATATTGTAATATGGAATTCTACAGTAACACAAACCCTTTAGGAAGGAATCAAAAGAAGCACTAACGGTGAAACTTGAGGCATCATAAGAGACGTCAGGTAGCTAGTTAAGGGTTAGAGAAAGTTGCCAAGAATCTTCTAAATCATACCCTTTCAGGTGTCTGTTCTATAGCCACCAGAAATGGTTTATCCCTCAGGGAAATAGGTCCTACTTTTGTTCCTGCTGGCAAGACTTCTTTTTCTAGTGGGTTTTTTAAGACCCTGATCCATGCCTACATTTCAAGTGCCTAACACAGTGTCCAACACAGGAAATTGTTTAGCAGATGAAAGTTAAGTCTCTAGTGGCAAACATACTGAAATAAAGTGGTAGTCAGCTCATCAAGGCCATGTGTTTATTCAGCCACCTTCTCAGGAAACTCAACAAATCCACACAGGCAACAACTCACAAATAATCAAGAATAATCCACACTTGAATTAATGTTCATGCAAAACAACATCTAAAGGAAAACTTTGGCTAAAGAATTTACTCCAGGGAGATTCTCTCGCTCCCAATTGGATTTCCTAGCAACAAAGGAGAGTCCTTTTTCCTTCATCTGCATGTGGATGTGTGCATTCTGTATCTGCAGGAGGGGGAGAAGATGGGGGAGAGTGGAGAGGACATCCAACCACCTCCGTGGCTTCTCCCCTCTAAGGACAGCTGTTTTCTCCATCAGCGGCTAGTGGCAGACTTCTCCTCATCCATTTGCCGTGGAAGGGCGAGCGGCTGGAATGTCAAGCCCAGACTTAGTCTGAGAAAATAAACTCCCATCCAAGGACAGATGTGAGGTTTCTAGTCCTTAACTGCCCTGAAAACATCACTTCACCCTGGGTTTGCCTTTTTGTTTAGAAATGTGGGGGGATGTATATATCAAACTGTTGCTTGCTGTGGGCATTTTTCCTGCTCTTCCCCACTGAGACTGAGTCCACCAGGTCAAAGAGAGAAGGTTATGGGTAACTTTGGGATTATTCTATAAACTCCTATAGATAATTCATAAAAGTATGATTTTATCTATATTGTGTGTAAGAGTCAGTGTTCTCATTGCTGGGAAAGGAAACTACAATTACAAAAGGGGTGGGACTGGAAAGAACCCTGTGGTATTTCACTGTAATTGGAGTTACACTATGAACTCATAATTTTACATAGAGAAATAGTTATACATGGACTTATAGATATAGATATACATATATATAATCTTTTTCTAGCTGTATCTGCTGAGAGGGTCTAGCAGCAAAAGCAGTACATATAGTTAATGCTCATATTTTGTTTCTCAATATCATTTTTCACTGAAAAGGAACAAGGTCCTTGGAGAAATGTTTAATTCCAGGCTTGTAGCATGGGAAGTATAACATGAGCCTGGAACACTGCATTCTGTCAAAAAAGAAGTGCTCAAAGAATGACTGAGAACCGTCAGGAGGACCTAGGATCCCGCTTCCACTGGCCAAACCTTGGAAAATTGGAACATCAACATGAAAGAGAGAAAGACCAAGACGGAAGGGGGGAAAGAGAGAGAGAAAATTAAAGTAAATGTGGCAAAATGTTAACATTTGGGAAATGTGGTTGACGGGTATATGGGAATTTTTGGTATGATTTTTGCAATTTTTCTCTAAGTCTAAAACTATTTCAAAAGAAAAAATTAAACACTTTAAAAACAGTTGCATAGGAGATAAATGAAACAAGAGTAGCAAAGTATTGGTAATTTTTGAAGTTGGATATTAGATAACTGGAAAGTCATTGTATGATTTTCTCTGTTGTTATATATGATTGTATCATTTTCATAAGAAAAAGTGAAAAATGAAAAAGAAAAATAATGAAAAACACCCACGTGATTTTCATTTAAGAAAGCCTCTCCTGTTTCCAATCTCACGGTCCAATGGAATCCAGGCCTTTGTGCATGACTCATGGTAGTAACATCAACCCGTTTTCTCTTCTCTAGTCTTGGGTCTTCCTACCCACTATGATCCACCCTCCCCACTACCAACCAGAAGAACAGTCTTTCTGAAATGTATCTTTTAATATTTTATCCCCCACTGGCTCACAAATCTTTCACTCCCGTCCTATAACAAGAGAAGAAACTCTGAGCTTTCATCTCTAAGCTTTTAAGGTCCTCTCTAATTAGGTCCCAACTTACTTATAAAACCCCATCTTCCAAATTCCTTACATGAATATTCTTCCTCATTAAACACTCTTTCCCTTGTCCTGTCCCTAGGGATCTTTGGATATTTTTACCTCTGTGTATGGCAGGTTTGAAAATATGTTCATAACCCTCTTTTTGAATAAAAATTCTTTACTACCCATTAGGATGACTGATGGAGATGACGGGGTTTAGGGGTTGTTTCAAAGGGGCAGACTATGACCATTTCCCACCAGAACTGGCTATTTCTTTTATGGGATTCTAGCCTGGAAATGGGCTCTTTGAGGCTGCTGGAGTTCCGGGTAAGGGCCAGACTAGGTTTGCTGGCGGTTGTGTTTATTTTCTCCCCATCAGTTTTTTAGACTCTAAGTCATGTCTTGGCCTATAGTGATTCTGCAGGGAAGTTTCATTAACTCCAAAACATCCCATCTATTCTTCCCCTATTCTCTTAGTCTTTACTCAACATTTGTCTGGTCTTCCCAATTCTCTTCCAAGACTTTTAGACATATTCTTTCAATGGTTAGATTAGATACTGTTAGCATGTAAATTTTGGGAGGTCACCCTCTGTCCTACCTTTATTTCATATCCTGTGATACATTCTTTTTACCTTTAGCAATGACCTGAATGACAGAGAAGTTTATTATTGACAAAAACTTCTATTATAGTGATTTTCATCTGTCTGAGCAAACACCTGTACAAATAGGTGTTCAATTATTTACCGATTGATCTGTAGAAACCAGATCATTTATTCATAAATGTTCTAATCACATTGCCTTACTACAAGAGAACTTGGAGACCCGGAAGACAAGTAAGTGAAGGAAAACATATAGAACCCTGAACAGGGGCTCATTTATCTCTCTCCGTATTTTTGACAACTTCTAAATGGTCTGAATATCATTCTCTTCTCAGCATCTCAATATTTTCTTTCTATGCTAATTCCAAGAACCTTTATATTTCAAATACAGTTGGACTACTTTCAAAGTATGTGAATTCTATAACTTTGGATAACCCTAAACTCCTTCACTTGCCATTCCATGACACATTTTGTATTTAAAGATACCCAACTGCCAACTGGTCAATCTCTTTATATGCTTAGCCTATTACCCATGGGGCAATCATCTTTTAACAGCTCTCTGGAAGTCTTCTAAACTCTAATAATCATTTGTTTGGGCTCCACAGGGAGCACGTAACCTATCATAAGAATAGATGGTCTTTCTTGGTCCATTCTGGCCTCTGATACTACATCATCTCAGAAAGCCCTAATAATAATAACCAGCATTTATATATGCTTACCATGTGCAAGATCTTATTCTAAGTGATTTACCTGAATTAATGCATTTAAGTCCATTTAAATTTTCTAGTCTTTCATCTGACTAGCCTCTGAGATAAACCTCCTCAGAAATATTTTGGGCAGTCCTACAACGCACATTTGCCAGAAATTCTAGCACAAGCTAGAATTGGAAACATAACGAGCCAAGTCCGTGGTTTGGTATGGCAGCCGTTGGCGATTAAAAAAAGAAAAAAAATTAAAGAAATGTTATTTCTATTATAAAAACAATATTTTCTAATGCTGCAAAGAGAAAAACAATTATGACACTCCCAACATATTTTGGTAGTTGGAAAGTAGGAGGTAGAAAATGGCTTTTAAAAAAAATGGGCAAAATACATCTTGCAACCATATTACCAGTGGCTTTAAATGGAAAGAGTGACAATCCAACCTGGGTACAGGGCTAGCATTTCATCTCAAAAACTTTTTCAATTCTGTGGTCTCCAACCAGGTCCAGAAAAAGCATTCTTAGAACATGGTCTAATACTAAATAAATACTACACATTTTATGGTTTCAGATCTAGGGCCCAGGAAATACAAAGTTAAGCGATGGCAGAAGTCTTATGGGCTGGGAGCTCTGGATTTGCCAGTTCGGATTATGTCAAGCCACAGCTCCCGGGGCCCACCATTAAAAGACAGGACTAATCTAATGCAATCACCTTAGAACTGCTCTCTCGTGGCCTCTCCAGCCTCTTATATTTCTCAATCAGTGGGGCCTTTGCCTTCATTTCCTCCCTAGACTTCTAAGACCTCACAATGTCCTGTGTCTTCCTCCTTTCTAACAGCTCTGAGCCTGTATCTACTTGCTCCACTTCCTCCATATCCCCAAGAATTGAGTTGGAGGTCTTTAGTTCTTAACACATCTACAAGTTCCATGCAAGTATGCAAAGCTTCATTCACAATATCCACTATCCCTCTATGCAAATGACTTTCAAATCATCATTCCAACACCAAATTCTCTCATGAGTGCTAATCTTGCATATCTAACAGGCGTGAGACCTTTCCTCTCAGATTTCATGCAGTCACTCTAAATCATGGTGGTGGTTGACTGGTGTACACATTTATCAGAATTCATCAAATTGTACATTTGAAACGTGTAGTCTACTGTACAGGAACCATACCACAAGAAAAAAAATCCTCTGTACACTGTCTTGGATCATAAAGATGAAATAAATATGAACTCATTTGCCTGTTTTCAGTGGTATGAATTCTCTGAGCCCTGGTGACAGTTCTGCTCTTGCTGTCTCTCAGACAGTGGGAATTCTTTCCAGAAGTGGTCAAATGTAAAGGAGCAGTTTCTCCCTAGGAAGTCTGGAAGAAAAGGAGGTGACAGGTAGGAAAGTGGATTTTTCTAGGGATAGGGGTTATGGTACTATGGGGAAATGGAAATGGGGAGATTTTTAAATCTTCAGCTTCTGCAGGAATTATGAGGATGGGTGGTCCTGGCCAGAAGTATTCAGCTCCTTGAAGGAAGCCAGGGTTAGCAAAGCCCGTGGCCTCTCCAGGCTGTGTCTCGTAATCACAACATGAAATTCTGTCCTGTTACTGAGGAAGCTTGTTCACCTTGGCAAGTTGTCTGCTTTTCTAGGGTGGCTGTGGAATCATGGTCTTTGTTGCAGGTGGGAAGCTGGTCTCACCAGCTGGTTCTGTTGTCTGTCACCTAGACACAAGCATCCAGGCAAGGCTCCCCCCAGCTCCATTCAGCCCACCATGTTTCCCATTTTCCCCTCCACCCAACGAGGCACTCTCAAACTCCTTGACCAAAACTGTTTTCTAACAAGTCTTTTTAACCTTCCTCCTCTCCCTTCTAAATCATTTTATGTATGAGAGTCAAATTAATCTCCTCTCTTCATTCCAATTCCCATCCCCAAAGTCTTCAGAGGCTCCCCACTAAGATAAAGTGCAGATCCTTAGGCTAGCATCATTTGGAATCTTCTCCAAACTACTCTCTTTACATTTTTAAACACTTATTTCCTCACCTTTGTTTCAGTCACACTGGTGAATTCGTTGCTCCTAGACCTGCAATATCCCCTCTGCTCTGCTAGGACCTATGTCAGGTGTTAGTGTGATAAAAGAACGTTCATGGAAGTATCCAGTCAGCTGTGCCATACTGATCCCTGTTGAACGGGGGATGCCCTTGAACCTCACGCCCCATGGAGTGAAGGTGAAGCTCACTTATCTGACAAGTCTTTGGGACAGCCATCTTCTTTGCACAGCCATGCTGGGTCTCCCACCTCTGCTCTCGGGAGACACGAGAGCTATTTCAACTGCCCTCCATGCTGCCTCTTTGTCATTGGAATGGGTCTGTTCTAAATAGTCAAATTCAGGTCGTCTGTAGCATCAAACTCCCAAAGCTGCACCCATCATGAGTAAGGAAACAACTGTTTCCTTCAGACTGAGTTTCCCCCATGTTTGGTAACTTTTATTCAGGTATTAAAACTTCTCATTTGTGCTTTCATTTTTCAGACAGTTTGGAGGACCTTTTGATGCAGACCCAGTGGCTATCGGATACCCTGCTGTTTCTATTCTCTGGTCCTATTTCCTTAGTTGTCACGGGCACACAGATACAGAGTCAGCTCCATCCTAAAGCTTGGCTGTTGGACACTGGCCTCATCACTGCTACTGTATTCCTTACATGAAATTTCAACTGAATATACTTCCAAAAACAGTGATTCTCCTTAAATTGTAAAGTGGATACAGGGAGCAAATGAGGAGAAAAGGTCACTATAAACTGTGTTCACTAAGTTGAGCTTCTCCCTTCTGTGGTTCATGATGAATTCCAAGACCTGGCTGTTCGACAGGGGTTTAGGGGAAAATCAGGTACCATTATTTTTATTCATAGAAAATAGACACCCAGGCTGGTCGGGAATTATAAAGGCCTTTGTCTAAAGCTCTGATAGATTCAGGGGAAGGGGACTAATTTCCTTTCACCCCCAGCTCCACAGAAATGTCTCTCAGCCTCTCTCAAGAGCACTGTTTAGACATTAGGAATTGTAGGCAAGGCTGTGATTTCACAGATATCAAAACTGGATGGAATAATACAATTTATCTTATCATGTATGGTATTATTCAGCAGTCTATTTCCATTTTTATGACTGCTATTTCAGAGAAGGGAAACTGAGTCTCAGAGTATGAATTCTGAGTGCTCACTATGTGCCAGGAACTGGACAAACGTGTGCTTTCATTCTCTCCTTTGAGCCTAATTATCTTACCATGATTAGAGAGGGGGAAACTAAGAGGCGAGGTAAGATATCCCCCTGGTAGCAACTGTACTAAGTGATAGAGCCCAGAGTTGGATCTGTTCTCTTTCCTAGCAGCAACTTGAAAGCCCTTAACCCAGGACTGTTTGACTAGGGACTATGAAAGTCCAGCTTTGTTGCCTCTAGTAGTGACAGACTCTGAGGTGTGACACCCTCTGAGCAGCCCGTGGGATCTGGAGGGGTTGGGACCCTGCCTGAGCTCACAGCCTTGCTGGCCTCCACCCCGCAGTGCTGATGAGCAGCAGGGCTGGGACTGTACACTGGTCTTCTCCTTCCAAGTCCAGGGTTCTCCCCTCCAAAGAGGCCAACCACATCTGTTATTTCAAACTTCAAAACATACCTAAAGAGTGACACAAACATAAATGTATGAGGCACTTTCCGAGTCTATCCTGACACCTTTCTAGTCTCCTAATCTAAAAACGGTTGGTGGGTTAAGTTGCCAAATCCCCGTTACACGGTGGCAGGCAGGAAACTGTTTATTCCATCACAAATTCATGCCTCATATACTAACTCCTATACATCACGGATGCCACTCGGGACATACTGGGAAAGAGGCTCTTGCTCACTGTTGCTCTTTTCACATAATGAGTTTTTTCTGTCAGAACATCCTAACTTGGATCAGGCAGCAGGTAGTAAAAGAGGTGCGAGCCCTGGAGGGAAAAAGCACGACCTGCGAACAGGAGCCACGCTGCAAGGGAGCCAGGCAGTGTCTTCAGTTACTCTCGATATTTCTTTCATCAGGTATCAACCTAATTCCTACACTCTCCAAGTCATAAGTGCTGCTAACTTCTCCCCAGATCATTGCAAAGCTCGGAATGACTGAGCACTCTTATGTGTACTTCTCCTAAATACCAAGGACCCCAGGGTCAGAGAGGTCTGGTTCACACTGACTGGCTGTCCTTGAGACTAAATCACCTCCACTCTAGACGAGAGACAGCACCCGCCTAGCAGACGGGTGAGGGTTACCTAAGCAGCAAATACAGGTTCTAACAGGCTTTGAAGAGGTCCTGGCACAAAGTAGGTCTTCACATGTTAGTTCCTTCCACTCCTCCTTTTCCTCTGTCCTGGAGGTATCTGCATAGTGATCATAACCTTAAGCAGCAAAAGGAGAGCTCTGATAGTTGAGTTTCAGGAATCACTTGTTAGTCAAGGGAGATGAGTGGGGCCTCAATACATCTGCAGTCACATGGTACAGATATTTACTTCACTCACTGGTGAGACCAGCCAGGGTGAGACTGCTAGTGCTGAACCTGCAGCGGGGTCCTGCTCCTCACGGGCGGATTGGTTTATGCTCACCTGAGACCCTGGTGGTGAGAAGAAGGAGAGCCAGGCCCACCTCTCTCCTCAGGTCCCCATAGTGAACAGAAGGATCGTATGAGACCCCAAAGCCTCAGACAACCAAGGGGAGATCATTTTCAGACACCCTTCCTGGTACGCGGGAATCTCTAGTTGGCCCCATAAAAAGGGTGGCAGCCTCTCTCTCTCAGGCAGAGACTGCGAGGGCAACAGAAGCAGGCAGATCAGAACTCACAGTGAGTCACGGAGCATTTAACTTGTTTCTGCTTTTGACTTTTATGAACTGAGGGAAAAGGAAGTTTTATTCTTTTCGTTCTGTTCCATTACAATAACGACTCTGTGAACACACTTTTAAACATCTCATTTGAAGTCTGGGGCACTTCCTGGATAATGAAGATCCAGATATGTTATGCTTGGTTTTCTAAAATAAACCCAGAACAGGATTAGTAGGTCACTCATTCTCAGAAGGTGATGCTCTGGCAGGTAAATAACTTAGAGAAGGAAGCAGGAGTCACTGTCATAGATAATTTCTTATTCTCTGAATGCTACAAACCATAAAGAAACTATGAAGGGGAGCAGGGAGGGAGTGATTGTAAATAAACTGAAATCAGTGTGTGGAATCAATCAACAAAGAGAGTGGAAGAGGCCTCAACAAAGTGCAGTGCTGAGGCAGCAGAGTTGGTAATTACTTGTTAGTCATAATTTCTCAACACAGACATCCTATTCCAGTTGTGTGTAAGTTTTTTTTTAATTGACGTACAGTCGTATTACAGTGTTGTGTCAATTTCTGGTGTGCAGCATAATGTTTCAGTCATACATGTACATACATTCTTTTTCATTATAGGTTACTATAAGATGTTGAATATAGTTCCCTGTGCTATACAGTGTAAACTTGTTGTTTACCTATTTTATATATAGTAGTTAGTATCTGCAAATCTCAAACTCTCAATTTACCCTTCCCGCCCCACGCCTTTCCCCTTGGTAACTGTAAGTTTGTTTTCTATGTCTGTGAATCTGTTTCTGTTTTGTAAATAAGTTCATCTGTGTCTTTTTTCTCTTCAGATTCCACATATAAGTGATATCATATGGTATTTTTCTTTCTCTTTCTGGATGTCTTCTGTTTATAAGTGTTTTTTGATGTGACAGAGATGAGAGGGTGAGAGAGAACACATTGGATAAACAAATAACCTTGAATTCCTTAAATTTCTTCTTCTGATAAGAAAAAGGTGACAAGGAGTAGTGTTTCCTTTCTCAACTGTAGGTAAATTCAGTCTCATTCCTGATAGGCAGCCACCATCTAGGAGAACAATCCAATGAAGGTACAGAAACATTCACAGAATGTCCATTTGTGGGTCTGACAAAGGTCTGTCTTATGGACTGACGTAGCCAATCTGGTCACACACAACTTTATGTTTTTCCTAGTAGCTGCCAAAGAAATGTGGGATTAGTGAGGATTATCCTCTTAGAAAAAAAGGGAGTCTCAGACCAAAGTCTGCCATGTATATGGACCTTTGTTATCCAGATAGTTTTTAACTAATAAAGAGAAATGGTCATAAATTTGTGCTGGAGGCTTGCCTACCCTAAAACAAAGGGAAACTCTGACTCATGCATAAAAAGTTCATTTGAAGCAGATACACCAAGTTACTCAGAGTCAACATCAGGCAACCAGAAATGCCACACCAGTAGATGCAACCAGGGATTACTGAGGGACAGGTCTTGGACACCTCCAGAGGGGTGTGCAGGCCACCCGGGATTCTTATGCTCTCTTCAGGCAAGGATGGGGGGCTTTCTCCAATGTTTTAACTGACTCACATAGGGTTCTTCTCACCAATGAGAGGCCTAGACTGCCACTCATCATTTTGTCAATGAGATAATAACTCCTATGTTTAAAAAAACCCTTATAAATAAATAAAACCCCACAAATATGCCAATAGGAAATCAGCAAAATTTGCTTAAAGGGGAAAATTTATAGAGTAAATCAGGAAGCTAAGAAGTATACAAAAAGAGTTTAACTTCACTCATAATTATAGAGAGGCAAACTAAAATAAGGTGCTATTTTGATCTACTAAATTGGCAAATAACATTGTGTGTACTTCGGCATGAGGAGATGAACTCATGAATACATTTGAATGGGACAGCAATCGTTATGCACTTTATGCTGCTTATCAGTTGGTGTCAAACTATTGTAAACTTTTTGGCCAAAAACATTCCACTTCCAAAAATTTATCCTCAGAAGATAATTAAAGAAGATGGATGTGAGAGCAAACCCATTTTGAATGAAAATTTAAAAACATAGAGAATAAAGCAAATTAAAATCACACAAAAAAACTGACGGAGAAATCCAAATTCAGTCAAGAGAATCAGGCTAAGAATCTAGAGGAAGACTTGATGTCTTGTACCTTGGCCCTGCTATTAAGGAAATGCCTGATGGTGAGCAAGCTACCTGGATGGACTCTCGGTCCTAAGTTTTCTCATCAGGAGACAGAGGTGTGAGCTCAGTGTTGATTTGGTTGGGGTGGAGGCCTAGGTTTGTGTCCCATTCCCTCTCTGGAGAGAAGAATGTAATCTCCATGGACTCAAGTGGACTTCCTCATGTTGACAATGCACCCTGCTAAGACCTCCAGTTCTCTCCTGTGTAAGGGGAGGGGGCTGAATTACCTCATCTCTAAACCCCACTATGCTCCACCACTGATTTTGCTATTGGGGTAAACTATTTAATTTCTCCAAGCCTCAGTTCCTCAGTTATAAAATGGGAGTATTAATTCCCTTTTCATAGGGTTTTTATAAAGATAAGTCTGTGTTTGGAAAATGTTTGAAAGAATACCTGACACTCAGAAGCCAGTCAATAAAGGCTATTTGTATTACTATACACATTACTATTTGTATTATTATTAAATGCTTAATATTTATGTTGAATTGAGCCTTACATTGTATTTTCAAGTATGGGCTTCAAGGCCATTTTGAAAAACCTATTTATTATTTTCATTCTTTTTTTAGAAAGGAAATTCTTACTCATTTAAGAGCAAGACTGAGAGGGACATGATGTTGTTTAGACTCCTTAAGAGCTGGATCCACATCTCCAATTTTGTATCTAAAGCTGGGCTGTTAGCCAACTTCTTGGCTGGGAAGAGAATTGGACTCTATTTACACGATAGCAAAACAAGAGGCTAGTTCAGTCAGTTTCATCAAACGACCGTCCAGTTCTGTGAAACAATGGTCCAACTGGAGGATCATCCCTAGTGGGGCCAAGCTGCCTGAGTGCCAACACAAACAACCACTCAAAGAGAAGTTACACTTCCCACTCAGAGAGCAGGCCATCGAGTTATAACTCATCGGAAGATTATGAACGATTTTGATGTTGACTGTTTCCATCTCATAATAAAACCAGTTGAGATCTAAGGCTCAGATTGGTGAAGACATTCCAGACATAAAGACCACAAAAACGCTGTTCAAATGAAGCTTCACCCCGAAGCATTCTTTTCTTTCCCACAGCCCACCCAGTGTCTTATGACTGATGTCTGTTATCTTTAGATCCAGCCCTTTTCTCAAAGAAGGCGTGGGAACTTTGGGCCCTTCTCAGTCACCAGAAATCTGGATGGAAGAGAGGAGGGAAGAAATGGAGACCTGAGTGGTACAGGGCTGGGCAAGCATGGCTCTGATGCAATGTCCTACATTTCCTCTGAACAGAACTACAATCTATACTCTATAGGTAACCAGTGTGATTCTTTACAAAGTGACAGTGAAATTTTAAATAGTTCTGCCAATTGTTTTTTTAAGGATAAAAGACTGCAGTTCATTGAAGTCCTGTGGTATCCTCATAATAATAACACATAGAAGTCATAAATACTAGTTGATATGGTTGACATAAGGACTTCTTCACAGATATCCAAGAAAAGTATAGGTAATCCTTCAGCAAAATGTCACAAAATTAATGTCTATCCATGTTTACTAAATGATTAGCCTCAGTTTTGTAAATCGTAGAAGTCACAATTTTCAGATCATTGTATCAGAAGAACAAGAGTGTTTCTGAATGCTTGTAATCTGTATTTTGATTAAGGTCCTACTGTGGATTTTGAAAGGCTTTATTTAATCTATGTGTGGACTTAATACATAGTAATTAATAAAGCTGAATGGCTTTCAATGTGTTAATTTTTTTTCCCATTTTAATGGAACTCTAGTGAGAAAAAGAGCAATCCTTAGATATCTGGGCACAGGCCATCGTAAACGCTTCAATGCATTCCTTATACTCTAGGGTCTCTTATTAATGGTTAACTACAACAATCTTAACAATCGATTTTTTAAAAACATGTTTTCTTTGACGAAAGATTTCAGACATACAGAAAATGACCAGAAACAGTATAATGAACATTCATATACCCACCACTTAGATTTCAGATATTAATATTTTGCCCCTGCTTTTACTTTTCAAACTGTGAAGTAGTTTGACCACACTGAAAAGAACAGGGAAAAGATTTAGCAAACAGCTTGGCAAGTAAAAAGTAATGTGCTTAGAACAGTGTCTGGACCATAGCGAACTCTAAGTCAGCTACCAATTTGTTGCTGTCACCCATGCCAAGCTCTATTAGGTTTTCACATTTTGCCATATTTGCCTCAGATTTTTTTTTAAAGACATTCAAATACCAAGAGACTCAAGGCCCCCTGTTTATCCCTCTTGAACTCTTCCCCTTCTTCCCTTTCTCACTCCTCTCATCACCCTCCCTCACTGCCTTGCTTCCCGATTCTCTCACTCCCATTCTTTGCAGAGAAAAATCACTGCCCTTTACTGTTGCTTAGATATTTTAAATTTTTTCATTTCATATTTAGATCTTTAAACTGTCTCAGATTTATTTTTTGGTGCAGCAAGAGAATATTTTAGTCAAATATTGTCATGGTAATACTTCTTTTAAAAAAACCCGAGACCAGTGGGTTTCAGCAAAAAGCTGTAAGATCACTGTTTATTCCTCAAGTATACAAAAGGAATGGCATAACTTTGATCCATATTCTTTCCAAGAATTCCTTAATGAGGTTTGACACCCTCCAGCTCTGTATCTGATGTCCTTCTTTGATTAGCTAGGGCAAGTCTGTGTGTTGGGACAGGGTATGGATCAGATGAAAACCTTCTCTAAACATCTTCTTAGTCCCTGGGTGAGTTTCAGGTCCTGAGCTGAACTACATGTGTTTTCCTCAAATCACTGTTAGATAAGAGTCAAAAACACTGTACATGACAAGAAAGTGACATGTTATAACTGACTATACTTGAATAAATTTTTTAAAAGGGGAGTGTAGAAAGCAGAAGTAGATTAAAGAGACTTAAGAAACACATCGAACCAAATACTAATTGTGGATATTGCTTGGATCCTGACTGAAGCAAATTAATTATAAAAAGACATTTTAAGACAGTTGAGGAAATCTGAATATGGAATGAATAGTAGATGATATTAAGTAATTATTAAAACTAATAACGTTGCTTTAAAAAAAGCACTGTCCACAAATAGGACAAAACCCTGAATTCAGTGTATGTACCGACTTTTGGCAACATCAAAGATCTTCACTCCATCAGTGTTCTGTTCTAATTCTTTATTCCCTTACACTGGTGTCCTCCCACCTTCTCTTTTCAGACTTTGATCACTGGATTGTCTACTGATGGCAAAGAAAAACCAATATCTATTCCCTGAACTGTTACAAAATCTCCATAGTCTGCCCCTTAAACTCGTTTCCCTAACAATTTATTTCCTCAAAAGAAACTAGATTGATTTTTTTTAAAGTTTTAAAGGTAAAGTGATACATGCAAATGATTAAAAATGAAACAGCACCAAGAGATATACAATTAAAGCCAATATTCTTGAGCCTCACTTAGTGTCTCTTAGTACACGTATGGTTTCTATTTTTAGTGCTTATATCGGTTACCTCCATGATTCTAAATATTGTGCTTTATCAGAATATAAAATAATCAACTAAGCATTGTCACTTTACTACTGACATTCTTGACTTGACTGATGAAGATGCAACCACCTTCCTGTCTCACCTTTCGCTAGTTACATCACAAATCTCAGTTCCACCTCTGACCACCTCTGCTACTTCAAACCCTATTCTTCAATCATTACTCTTTATCCGCTCACCATAGGACAGAACAGTCCAATGGAACTTTCGGTGATAACAGAAATGTTCACATCTATTCTGTTCAACATAGTAGCCACTATTCATGGGTGAATACCGAGCACTTGACATACAGTCAAATTGAAATTAAATTGTCACAGGTGGCTAGGGGTAACTCTTAAAAAGAGCAGTTACAAATAATATTTTTTCATGAATTCCAGTTTTACAAGATGAGGATAGTAGCCTTTCTCATTTCTTTCCACCTTTTGTCCTGCTTTCATCTCACTAGCCCAGTTATCTCTACCTTTATATTTATAATGCCAAGATTGGTAATACAGGCAAGTTATTTCCAAGTATGGTTAAGCTTCCACGATATATCGAAGGTTAATCCTAATGCTGAAAATTCAAAAACTATACTTATATTATTGTGATTCAGCTTCCTTCACAGTTCTCTTTATAACTGTAATTTTTTGCTGCTTTCTTTGTTTACTGTCTGCCTCTTTTCCTGAACTATAACCCTGATGAAAGCGAGAATCTTGCCCACCTTGTTCAGTATTAGAATTCCAGAACATAGCAGATGAACTGACAGAGAACATAATAGATGTCTCACAAATTCTGAATGGATGGTCACATCTTATTTATTATTGTTCAGACATTCAGGCACCCTCTAATATCAGCAAATTCTCCTTGAAGGAACAAGTACTGATAAACAGTATTTTTATTGTCATTTGGGGCAACTATTGTTACTTTATGAAACTTCTCAATTTTTTTCCTCTCCATACTTAATCTATGATAGTGTTTCCAAGCCTTCTTTGACTTGAAAATTCCTCTGTTATTAATATATAGTAATAAAATAATCTAAAGAATTAAAAAAATCATGGTACTTCTGTATGGTACATGGTGATGTGATTTTAAATAAGCCTATTTTATTTTAATCAGTAGATCATGAATTATTATACTATAAAGCTCATTTTAATAACTGCTCAGTAATAAACATAATATATAAAAATTACTTTTCACTTAAACAAGTGATGCATATTCTTTAAATCACTTATGTAAGATAAAATATGATTTGATAGTATATGTTTTAAAAAAATAACATATAATAGAGTATATGAATTTGGGCCAAATGTACACTTGAATATAAATTGTCCCTCGATTTATTGGCGGGTCATGTGGCAAGCAGTATGAGCTTAGGGTTGGTAACGTGTGTGTGGGTGTGGATATACATACATACAATTCTCCTTTCAAATGCTAACACAAGAGGAGTTTCAGGATAGTATTTGTGGGTAATTCTTGGTAACTAATGGATTTTAAGAATGGATAGTCTTTATTGCCAATAAGTAAGAAAACTTCTAAAAAATTAATTGCCTCAATAATTTTTTTCTGTTTAGCATTTGATTTTGAAATTCCCAATGTTTTACATGGGGATCTTTGATTAGATGAATGAAACTACAACTTTGAGCAGGTTTTCATATTATTATTCTTTCAATTTACATAGTTTATGAACTATACTTGAACATCAGAATTCCATTTGCTTTTCTGCCTTTAAGCAATGCTTTATGACTAAGAATCACAGTGTTCAAAACTATGAAGGGCTAGCGTGCTGAGGAAACTGATAAACAATTCGAGCTGTGACCATGTCATGAACCCTCCTTCCTCATCACATTTGACCACTGCCCACATACAATTTACCTCCAGGGCCCTCCTAAGCTATAATATAAAAAGAAAAAAACCCCACTAAAATAATGATTTCACTTATTGATTTAAAAACTGACAAAAGATACCATTATTAAAAATGCAAGTCTCCTGCAATATCTTTTCAAATCTCTGTGGGATTTCTGAATCATGAGAGGGAGCTACCGAGAAGATGATATTCTATGATTAACATTAAAAACTGACTTCTTTATTCATTATTTAAATGATACTATAAGGACACAATTCTACAGCATGAGATGGATCTTACCAAACATCAGCTCAGTCAGTATTTGTAGCTAAATCATATACCTTTAAGGATGAGGGCCATTTTGATCCAGAGTCACAATAATTCCTTTCAATCCCCACGTCTATGTATGTGTGTATCCTGGAGTTGAACTCTCAAATGGTAGTTGGTACCTGATATAATACTTTAAATATTGCTAGCTGCTTTTAGACTGCTGTTTTTCCCTACATAGATCTCTTGGGGTTCAGGGGCTGTTTCAGGTTATGCTAACATGTCAGCCATACATTTAAGCAAATGTCCCATTTTCATACAGCATTATCTGTCTTCAGCAGAAAGCAGAATGGTAGATTTAGCTGAACATTTACTTGATCAGCAGGCAGAACGTTCCACCTTCCTCTGTTGGATACCTGTTGTCTCCAGCCTTCATTCTACACATGGAACCACACTGGACAGTTCCCTGACCATTTCTGCCCAGTTCAGACAGAGTCTCATTTTGGACTTCTTTCTTTTCTTTTAGCTTTATCTAAACTTAGTTACCCTGGGTAACTGACCCCTTTGTTATCAACAGTAGCACTGGGACAAGTCAAATCTTTCTCGGATGATAATGGGGATAATAATACCTGATTGCGTTGCTCCTCATGCCTTACACATCTGGTAACAGAATTTTACTCTTAAGGCAGGCAAGTGAGATGGAAACTTGGATCATGGTGTCTTTCTCAGTGCTTTTCTGACCACAGCATATTATTAAAGCACTTTATATATCCGTCCCATGAATAGGGTGGGTCAATCTAGATCATGAGCTCCTATTTTAGAAATGGCAAATATATTTTATCTAACACGTCAGAGCTGATAGATTTTCCATGGTGTCTATACTAAAGATTCTGAGCCTATGTGTTTGCTCCTTAGGGAAAATGTTATTAGTACTATCTAGGGGTGGAAAGGGAAAACACCTTTGATAAACTTCGAAAATCCTGTTTTAGATAGTGTGGTAAAAATGTGATATAATTTTGTCCTTATAATAAAGTCTACATTTGCTAAAATCATGTGATAATGTTGCCTTTGAAACCGACATGTCATGAGTCCCCCTGGAAGTTTAATGGAAAAATTCCTTTAGGTTTGATCCACGATAGGCTTTCCCACTCTATCTACAGTAAACAATGTTAGAACAAAAAAGTGTTGTAGGAATAGATGGGATAGTGAGGATGAGTGGCAATAATAATGACGATTATTTGACAGATGAACATCTTTTGGGTTAAAAAATTATGAGAAATTTTGTAAGAATATTGTCAAGTCAAAGCTACCCTCAAGGTCCAGCCCAGACACAGCAATAGCCATGAAATTCATGTTTGGTCACATTGCTCTTAATACATATTGAAGAGCAGATGCAGAAAAAGGATGGCTTGATTCCAATAACTATTTCGGGCTAACCCTACTGAGTTGACTTGCCTTTGGATTTTTATTGGGTAGTGAGAAATATCTGGTGAAGAAAGATTCTCTCAGTCTTGATATTTACTGAAGTAGCAGAAAATCTGTCAATTCTCTCTCTGCTAAAATACTACTGTTCAGTGCTGTCATCTTCGTTTTTTCCAATATGTATTATAACCCCAATCCTAATGCTCCTAATGCTTACCTGGAGAATAAAGTCAGCCCTAAAATCTCCATTGTTAATTTGGGTTTAATTCTTCACAATTACCTATGTACTGTGGGAATTGTCTTTTCTGAGGCACTAGTTCAGAGACAAGTTTAATTTTGTATAAAACCAGTCATGCGTTTAACCTTACCTCAGTACTGCCTGGAAATAACTTCTTTTCTTTTCTGGGTTTTGACTTAACTGATGAATGATATATAGCTGTAATAAGTGGAAGGCAAACCACAAAGTGGCCAGCTTTAGAAGGACAATGTGGACAATAGGCCCAGAAGAAATCACATGGGAATATGAACACCAGGGCCCCAACCCAACAACCCACAACTCTTTCGACTCTTCTGTCTTCCTGAGCTGTAAGGGCATGAGTTTGATTTACATTCCTAGGCCTGCCTCACATTGTGGAGGATCTTAGCTGCGTGTTGGGACAATTTTCAGTGCACAGTTCCTGCTCCACAGAAAGATGGGGCACTGAAGCGCTGACCCAGGGAAGAAACCTGGTAAAGGATAAGCATCAACTCTGCTTCCTCTCTCCTTCTAGAGCCTATTTCTCTCTCCATCCTTTCTCTCTCTCTCTCATTTTTTTCTATAAATTCATCTTCTCCTTGATAGATTTGAGAAATTCCCAGAGAAAAGCCATGGTTTCTCATGAGGGCAAAGGATCTGTCAGATGTGTGAAGGTCATATGGTGAAGTCATTGACCGTTGTGGTGGGTTAGTGTATCACCCAAAATTCATGTCCATCTGGGACTTCAAAATGTGCTTTATGTGGAAACAGATTCACTGCAGATTTAAATAATTAAGAATGGAGATGAGATTCTATTGGAGTAGCGTGGGCTCTAAATCCAATGTATCCTCTAAGAAGAGAAGAAGACATAGAGACACACAAAGAGAAGAAGGTCGTGTGAAACGAGAGGCAGAGATTGGAGTGATGCAGCTATGAGAAACATGGACTGATGATGGCCACTGGAAGCTAGGATGAGGCAGGAAGGATTCTTCCCAAGGGCTGTAGAGGCAGCACTGCCTTGCCCATACCTTGATCTCAGACTTCTAGCCTTCAGAATTCTTAAAAAGTGTATTTCTGTTGTTTTAAGTTTGTGGTAATTTGTTAATGGCAATCCTGGGAAACTAACGCAGTCATCTAATTCCCTTCTCTGGAGTTTTGGACACTGTGCTCGTCCAACTTTCTACCTGCCTCTCCGACAATCCTTCATTCTCTTCCCCCATGCTTTTCCTCTTGTCTGCAGCCTTCATGATGGTACTCCTCAAAATTCTGTCCTTGGCCGTTTTCTCATTTTACATTCCCTGGCCAATCTTACCCAAGTTCATGATTTTAACTCCACTTCTCTGCTAGTAATTCTCAAACATAAAGCTCCAGCCAGACTTCTCTCTTGACATTTACTTTTAATGTCCTACTAGATATCAAAAACTGATGTCAAAAAGCCCATATTCAAAACTGAACTCATTTTTAAAACCCCCTTCCCTTACTTTGTGCTCCTCCACCATCTCTTCTTCTACTCTTCATTCCTTATTCTCTATTTATTTTCATGTACCATATTTGGTCCAATGATAAAAGCCAGAAACCTTGAGTCATCCAAGAAGCCTCATGTCCCCTTCCTCCCAACAGCCAATACTTCAGCAATCTGTTTGTTTTATCACTTTAAGTTTCCCTGAATTAACTCTTTCCTAGATCAGGTCCTTACCAACTTTAATCTTTTCTGCTGTTGATAGGGTAGTTTTCTAACTGTCAATGTCACTGCTCTCCAAACTATCCCCTAGCACTGCAGTTGTCACAGTTATCTCTAACATCCAGCAATGATAGGATTACTTCCCTGTTTAGAATCCTTCAAGTGTTCTCAATTGTCAAAAGGTACAAATTCAAATTCCTTAGAATGGTTTAACTATCTTCATGTCCCATTATTCCCCAAGACTCCTAACCTAACTTTAGCCACACTGAACAACCTGCCATTCTCTGAATATATACTATAGCTTCAAACATTCCCATGGCTCTGCACATCTGCTCCATCTTTTGAAATACCCTTCCTCCTCCCCATATTTATTTGGCTCACTGGGAGATTCTTGGTGTCTCCCAAAAGTGTTCTCTGAGTCCCCAGTCTGTTTTATATGACCCTTCCTTGGGTTACCACAGCTCCCTACAGAAACACATACACCACATTCTCATTATTGATAGTTTTCACCTAGAAGTCTCACTAGACAACAAAGTCCATGAGAAAGGGACAGTGGTCAATTTACGGTCAACAAATATTTTAGAAATAATAAAAAATAAACTGTATGTGTATGTATGTATGTGTGTACGTGTATATATACATATATATAAAAGAAATATAAAGTAGCCCATGTGTATCAATGTATATTTTAAACATTGATAAGGCAGCCATTATCAAAGTTGCTGTGATTGGGACAAATACTGAGGATGGATGAGACTTGAGGAAGGCTTTGAAGAAACAGTAGGTCTTATACAATTAGGATGTGATGTTCTGGACAAAATAAAAAGCAAGGACCAATTTGGCATTAGGACTCAATAAGATGATGGATTTAAACAGTAAGTTGGTGGTTAGTTTCTTTACCTTGACACTGGTGGCTTTGACTGGTTTTACTAAGGACCAGGCTGGCATGACCTCATGTAGTTGCTCCGTCTGTGAACGGAAGTGCTGTTCCTACAGTTCTTCTGGTTACAGAGGATGTCTGAAAAATAATAAAAAAAAAGAGAACTATCTTCAAGTAACTGGATATTGTTCAAATGAGTCAGAATCCTAGCTCATGGTTTCAAATGAAACAGGGAGATGTATGCAACATTCAAGTTACTCCTTAGCATGTTAAATTGCTCCTTCCAGGAACCATGGAGGATGAAAGCCAGTTAGTATCAGCTAGAAAAAAGACTTGGGAATTTCCTCTAGTGGCTGTACTCAGGCCTGAAAATAGCACTACTGAAGGTCTGAGCATCCAATTTCATAATTTACTTTCTATATTAAGCCTCATATGGAGCAAAATTTCAGTATCTTTGGACAAAACTGACCAAAACATCCAGTTATTTCTTGCTGCTTTTCTTGTTAAAAAAAAAAAGCAGCACTTGAGAGCAAACTTATCAAAGGGACTCTGTTGAATGGCCTATCACATGATCCTGAAGATTAGCATTACTAAAAATATGAAATTGTTTTGGACTTCTCTCCAGAAACCATATGATTTAATTATACTTAGTTTTATTTAATATGGAGTCTCTTTGCCAAGATTCTGAGGACTTGAGATATGAACATATATTCCTTTTCATATTCTTTCTCATTATAGGTTACTACAAAATATTGAATATAGTTCCCTGTGCTATGCAGTATAAACTTGTTTATCTATTTTATATATAGTAGCTATTACCTGCAATTCTAGAACTCCCAATTTATCCCTCCCCACCCCTTTTCCCCTTGGTAACCATTCTATCTGTGAGTCTGTTTCTGTTTTATAAATAAGTTCACCTGTGTCTTTTTTTTTTTTCAGACTCCACGTTTAAGGGATATCATATAGTATTTTTCTTTCTCCTTCTGGCTTACTTCACTTAGAATGACAATCTCTAGGTCCAACCACATTGCTGCAAATGGCATTATTTTATTCTTTTTTACGACTGAGCAATATTCCATTATATACATATACCACAGCTTCTTTATCCAGTTATCTCTCGATGGACATTTAGGTTGCTCCCACGTTTTGGCTATTATAAATAATGATGCTATGAACATTGGGGTGCATGTATATACACATATATGTATGACTGAAACATTATGCTGTACACCATAAATTGACACAACATTGTAAACTGACTAGACCAATAAAAAATTTTTAAGATATAAACAAAGGAGAAAGTAGTTATCACACAATTTACATTTTATAGACAATAGACTTAAATGACTATATGTTAAATTTACTAAAAGAAGTTTGGTAGGGTTGAATAAGTTAATAATTCCCCAATCAATACACTTTGTAAGGATTTCCATGAATGGGCCAAGGAATACCGGACGGACATAGCTTTCAACAAGGAGAATATAGGCAGAGGAGAGAAGTGAAAAAGAAAATTCACTTCATTTTCCCTTCAGTCTTTTTCTGCCTGGAAAACAATTGGGACTTCTATTTTTTTAAGGTAACATGCAGATTACCTATTCAAGGATTAAGTCAATATTTATCATTCTTATTGTAAACATTAGGATCTACAAGAATTTAGTGTGTAGTCCATCAGCCAAGTTAGAGAGTCATCTTCATCTGTGATTTTCTAGTACCCACCAGCTACAAATCAATCCGGTTGGTCCTAAAGGAAACATCCAAAAGTCTTTGATCTGATGGCATTTGGGGAGAAGTATTTGCTATGTTTCAAGAGAAGTAGTAGGAAGAGAGTTAATTTCAGCTACTCAGATATAAAGCACTTCTTACCAACAATTTTTCCCTTGGTGAAAGACTCTTCTCTAAGTTCAACACTTCTATTATTTTATGGTTTTGGAATGTTTCTCCCTAATTTGTTAGTGCTGAATCTCACCATTCTTCATTGATTCTCAGGTATCACTTCCCTGAAACCTTTATTAATACCATGTCAACATTCTTCTCACCCTTCTGTTCTACCAATCATCATACCACACTTTTCAGTATAATCTAGGATGCACAGTTCTCTAACCACTTATGTTGTTCTACTTCATCCATCATTATTCTCATTTTACAAAGAAAGAAACTGTCCTTAAACATCTCTCTACTTTAAGCCAGCAAAGAAAAGGCTGAAAAAACATTAGGACTTCTAGTGGTCACACTCTTAAATCATAAGAAGACCTTGACATTTTCTCTCAGTTTTATAAAATTGTCAAATTGTTTAAATCCTCATAATATCAGGAAAATCAAAGGAGTACTCAGGATGACATGTTCACTGTACTAGAGTCTTTGTTCTCATGCAGAAAATTCCTTTTCCACTGGATCATGTAGGAGAAAGGTCAATGGTGAGCAAAGTCCAGGCTGTTGCCAATACCTTGAGTTCTGATTATTTTTAACTACTGGGAGTGGGTGGGAAGGATTCAGTGCGAGCATTAAAGAGGACTGATCAGACTATAAATATTTGGCTGTTACTATTTTCATTAAAAGAAAGTCTGAACACATAATGCAGTGCTAAGGAAGGGACACAAAATTCTGGGAGGGAGAAAATTAGCTCTAAAAATAAAAGCATTATCAATTTACAAAGTTTTGGTTTCTGTTTATTTTTCTTCTCTGTAAACATAAGGGATATGTAATAAATGTTGGCTAAGCTGACTCACACAAGCAATTGCCCGAGATTAATAAGTATCTCCTATGAAGCCAGATCCTTATTGCTTTAAAATATCGTAAGAGGATGTGTATTCAGTCAACAAGTACACTTTCCAGACCTGTTGTTTTTTACACCCTGCATATATAAAGATTCTTCCCAAATGGCAATGGAGTGAACATATGAAGGATAGCCCCAGACACAAATGGACACATAAAGTTTCTATAAATTCATTAGCTCAGAGAAGGAATTTTTTAAAGAAAATCAGAGTTTTACTTATGGATACTTTTTGTATTAAGAGACAAACAAATCTGGGAAGGAAAACTTGGAGAAGACTTGAAAAATTGGAATTTATTATATTTAGCACCTTATGTAGATGAAACCATTTCTGTTGGTTGAAGATAAGAAAAATGTTACCCAATTTGCTCATAAATGATCATACCTTGTGAAGGCACAGAATAAGACTTGGGGAACTTGTTTGTGCAGAGAATTCTGACTTACTCAGATGAAAGATTCCAGCGCAAGACAAGTTTATGGTCTGCCAGGAAATGAGGCAAATATGTAGGACACAGGATGAGTCAAGGTAGAAGCATCAACTTTAGTTCTTTTCCTTTCAAATGCTGAAGTGCTGCTTCTGTTGGGAGTTTATTTTTCTCTCCTTTGGGGTGGTAACACCAAGATTTGCCTAAGGTTAAGAAACAATGATCTAATCAGTACCAACCTTTTCCTTCCTACCTCCTGCAATATAATTTCCTAGGACAATATCAAAGATATATAACCTACACGGGAGTCAAAGAAACAGACACAGCCTTTGGAAGCTGACTTCAAGACTTTGAACAGAAAGGTGCTCTAGAGATAAGCACTTTGATCCCCTGGCTTCACTACTGTCTATGACACTCATGTTTCTGCCATTGTAGGACATTTTCTGTTTGCTAACACTATTTGAATACTACACCATGAAATCTAGAAATGCGTTTTATTTCTACCATGTATGAGGAGGGAAAATTTACTCACCCACATCTAAAAGGAAAGAGTTCTTTTTACACAATTCAGCTAAGGACTGTGATGTGCTAGGGAGTGGAGTTATACATATGAGGAAATTCCATAAGAAAGATCCTAGGGAAAAGGCCCAAGAGGTAGATGGGGCTTCAAGGGGCTGCTTAAGATAACCCAGCCCCTTTCAGTTCCTGGGAGAATGTGAAGATCTAGAACCAGACCTAAAAAAGCAGAATAAAGAAGAATCCATGGCATTGCTGACCACTTTGATCCTAGATTCTGAGAAGTTGGCGAGTGCTCATTTTCCCCATTTTATAAGTGGAAAGGCATGAATACTTCAACGACTTTGGTTTCCCAACATTTCTCCATTCTGAAGAAGGAGCCAGGAAGCTATTGACTTCTTCCAAATGATCTATTAGACTGCAGTCTTTTTTTTAGAGCCCTTTAAAAGGTGACAGAGAATTCAGAGTTACCCAAAGCACAGATTATAAATGCCCCAAGTAGAATCACTATTCTGACCTCACGAAAAGCAGAGCCTTTAAAGTGGGCACGCCAAAGGGCCAGACCTCAGGAGTGAACTGATTTCCCAAGAGCACTGGGAAGCAACTTAGGGAAGAGTTTTGTCTGCATCTGCAGCCTTGGAGACTAGAACTCCAAATCTGTCTAGATTCTGGAGAGACCTTAGGGGTATACATGCTGTAAAATGTAACTTCCTGTCTTTTCAGGAAAAACTCTTAACATGGCTAATAAAATGAGCTCCTAATGAGGCCTCTCAGACATCAAATATGCAGAGTGAAAACACACTTTGATGAGGTAAGTGTAAGGGGATCAGAAACATGCCCCCATCCCCAAAAGAATTTCCTTTCAAAGCCATGTGGGCTAAGAGTTTAAGGATACACCATACTTTGCCAAAGCCAGGATATCTGGAGCGAGACTTTGAAGATACCAAAGGATTAATGAGTGCCTATTTAGGAACCAGCCAGTAGTCACCCAGGCTTTGTGTCAACCTCTACTGCTGCCCAGCCTGACTGCAGAGTTTCAACTCCATCCACCATCACACTCCACTTTCTTCAGTAAGTCTGTTTTTAAAAGAGCTGCTCTGAAACATCACTCTAATGAGAGTGAGTGTGAGCAAATTTTTAACTCCTAAAATTTGTGGAGTCACATAATCCTGTTGAATCTTCCCATAACAGTAGGTACACAGACAATTACACCTTCAGAATTTATGATGCAAAGTTAGGAACTATGAGTTTAACATAATTGAAGATGATTTCATCTTAACACTGAGAAGAATTTCCAGCAAATAGTTGCTTTTGGGGGATGGATGGCAAGTTGTTTCAGAAAGCAGTGAATGTTTAGCCCTGGAACTGAGGCTGAGCAATACCTGAAAGGAATAACATAGCCCTTAAGTTACGACATGATATGATATGATATGAAGTCATATCATATGGTATTCAAATAAATTGGCAGCTGTAATTGACAACCTCTACAATTCCTTCCTTCACTGAGATCCTATCACAAATAGATGTGGACATAGAAGACCACTTTTACTGGTTAATAACAACGGTTTCACTCCTCAGGAAGGCATTTAGTTATTATTGGGGTCTTTGTACAATATTCGTGGATATTGTTTCTACCTATGCATACCTACTACCTGGTCCAGTCCTTGTTCTGTTCCCCCTAAAAATCTCCCTTGAGAATATTTGAAATTTCATTTTATAGGTTCAATTTGTTTGTGACTTGAAGATTGTTTGACTTCTGAAGTCTTTTTTAAAGCGCAGATACCCCTGGAGGCATCAAAGATGATGTTTACCGCAGCCACTCCTAGGTAAATTATGGACCAGGAGACATTTAGTGAGCCTGTAGAGCAAGGCTTCCCAACCTTGGCACTACTGCTATTTTGTCATGGGGGAGGTCCTGCAAATTGGAAGATTCCTGGCCTCTACCCACTTGATGCTAATAACACTTCCACCCACTTGTGACAACCACATGTCTCCAAACGTTGCTAAATGTCCCCTGTGGGGTAAAAATGGCCCCAGTTGAGAATTACTGATGCTGTCAAGAGGCAGAAGATAAAGGGGGTAGGAATATGGTGGAGGAAAACCTGTGACCTAGGCAGTGAGGACATGAAAGGGAGGTGTCACCAAATTCACAATTTTTCCTAGGGCTAGGCCTGCTTACAAAGAATAGTTTTCCATCACTCACATTTGCTTTATCTTCCTGTACCAGGGAGAACAAAAAGCCCATTTGGATATCTCTGAAACTCCTTAGTGTTTGTATCAGTTACAGTTTTACCAGAGAAATAGAACCAGTAGGACAGATGGACACACACACACACACACACACACACGATTACATGTTATATGACCCTTTAACTCGCTGACTAGGCAAGTCCAAAATCCCTAGGGTAGGTTGTCAGAAAGGGCAGGCTGGAGTTCTTTGTGACTTGAAGCTACAGCCTCTGGGAGGAATTTCTTCTTCAGGGAAACCTCAGTTCTGTTCTTAAAGCCTTTTAATTGATTGACTCATGCCCACCCAGATTCTCTAGGGTAATCTCCTTTACATCTCCTTCAAATGACTGTAGATGTTAATTATGCCTACAAAATACCTACACAGTAACACCCAGGTTAGTGTTTGGTTGAGTGATTGAGGTCTACAGTCTACTTATGGGCATAAAACTGACCATCACAGTGTTCTAGAAGCTATTCCTCAGGCTCCAATGTTTTGTCCACGAGCACATTCTTCTTCTCATCTCATTTCAGCTGTGCTGTAGGCCCTGGTCATTCACAGGTCCTGTTCCTGGCATGCATTTGTGATACTGCCCTGCTGTGACCAGGCTCAGAGTCCAAAGCCTGCATTGCATTTTCATGGACTTAAGAGTATCTTTAAAAGGATCTAAAGCGACATTTTCCAAAGAAATACAAATGGCCAAAAAGATACTTAACATCATTAGCTATTGGAGAAATGCAAATAAAAACCACAAAGAGATACCACTTCACACCCACTAGAATGACTGTACTAAAAAAAAGATAGATAATAACAAGCATTAGTGATAATGTGAAGAAATTATAACTCTCATCTACTGGTGTTAGAAATGTAAAATGGTGCAGCTTCTTTGGAAAACAGTCTTGGCTGTTCTTCAAAAGATTAAATGTTGAGTTACCGTACAACCTAGCAATTTCACTCCTAGGAGTACAGCCAAGAAAAATGAAAACATATGTCCACACAAAAAACTTGTAAACAAGTGCTCCAATCAGCATTATTTATAATATCCAAAAAAGTGGAAGCAACCCAAATATCTATTAACTCATGAATGGATAAATAAAGTGTGGTATATTTGTACAACAGAGTATTATTTGATCACAAAAAAGAATGAAGTACTGGCACACACATGGATAAGCCCTGAAAACAATATGATAGTTGAAGAAGCAAAGCACATATTATGTCATGTATTGAATGATATCACATATTGTATGATTCTTATGAAATGTTTGGAATAGGCAACTCCATTAGGCCAGAAAGTAGATTCATGGTTATCGGGGGCTGGAAGGTTCAGGGGAAATAAGAAGTGGCTGGTAATAGGTATGGGGTTTCTTTCTGGGGTGATGAAAATGTTCTAAAATTGTAGTAATGGTTGCACAACTCTGAGAACATACTGTACTAGAAACACTGAATTATAAATGAATAAATTGCACAGTATGTAAATTATGTCTCTCTCCACACATACACACAGACACACACACACACACACACACACACACACACACACACACACTCTAAACAGTATCCCTCTGGAAGCCTGGCAACAGAAGAATTGAACAGACCTGTCAGGGCAGGGTTTTCACAGACTAATGATTAGCCAATGCCCACGACACCTGCTGGCTTCAAGCTGGGGCCAGAAGCAGGCCTACAGATGTTCCTCTGTTGCCTAGTGTTTGCCACTCATACCCATCAAACTAGAAGAAGGTAACTCTTCCCAGAGCAGAGAGTCGTACTCAGCATCTCCCTTCCTGGGCCACTCTCTGACGACAGCTGTGTAGTCTGCCACCTAGAGCAGGCTGATGAGGGTGGAACCCATCCAAGAGAAAACTCAAACGCTTGGGAGACAGAGTATTAGCTCAGGAGCTGCTCTTTTACTTCAGTGGCTTAAGAATTTTGATTCATTTGGTAACAGTTTATCTTTGATGATGTATGAAGGCATGACTCAGTTTTGTGGCTTTTAGCACCTCAATGCTGGGAACTCACTAAAGTCCATTTTACTTATTCCAGAGACAGCCCTGGACTTCTGCCCAACCTTCCTCCTTGCTCCTGGCTCCCATAATAGGGAATTTCTTGTATGTTGGCCTCTCAGGAGAGGTGCTCAGGAGAAATGCTGTCACTTCACCATTTCAGCTCTTGTTCTTTGAGGGCCTTTCTGTCCTTTGAATCTTCTATTAAAGTACAAATATTCATTATCAGATAATAGCTTTAGGTAGGATTTTCAAACATGGGACACAGTTTGAAAAAGATCGATACAATTTTTCTTCAAGCTTGACCTTGTTAAGATTAGGGCAAGAGCAATGGATTTTTCCAGCAGGAACGTACCAAGTAGTTGACGGCCACTTTGTTAGGCCTGATCTCTGGTGCTGGGGTGTCCAGAGCCTCATGCAATTTGAGTGCTCTTTTGTCTACCAGCTTATGGGCATAATAATTTACACTGACATTATGACTCAAATTCTGCAGGCTTGTTGCCTTCACTCATATAACTATATGAACATGGTTCCAGGAAAAGTTCCCCCAAGGCATTTCTGAGTTTCCCTATGGAAGCCTCACAGGTGTTCAAGCAGGCCCTCCACATGCTGCTGTTTCCCCTGGATTTCTGCTTCTGATCTTCCAACTCATCTGGGCAACTGTGTGTATCCACTAGGCTCTCACTCTATCTACCATCTACAACCCATAGAAGAAAGCTGTCTAGCCCTGTGGGCTCTTTCCCATTGCTTAAAGCATCAACAGAGCCCTGGGTTTCTTTCAGCCCTTCTAATGGCCCACATGAAAGCGTTTAACCAGCTCTTGCTAGAGACTGTTTGAAAACAATTCCGTGTTTTAGACACTGTGAAGCACCAGGTTCTCTCTCTCCCACTGTTCTCTCCCACTGACCTCCCAAGTATCTGTGCACAAACCTTCTCATAGGTACATTCAGGCAACGGAAGCCAAAACCCAATTCAGACCCAACAATTCCAAGTCATAGTCAGACATCCCTTCAAAATTCTTTATTCTTCAGGCTAAGCCAGAGTCAACTTATCTCATATTCAAGTTCGATAATCTTTATTTATTTTATGCTCAAGTTTATACTTGAATACAAAAAGCCACATTTTCAACTTATTCATTTATAAGGAAAAAGCATTACCAAATTAGCATTTTTTCTCTCTCTCAATACAAAAAGGTACTTAGGCAGCCAAGCTTTTAGAAGAATTATTGGTAAAAGGCCTAAGAAGAGTAAAGGATTATATAATATGAGTGGCAACCATTAATAAATTATACCAGCCTTTGTTTATGATATTTAAATTAGATTTTTCAAGTTTCCATCAGCCACATAGTTACAAATCAGTAGTACAGATCTCATCCTTTAAATCTGGTTGCCTTTTCCTAATCTTAGTTGCAAAGAAATCCTCAAATTTGACTGTACCTTAGCTTTTCACCCCTTTTAAATCATGACCCTTCCTATGATTAGAACTTGAAATAGAGAACAGTTTAGAATTTATTAAATAAAGCTTTGATAACACCTTATTAATTAGGGTTGGTCTGACTGTAGATTGCTGTGTAACAAGACTTTATAGGAGTTGCCACTTCTATCTGTTTATGTAACAGGATGTCAAAATGGGACACTTGGTTTCCCAGCTTTTTAGATGATACAAAGGCCTAGAATAATGAGAATTCTTTAATGGGAATGGGAAGTGTTACGTACTTCTCCCCATGTCCCAGTGTCAAGTGCTAGACTGTCTATGCAGAACAAGCTAAAACAGTCAATAAACAATCCTGCCAATATTAGCCTATCACCCACCTCTCAGCTTCATGAGAAAGGATGAAGCAGTCAGTAAAGAAGAATGTCACCAGGAGACTTCTGCTAGGCTGTGATGTCCATCCCCTCCTGTGGGGATGGGAAGGAGAGTTCTTTGCCTCAACTCAAGTCAACTGAAGAGAAGCTTGAAAAGAACCATGCGTAGAGCTTGACATGCATCCACTGGAGCTCGAGAACCTAGGAACTGCATCTGAGTCTCACTTGGGAAAAGCTAAAAGTAAGAGCTGGGGGCCGTGGCTAGCCTTGCATGGTAGTAGGAGAAGTGGCTGCCATTGGGAGACCTGTGCTTCTAGTCTGACCTTCTCCATATGCCAGATGTGGACCCGAGAAGAAAAGCAAAACACTGGATCACACAGAGAGGCCAAGAAGTTTGCCTGGATGGTGAAGATACCCCAGTAGAGGGGAGACTGGTCAAGAACCAGGAATGGAGAACAGCTTAGAAATGAAAAAACTGCAGGAGGCATTACTTAAATCAAGGAAACTGCAGTTAGAGTCCCAGGGATGAGACGGGGTTTTTATAAAACACACATACACACACATACCAATGAGAAAGAAAGCCTTGGAACCCACCAAAACAGGAGCTACCAGAAAATCCAAGGAACCCATCCAAGATTTTATCCAGGATGGGGAAAACAAATTCATAGAGTAACTGGAAAAGGCAATAATAAGAAAAAATAATAGGCATTATTATTTAGTTAGTCAACACAGTGGTTACTATGTTTAAAAGGCTTAACTTATATTAATCCATATAATTGCTTTCAGTGTTCAATAGTGTTCAATAAACCAGTTACACTTAACCCTTCCTATCATTTCCACATCTAACAAATATATTATTAATATATGCTAATGCTATATTAATGTATAATTTATTCATAAATATATTAAGTAGCTATAATGTGTAACTTAATGTTGAAAATAGTCATGAACAAGACAGATATTTTAATGAGAGGGACTATATCCAAGCAGACAAGTAAGAACAAACTGTGGTAAGTGTTGTAAGGCAATTAATGTGGTGCTGCAATAGAGTAATTGGAGAAAGTCAATCCAGGCCATTGTCTAGAGAAACTTGGGAACATCAATGCGTGATTCAACTTGAATTACCTCATTGAGTTAGCCACAGAGTTCCATCAACTATCAATCACGGAGCTCATTTGGGCCAAAAGATTCTGTCATCATATGTGTTAACATATCCGCAAGTCCATTTTCCAACCTCACATTGGCCAACCACAGCAGAGGGGTCCGTTCTCTAAAGTTCAGTTTCTGTTTCTTCACTGGGATTGAGTCCAGGTGTGAACCTCAAATTTATGCTATTACTATCAATCAAAATACCCAGAGAACTACCAGCTTTCAACTGCATTTTGTAGTGAGAGGCTAGGCTGGGCATAGGAATCTATTATTCTCAAAGATCCCCCAAATCTTTTGAGAATATGAGTCTCAGAACCTTGCTAAGAAGCAAATGAGACTTAGTTAAGTTTACCTTCTCCCCTATTCGCCTCGAGTTCTTTGTTTCAAAAATCCACTGGAGGAACTTCAGGGCCAAGAACTGTTTGTTGTGAGGACTTAGAAACCTGGTATTATTCTCTCTGTCCCCTAAGGCCCATGTGGCCAGTGTCCCTCTGCATAATCATTTCATTCTTTTTCCACACTGGACAGCTTCCTCTGTCTGCTCATACCTTCTGCTCACAGATATCTTTGGCTTATTCTCTACTGTGGTCCTGATGGTTCCAATCTATTCATACCCTTGAAGCTTCAGTTCCTACTTTAGTTACTATACCACCATGGTTCAAAAATATTAATTAAATAATATACCATCATTTGAATAAGTCCTAGCAGGAACAGAATGAAACATAATTATACGAAATACACACATAGACTGTGTGACATCCTGATTCCAAGTATGTAAAATACCAGGAAGGACATGTGAACCTTAGAATAAAAGAAGTAGAGTGATTGGTAGTTTGGACAGCAGAGGATTAGGGCTGTTCATCTTCTACACCAACCAGATTATAAATTTCTGGACAGCCAGGGGCTGCTGGCTTTGGTGCTCACCCTGTCAGCCAGTTTGGGCTACATCCTGAAGCTGAGTAGCACTAAACACAGCAGCCTGGGCTGCTGCCTTCAGGAGAGTTGTGCCATGGCAGCTCCCCTAAAAGATTCTGGGAGTAGATAAGAATTGACTTACCAAGTGTTATTTAAAAAGAAGAATGTTCATAGCAGCACTATTAATAATTGCCAAGGTATGGAAGCAACTTAAGTATCCATAAACAGATGAATGGATAAATAGGATGTGGTATATATCTATAGTGGAATACTACTCAGCCATAAAAAGAATAAAATTTCACCATTTGCAACAGCATGGATGGATCTGGAGGTCATTATTAAGTGAAATAAGTCAGAGAAAGACAAATACTGTATGATGTCACTTATATGTGAAATGTAAAAAATACAACAAATTAGTGAATAAAACAAAAAAGAAGCAGGTTCACAGATATAGAGAACAAACTAGTAGTTACCATTGGGGAGAGGGGAGGATGGTAGAGACAATTAAAGGGGTAGGGAAAGAAAAAGGGTTATTACAGGATTATAGGAAATATGTGTGTAAAACTTTCCAAAATTGTAAAGCACTATAGAATTTAAAAGAATTTTATTCAATTAAAAAAAACCAGAAAGAATAGTCAGTACCATTGTCATGTACTTTAGTATTTTTTCTGACTTAACAATATAATACTGATTCCAAACTATAAAATGATGGACAGGAATTACACTGGAAATCATGCTCACATTTGGTCAGTTCTTGTCCCTTAGATCATTTGTTTAGCTTACTGTCCTTGAAGCCTATTATGAAAAAAAAATTCCTGAATAATCCATACCAGATTGATTAAAATGCCCAGGGAACATTTAACTCTTCTTGAATTGTGAAGTCAAGTGACACTGATGTTATTTTTCAAGCATGGACTTGGCCTTAGAAGACCTGAGTGTGTCAAAAAGGGAAGGATTCAAGAAGGTCTTTTCCTGGCTGCCATGTGATGAATAATTCTCATTTCCCTTTAGAAAAGCATCCCTCCGACTGCCAAGAAGTTGCTGGCAGATGCAATTTATATTAAACAGATGGCTGTCTCTAATTAAATGCTCATCCACGACTGGGCCCAGTGCATTATGAATGCCTTGGGAGGATGTGCCAGTAGTTACTGAGTGGAGACCACTCCCAGGATGAGGGTCAAGAAGAGAAAGTCTCATGTGGGCTTTCACATGAGATCATGAGAGAGATGAACAGAATTCAACCTATCGATTGCTGACAAAACCCAGTGGAGAGGAGCTGCATTACCCAAACACTAGCAGATTGAGAAGTGCGGGGATTCTTTGCATGGGTAGGCAGGAGAGAGTCACACACACTTTGAAATGGAGTAACACTGGTGTCTACACATGCACACTGCTTTGATTGAACTAATTTTTTAAAGTAAAGTTAGAATATCAGGCACGTGAGTTTCTTTCTATTTATGTACAACCAAATAGCTCATATGTACAACTAAACATTTCCTTCTTTGGCTGAAAGTTTAGAAATAGCTTTAAATTTCTGATTATAGGGACATCCTCAGGTACCACAGACCCATCTTTTAGATTTTATGTTGGTTGAGCTACTATGAAGAACAGAGACTCCCTGAGGTCACAGTGATGAGAAGATACGAGTAGAATCCAGAACTCGAAACTTAGCTCCAGGCCTCTGCTACATTCTAGCATAATGGCTGTTACTGCCCCAGAACCTATAAATAAGCATGCCAATCTGTGTACAGAATATATAAATATTGAATGCAGAAGTTACTTGTGTAGTTAGTGGGCCTAAAACTGACTAGAGAGCCAACTATGTTCCCATATGTCTCAAATAAGAAGATACGGTCACTTACCGGATTTGTCCGCAGTGATATGGCCAGCCTTGAGAGGACCAGCTAAAAGTCTACCTTCAACTAGGCCAAAGGAGAAAGGATCCTGTCCCCTTCCAGAGGCCAACAGGGTCACTGTGAGCCAGCCCTAGTGGGCTTGTGTTCACATGGCTGGAGGCTGACCGGCTCCTGCCTGTCCACTGGCCTGTCCACTGGCCTGTAGCCTGCCTGACCTAGTGCAGCCGTCTGCCTGGGCAGGATGCCTCACTGCCTATCCTCACAGCATCACTTTCTCCATCATGTGGGTTAAGTCAAGCTGCTGTTTAAATGCCTGCATCGAAGTAAATGCAGGAGTGCTTTTGAACTAAATGTTTCTATTAATGACATTTATTCTAACCCGCCTCCTCAGGAGAGTGAACAAGAACCCTGGAGACAAAAACTCAGTGAGGTTTGGAACAGGACCTGAATGGGAGGGAAAGGCATCCCAGGGGGGTAGACAGCCCTGGCTACTGGGCAGACTGTCCTCTAAAATTATTGGAAAATGTGCTTGACAAGTGAAAACCAATGCGGGGAGAATCTGCAAGCTAACTGCTACTCACGGCTTTCCTGCTCACCTTTCTCTCTTGTTTACACCAAATCAAAGGTCAAATTGAAGTTATGAAACAGCAGTTTATTTATTTACTTTCAAATCTTTGCAGAAAAATGAGATAACTCAGCTGGTTAGAAAAGACTAAACACATTAGCAACCACTGGTGTCCATGCCAACGTGTTAGTAGAGATTACTTTCCAGAGAGGTCTACAAACGGAGACTGTGTGCCTGAGAGGAGTGGGCACCTTTCGGTCTGGGATTCTGGAATGGCCCCAAAGGAGAATATGAGAGGTAAGCAACAGAGGGTGATTAAAATGATGTTGAAGGAGCCAGGCCCTGGAAATGTCCTGGGGACAGAAGGACCCTAATATAGTTCAAAGTCCAGAGACTCTTAAAGCAAAGCAAACTGACCCAAGCACAGAGTCCTTTGAGGACTTCAGCTGGAAAAGCAAACTGAGCTTTGGCAGGTCAAACACATTTGGGACAGGATATTTATACCCAGCTATTTCTGTAACTGGAATTGATCAAACGTGGGTAGTCCAGGTTAGCTCAGTTCCTGTCCCCCAGGCACACAGCCATCACATGCACTCACGTATTCTCTGGTGGCGGTGGGTGGTAGTGTATGGACAGAGAAGCCATTCTGACTTTCCTTCCTAAAATTTCAGCACATCTCCTTCAGAGTCCACTTATCAATCCCTAAACCATTAGAATTGGTGTTTGAATGGTTCCAGAAGAATTCTCTCTGGAGAATACAGAGAGAATACATTTTTAGGTCCCACTTAAAGGTTCAGAGTCCGTAGGATTAGGGTATACCCTGGGAATCTGGTTTTTTTTTTTTTTTGAATCTGTATTTTTAAGATCTCCCCAGGTGATACTGTTGCCAGTGTTGGAAAGCCTTGATTATACAACAGAGTCTGACAAGAAAAAAATATATAAGGAGAAATAAATTGGAAATATTTATTTTGTGATTTCCTCTGAATAGAGATACACATTCTAAATAGCTACACTTAGTCTAAAGAATGGTATTACATAAGTTGTAGAGTTAGGTTTTAAAATTGAAAGAATCAAAAGTCTCTTCTTTCAGACTTTTCCTCTTGATTGGTATTTTTCTACATGCAATTATATTTCTAAAGCAGCAGAATTTCTACAGAAATTATGTTTCTAAAGCTATTGTAAAGAATCTTGACTGGCTATATGCTATAAATGACAATGGTTTTACATAAGCAGAAATCCACCTGGTATTCACTGTAACAACGGGCATTTTGTTTTGTTTTTGCTTAGCATCTACATGTTGTTTTACAGTATAAACTTTCTATTTATCTTTGCTCGCAATGGCCTTTCCAAGCAGATTAGATGTCTTTAAGTATTAAAAAGAGCCTTCTAAGGAGTTATAATTGTTTTCAAGACAAAACAGATACAAAACCTTAAAAAGAATCATTACACCCAGTCCATAGACATATATGCATATGATAGCTAATAGTTCACTAGTCCTATAATTATAAAATAACAAATTATAATATATATATAAATTTATAAACATAATTTATAAGAATTATAAAACCAAAGATTATAATGGAAATCTCTAGATAATCATGAAAACAAAGGAAATGAAGATCTATATGGTAAGACTCCATAAAAACCAACTGGACATATGAAAATGAATTTATGGAAAGTAGGTGGAGGCGAATAGTGAGTCCAGGGCAGTGTAACAGCCTGCCCATTTGTTACACCCAAGAGGGTAAGAAGTTTTGAAGGAAACTGTCATTTTCCTGAGAGATTTCTTTTTTGGTGAAATAATTCATAATTGAGTAGTGTACCTGCCTAGTCTCTCCTTTGCTTCATAATATATACTTTCCCAGTCTCATTTTCCCAGTACATTATTTTCTTCTCTCCACTCTATGCTTCTCCAGCTGTGTCTCTGCATTGGAGTGTGTTTAAACTTTAACCACTTTAAAGCCACTGACCAGCCATTATAACAAAGAGTTCATGAGTCAAATATTAGAAATGAGATTAAATGATACCGCTCACTATACTCACCACAAAGGAAAAAAGATGACCAGATTGCTAATATGGGTGTTGGCTACAAAAGCCCCACAGCATTAGCACCAAAGCAGGAGCGGGCAGTGTTGTAAAGTGGGGAGAATGAGGGGGTAAGTACAACAGGAAGAAAAGTGAAGAAAAGAGACCGAAAGGGCAGTCAGGAAATAGAAGTGGTAAAGATTGGAAGTTTAGAAGAGAGGCGAGAGACCACAGCTATTCCAGCAACGATGAGATGAGACAGAGGAGATGACGATGACTTGTACTGGATGGGGGGCTGGGGTGGGGGTGACGGTGTGGGACTTAGAGGGGGGAAAACTGAAGAAACTGAGGAGAGTTCCACTTGGAGAGGAAAGCCAGCGCTCTGCACTGCCTTCGTCCCCTACTAAAAGGAGGGCTGAGCTAGGGATGGGATGGAGGAAGGCAATGATCAGGAACTGGATGTATGGTAAATTTAGAATACAAAAGGAGGACTTACTTCTGTATTCTCTAGGTTATTAAATTTTAACACAGTATAATCATGCACAAGTCAATGAAATATATTAGTGCAGTCAGCTGTAAAAGATGTGATCTATAGGAATAAGTCCTAGGGACCCACTGTTCAGCACTATGGTGCCCGTAGTCAACAATACTGTATCATATACTTCACAATTTGCTAAGAGGATAGATCTTATATTAAGTGTTCTTATCACAAAAATATTAACAACAAATGAAGAGAGTGGGAAGAAACAAGTATATTTACAGCACAGATTGTGATGATGGTTTCATGGGTGTATACTTATCTCCAAACTCATTACACATTAAATATGAACAGCTTTCTATACGTCAGTAATACATCAATAAAGTGGCTTAAAAATAAAAAATCAGAAATAACATGAAAATATGTGATCTATATGGAACGTAAGTTTATGAAATGGCAGAGCCCTGATGTTTTCTGGGAGTCAGAAAATCTCTTGCTCCTTTCATAGCCATGCCTTTAAAAACGTGGAGCTATAAAAATGCATAGACTTCTTCCTAAAAATGTTCCTACATGACACTACACAGGCCGCAGATACAGTCCTTGAGTCTTCTGTCCTGTTAATAAGACAGCACGTTTACCTGGAATTCTAGAAGACCTAGATGAAAGTTGCTATCCTGAACCAGTAAACACTGAGATTACCAAATTATGTGGTGGCATCTCACCTGGATGTACCGACGTTTTAGAGACTTAACCTGCTGGTGGTTCAGTTGTGGGTTTTAGTCCAAATTTTAGAATGTGGCCAACATTCTCTTCTCAAAACCACGTCAGTTCCCTTTTCTCAAAATTTTGTTTTTGTTTCTGTTTTTTGCCAACCACCTATCATTTTAAGTAGAAGAGATTTATTGTTCTCAACAAAAATGATAAGTTATTCCAACAGGACTACTATCTGTGGCAGCAGAGATTGGTTATTGCTTGCAATATTTTTGGATTATTAGTGTCTTGCATTAATCTGCCCTATTACTGCCCTTAAAATTTAGCTCCTGGTGAATCCGTGCTCCCTAATCCCCACCAGACATCCAAGATGAGGAGTTGATAACCAGTGTTGTGATGGACAGGTAGCATGTAAATCTTTCAGGGGGTGGGGGAGGTATTCCTGCAGGATTGGAATGCCGTGTCAGAAAATGACACATTAATTATGCTTCCAGCTGTCTCAAGCAATAAGGCAGCAGTGAAGGAAACGATATGCTGACTGTGCTCCTCGGAGTTCTCTTCCTTTATATGAATGCCTTCCTCAGGTAGATGCGGGTTAAGAATTTGCACTACGTGAATAATCATTCTAGGGGGAAAACTAGGAAAGCCCACTTCAAAAAGTTTCAGTGATCTCATCCTCCCATGCACTTAATTTATCATTCATTGTTATTTCTGACAATGAGTTTGCACTTACATCATATATGGAAACACATTCTCATGGGAGTTACCTGCCACTCACACTTACGACCCTCAAACAAAATGCAAGGCTACAAACATGAAGATGATTTGCTTTTTTGTACGAGCAAACTGGGGAACCTTGATGTTTCTCATGAAATAGGATGCACTAATAGGTCAACAGTATGCTTAAATAAAATGACTCTTTCCAGACATAGATGAAGATTTAGGAGACAAGATTTTAATTTGGATTGTTTTTCATATCTACCATTTGTTTCTTTAATGAGAATCCATTGCCCCTCATTTAATGACAAATATGGAGCTAATTCAAGAGGAGTGTTCACATTATAAATGAAATCTTGAGCCATGCAAAATCCAGAGTGCAGATTAACCATGCAACATGGAATATTCCCTTCCATGCTCACCAAGCATGGGAATTTTTTCACGGGAATGAGCTCAGGAATTTTCCTTACACGGTCAACTGGCATTAAGTTAGCTATGTTTTCTGAAGACTTAAAGAGTTATAAAGTAATGAGTTCTTTAGGAAGAAGAAATGTGTTTATTTTGTTTCTATACACTTTGAATTTATAAATTTACTTGTAATATGATGGATAAATGATAGGGGTGAATCAATGAGCAAAAAGCAATGATTCCTTCCTAATCACTGCTTACAAGGAGTCACATGGCATTTATCCCCCTGCAGACATTAAATCCATAGATAGATAGATATACAGACAGACAGATAGATTCTGATTTAGTAAGTCTGGGCTGTGAAACTATATATTCAAAATTTCCCTAGCTGTTCTAAATTATAGGCAAGAGAGAACTATTGCATTAGTAGAACTCAGAGACAGAAAAGGCCCACTACTGGCGGATAAGCTATTACAATATTAATGTTACTCTGTTTCATATTTATATAAATATATAATTACATTTATAATTTATATATACACATAGATATAAAATGTTTTTATTTAGATTCCCGCATAATTTTAAAAGAATTTAAAATAGTTAACAAAATGCTACATCTAATACCAGGTTTAAAAAGTAAGTGACATTACAGACATAGTAAACAAATTTATGGTTACCGGAGGGGAAAAGGGATAGGAAGGGATAAATTGGGAGTTTGAGATTTGCAAATATTAACTACTAGATATCAAACAGATAAAAAAACAAGTTTCTACTATATAGCACAGGGAACTACGCTCAATATCTTGTAGTAACTGCTAATGAAAAAGTATATGAAAACGAGTATATGTACATATATGTATGATTGAAACATTATGCTGTACACCAGAAATTGACACACTGTAACTAACTATATTTCAATAAAACAGTAAGTGAGATTTAAAAAGTGAAAGAAATGTACAGGTAAAAAGAGTATCAGTCAGGACTAGGGTTGAAAGACTGCTGACTCAGAGGAGTAAGACACCGCGAATCAGGGCTTATGTCCGTGTTTACTTTGAGTATTTAGCGTTGCCTTCTGCAGAGATTCAGGCTAAGGTGAGCTCTGAGTCAGTCTCTCCCTGCTTACAGTTTGTTACTGCTTTTCTTTTCCCTTGCCTGTGTTCTGTAAGCCAGCAACACTTCGATAAAAGAGAAAATATTTTTATTACTAAAGATTCTTTCCAGAAAGCTCTCCCTTACATTGCTTATTCGTCTCATTAATATCATCACTTAAAATTTTTTAAAAAGAACATACTCTCCAGCTGCCATCAAACATAGAGCTGGGAATGATTAAAGATATTTCCAGTGAGAAGAAATGGTTTTAACTGTCTGGAGATGTGAATGGGAAAGGGAACAATAATCCCCCCAAAAGACTTGTTCTCCTTGGCCCCCTGAGGCCCCTGAAACTGAAGCCATTCTTACAACTCAAAGGACTGGGTGTTGTGTGAAATTTGGCAGAGGTGGGGGGTGGGGAGGGCGGTGTGTGTTGGGGGAGGGGAGCAAGGGGGGGTTGGGTGGGGGTCGGGTAGGGAGTTGAGGCAGGAGCGGAGAGCAGAGATTGTAAAGTCTTTCAAAAGTCTTGAATCTCTGAACTGAAGGAATTGAATTGTGGGTCACTGGTTCAGCTTCTATGCGTGACCTGGAACAGCCCACTCCAAATTCAGGATGAAACGGGACACTTATGGGTCTCCCCAGGCTGGGTTTCCTTACACTGTTCCCACTCAGCTGCCCCAGAGGCACCAGGCAGCTGCCGTTTCCAAACACATCCCTGGATCCACTGCCTACTGACAGTGGGAAGTGGAAACTGAGAAATCTCTCTGGGCTCCTGTCAGACCAGTACAGGGAAAGTGAGGGGGTTTCTTTGTTTCCCACTTCTCCCTGTGAGCAATGAGTGCAATAGAAAACAAATCCCACTGACTCACAAACACTCAAAGCATGAGGCAGACTGGAGCTCAAGCTGGTTCTACAGGACATCATCCAGAAAGCAGGAACAAAGACCACTATCACAGTGTGGGCTATACAGTATAAACTTGTTGTTTATCTATTTTATATATAGTTAGTATCTGCAAATCTTGAACTCCCAGTTTACCCCTTCCTATCCACTTCCCTCCTTGGTAACCATATATTTGTTTTCTATTACTGTGAGTCTGTTTCTGTTAAGTAAAGAAGTTCATTTGTGTCATTTTTTTAGATTCCACATATAAGTGATATCATAGGGTATTTTTCTTTCTCTTTATGGCTTACTTCACTTAGCATGACAGTCTTCAGGTCCATTCATGCTGCTGCAAATGGTGTTATTTTATTCTTTTTTATGGCTGAGTAATCTTCCATTGTATAAATATATATATATATATCACAACTTCTTTATCCAGTCATCTGTCAATGGACATTTAGGTTGTTTCTGTGTCTTGGCTACTGTAAATAGTGCTGCTATAAATGACAATGACTTTCTAGTTTCATATTTTGGCAGTAAAACATGGTAATGACAAGCATAGGTTTTAGAGTCAAACATACTTGAGTCTAGTGATGAAAACTTGGTTAAGTTGATTGATTTTTACAATGCTTTTTCATCTATAAAATGGAAATAATAACAGAACCTACCAATAGGATTTTAGTGAGGGTTATGGAGGTTAATAGCTTTCAGCTGCTAGGCACTGTGCTTGGCACACAATGATTAGTCAGAGAAGTCTGACTACTATTAATGTGACAGAGATTGAGGGCTGCCTGGTTGGAATTACGATTCGGTATGAGCACAAACAGCAAAAATTTGGTAACTAAATTTTTCTGAAAATTGGCTGTAAGTGGTTTGTCATAGGACAACATTGCCAAAAATTCAGTATTGATAATTCTACAATAAGAGCTATGATTTGCTTTGATTATCAAAGAAAATCTCATTTTAGTAAGCCTAAAATGAGAGACCAGACTCAAGGTATTTCTATATTCTTAAATTTTGCTTTAACTTAATTGGGAACTCATTCATACTTTGGTGCAAGATAATGGAGCTGAATCTTCTCCCAATGAATAAATCAAAAGATTTAGTAATAGGAAAGAAATATGTAACACAAAACACCTTAACAGGATTATAATCATTAACCGGCAGAGGCTGCATCATTTTTACATTTGGGCAGCTAGTACATTCTATTATTTGATGACATCAGTAAAGGCCAAAACAATACTAGCTGTTGAGTGCAGAAATGGATAACACAATCACCTATGACCATGCTACATTCATCACTTATACTATACTCCTGGTATTTTGCAGACCAGAATGAGGGGAAACATGGGTCACTTTCAAAAATGGCAAGGCCACTATTGATATCAGAAGAAGAAACTGTCTAGTGATGGATCAGGATGAACAGCACAGGCAAAGAATGGACTTGCGTTATTGTTACTAATGTAAATACAGGAGGGGCCCACTATAGTTTCCTCTGTGGCCATCCAGAAGCACGAGTGCACAAAGCCTTGAGAGGCACACACAGTGAGCCGGATCGGCCTTCACAGAGAAAGCCATTCCCATGAAGACGTTGCTGGGAATCTTTGTGAAGAGGCTGCAGGGTATCACTGCACAAGCCACTGGGGCTTTAAGCACCATGTGGTATCATGGTCTCCCTGACTCTCCCGTTGTTAAGACAGTCCCCAGGAACCCCTTGTGTCAACCAACACTTGTCCTCCAAAATGAGGAAAGGACACGCCAGGAAGGTTCTATACAATTTTCATTCACATCAGACAAAATGGTAACTTAGTCGTCTGACAAATACTGTTACCTACTCTACTTTTCCTCTCCTAACACATGTGGAAAGAACACAATGCTATATTTAGCAAAGTTGGTCAACACAGGTTCTGACTAATAACGGTGGATTAGGCCGACAGTAAATGATAACAAACTGTTACACTGTGCCATTCTCCAACTTCAAAAGGAATGGCCCAAGATACGGCCATGCAGCCCTTCCCTGCCTTCCGCTCGCTCCCAACGTATCCATCCAGCTCTGGTGAGTCATCAGCAGTTTTTGGCATGAATAGTGGCAGCTTTAGCATTTTCCCCCAAATGGAGAAGTCTGCGTTAAGACTCAGTTTCACCAAAATCATTTTTCAGAGTCCTGTCCCATCCTCACTGGAAAGGATAGACAATTATTAGTTTAAGTATCATCATTTACTTCCATGAGAGCCTTCCTTTTTATGAAAATGCTGACAAAAAACTAGGCTTCTACTGAAATACTCATCCAGTAGACATGTACTTATGAATTTAAAGCTTAGCATCACTTCCTGACAGGATATTCTGGCTGCAATAAACTAAGGAAAACTCAGGGACTGTATGTGACAGTAAAAGAATATCCAAGAACTTAGTTAATTGGATTGTGAATAGGCAGGTACTCCCTGTTTAGAGACATTCTTTAACTATGACCTAAAAGGAATAAAATATACGTTTTCATTGTAAATTTTTAATGCATAAAACTATGATTTATTTGGGAACTAGCAAAGACCTAGACATTTGGTTTTCATCTTGGGGAAGAGGAAGGTGGAGGACAAAGCCACGTTCATGTCAGAAAATGCAACCGGCAATCTGCCAGGTCAGCCAGAGACTTAAGTGACTAGGGAGGTGTCGTTGATCGTGAGTGGGTAGGAATGAACACCAGGAGAGCGGTATATATTTGGAATCACCACTGTGAAGGAATTAAGAGGAATAAAGGATCCAGCCACCTAGTGGAGGCATGTCTCCATACCTTCTGTTTCTTCCCAGGAACTGCTCTAGTTTCTTTCCTTCTTTACACCCAAACTGCAGAAGACCAATGGAAATTTTGTCCCACTCCCCACCTTACTGGAAAGAGAAGAATGAGGATCTTTCAGGAGGAATATTCTTCCTTAAGTTGGAAGGATGGAGATGGTGGGAAGGAGGAAAAGAGCCATCTCTGTGTTTCTACTTGTTATCACAGCAGAACCAAGAATTATTCTGGCTTATACATCTCCGAGACTCATTTCACCACATCATTTAAATTACCAAAATCTATTGTTTTCATCTCAGAATCTCTTTCAAATCCATCTTCTCTTTTCTACCTCCAGTCACATTTCCATATTTTAGTTGTACATCATTTCTTATCTTTATTATTATCAAACTCCCTTAATTGGGGATTCTATTGTTTTTCTCCATTATAGCTCATCCTTCACACTGCTATCAAAATCCTCTCTCTATAAAAAAGTCTAATCATGTCACTTCTTTACTTAAAAATTTGTTCCCTTCCGTTTCAAAGCTTCTGAGTTTAGTTCTGGATGTGGCCTTGGAAGTTATATTAAAAAATCAAAAGTCCACAGTTAATTCTGATGCAGAGCAATTACTGAGAACCACTATCTTACACTTTTCTATGTAAAAGGCAGCAAAATAGGCATGGTATTGCTCTGATAATATGCCTCAAAATCCTTGAAAAGTCTCCTTATCCAGGGAAAACAAAGGAGTCCCAAGGGGGCTGAAATCAGGGTGTCACCAGGCAAAGCTGGGTCCTTTTCAAGTCTCCAGGGGAGAATCCATTCCTTGCCTCTTTCAGCTTCTAAATGCTAATGGCATTTCTTGGCTTCTGGCTGCATCACTACAACCTCTGCTTCAGTCATATTTTCTTCACTGATCTTCTTGCTTCCCTTTTCTAAAGACCTTTGTGATTACACATTGGGTCTACTTAGATAATCCACGGTAATCCTTAACTGAATCACATCTGCAAAGTCCCTTCTGCCTTATAAGGCAACACATTGACAAGTACCAAAACCTAGGACATGGGCATCTTTGTAGGTAGTAGGCTGATGCCTACTACCTACACTTATATTTAACAGTCATTCCTTAGCATCATCATACATCTGGTCAGAGTTCAAATTCCTCTGATCATCTCATAGATTCTTTTGCTTTATTTGTTTTCAGATGGTTTATTTAAATCAACATCCAAAGTCCATACACTATAAATAATTACATCTCTTTTAATCAATAGGGGCTTTTTCCCTGCAATTTATGTGTTGAAGAAACTGGATCATTTGAGCTGCTAAATATCCGACATTCAAGATTGTGCCCATGTAGTTATTTAATACATTTCTTTGCCCCTATTTTTTCCAGTAAACTGATAGCTATATCTATAAACTTGGTCAGTTTCAGGTTGTATTTCTGACAGGAAGATTTCATGATGCCTCTCATTCACTTTAAGCATTATTATTTATATTCCTCTTTCCCTGATCAGAACTTACCTCTCTGATGAGGTTCTTTTATATCCTGGAAGCCATTATGCCTTATTATGAATTAATAGGTTCTGGATTATGAATTATCATGAATTAATTTAAAGGCTCTGACACAACACTTCAACATACATTCTGACTTTAGTTCTGTTCCATCCAGCAGCACCAAAAATAAAATCCTAGAGGTATCAGTCATTCCAGTCACATCACCAAGTTGACACTGTTATTGACTAGTTTGATTCAAATTGGCAGCCAAAACAGTTCTAGAAGGATTCATTCATTACCTGTATAGACTCAGCCTAAGTTTGAGGAATGACTTTTTATCCTCGGATAACTCACATGTTACATCTTCAGAGAATCACTGAGTGAAACCACATTTGTGACAAATTCAGGCCAAAGTGGGATACCAGGAAGCAGAGGATGTGGCCTCCTTGATAGAGGAAGGAGATTCAGAAACAAGGAGACCAGGGAGAACCAATCCTTGGTCAATGCTGACCTCTCTGTCTTTCTGTCCAAGTTCTCACAATCAGGTAGCTGATCTCAAGGATGAGACAGAACAGGAGATAAGTACAAGATAGAAAAAAAGTGCTCACAGCTCATTGGGGAGCAGAACGGGAAGACCAGGACTTATAACTGCTTCTGCCTTGCTGATTTAAAAAAAAAGAAAAAAGAATATTTTTCTTCTGATTTAAAGAGACAAGCAGAATTTGACATCCATATGATGTGGTATAGAGAGGTTGCTTTATCTGCCCTGGGTTTGGCTGCATATTCTGTCACTAACTAGCTACATAATTTGGGGCAAACTTTTAAATGTTATGAATTATTGGTCATCTTTAAAATGCAGGTGTGGACTAGATAATCTCTAAAACCCCTTCCATGGATTTTTTCTAGTACATGTCATTGCTAATGTTAAACACAACATAAAATGTACATTCATCCACTGATCTCATGCAATTCACAGAATTTTAATAAATAGCAGATGTAAAAATATGCCTTTGCATAGCACTTCAACAAAATAATTGATTCTTGCAATTGTGCAGCCTTCCCCAGCAGGTTCCACCCAAGGGTAGGCTGGAAACACACAAAATATCTTAACATAAATGTGTTGTTCTTGTCATCCATTTCTGCCTTCTCTTCCTTCTTTTACCCAGAGGCTACAGACATAATTGGTCCATCATCGGTATAAACAAGAGCTGCAAATACACTGTGAACACATTCATACTGAAACACAAATTACCAGTACTTGAGAAAATGGAGTTCATGAAGCAATAAGGATTCATTCATCCTATTATACTTGGTGAATACCAATTTTGTTAGGGTGAGAGAAGAAGGGAAATGGGACTATTCCATTGAAGGCAATGTCTTTTATGATCCCAGAGAGGCATTAAAAATAGAAATGTTTGCATTCCTGCCAAGCATTTCAATAAAATCTCGGTATCACTTGGGCAAAGTGGAGGGTTGATTGGCAGTAGTAGTAATCACTGTTCAACCAGGGCAATTCAGGTATAACATGATAAGAATTCAGGAAGACAGGGTGCTACAAGTGTAACTCCTTCACTGACAGCACCTACGCAATGGGTAGATCGATTATTAGGTAGGTGGATCACTAAGAAAGTCAAACCCAATACATTTATTTTCAAATAATCATTTGGGGCAGACGTAACTAGCCTCTCCACGTTTCATGGTACAGTACATGCATTATGTTCTATATGAAATAGAGACCAGCTGGTTATTGAAAACATGTGAATCCCTCATAAAGCGGTTAGAGTCACATATGGTTTCAATAACCAAGAAGTATTTGTTTAACATACAGTGACTGTATTCTTAAATGTGGTATGATTATTTAATTCAAATGTCAAATATTGAAACCAGCCTGGCTGAAGATTAACAGCTAATACCTACTTAATGTTAAATATTCAACAAATGCTTTTTAATGTGGAATTACAACTTAACTGCTTCAGTCCTGGATATTTTCTTTTAGTTTACCGTATTATCCCGCAATCCCTATGTGTTAAAACCTTAGAATCACAACGCGTTAGCACTATAGTGTCCTGACAGAGCTGTCAGTCTGTGCCTTTGTCCTCCTCATCCATAGATGAGGAAAAGGAGGCCCAGAGAGGCAAGATGACTTATTAGAAGTTTCCTTAACAGTTTTCAATTTTTCAATTCGGCATTTTTCATGACACCACACTGCTTTTCTCTAAAAAGAATTAATTACAGGAGGATCAGAGACCCAATATTTTCTGAAATAAACCTACACAACCAGTACATGGACAGCACAGAGCAATTATTCCTTCCTTATTTACATCCTTCCCCTAACCCCCACCCCTCCCTACTCCCACCTAAGTCCTCATAATGGGTCCAGCAGCTCTTGCTGGCTCCATGCCTAGGTCATGAATTCTACTCTGCAGTCCTGGAGCTAAAGGAGAAAGTTCCCACTTCAGATCTTCCATACATCTATAGAAAAAATGGAAGAGAACCCATGTGTCTTACAGAGGAAGAATGACTGCCAAGTACTGAAAATCCAAGGTGAGAAGCAAAACCATGGCAGGAGAAACCGTGAGTCCCCAACCCAATAGCAGGTCAGGATAAAGCAGTGAAGCTTGTATATATCCGGGTGTGACTGTGATTTGTGGGTGGATTAGGTCAAGGGTGGAGGGGCCCAGTAAAACTCGAACTGAACCAAATATCTGAAGAATCTGGTTTTCTATAAACATTAGTCCCCCAACCCTTCTCTCTCACTCTTACTCTCTTTGCTAAATGGGCTGCAGAAACAAGGTTTATTCAAGTATTGTTAGAGTCAAGTCATATGAAAATACGTTTAATAATTGAGCTTATTTTGCCTAGAGAAAACAACAGGTAATTGTTTGTGGTGCGTGCGTGTGTGTGTGTGTGTGTGTGTGTATGTCTGTGTGTGGAACGGAAGAGATGATAGGAAGGCAGTTGCTGCTTTAGGACTACCTTTACATATTTTCTCTGCTTTGTGGGATTAGAAACAAACTATTTCCGTGTAACTCCAAATCGAAGAATGAGTCCCAGCAGTCAGAAAAACAGGGAGGTGATTTCTGCTGATAATCAGAAATACTTTCTTTTTTCCCAGCCATCAGAATCGCCCAGTGAAAGAATGATGGAACCAGCCAGAATTGTGAGCTCCTAGTTGTCGAGAATTTGTGACCAAGCAGAGACTGCACTGCCTAGGGCAACCCTTCGGTGAAGTGAGTTCTGATGCCTTTTCTGTTCAAGATTCCATAGACCTGCATTATAAGCCTTGGGTTCATTCTTCATGAAGCAGCAATTCACTGCAGATCCCTCAGGTGTAGTTTTCTTTGGGAAAGAAAGGTAAAGCCAAGAGACATATAAGGCAGATGGAGAAAAGGAAGAGAAGGAAACTGTGAGATAGAAGAATTGGCCTAGAACAAGCAAGTGAAGAACAGACCTCATCAGTGATCGTAATAAATAAACATGTCACATGACGGAACAAGGAAAAGCTAGGATCCAAGTGCACTGGATTAGGACAATAAATGAGGTAGGAAGGGTGGAGCTCTTTGTAACTGGAATGTCAGCTGGGGCATCCTTGCACTTTGGAGATCTTATTAAACTTGAACCAAACTGCAATTACTCACAGCTCTGACCCTGAGTTCTTGATGCTCCCATGTGACTTGGGAAATAAAAGTCGGACTTAATTGGATCTCTGTTGATCTTTTCTGGACAAATATTGTGAGTTCCAGGCAAACAACTTTTTTCTCCACGGGAAGATTTTCCTCAGAGGGAAAAACGAAGATGCAGAGTGAGGTTTCCACCGCAGTACTGGGAATGCTGAGGGGAGCGATACGATTACTTTGTCAAAGCAGGCCACTAACAGGCCACAAACCAGGCTTCTAAACCACTGGCAATGGTCCTAAGAACACCTGCAGGAATGCTGAAGAGGAATCTAACACTTACTCCCGGAAATATAGGAGATATTTCTTGTAAGACTGCTAGGAAATAAACTATGAATTTAAGATTTTTTAATATAACTCTTCTCTCCCATATTTGTGGTTATATAATATCCTTTCCACTATAATATTTAGTCAGTGGGCCCTTTTTTTTTTCACCAGTTGCAAGCTTTGTTTTAACTATTAAAGACCTTTATTCAAAATGCAGAACACCAGACTGACATGTCTCATCAATGGGGATATATGCTGCCTCTATATTGGTTGCCAGCATAATTTCATTTCTAACATGCTAGGATGGCAGGAGGCAGTTAAATAAAAACCAAATCGGCAGACTACTCATCAAGGAAAAGTCTCATGCTGAGAGTGGGGTTCCTTTACCTCTGCTTTGTTTACACACGTCTCCTCCTGGGCTCAGGGTTCAGAGATCTGTCTCTAAATGTGGTGAAATGGGGCAGAACTTTCCTGACTGGCTGGTATCTCAGCACTGAGTGTCAGTCAGTGATTTCAATGTCATGGCAGTGTATGTCAGGTCTTCCTATGTTCCTTCCACACCATCCCCAAGAATGGGGAGGAATTATCAACATCTTCCCTTCCTTCATCATAGAACTCATGATTTCTTATCTTCTTACCATGGAAGAAAGGATGCTTTTCCCACCATCAAGATTAACTCATAGTGAATGACTTAAGCAGCATATGCCCTAATCTCTTCCAAGTTCATATCAGCTTCCTACTCTAATTTCAAAGACCATAACTCTTGAGATCGGAACTGGAATGATTACTACTTTTTAAGGACCAGATGAACATATACTTCCCTTGTGGGAAAAACTTAACATTATGGACTATGAATACTTAGCCTACTCTCCCAAATCCAGACCAAAGATCCAGTACAGGCTACTTCCCACTGGTCCCCTTGCCCCCCTACCTTACCACCCTCATGTAAGCTCCCATATGCCACCAATTAAAGTTTATCCCACAAAAAAATAGCATCTTGGTGTAGTTTTCTTTCTCTTTCTCTCACGAGGCCCCATTATTCTGTCATACACATTTTGAAGCTCTAGAAAACTGTTTTGTGACAAGGAAACCAAGAATAGAATTCCAAGAGTACTTCAAAAAGTAATATACAATGAACAGTGAAAGGAACTGGGAATGATTTTTTTTTAGAGATCCAGAAAGTTTGATGGTGTCAGGATAGCTAACTGACTTCAAGTGGCTAAAGAATGCTGTGATTCTAGAGGGCACAGTTAAACTAATGGATCGAAGGTCCCAGCGGGCTGAAGACCAATTTTGGCTTGCTATGAAAATTTCAGAACAACACAATAACAACTATAGATGTTCAAAGATGTAAGAAGCTGCTCCAGAAGACAGAGCACCCATGTCCCTGCAGATAGTTTTCAAGCAGATGGCTTTAAAAAGAAACAAGAGGTCAACTGTTTGTGTTACACAGTTTGTGTGGTATGTTTAAAAATCAAAGAATGTGAAGAAGATTTTGTGACATTTAGACCATTGGTGGTGTGTAAGGGTGGAAGCCAGTCTGGGTTGGAATGAATGGGGTTGAATAATTTTATTTCAGGATGTGAACTTGTCTCATACCTTGGTAACTAGATTCCTGGAAATGAGTGAAAGCAGAAACTCATGTGCTGCCCCTTTATTAAGTTGCATAGGGGAAATGGGAAGCGTGACACAGAACAAAGAAGAGCCAAGGTGAGGAGGAGCATTAACCCCCTGCCCACTGCTTGGTAGTAAGCACGGCTGACTGCTCACTGGGTAGAGACCATATGAGAACAGATTGTCTAGGAGGCAGAAGAGAGAAGAGTCGATTGCTCTCCCTGCCCTCCATTGGTCAAAGTCCGGCTTCCTGGAACCCCAGTGCTTTCAGGCAGCATCTTTGGATTCTCCAGGTAGCGACCAAGGAAGCCAAAGTTCACAAAGACCGCTTATGAGTGTGCAGGGGCAGCACTCCTCTTTGCCACGCAGTGGGCCCAGGTGGCAGTGATGACCTGGCTCCTCAGCTGTAGAAATAGCATGGGGGCCAGTCTGGCCAGAGCCAGGTGATTACGTGGGTGGAGGGCAGGGAGTCAGGGGTTGTGTGAACTGTGTCCAGCATAACTCCCCGCTCTGGATCCATGGCCCTGCCTGTGCAACATGGGTGTGGTCTTCGGTCAGGTCTCCTCTGCCTTCTGTATGCTGCAGCTGTGGCTCTTTTATGTAAGACAGAGATGCCCAGATACACTGGAACAGAGAGTGGACAATGGATCATCCATACCAATCACACCTCTATGGATGAGGGAAGAACTCCCTTCTCAGAAATCATTCTATTGCCTCCAGACCCCAGAGAAGACAAAGGCCTCTTCCTCTCAATCCCAACTCAGAAATTATACTTTCTAACAGCCCACTGGGGAAGATACTTCCTAAGACTCCTAAACAATTTTTCCTGGGGCTGGTCAAGTTTGCAGAGAAACTGTACCCTGGGCAGGGCTCATTTTAAGAGGAGCATTTTATGGTGCAGACACATGACCTGCCCTCTTCATACTTATTACAATCTTAAGAGTTTCACTTGCAGAAGAAACGGCCTAGCATGGCAGGAAGGGAACTTGACTTGGAGTTTGAGGACCTGGTGAGTCCTGGGCCTACCCCTTATTCACTGATTCTGGTCAAATTTCTTAAACCCTCAGGCTGATTTTTCCATCTGCCTCTAACTTTTACAACTTCAGGGGCTGCTGCATGAAATTTACATGTACATTCTTATTATTAGGACCTCCCAAAGTGTGACAGCTGGAGCAGTAGCACAGGGAAATATGTGCTTGGAAAGATAAATGGTAGTTACATGGATAGCCTGACCTTCTGGCCATGAAAGACAGCCCTGCAGGTTCAGAAGGGTAGGTTTATGGCTTTAAAGAAGACACCAAATGGTACCCACATTGGGCAGTATATTCTTTGACCCTGTTCCATCTGATAGGAATAGATCCTTAAAAGTTGGAAGAAGGAATATTTAGGAAAGGAAGGACTCAGACTGAGATTATTAGAGAAAGACATGGAGGCAGCTGTAAGGTATGGGGGCCATTCTGCTGAGGAAATTTCAATGTAAGTTATAACTAAGAAGATCTCTTTCTTTTGACTAAAACTTCATTCAATTAACAAGCATTCTTGGGGTACCCTTTGTATGCCTAATATTGTGAGGTAGTGCTGTGTAGCATATATATAGAGAGTAAAAGATATAATTCTTTTCCCCCAAAGTTCATGAAAGACAGCCACTACTTTAAGATACCATATGCCGAGCAATAAAGGAGAAAAAGCAACACATAATAAAACGTATGTGGTTAATAAGAGATATAAAACAGAATATAAAACAGGGCCTTCTTACTGGGCAATGAATGAAACAAAGAGGATAATGATAATATTAGGTAATATTTATGGAGCACTTACTGTATAATAGGGTCTATTCTAAGCCCTTTCATGCATTACCTCACTTAATCCTCATAATAATCAGAAAATGAAGAAAGTAGGGCACAGAAAGGTTAGTTATCTTGCCCAATGCCACACAACTATTGAGTGGCAGGCACAGGAGCCAAACCCAGGAATCCTGAAGAAGAAATACACACAGTGAGTAGACATGAAACTTAAGGTTTACTAGACTGTAAGTTACTACAGGTCATCCTTGTTCTCCCAGGGTCAGGCAGCTGCTAGTGGGTCCATGGTTTCTTGCTGGAAGGAAGTAAGCTGAATTGAATGAGCTGGGAAGAGGTAGGGGGAGAAGCATGGAGATCATCAGAGTCATAGAACAGCAAAGGCAGGAATGAGCACAACTCTGCCTTTGTCCCTAGGGCAAGCCCCAGATTATATTCAGGGAAGAAGTCCAAGGGCACAACATAGCTTTGTGATGCTACAGGGACAATGGCAGAGCAGCAGAAAGGTGGAACAGGGACCAGGGCTCCACAGTTCCCACAACCGAGGGAAGAGTGCATTCATGTGTCATAATGATGCCACGAGCAACAGACATCCTCTGATTCGGTGACTCGTCATTGCTCTGCAAATACAATATGCTACTGTAATGGCTAAAAATGTATTTTGGACTCACAGTTCAAATGGCTAAGTCCTGTGGATTCCAACGTTTCCCAGGAACTCTTGCCATGTTTAGACAAACCAAGAGAAGAACTGGGTAACACCCTGAGACTTGGCACTCGAAGGAACACCAGCAGCCGGCAATCCTGAGCACTTGTCTGACAGCATCCCACAGTTCAGAGTATCAGCACACCACACCATGCAAATGGCTGAGAAAAATCTTCCGTCCGTCTTTTCAAGGGCATTCAACTCTTCCACCTCCTCACAGTGCCCTTTCCGACTTTGGCTGCTTTGATTTGACTAGCTTTTCCCTCCTCACCCTCCCACCCACTTCACAGAGCCCATTTTACTTTCCATCTTGTGAATACCCCAGTGACAGAAGCCAACATTTTTTCCAATCAAGAGAGTGGAGCTGGCCATCAGAATAAACTTTTTCCATCTAGTAAACGTTCATCTGCTATTTTAACATCTTAGTCATATCAGATGACTATGGCAGCCAATGCCCTCGGGGCAAGAGGCCATATTGATACAATTAGCCTACATACTCTTCCGTTCCTGGAAATGCCTTTCCTTTACTATCCTTGAATATCAACAGTTCTTAATTTCCAAAGACAAGGCATGTCATCTAACTCCCAAATCCCACAAGGAGGAGAAAATCTGGCCCCCACCCACTCTCACATTCCCAGCAACAGTCCCACAGACTCTGGTCTTTTCAGTTACACTGGGACTGAACTTTTCAATCAATTATATGCTTGGTTGGAGCCAACAACATTTGTTTCTACCATATCATGTTTTTAGTAATTAGAAAGTAATTCTCTGAGGCAGAGAATACTTCAGGCTTGCCAGGAGCCACCTCTGTTGATGACTTCTGAGTGCTATGAACGATTTCGCTGTGACTTCCATTACAAAAGAGATTACTTTAGACTATTCTCTCAGCTTGGACGGCCATTTTGTCTAGCATTCTGCTAAAAGAATTTCCCTTTGAAAACGAATTTTTCATAAGGTTTATCATCAGATCTGAATTAGCTAGAAGTAACTAAGGCTTTTCTGACCATTTTCTAAATTTTAAATGTTGGAATCAATGAAGTAAGGTGAGCTCATTTTGCTTATCAGTTGGTATGACAGGTCACGTAAAAAGGATCAAACGATACTTCGGTTGGACAAACAATGGCTTTCCCAGATCATACAATAATTGTTCATCAATTCCAGACATTATTTCAGGGTTAGCATATGATTGTTGTCAATGTATATTGGTAACCAGTGTTAGATTCACACAGAACTATAAAATCAAGCAAAGCTGGCCTTCCGTCTACCTTCCTTCTTATATTTCCCCCCAACTTTCTGGTATCCCTGCAACTTTCATTTTGAGGTTATATCCTAAGGCTTTCTTCTCTACCCCTTAGGAAAAGTGCTTTCAGAAAATACAGGAGAATGTTAAGAATTGACAGTCTATAAATGTTCTAAGAAGTAGTTTTATTCTAACCGGATTTTCAAAGGTCTGTGGATGGAATTCTAAGCACCAGCCATCAGGGGGAGTAGTTGTGGTTATGTGTAGTGATACCTTCCTGATTAGCCATGAAATTAGAAGTTAAGAGTTTCCTACAATTTAATGTCCTACAATGCCAAAATGCAGAACTGGTTCATGGTTACCTGAAGAAGGACAAAGATGCAACTACTGCCCTTTAATGCTGATGCAGAGCATCTCATTGTCATTTGTAGTTAAGAATGATTTTCCCTGATAATGATTTCTCTTAGGTTCTGGCAATTTTCAGGCCTGTAAGTCCTGAAATTTAGTAATACTCACTAGATAGTACTTTTAGATCTCTGGGGTCAAATAATGAATACGGAAGGGGTAGTGACAAAATTATCCAAAATGTATGAATAATATTTGAAGAATTCTGAATACATGACTTATATTGCCTTAACATTAATCATTTAATCATGTATTGATACAATGTTTAGTTTTAAGAACTCAAAATATATTGCAGATGTTATTAAATCAGGTAGTATGGGATCATAGTATCTAAGATTTACTGAGTACTTTCCATGTGCCAGAAACTGTAAGTACTTTACATGTGTTAACTCATTTAATCTTCATGGAAGCCCTAAAAAACAGATATTATTAATTTTTCTAATTAATAAATGGAAGAACTGAAACACAGAGAGATTAAGTAATTTGCCTAAGATCACAGACAAGCATTTGAACCATACAAGTCTGACTCTAGAGTCTGAGGTCTTAGTTGCTTCAAAGGTCATATTACTTGTTTTGAGAAGGATCAACTTAGGAATTTACTGAAAAATGTAAGTGGTCAAGTTGGGATGGAAAAGTAGTTTTTTTTAAATTCCCGAACTATAACATATTTTACTAGCCTAGCCCACTGAAATCTAGCCAAGGATTTTTCCTTAATAGAATAGAATCACTTTCCAAAATGGCGTAAGTATGCCAATCAGCAATGGATCTAAGATTACTTCACAGCAGGCAGGAGGACACTGAGAGGCTGACATGATGAGCCACAGTAATGTGGAGGATGTGGAGGACATGTCCAGACACAGCCTAGGCCTTCAGGCCCAAGTTTTCCCAATGGGCTCTCTACCACTAGCCCTGTTCCTTTTAACCTGTGACCCTGAAATCTGCATGCTGTTTAATTCTGCTTCCCCAGATTTTGATATTGACACAACAATCTGACCTTGCTGATTTTTCACTGACTCTGTATCTATCTCATCCATCCTTCACAGACCTTAATATTGAACCTGTTATTTAAATCCTCTCTCTCTATTTAGTGCTTTAGGGAAGACATTCTTGACACTGGACCAAACCTCACTACTATTAACTCAGACTTAAGACACTTTCTCTGGTATGTAACATTATTTAATAGATTTTTAAATATTCAAAATTGGAATTTCTTAAACCTGGTAATGCATTAGGATCCATGGAGCTTTGTAAAAATACGGTTTCTGAAGGAAACATAGCCTTGGGATAGGCAAATGTTTCCCAAAAATAGAAACATAAAGTATTAAATAAGAAGGTAAAATAGGTAAGTTGGACAACATACAGGTTAAGAACTTCTGTTCATCAAAAGTCACCATTAGAGCATAAAAAGATAAGTCACAGAGTGGAAGAAGATGTTTTCAATGTACATATAATCAAAAGATTCATACAAATCAGGAAGAAGAGAGATACCAATAGAAAAATAGATAAAAGAGTTGATCAGGGTCTTTACAAAGGAAAGGTATCCAAACGATAAAAACAATGAAAATGTTCTAAACATTCATGAGGGAAATTCACATTAAAACCATAATGAGGTACCACTAATACCCACCAAGATAGCTAAAATTAAAAAGACCCATATTATCAAGTATTGGTAAGGACGTAGAGCAACTGGGCTCTTGTTTATTGCTGGGAGTATAAATTGGTAGAACCACTTGGAAAACTATTTGACAGTGTCTGCTAAAGCTGAACACATATATACCATCTGACCCAGCAATTCCACTCCAAGGAAAAGAACCAACAGATTCATACATAATTTTACCAAAAGGCACAGCAGTACTAGTCACAATAAACAAAAATTGAAAAAAAAAAAAAACAACTGCAAAGTGGATTAATAAATTATGGTACACTCATACAATGGAATACTATGAAGAAATGAGAATGAACAAACTGTCACCACAGGGAAAAAGACTTGTGAATCTTACACACACAATATTGAGCAAAAGAATATATACTGCAAGGACCTATTTATATTAAGTTCCCAAACAGGCAAAGATAATTCATGGGGGTGGAAGTCAGGATTGTGTTTACTTGGGTCTGATGGGGTAGGAGGATAGCTAGTGATGTTCTACCTCTTATTCCAGGAGACCAAACATTTAAAGAAGAATTAATACCTATCCTTCTCAAACTATTCCAAAAATTGAAGGAGGAATATTTTCAAACTCACTCTACAAGGCAAGCGTCATCCTAACACCAAAACCAGTCAAAGACAGAACAAAAAATAAATAAATAATAAAGAAAATTACAGTCCAATATTACTGATGAACACAGATAAAAAAAACCTCAACAAAATATTAGCAAACTGAATTCAACAATACATTAAAAAAACTATACACCATGATAAAGTGGAACTTATTCAAGGGATGCAAGGACAATTCAATATCCACAAATCAGGCAAATTTGTTATATCATATTAACAAATTAAAGAATAAAAATCATATGGTCATTTCAATAGATACAGCAAAAGCATCTGAGAAAATTCAATAGTCATTTATGATAAAAACTCTCAACAGTGTCGGTGATAGAGGGAACATACCTCAACATAATAAAGATCACATATGACAAACCTGCAGCCAACATCATACTCAACAGCGAAAAGCTAAAAATATTTCCTCTAAATCATGAACAAGACAAGGATGCTCATTCGTGCCACCTTTATTCAACATACTGTTAGAAGCTTAGCCACAGCAATCATGCAAGAAAAAGAAAAAAAATATGTAAATTGGAAAGGAAGAAGTAAAACTGTCACAAATAGCAGATGACAGGATACTATATATACAGAAAATCCTAAAGACAGCACCAAAAATTCATTAAAACTAATAAATGAATTCAGTAAAGTTGCAGGATACAAAATTAATATACAGAAATCTGTTGAATTTCTATACACTAACAACAAACTATCAGAAAGAGAAATTAAGAAAACAATCCATTTATAATTGTATCAAAAAGAATAAAATCCCTAAGAATAAATATAACTAAGGAGGTAAAAGACCTGTACTCAGAAAACTGTAAGACACTGATAAAAGAAATTGAACACAGCACAAACAAATGGAAAAATGTATCACGTTCATAGATTAGAAGAATTAATATTGTTAAAATGACCATGCTCCCCAAGGCAATCAACAAGTTTAATGTCATCCCTATCAAAATACCAATGGTATTTTTCACAGAACAAGAGCAAATAATTCTAAAATTTCTATGGAACTACAAAAGTCCCTGAATAATCAAAACAATCTTGAGACAGAAGAGCAAACCTGGAAGTAACACACTCCCTCATTTCAAAGTACAGTCATTGAAACAGTATAGTACTGGCACAAAAACAGACACATAGATCAGTGGGACAGAATAAAAAGCCCAGAAATAACCCCATACTTGTATGGTCAATTAATCTATAATAAAGGAGGCAAGAATATACAATGGGGAAAAGACAGTCTTTTCCATAAATGGTATTGGGAAAACTGGACAGCTCCATGCAAAAGAATCAAACTGGACTACTTTCTCATAGCAAATATGAAAATAAACTCAAATTGGATTAAAGACTTGATCCATTTTGTAACACCTGAAACCATAAAACCCTTAGAAGAAAACAAAGAGTTATTTTTTTGGATATGTCTCCTTAGGCAAGAGAAAAAGAAGCAAAAATAAACAAATGCAACACATAAAACTAAAAAGTTTTTGCGTAGCAAAGGAAACTATCAACAAAATGAAAAGGCTTCCTACTTTTCTTAAGAGAGATTTTTGTAAAAGATGTATCTGTTAAGGGATTAATATCCAAAATATACAAAGAACTCACACAACTCAGCATTAAAAAAAAACCTGCCAATTAAAAAATCGCAGAGGACCTGAATAAACATTTTCCCAAAGAAAACATACACATGGCCCACAGACACATTAAAAGATGCTCAACATCACTAATCACCATGGAAATGCAAATCAGAATCATAGCGAGATACCACCTCATACCTATCAAAATGGCTAATATCAAAAAGACAATAAATAACAAGTGTTGAGGATGTGGAGAAAAGAAACCCTTGTGCCCTGTTAGTAGGAATGTAAATTGGTGCAGCTGCTATGGAAAACAGTATGGAGGTTCCTCAAAAAATTAAAACTAGAACTACTGTGCAATGTAGTAATTTCACTTCTGGGCATTTTTCCAAAGAAAACAAAAATACTAACTCAAAAAGATATCTGCACCTCTAGGTGTATAGCAGCATTATTCACAATAGCCAAGCTGTGGCTGCAACCTAAGTGCCCCCTGACAGATGAGTGGATAAAGAAGATGTGGTGTACATATACAATGTAATATTACTAAGCCATAAAAAAGAATCAAATCTTGCCATTTGTGACAACATTGGGTAAGTGAAGTAAATCAGACAGAGAAAGACAAAGATTGTATGATATCACTTCTATGTGGAATCTAAAAAACAAATAAAATGAACAAAAACAAAACAAATGAACAAACATAACAAAACAGAAGTAGAATCAGAGATACAGAGAACAGATAAGCAGTTGCCAGAGGGGAGGATAGTCGGGGGAGGAGTGAAATAGATGTGGAAGATTAAGAAATAACACTTCCAGTTAGAAAATAAGTGGGTCATGGGCATGAAAAGTACATTGTGAGGAATATAGTCAATAATAATGTAATATCTTTGTAAGGCGACTAGACTTAAGGTAATCATTTCCTTAAAAAAGAAAAAAAATGTTCCCAGTTATTCCAATAAGCAATTTGTTTTAGAAATATGATCAAGAATGACTCCTGGGGAAGCAAAACACTAAATCAAAAATTCTAATGTCAGGAGGTTTGTTTCACACAGAGCAAGATATTCAAGAAAACAAGCAGGCCAAAGAAAAGTGCACTTCAATCATGTAAGGTCACATGCCCCTGCCTGGGCGGTCAGACACAGAATATGGATTCAGTCCAGTTAAGAGCCACCTGCCCTCTCTCAACTGCGGGCCACAGCTGAAGAGACAATAGCATAGCTGTGGAATGTCATCAGAGAGTCCCTTTACCCACATTCTTGTCCTGACGAGTCATTCAGTAAATATAGTATATAACCTTTGTGTGCTGAATCTCAGCCTCTGAAATCACGCCGCAAACTGACTCACTCTGGGTTAGGTGGGGAATCCCTCTCTCTGGCCTCCTGTAGTGGAGGTAACCCAGTCCTCTGCTCCCAGACATCTCTCCAAGACAAGAAATGACGCTACAGGGATTCTGGTAAAGAGAAGTCTGCTTGACTAGATAAAACTACACTGAGGCGAATTTTGAAAAGACCAAACAACTTTGTAATGCTCTCTGTTTGTCATTGCTATGCTGTGTTACCCTGGTGAAGGCTTGTGCAAAGGCTTAAAATAAAATCAAGGAGTCTCAATTCTCCTCGTAAAGGTTCTCTGCAGCTCTCTGATTTAGCTTACTCAATTAAATCATTGTTAGCAAAACCAATCAGGATTTTGTCTCGCTATTTGCCTTGCCACCTTGGGGTTTTATATTCTTTATTTTTTAAAACATGGCTATTTTGAAGAAAATTGATTGCTAGGTGAAACATCTTACTTGCTAACTTTGAGACTGTATATAGATGAACTGTCCTATTTTTTTTTCTCCAACCCAAACCTCCTCCCTAGAATCCAAACTGATTTGATTATTTTTTATTGAGTAGCTGTTACCTACTTGGCGGTTCCTCTGGATAGCTAACAGGCACCTCAAACTTAACATATCTATACGAAATTCTTGAGTTCTTGTCCTTTTACCCCTTTCCAAACTTGCACTTCCCCATTTCTGGATGGAAAGGAACCAGTGAGGTTAACTTGCCAATATGTGATTTGTCTGATTTGTCTTGTTAAGGGATAGTGCCACATTAGGGACTCATATGTAGTCTTTATTGCTAGCACATTGGAAAGTCAGTGGCAGCAGTAGGCAAACCAGCCTTGAAGAATGGAATCCTGTACTGTTGGGCCCAAGCATAGCCTCCATTCTTGTGACCATGGGTACTCCATTAATACACCCATGGTGCCAACTTTGGGATGACCAGCAATGGGATGGTGCCTCCTCAGAAGCAGTGTGGACTGCATGCTTTGGTGCTAAATGGAGCTATCTGGGCAGTGCAGAATAGCACCAGCTATACTAGGTAAGAGAAAATAGTGGCTTGATGAATTGAACGGTGAGTGTGACAGAAAGGGAGAAGTTAAGAAAAAAATGCTAGATTTTTACCTAATCATCATGGTGAATGGTGAAACTATTTGTGAGATGGAAAGACGGGGGAAGTGCAAGTTTGGAAAGGGGTAAAAGGACTATCCCATGCCATAGTACCCAGAAGCATCTGGCTTGACAGAGCTATGGACTGTCCTCGTGAAGGTGCAACTCCAGAGCCAACTTAGAGATGAGGAAGAAGTATATACTTTAAATCAATGGTCATCAATTACCAAATTATTACCAAAAAGGAAAATACATGGACTTGGAAAATAGATGGTAGAAGTAAGAGTAACTCTGCTTCCCTCTACTCCCAGTGACCCACTTGAGGAACGTGTGCTTTCCATCACTACAAATTTAGGTTCTGTGGGTCTGGACGTCATGTTTCCCAGAGAAGGAACATTTCCACCAGGGAATACAAGAATTTTATTAAATGTTAAAGTACAGTTGCTACTCAGCCACTTTAGGCTCCTTGGTCAAGAGACCAACAGGCAAGGAAAGAAATAACCATCCTATAGAAGTAAGTGGAACCGACTGTTACGAAGAAGTAGGGCTGCTCTACCACAGTGGATCAGAGAAGAAGACACTTGGCACCTACAAGGTCCATGGGGCATCTCTTGGTTCTCCTCTGCCTCATTTTGACAGTAAATGGACAAGATGTAAATGGTAAATGGCATGGTGACCAGAGCTCACACGTCTTAGGGATGAGGTCTGGGTCACTCCACCACATAAACTACCAGCACCAGCCAAGTGTGGAGAATCTAGAAGGGGTAGTAAGGAAGGAGAGTTTCTGTTATGGACATGAGACCAGTCTTTCCCCCAGAAAAAGATAGATGAGCATCCTGGAAAAAGTATTGCCAGATGAATTGAAAAAACAGGAAGCAAACGGATGCAGAGGACACAGAGGTAAATTGATGTAGGCATCCAGATGGCCCCTCTGTGTCTGAAGCATACATTTCCACACTTATTGGAAGTGTTGCTTGCTGATGGCGCATAATTTAGTTCCTTTTCAGAAATTGACTTTCAGCAAAGGGAGTTGCCTCACTGAAGGCTATACCCAATCCCCAGGGGCAGTCAACATCTAATGATTATTTGATGAGAGGATACCAAGACCTGAGCTTCCTTTGTCTCAGTTCCCTGAAGGTCTAACCCTGCTGCTCATGGGCTTGGTGGAGGCCTTTGTTACAAGTGAATCACAATTCAAATTCTCCTCTAATCAGTCCCGCCTCCCTCACACCCACGCACACTATTCCTAAACACACTTCCATACAAACGACCTGCACTCAATCTTTCTCTCAAAGTCTATTTCCTGTCTGATACAAAGCTTATTGTAATCTCCCATGTGGTTTCCTTCTACTCTTGCTCCCTAAAATTTTCCCTCCATGCAGAAGCCAGAATGATCCTCAAACATAATTAAGATAATGTCACTCCACTTCATGGCTTCTTATCACTCTTAAAATCTAAGGTGGTTACCAAGGCTCACAGGGCCCCATGTGGTCTAGCTCCCTCCTCTCCAGCCTCCTCACCTACTGCTATTCCCTTTTGTCACATACCTCCTGACCTCCCTGCTGACCTACCCGTCAAGCACTCTCACAGGTCAAGCCTTGTCCCTTGCTGTTCCCTTCTGCCTGGAGTGCTCATCCCCCAGTGTATACAGGGTTTGTAACCTTCCTTTATTTGGATCTTTGGTCAAATGTCACCTTATCAGAGGAGTCTTCTATGTCCATCCTAACAAAACAGTATTCCATCCTCATCTGCTTTATTTTTCTCCATAGCCCCAACCACTATCTGATAATCTATTACTAATGGATTGCTTGATTGATTATTTTATTTGTCTTTCCCATTATAACTGTAACATCCACGTAGGCAAGGATTTTTCCACTTCTGTCCAGTACCTATATTTGCTTATATTGAGGCATTCAGCAAATAACTACTGAATAAATGGATAAACTGATGGATGAATAAATTATATATATCCACATATCCAAGGATATAGGTTTTCTGAACAAAAGAGCAAGACAATCTAAAACATACTGACAATGACTCTGTCTGGTAGGCACTCTCACTCCAAACATGGACTGAATCATAGTCTGAGGAATGGCCCATTGGGAACTCAAATCTTCTGATGATCCCCAAAAGCTAATGAAGAGTCCAAATGGTTCAGTCAAAACACAGAAGTCTTTTAATGTGTCTGGTGCCTTATTTCCACAAAGCTTTGTGAAGGGAGGGTATGGATTTTGATGCTTACTGTTATCTGGTTGTTTCTTGTCTTGGCTTGTTTTTTGTTTTTTGTTTTTTTGTCACAATGCCCATCATTTGCCTACATCTAACAGTTAATAAACAGGACATGAGCCATTTTGTCTAAAGTGTCCAACTTCCACAGCAATGAAGTAAAAGGCACTGGAGGAGCTCAGACAGGTATTGTATCACTCAGGGTTTAGCACCAAATAACTGGAAATAGCTCCAGGGATTTAAGCAAATGAGATTTCATACAGAGTGACAGATGCTTGCAGAATCCTTGCAAGGGAGGACTCTGAAGAGCAGAGGACACTTGGTCCAAGGTAGCATCACCATAACAGTGCTGAGGTCTATGGAATGCTGCCATAATGGCCTGACACTCACAAGTGAGTCATCTCATCCTGGAATGCAGCCTCCGAAAATGTTCTTCCTCTCCTGATCTTGCCTGATATCCCCATGGCATCAGGAGGCTGACCCATTTGAGCTGTCCCTATACTGAGTGAGCCCATTTCATTGGTAGAACTATGGCATGACCAAAATAAAAGGTCATTCTGAGCCCTCCAGATACAAGCAGGCAACAGAAAGGGTAGGAAAGATGTTGAGGGCAATAAACATCCTGCAAATGTGCCAGGAGTGAGAATTTCAAATGGGGAAAGTTTCTTTGCTCGGGAAGAATCTGCTTCAGTATTGGGATGCCTGTTTTGGAAGACAGAAGGAAGTTCTATTAACCAAGAACAACAATGTCCATGTAATGAGTGCTTACTTTGTACCTGGCACTATGCAAAGCACTTAACATTCAGCACCTCATTTACCCATTTCAGCAACTCTGTAAAGCTAGTACTAACATTATTCCCATTTTATACACGACAAATCAAAGCTTAGGAAGTTTCAGAGGTGTGCCCAGGCGAAAAGCAAAGCTGGGATATAAATTCACGGCCAAAGTTCTTAACCACTAGGGGGTACCACTCCCCTCATCAGCTTACCCCATCAACATAGAAAACTCTTCACCATTGGTAGCCCCCTCCCTCTCTCTGTCTTTCTCTCCCCCCACCCTTTGCACTAGCACTGTAGCTTTTTCACTCCCACTTTTGCTCTAGCTTTCAATAAGTAACCCCTTATTATGTATACATCTATCTCTACATCTATGTATTCACCATCATCATGGTGCTCAGTATTAAAATCCACACATATCACATTTCAGAACTATAAAGAAATGAGTTTGTTTCCAAAGATAGCTGCATAAAGAAGGTTTGAAAAATCCTCTGAGAAAAGGCACAACTCTGGATGACGGAGGTGGGATGCTGGGAAAATATCCATATCCCTAGTAGGAAAACTTAAAAGACATTTCAAAATTCTCTTAGTCATGCATCAAGGACTCTTGAGAAAGCCCAGTCACTCTGGCTATTTTTATTACTGAGAAAATTTAAACACTCCTATATTTGTTTTGTGGTTTCCTAGGTTATCTTTTCCAGAGGTCACTCTAGATCGTAATTAAGGGAGGAAGAGCTACAGGGTTGCATAGATGAAAGGGAATAACAAGCACATTCTCTTTCAGCTGAGAAGTCCCTGGCTCATCTTAGCAAAATGGAAGGGCCTGGTATTTTTGTACTGAATGTTGTATTGAATGACTCTGTGGCATAGGCTCCTCTATGCAACTATCTAATTTTATCCTCACAAAAATCCTGTTAAGTAGATAGTGTTGACTCTGTTTAATAATGGACTAAACCAAGGTTTAGTAACTTGCCCATTGTCACACTGACAGTAGGTGGTTGAGCCAGGACTTGAACCCAGATCTCTAGGTTCTTCTTATTGAATCACGTACACTCCCACTATCTAGATCTACAGTTTCCTTTGTTCATTTCTACTTCCTGTTCTTATCAAACTTTCAACTTTAAAACAGCCTTAAACCAAATATTTTTAGATGTCTGTCTGAAACTTATTAAGAATAAAATAGAAGATCAATATTGTGATTGGATCAAAATTAGAGGAACACTTCTATAAGGGGACAATCACAGCAAGGGTTTTATTAAACCTTAAGGTATGGCTGTCACCCAGTCCCTTCAGGTTCCTTGGCCAAAAGACCAGCAGGTGAAAAAGAATTCACCACCCTAGTAGGAGTAAATAAGCCTGATAGTTAGGAGGAGATGGGGCTACTCTACCACAGTGGGGTCAGGGCGGAATACGTTTGGTACCTACGTGATCCAAGTGATACAGGGCATCGCTTGGTTTTCCTCTGCTCCATTTTGATAGTAAATACATGAAGACAGCAGAAGGGCATGGTGACCAGGATCTCAACATTATACTTGCCTGAAAAAAAAAAATTGTGGGTAATTAGTAGCAGTTAAAACAGACTATGACTGGGCACAAGAAAGTGTCACAGGAATGGATGGGTGACATAGGACAACCCGTAAGTAGCAATTTAGGAATGTTTTCTGTGGCTACCTTGGACGGGTTCCTACGAGAATTTGGCCACAAGCACAACCTTGTTCATACTCCCTGAATTTTGCTCATAAAACTGAGAAGGGGCTGTCAACTCAGAATTGTTTCTGGACATTTCTGGAGCTTGCTGTGCATGTCCCCTGTGGTCAGCCTCAAAACCCAGAATCAATGTGACCTCATATGCAGGCCTGTGCTCTTACATCACCTGAACTCCCCCAGCTAAGTGTGGTCTACACTTTCTCCATGTTTCAGATTCAGTTACCTATTGTAGGAACTTGAGGGTTTCATTTACCTCTAAACAAGGAGTTTTTTCCTGGCTGTTAAAGTGACAACTGAGGGACCATGAGAAGCCAGACCTTCCCCCAAATATCTTTTCTACTGAGCCTCTCAATAGGATAGATTACATTTTTTTCAAACAAATGAATGAGGGAATGAATAAATGTGACTTGCTCTCTCATACCTAGCCAAGAATTCCATTTCTCAAGTCTCTGAGTTATAAAACAATGGCCGGAGGGGACTCACCATTTCCAGAGGGCCACTATTAAATATTTAATGTACTGATTTATCCAATAATTGATTCATTCCTCCAGATGCAATAAATGTCTGCTATTTATCAAGCACTGTGTTACAGGCTATGGATCAAATATAAACATGAAATAATTGTACCCTTGAGAGACTGAAAATTGAGTAAAATCATAGAATGTAATATTTACAGAATAACTGTGATAGTAGAAGAACACACAAAATTCTTATTTCTGAATAGGACAGGTATATTATGCAATATTACATAAAGTAGGTGATTGCCAGGTAAAAATAAGGAGAAAGGGCATTCCAAGAGAATATGCAAAGCATGAATGTTGTAGCTGGGAAACAGCTGGTAGTCTGATGTGTAGAGCAGAGGGGTTATGAGTATGGATGAGTGGCTGAAGGTGAAGACAGAAAGCTGGATGGGGTTATTTAGTGAAGGGACCTGAATACCAATTTCACTATGTACTGTTTACAGTCTGTAAGCAATGGGGAGCCATCAGATGCTTTAAACAGTATAGTGTTTTAACAATATATGGTTCTTTTCTTCTGTGTTTTCAACCTCCAATGGTTCTCTCCCGATCAAGCTAGCTACACTCCTTCTTTACTATTTATGTTCTTCTTAATGTAGCTTAACTGTCGGCATTGACCAAAACTGATGCTAGTTCTTTCTCCTTCCTTTCCTGATGAATAATTCCGTCTCATAAATCCAACTGTCGCCTTCATGCCAATAACTCAAATCCTTATCACCTTTCTGCATCTTTCACTCATTTTCAGTCTGTTATTCTCATAATACGTAGGTCATCTCTATTGGAATGTGGGATGGTCTGGCAATGTGTGAACTTGGCTGGAATGAACTGCATTCCCCAGACTCCTTTCTAGTATGTTTCTGATTAGGGTAGATCGCAAGGAGAGTTGGAGGGCAGGAAGCAGGCAGCAGCCATTCTGTTGTAGACATATCTTCTCCCAGTTATTAAAGAAAACTATAGTTAAGGTACAGATAAAGGGATTTTTACAGATGTAATTAAAGGCTCTAATCAGCTGATTTTGAGTTTATCAACAGGGAGATTAACCTGGGTGTGGGGGTCAGGGAGGGAGGCTCATTTAATCCAACAGAAGCCCTTTAACAAGGGAACTGGCCTTCCCTGAAGATCAGAGACACCAAGTAGGCCTGAATGTTTTCCCTCCCTTCCTGTGGACTTTGAGCTTCAGCCGGACCTCATGCAATCCCTGCCCCTTAGTGATCTTCCCTTCCTGAATGCCCGCTCTTTGGACTTTAGGCTTGCCTAGCCAGCCCCTACAACTGTGTTAGCCTATTCCACATAATAGGAAAATATATACATGTAAAATATATGTAATACATATTTATGAGATTCATATGAGTATGTTATATTGTATGTATATGTCTCTGTGTACATGTAACATATATGTATATAAATACGTGAGACATCTCTCTCCTCTACTGGCTTTATTCCTCTGGTTAAATGGTTGACTCTTCACTGATATAGAAGATTTCTGTATCGGAAATCTTCCACTTTCACTTTCAATATTATTATCCATAATTAAACTCATTATCCTTTTCCTTTTTCATCTAACTCATGAGACACTATTTTCTGGAATTTGAAAAATAAGGCCAGTCTCGTCACTTCTTTCTTCTCAATTATGCTAGTAATAACCCCTAAGTCCAAACAATTTCCCTTTGAAGTCTCTCTCTCCTTCTATTCCAAACCAGGCTCTCCTTGTCTCATGCTGAGGTGATTTTCCTTCTTCCTAAGGTTTTTCCCTCTCTCTATCCACATTCTCTCTCAGTAGTATCTACCCAAAGACCTTCTTACATCTTACCATTTACTGCTCTGTTTACAATGGGTACACCATTGCCTACGGTTAAAGTCTAATTTTTTTGAGATGACATTTAAGGCTTTCCAAAATATCATCTCATTAGTGACACAGTAAAAATAACAGTCATAACAGAGTAAACACGTCTCTGCAAGGCACTCTGAGACGTAACTTTTACAAGTTATCTAACACTCACCAAAACCCACACAGTGGGTACAACTATTATCCTCATTTTACAGGTGACAGCACTGAGGCAGAGAGAGGCTAATTCACTTTCTACTTCATACATCTAGTAAGTGGGCATCTGACCCCCAGAACCCACCACTCTTACAATTCCCATGTGAATTTCACACACTCAACCAACCTGGATCCTCACTGTTCTTGAACATGAGATGCTCTTCTCACCTCCTTATCTACCTTCTCTTCAGGGCACACACTTCCTCCTTGCTCCTTACCTATCCAACTCTTGGGCCTGATTCAGGATTTATCTTCTCCAAATAATATCCACCCACTGTTTCGAGTCACGCACATTTCAGTTTTTTTTTTTTTCTCAATACCTACTGCATTGATTTGTGCGAAACCTCTTTTCTCCATTTAGGTTATAGAGGATCATGTTTACATTTCTTTTACACAGCTGAGAAGCCCTCCACAAACAGCTATTTTACTACTTACTAAAGGAAGAAACAGACACACAAACACTGTTATCTCTGGAATGCAAACATCCTATTTATCAGGTATATACCAGGTAATTTGGGACTCAATCTAACTTTTAGTGTGAAGATTGAAAATTTCTTCATAACAAGGCAGGAGGAAATTTCACTTATTTAATTAAATGATCTAAGCATGTGTGTTGTAACTAATTTCATGGCCTTGTGGAAGCACTGGAGGTAAAAATACAAAAGTTTCCTCGGTGGGTCAGACTGGTTAGTGGGGACTTTGTTGAATAATTTCACAATTCTTTGCCCTTAGAAAATCATTCCAATCCAAACAGGGCTCTGCCACCCTTTACATTTCTCCATGACCCAGCCAGCATTTTGCATTTCTCTGTGTGTGTTTGGTCTGGTTTTATTTTGATGGGAAGAATTGAGTAGAGAAAAAAGAACATTATCTCTGCCAGACAAACTCGAGATAGAAGTATTCTAACACATTTGTGTTTCTCTAGTGCTTGTCATATTGAAGACAGATGCAAATAGTCATAATTTAATCCATAATTAAACTCATTATCTGTATCCTTTTTCATCTAACTTGAGTTAATATTTTTCTTCTGTTGGTTCTTTCCATGTTTCTCTATTACAGCATTTATTAAAATACTATTGGTTATTTATATGCCTCTCTTTAAAGGAACATGTGTCTTAACTTTTTTTAGTATCTAGCACAATCTCCCAAAATGTTTGTCATATGGATTAAAGGGGAAGAAAATAAACTGTTTAATTCCATTTCCTATGAGAGCATAGTAGTCATCAGTTGATAGAATCAGACTGTGGTTGGTTTTTTCCCACTCTTTTTATAGTACCTCAGTTACAAATATTCCCCTGAACTACTCAGTGAGGAATGTTACTTTGATGTGAGTAATACGAAAGAGATCCTTGTGGTGATGGAACTGTTCTGTGTCTTGACTATGGAGCTGCATTCACAAACCTACACAGGGGATGGACTTACATAGGACTAAATACATACACAAATGAGCATAAGTAAAACTAGGGAAATCTGAATATCTGAATAAGATCAGCGGGTTGTGTCACTGTCAATATGCTGGTGGATATTTAGCTATAGTTCTGCAGAGGCAACCTTTGTTAAGATTGTGGGAGACTAGGTAAACGGTACATGGGAACCCTCTATTATTATTAGGGCTGCAAATGAATCTACAATTATCTCAGAACAAAAACTTTTTTAAAATTACCATTTTCTGTACTGGTAGTTTCACAATGCCTTGGGGTTAGTGCAATTGTCATTAGCAGGATTAATTAGTAACACTGTTAACCCTCTAGGATATGTTTTGGATACACAATTTGAAAAAAAAAAAAAAGCCCCAAACTCAAAGTGGTAGAGAGGGAAAGCTATGATGAAATGAGCTTTGGCTGGAGTTCTGCTCTTGGAGCTTCTTCCCACTTTCTCTTTTCCATATTTGACTTGAGTTGCATTGCTGTACATGTTGAGGAGAGTGGGATACTCAGATCCAATTCTGTATTCATTCTCAGGTTGTAGAGATGTTACTGGAGTTTCCCTTCACCTTTCGTCAATGAATAGGAAATGTTTCCAAACCAGATGTTAAAATTCCAAGAGAATGCCCGAAGTATGGGGTGGTGTTGATTCCATTTCTATAACATTAGCAGTAGTTGTTTGTATTGTCAATACTGTTACTGTACCAAGGGCGTTCCACACCATCTGGAACTGGGAAGTTTGTGGAGCCAGAACCTGGACAAACATTTAATAGTCAAAGAAACTATCCTCCTGTGAATTGTTTCCACACGCATGGAAAAGCTCCACTACATTGAATGGCCAGGAGAAAGCCCAGGGAGATACAGTCGGGCTGAGGGACAGCTACTCTGCTCTTCCACTGGTGATAAAGGCACAGCTCTGGAAATGCCAGTTCATCTATTGTGAGGCACCAAGTGCAAACAGGGTAATAAGGGGGTTAGAATCAGGGGTAAAAACAGTCCTTTCTGAGATGGTCTCAGAAACCTTCACAGAGAAACTGGACCACCACAGAGCACCGGCCCTTTTCTATAGAAAAGAGAAGTCTGTGCTTAGGTGCCTGTTTCTTCTCTCTGGCCTAGTTGATTCCTATTTAAAAAAAAAAATTTTTTTCCCCTTTGCCTTTGCGCTTACTTGAACAAGGGCTGGATCCCACTTACAGTATTTGCGGGGACTCCAGAAAGATATTCCCTTTTGCAAGGGAGGTCCGTATTAGGCAATGGCATCCAGCTTTAAAGGACTGTGGTCAAGGGCAGATACAGGACTTCCTGGACTGGACACTGGCCATCATTAATCATGAATCAAGCCTTCATCTCCTAAGGGCACTGGCCTTTTCTATATATAGATTGCTTAACTGGAGCTATACTTATCCCCTGGGGAAGGGGAGTTGCTTATAGAGCATGAGTTCTCTTCCAGAACTGACCTCTGAATATTAAGCTCTGGAAGAAGCAATTTACTTTTCATGACACAATTCCATAAAATTGAATACATATTCATAAATAAAATACACGTTTTAGTTCTATTTTTCCCCTCACCGCTACATTCCTGCCTTTTTCCCCCTTTTTGCACATTAATTCAATGGCACGTTCTATTGGCTTCTCGTTATCTCTCTCTCCTTCCTTCTGTATCACTCACACACATTGGTTCCCAGGATCCTTTGGTTTACCTATTTCATGGGAACTTCTTATTAAAGAATCTCATGATTTTTCCTGTTACATTTTCTTGCACATAGTATCTCATTCAACATCTTTCTCTGAGTCTGTCTCTGTCTCTGTCTCTTTCTCTCTCACACACAAACATGCACACAAACTCACGTGAACTCACCAATTCCACCACTCTTAGTTCCCTGGGTTGGCATTTAGTCTTTGCTAGCAAGGCCACCAATTTTCTTGCTACCAAAAGCCACAGACATAACACAAAAGTGGGCTCGGGCTGGACTGTGATAGGACTGACAGAACTTTGGGAAGAAGGAAGAATCCTAAGCCATGGAAGTGTGGCCCTCAAGCCCATTCCTTTCCAGCTTGATAAAGATGAACACTGTGACCTTGGAAGCTATGTGTTAAAGAGAGAGAAGCTACAAGAATGGAAGAGCCAAGATCCCTGAATCACCACCTGGAGAAGAGCCTGCCATCAGCTGAAAACCCTTGTTTTGGATTTGAAGTGAGCAAAAAATAGACCTTCTCTCATGTTGTAGCCATTTCTCTAGAGTGGATTTATTTAGACGTTTTATGTTAGACATACCTATAAATTAAGCTCTCAAGTTGAATGTAAGGGCTGGAAAGAAGTCGACAAAAGAATACCACCTACAACACTGAACTGGTTTCACAGAGTTCTGTTCTCAGTCAGAGAAGTGGTTCTGCCTTATCCAGGATCCATCACAGAAAATTGTTACTGAGAGCCTCGGGGCACTCATCCCTTCTCTTTATATTCTTGTGCTCTGTGGATACTGCCTTGCTTTCTGAACACACAGGAACAGAAAAACATGATCACAACTCCTCTAGGACACACACCTGCTCCCCTTAGGAAATCACAGCTCTTGAAGGCCACAGCCAGTCCTCTTGGCAGCTCTGTGTTCAACTGTGTTCTCAGGCTACATGTGCTGGAAAGATATAATCCCCAGTAAACCTCAGATTAAAAAAAACAAATGCGGATTTGTTCCGCATTTTTGTAAGATGCTTTTCTCTTCCAATACTTCCCTAAAGCTGAGGCCTCCTGGGAACGGAATCTAAAAAGAACTCATTTCTATTGGACCAGAGCTGTCCAGTAGAAATATAAAGTGAGCTACATACGCAATTTTACATTTTATAACAGTAACATATATAAAGATGTGAAATTCATTTTACTAATACACTCTCACCCAATGCCTCCAAAATATCATTTCTATCTACCTATCTACCTACCTACCTACCTATCTATCCATCTTTTTCCAGGCATTTTTTGATGTAACTTATGCAAATAAGTTGGAAGGCTAACAAAGTACGGTTCGACAACATTTGGTATCAGATATCCGAGCTCTGCCCACTTAACTGCAGAGTGGCTCTGGGCAACCTCTCTGAATCTCTGTTTTCTCAACTCTAAATTGAAGACAGTGATATTCTCTAAGGGTTTTGTGAGAAATAACATGATGTGTCTATGCATACCTATGAAGGGCCTAGGGCTGTCCCTGGCCCAGGTCATAAAGGATCTCATATGTCATACTAAGGAGTTGCCATTTTATCTTGCAGGCAACAGGGAGCCAGTGAGGACTGTAAATAAAGAGTGATTTGATAATGTTTTCCATTTATAAGATAATTACTGGGAAGAAAACTGAAAACATTGTTTTTCTTTTAGCCAAGCTTTGTCCCAGAAAGACATGTTGGGTTCCATATCTTTCAAATCTTTTCTTTGGGTAAAAAAGAAAAGAATCTTGGCTAAGCTTCAGACTAAATATTTTTCTATATGTCCAGAGGTATCTTTGAACGAATAGATTTAGGCACTTCTACCTCTTGCATTTAAGAATCTAAAGTTTCCTTAGGGTAATGCACACTATACTATCACAGGCATTCACTAAAACGTAACTTTAATACTCTTTCTGGTGTTGCTTTATTGCCAGTGGGTTTCAATATATCCTTTGGACCTCTTTAATGGGAGAAGTGATGACTCTAGATTAGATGGTTCTAGGCCAAATGGTTCTAATGGCCTTGTCTTTTCAGTCTCATAGTCTCTCTTAGAAATAGTGGAGATAAAATTGAAGGATAATTGAAAAAATTAAAATTGAGAACTGAAAGATAAATACTGAATGGATTCATCTGCAGAATGATCATGCCAGGAAACTCTAGCTGAAACTCTTATTTGCACTTTACAAAAATCGTAACAAAATGAGTGTGTCTTCTCATTTGGAAGAGTTTACTCTTTTTAAGACCTTAATCTTGGGGAAGTTCACCACCTCCAGGGGCAAATGTCATAAAGCACTGGGGAGATTAACTCTGGATCGACTCTGTGTTGTTTGCAGCAACAAAGGACATCCCAAGCCTAAAGACAAGGATATGCCCAATCTACTCAATTTATTGACCCTGATATGTATACAGTGTATGCTGATCCAGGGGGAACAGAAAATGTGACAATGTCACTATAAACTAGCTAGAGAAACTATATGCATTAATTTACAGACAGAATCTGCAACATAATGATAAATGAATATATTATGCATAGCATTTGTAACTTTTGTGCTCAATCCAATTAGGGAAATTTAATGGGATCTTAGAGCACCTTATCCAAATCCAAAACATCTGCCCATAGAAAAGCAACAAACCTCAGCCAAAGATGTATGAGGGCTAAGACAGATCATCAAGATTTAAAGCAAAATAAAATAAAATAAAACTGAAGATATATAAAAAATAGAAAAAAGATTTTAACCATACAAATTGAGATTAGGCATGTAAAAGAAATTTATATGTGTAAAGTACTATTTAAACTTAAGGGGTTACTATTAAATACCTCCTTTAATGACAGTGCATTGCAATGAATGTTTTCCTATGGGAAAAGATTTGAACCATCTGACCTTTTGCATAGTCAACCTTAGCAGAATCTGAGAATTGGCCAGACCTGAGAAGCCACAGCCCATCATGAAATTCCAACACTTGTTTTATAATAATAGTAAAGGTTCTTCCTCCATTCTTCTCAGGCAAGGTCAGGTTAAAATATCAAAGTATACTATCTCTATATATTTTAAGCTTCAGAACCCAAAGTTCTTCAGCGAATGTGAGAACTTACTCTGCTGCATTTAATCCTTGAAAAGTAATTTGAGATTGTTCCAAGAACAGAAATGTTCATGTATTTCAAGAGATAGTTTAGTGGAAATAGTGATTTCACTTGCCAACATTATGAACAAAGGATGTTTCCTTATTGCCAGTAGAGGTTTATGAAATGTTTTAATGTATTTTCTGAAAACGGGATTTCTGATGGAGTCATCATGCTGTCTTGACTCCAAAGAATATTCCCAATGTGAGTATAACACACACTCAAGCAAATCAATTCCAGGTACTAAAACCTAAAAACGTGAAAGAAATCATTCTGGAACTAAAATAAAGTGTTTATTCCAAATGGAAGTCAGTTAACAAAGGCTTTACAGAATATTGCCTATTGCCAATAATTAACCAATGAAAAGCTCTAAACTTCTGTGTATAACACTGACCTTGACACCAAAATAGTTATATTTTTCAGACCATCCTACCTGAAGGATAAAAATGAGGAAACAACCAGTACTTTCCTGGTTCTGATCTCTAACATTTTGGGGGAACTTCAAACATCTCACAAATTCCTCCCAGACATTTCTGGAGGTCCTTAAACTTGACTGGCAGGTATTCTGTGTACTCTGTGTATGTGTTTTTTTTTTTCTCCAGACGCTGTGAAAACGCTTTGATGGTGGTGTCAGTACAGCATGTGATGTCAAGACAGGAAGAATGACAGACACACAGTGAGACACGGCTACCAGAGAACAGCTTGTGAGTGAATGCAGAGTTCACCCAGCTTCCATGCCTGACACGTATGATGTCTCTCCTCCTGTCCGGAGCCAAGCCACAGAGCCGAGGGCCCCTGTTCCCACCTGTGCCCAAGGCCTGCACAGAGACTACTAGTACTCAGTGTCACAGGAGACACCTCCAGATTCTGGCACTTGTGTGACCAAAACCTGGGACCCACAATATACTTAAAAGCTATCAGCAGAACAACCCTTCTTGGTTTTGTCTTGCTTTTATTTTTTAAATCAAATTCATTCTAAGTCTCAAGCAAAAGCCTGTAGTTGCTGAAAATCTGTGGTTCCGTTACAGTGCTCAGAATCACTGCTGCTCTTGGCATGAACAGGGTATATCTCAGTTTCATCTTTTCTGAGGGCAAGTTCTTTCCCAAGGAGCTTCTTGGTCACTTATGCAAACAGACACCAAGGCGCTTGAACTTTTGGTCTCTAAGTAGGCCTGACTTCTAAGGAGAGCACAGCTTCAGATCCGGCTTGGCCCTTATTAACAATACAGGTCCCACCAGCCTTCAAAAGGCCATACCATCTGGATGTGACAGGCACGTAAACCAACCGATTATCCCAATGCACTGTGCTAAGCGATACAGCAGAAGAATGTTATAAGAATCATTTAACTGGATTTGGAGATTCCCGATGGACTTCCTGGGAGACAGGATGCCCAATTTGAGGCTTGAAGCATGAACAAGCTTATATTTTCATTCTGTTTTCAATGCTGCCAAATTCTCTTTCCCAGCCAAGATGAATTGGAGAAATGTGAGAAATTAAAAAAGAACCCAAGAGCTCCATGGGCTCCAGTTTCTGGAAAGGGGTTGTGATGGTCATGTAACAGCCTGGGAAAGGCTGAAAAAGTCACTTCAGGACAAACTTCTAGTAGCTGCAGTGAAGACAATTACCTCAAGCCTTTAGCTGAACAAGTCAGGCTTATCCTGAAGTTTAGGGGTCCTCTCTGGACCACTGGCACACGGCACTGAGAAGGATGCACATGAGATGTGTGCAGTGTGGTCAGCAAAATGTCCATGAGTGAGGAGTCAGGGTAGGGGACAACGGGAATGCCACATATTTTTTTCTCCCCCTGCCTCATTGGGAATACATTTCAAGCTGCATATTTTCTATAAGATTCATCAGCCAAATTTGGTCTCTTATACCCCCCCAAGACTTGATTCAATAGTTGATACAACAGTTAGCAATGAGCTCAAAGCCTAAGCAGTTTTACTTGGGAAACTTGGGAATCCTTTATCATTTTCTAAACTCTAAAATAGATAAACAACAAGTTTATACCATATAGAACAGGGAACTATATTCAATATCTTGTAGTAACCTATAATGAAAAAGAATATGAAAATGAATATATGTGTGACTGAACTTTTATGCTGTACACCAGAAACTGACACATTGTAAACTGACTGTACTTCAATAAAAATAAATAAATAAATAAGCTCTTAAGAGAAATATATAGCCTAAAGGAGACAACTGCTAGGATTCTGATGTAGCTGATCTTTATTTCAAAGGTGAGCCAATTAAAAATGAACCATACTGTGACCCACTGAAATATAGCTAATTTTATAAAACCTATGGACTACTCCTGTATTTTTCTATGAGCAATTCTAAAGTGAATCTTCTCAAACATTTTGTCTCCTGGGAAGATTAGACTGAGTTTTGATTTCATACACAGAGGATGGAGGAAAAAGGTTTGAAGCATGATGTGCAGGCTCGGTCTAAGGCATTAATATTTGGCATCATCTCCAAAACTTGGTATGAAACATTTGTGGAGGAGACTCTTCAGAAGCAAAACTCAGGAACAAAGTACCTCTGACCCCTTTATGCACCTCCCAACTGAGATTTACCCAGTTTCCACTAGGATTCTGACTCTTGCTTTTTACCTTCTTAACATCACACACACACACACACACACACACACACACACGCACACAAAATCATTCACACAGAGCCTGGCAAAGCAGTGAGCACTGTCTGGTCTCTGAAAGACATTCTGTTAGAAACAGGCGGAGGGAACCCAGCTCAGGAAACAGCATATAGAGAAGTTGCTGTGTTCACCAAGTCAGCCCACTGAGAATGTTTCCATTGCCCAGGAGGAGGTCCAGAGAAAGGAGAGGGTTCCCACAAGATGGAAGGTTTATTATTATTATTATTATTATTATTATTATTATTATTATTATTATTATTTTGCAAGATCATCACTCTCAATGTTGCAAGAGTATGGTTTGGAGTGAGCGGCCCATCCATTACTCACCTCCTGTCAGCTGTCACCCAGCTCACGGAATGGAAAGAACACTAGGGCTTTGGGTCTAAGTTGGCCAAGGGGTAGGAAACATGGAACGGTCATAAATGCAAAGTAATCAGGTTCAAAACAAGTTTGTAAGGGGGAACCATACAGGAATCTGTGTGAGGCAGCCTAGAAATGTTCACATAAAAAAAGCAGCAAAAGTCGGGGAGAAGGGAACCAAAGAAGTCGAAACTCATGGGTGCCCTCAAATCTGAAGAGGAATTTCAGCAATTAAATGTTTAGTGAGAGTCTGCAAGCCAGAAGTGGGAAGTTTCATAGTCCCAGTTAGGAGACAGATAAAAAGGACTACCAATCTGGAGAAGGAAAAATTAAAATTTAAACAGGTGGTGGGGTTGTGTCAAACAAATTCTGAAGTTACTTCTAAAAGAAGCAAATCAAAATAAAGCATAACAACAATTAAGTGTTTCTTTAAACAAGGTAAGACCCTGTGGTTTCATTGTTGTTCCCTTTATTTCACCCCTGAAATCATGGGGATAGGTCTTTGGCTTTCTTGACTTTTCTTCCCAAATCAGAAAGAAACAAAGATAAATATTAGAGAAATACATGGAGACAAGATGTACTATAGGGATGTTTTTAGAAATAGGGCAAAGGAACAGAAAACTCTCTACTAATAAATTGCTCTAAAGAAATGTCCTCTTAATATTTGCTAGTTATTTTAATAAACTGATGTCTTTAAAGTTCTGGCTTGGAATAAATTACAATGGGTAACATTTGAATTGTCAAAACTAACTAAAGAGGTAGGTACTATTTTGGTCCTATTTTACAAGGAAGAAACTGAAGTTAAGTAAACTTCTTGGGATCACACAGTTCACAAAACAGCAGCTGGGGCTTGAACCCTTGTCTACATCACATCAAAGTGCATGCAATTAACCATGAGTGTCAACAACATTCAGTCAAAGTCAATGCCTCTGTTTCATTTGAACAGTCCTTAACTCTCTTTAACCATGACACTCAAATTTTTTGAAACACAGAGAAAAAAAACTTTTTGCTGAAATTGCAAAACAACTGTCCTAAAGGAAATAACATTTTAAACCTTTGAGGCACTGGCTGCTAGAAGTGACGCTCATAATAAGAAAATTTCAATGGAAAAAAAAAAGTGATGCTCACTAGTGAGTGATGGGTGGGACACTATGCCAGCTAAACAAATTCTCTTCTCTTGCCTAATACTCTGTGCTTCTCTGTGACAACACTTGTAATTTTCATTCCAAGGCCTGACACAGGAGGGCTGCACAGTAGGTGCCCAATACACACTTTGCATTCAGTAATTATTTTTGAACTGAAATGAGTTATCTTCCATCAAATATTGTCTTGAGGGTCACCTGACCTCCATGAAGCCATCCACACTAGTCAGGCCAGTCACGCCTGTCTCAAGTCATTTGAGGCTCTTCTCCATTTGGCCCTTTGCTAGCTCTAACATAGTTCACAAAGCATATCCAAGGATTCCATGAGATCTGTGTAATTTAAAATACTCTGGAAGATATAAATTTATATGTGGATATTAAGCATTACTATTATCATTGTATATATACTGCCACATGCTTGGCAGTCATGCTTCTGAATCTGTGTTTATATTTAACACACAGTGAGACATACTGTGGGCCAAACAAATAACATTTGATTTAATCTCACAATAACCTTCACAGGTAGTTAACTTGGCCCTGTTTTTACCGATGAAGACTCTAAGGAGTAGAGAAGTTGTGTATATTAACCCAATATTCATAGGGAGGAAGTGGGTCATTTAGAATTCAAATCATTTCTAAGACTGAAGCCCACACTTTGAACCACTTGTTTAAAGTCTCTATGTTCTGTATTCATTTCCTATATTAGCCTTTAACAAATTATCAGAAACTTAGTGGCTGGAAACAACATAAATTTATGATCTTGCAGTTTTGGAGGTCAGAAGTCAGAAATGAGTCTTAAGGAACTAAAATCAAGGTGTTGGCTGATTGGATTCCTTCTGGAGGCCCCAGGAGTGAATTTGCTTCTAGGCTTTTCCATTTTCTAGAGGCCACTCACATTCCTTGCTCAAGGCCACATCACCCTGTCTTCTACTTAGTTTGTCACATATCTTTTTCTGTCTCTGACCCTCCTGCCTCCCTCTTATGGTGACACTTGTGATTTCCTTGGATCCACTCAAATAATTCAAGATAATCTTTCCATCTGAAGATATCTGACTTAATCACATCTGCAAAGTCCCTTTTGTTATATAAGATAACATACTCATAGATTCTGGGAATTATCTTGTGGATGTCTTTAGGGGACCACTTTTCTTTCAGTCACAGACTAAAGCACGCTTTATATGGGTTTTTTAGGGGGCAGCAGGGAGGTCATTCTGGCTTATAGGTGTGGCTTTGTGTTTCTTTCTGTTTCCTTCACTATTATGATGTAAATTCCTTGAGAAAAGGGACTCTGACATCAAAGCTGAATTTATCTATCAGAGCCAGCTCTACATGTGTGCTTCCATCTACAGAGCATGAATTCAGAAGATCTCTCTCCTTTGCCTCTGCTTCTCCCACTCTGCTCCGGGGTGGGTGGGGGGAAACCCAAACCTCTCCCCAACCATTACTGGGGGGGGGGGGAAGGCTTTAATTCCATCATCAGAGATAAAGCTACAAAAGGTAAATAATCCTGAAGATATAACATTGATCTTAAAATTACACACACTAGCCAAAATGTCAACTAGTCAACAGTTCTGATGGTGGAAGAAAAGGGTGGCAGAAAAGGAAGAAAAGAAGGAGTCGGGAACAGAGAAGATGAAGGATCCCGAGCATCAGGAACACAATGGAAATTTTCTTCCTTCTCAATTCAGCCAAGGTCTAGGCCCCTGTCAATAAAACTGATAATCATTAGTAATGTTCAGTGATATTTTCAGTTCTCTTTCTTTCCGGCACATGGTAGAATCAGAGTTCCCAAATCTTTGAAGTCAGGTGTGGCTAAATGACTTGTTCTGGGCAATGAAACCTACTGGCACCAGGACAGGCAGAGGCACGAAATGAGTGCAAGTGACATGTGTCACATCCAGGTGGAAGCCTTGAAGAGCCAGTGTGTGACTGTCCACAATGCTGGCCGCCGCCACAATGACAGACAGGGGTGCACAGTGTGGAGCCGCCACAAACCTGTGCCCCTATTACCACGTAGAGAAAAGTCCCGGGTTGACCCATGGCAATTTTAAAGCATAAGCGGGGAATAAGTCTCGGCTGTTAATAACCGGGGACTTGCGGGTTTGTTACATTGCAGCTAACCTAGTCCCTCCCGACTGATATAAAAGCCCAGCTCTTTTCTGGACATGGTCACTGCTGGAATGGAGCAATAGGAAAGCAGAAGGACAGCTGGATCTCGTTAGGGGCAATATGCTTTTCTCAAACTTCTCCTAGGAACATTGCATTAAATGAAAATGAGTACCCTTCAGGAAACCTGAAAGCGTAATATGAACAAGGGTACACAAGTGCTTTACAAATTATAAATCACTCTCCAAATACTAGTTATAACAATACTTATTTCTCACCCACAACTGTCACCATAATTACATGTCTTTCTATTTTATAAGTCCAGAATATTTACACAGCTCCCACTAAAGAAATGTACTTATTTACATTGTATGTGGACAATTCAAAGAGATCAAGGACAACTTTCCTAATTTATATGTCACAACAAATATACATGAGGAAGACTAAGGCCACTTGATAGAAAATGTACAATTTAAAATGAGTGCTTCCCTGTTATTCTTTTTATTATTCATTACCTCCAAAAATATAGGAGAGACGAGCTTTGTTCCCTCCACATCATGAACATGGAAAGTAGAGAACAACGTGGGATGAGTGGTTTGCCTGCAGATGGACAGGGCTGCTTCTGGGAGACTCTCACTACCCTCTCCCTTTGCTCCTTTTGGCACCAGGACTGGCAGAGGCACATAAACTCTGTAGTTGTTTGTTTATGCCTTTTATAAGGAATCAATTTGAAGCTTAGCAACATATTGTTATGTTGGAATGTGACATTATTAAAACTTCCTAATTCCCATGCCTACAAAATTAAGAAATTAAGAGTGTATTTTCTAATGGCAATGGAAGTGTATTAAAGCTTACTAATACATATTTCATTTTTAAGTCCCTAAAGTTAGAGAAAAAAACAAGCAATGATAATATAAACTCTTCTTATCACTGAGAGGGGAAAGGCTTCCTGAGGATGGCTAGCCTCATTTAGAAAGAACAGCCATGTTAGATAGAACCTGTGGTTCTCACCTATGGTTTCTGGCAAAAGAAAAAAAAAAAAAAAAAAGTCTGGACTTAGTCTCTGGAGGCAGAATTTGGAACTTGATCTTTTAGCCTCTGGTCAGTTTTACTGCTACCAAACAAGGAATAAGAAAGATTTCCTTCTGTGGATTGCCCCTGGGACTGGTCTTTCTGTTTATTCTATTTAGTAAGTCTCCTCTATAATGAGTTTTCAGAGCTTGATGCACTCTGAGCTGTTTCTCAAACAAGAACCCCCTTCCTAGAGGGCACAAAGCATGAGCCTTATACAAGGTCCGGCCACACCACACGCTGCTCAGAGCCCAGCAGTGTCAAGTTTAATATGGCGCCCTCCCTGAGTCTCACCTCGGGCCATTACCACGTTCTTGTAATCACTCATCCTTTAGGAGAAACTTCCCTCTCTGATTTCTAAGCATTCTCTTCTTGACAAAGTCAGCTTCCATAGGCACCAGCCACCTTCTTCCTTTCCAAATCTGAGTCACCCTTCCCTCCTTTACTTTTTTCTGGTTCTTACTTAAGATGATTTCATTTCACACTACTCCATTCTACCACGTGCCGTGAGAGTCGCACACCATGTACATGTCCACACTGACAAAGCAACTGCATTTCTTTTAAGTTAACTCCAATCAAAAGTTCTACCTAGAATGGGTATAATTAGGAAAGAAATCATGCAGACATATCACATCCTTTTCCTGAGATGGACTAATGATCCTTGAAAATACTGTATTCACTTAAATCCCTCCTTCGTTACCAAAAAGATTCAGGGCAGAGTCTTCGAAAATAAAACACAAGCCTTCTCTGAAGTCTAAGGTAGCCTATGTTACTGGTGTTTGTGATAAGAAGTGGCAGTTCTCACATTAGTAAGGCATCCTTCAATTCTTATATTAAGACATAGCAAATAGTATTTAACTTCAAAATGCTCCTGAAACCTTGTGTAAGTAACCTGGTCATAGAAAAATGATCTGCACTTCAATTTAGATCGGACTTTGAGAATTATCACATGTAAATTCTAAGTGAATTAGATCAGACTCCAAGAATTAAACACGTAAGTTTTCTCTAAGGGAAACAAGGAAAGGAATATTCTAGAGAGACTCAGATGGGAGAGAGAGGGGGTAACTTACTGCAGAAAGTACATCTTATCTAGGGTTCTCTGGGGTCCTGGATCATCAAGATTGTCTGAATTCTGGCTGTTTCCTTGCCACCATCACTTGGAAAGGCTTGTTGAGATGCCCACTGTTCCACAGTGGACAAAATGTCTCATGGCTGGAGGATTCAAGTTCAGTGAGGCCAAGAACTCAGGTGTGTGGCCTTCAACTCTTAACAAATAGAAAGCAATCAACGTGCTTGAGGGTAAAGATCACTGGGATGGGTTTTTCTTGCTCCTTTGGGAGACATAAGCCAAAGCGTTCAACAAAACCACAACTGACTGACTCTCAGGTTTAGAACGCAAATGCCTCATTTCCATATCTCATTCAATCGTCCTTTTGATTAAGCCATAATGGTTGACTTTGCAAGGTTATCTTGCTACCATGAATTTCTCCTAAACTCTTAAGTAGAGACAACATCAGCAGGGAAAGTGCTTGCAAGACCCTCTTCAGTGCTGGGAGGGATTCTCAAGTTTTTACTGTTGCCTCTTTTTTCTTTGCCACACGTGATCTCTGACTCAAGGTGAAGTAAGTCCTTCTCAGGGTAGGGCAGGAGGCATATCTAAGGACGTGTTTCCCTACAATTTTGTCTTTCATTTACTTTTTATAGTCCTGCAGCCAGCTCAGAGGACTCCTGGGACCTTGAGACTGAAGCAATCTTGACATACTACAAATAAACGCAAATGCACTGAGTAATCTCAGCTCAGCACAGCTGAGAAGGCAGAGGTCAGGCCTGGAAGTCATTAGATGAAAAACTCAGACCAAAAGTTAAGATGAAAATATTGGCTGCTGGTATAACACTAAAACCTCAGCAATTCATTCCTTTGGTCCTCCCTGTCTCTCCAGACCATTGGCTCTCACGCTGCATTCAACGTTACAAGAGGATCCTCCTCTGCGCAGAGATTATCTAGGACCCTGGTATTTGCTGGTGGAGAGTGTCATTCACCCTGACCCACCTTCTCTGTTGGGTGTCAGGTGATCCCCTGCAAACCCTAGTGATGCCTTGGTCTAGCCTATGTGGGCCACAGTCCGAGGGATCAGACCCACTGAAGTCCCTCAAAAATCTCAGTAAAGGGCTGGATGCTCACAACATATAAATATCAAACAGCCATTTATCAGCTCTGTATGCAAATAAGTAACCATCCAGAGAGGAGACATTTCAATGAAAATAGTAAGGGAGGTTGGTGAAGGTTGAGCAAGATCAGGGGAGGTTTCCCTATTAGGACATGGTGGGGGGAAAGGGAAATTCCCTAAGTAAGAAAAAAACTTGGGACATGGCCACTCAAGTAGAGAGACAGCCCTAAAAAGACTGTCCAGTGTGAGCTGACACTGGAGCAGAGACTTGAGGAAAAAAAAAAAATGGCAAACTCTCTTTCCCAGAGGTCAGCTGGTGCCTGAGGTCCAGCATTGGGGTTATTAGGCCACAGCAGGACCTCCCTGCCTCAGCTGCTCTCCTCAAAGATCTCTTGCTACCCAATAAGCCAACAGCTGCTAAAGCCAAATGAACCAGACAAATTATGTAATTTTTATCTCCGGGGATTTTATGATTAGGGGAGATTTGTACAAAGATCTCAGGAAGGCCGCTCTTGACTTAGACACTGGCTTAATATTCACTCTCTCATAATTTTATACACTATCTCCTAGATAGCTCACCTGCTTTTCAGTGAAGAAAGGAGAGGTAGCCTGAAAAATACTCAAAGACATGCCGTAAGTAAATAGGAGCTGAAGGTTTTAGCTTAAACATTCCTCTTTAAATGAAGATCCTAGTGTACCCTAAATAGGATGATTCCATTCTAACACATCTGAAGATATTTATCATAGTTGGCAGAACAGAATTGTTTCTTCTCAGTGAAATGATTCTGCTCCTCTCTCAATGTTTATAAAATTAGGCTCTTTAAAAGGCAAAACTATATAATGTTGTCCCACAGTTATGAACCAAAAAAAAGTCATCAAAATTCAGATGGAAACATGCTGCCCTGGCTTGTTAGTTACAGCGAACACAGATGTAACTAGTTGTTGCTGATCATATCTGACACTGAAAAATGACGCAGCTAATACACAGCATCAGTGGGATACCGACTACTAGCACCTTGCAGGAGCTGATTACGTGTACCTCGTCCCAATTCTATATTCAGTGATCCTACTCGGCAGCTTGAAACTGGCCACGATCAGAGTATTCAGAAAAGGAAATGGGCAAAATCTATACATCACAACTTTTCCCCACTCCCAGCCAGTTGTTAAACACTTACCAACATGCCATGACACAGACTTCTACTTTACACGTAGCTGAGCCTAATTCTTAAAAAAGCAGTCACACTTATCTGTGGTCTGTCATTATACCAATTCATAGGTTCCTCAAGAAGATAGGTACCAGCAGCAATATTTCAATTCAGAGATGGGCAAGGAGATAGGCAGGATTCTCTCATGGATGACCCATGAGCTGGCTAGTATCCTAGTCTAACCAGCCAGCTAATGGAGGGCTATGACCAAACTCAGCTTCTCCCAGATCTGAGGGCCCCAAGATCTCTAGAGGGTGGGCAGCTGGCATGTCCCAGAACTTCCCTTAAAACAACAGGCACCGAAGTTCAAGTTGCTAGAGGCTTGAGCCCAAATCCCATTCAAGGCAGCTCTCAGGCTTACCATACAAACAAGAGAGATATGCATAGTCTTTGCATAGCAATGGGAAAACAGACACAAGGGTCCTGCAAAACTACCTTTTATCCACTGAGTCAACAGGGTCACTGTGGATAGCATCTACCTTCCTATTTACGTAGAAATCACCTATAAACATAGCCTACTTTTAAATTATATTTGCTACCCCTCTACTCCCCAATCTAGCAGTGCCTACAAGATTGTTAACCAAAATGTCTCTCTAATGAGAGAGTAAGTGAACGTTCTTCCATAATAGTTTCAATAAGCAAAAAGAAACAAATTTAATATAGGGCCCTTTGGGTCTTTTTTTTTAAATAAAAAAAAAAGGAAATGGATTTTAGTATCTGCCTGCAATACATTATGAACTGGCAGAGAACAAATGACATTTTCTGTTCATGCAAAATAAGCATAATGAAGAATCTCTTTGTAAGTGAAGACCAAAGTAATCTAGGCATTTGGTGTTATCAATACATCCTTCATTTTCCTGCAAACAATACAACAACTCTTCCCCCGAAACACACACCACAAATTTGCATGCAAAATTAAAACATTTTTTAAAATGACGCAGATTTGAATTATCGTGTCAGTTTTTCTGTATGTAAAAGCCTATATTCCAAAAGGGAAATGAGAAGAAAAATACAAAACAAAATTAATAAGCTCCTGGAGTTCAGCCATGAAATATGATTGAGATTAGGAGAAGGGTGAAACTGTGGTCAAGCTCTTGATGCAAAAAGCCCTGCTTGCCTGTAACCAGATGTGAATCATAACATCTCCATGGAGATGAGCGGGCAGATGCCCAATGGTATTTTTCAGGTCCACATTTAGAGGGTGAGAATTTCAATAGTTTATTGATTCCAAGTCTTTGGGGCTAAACAAGGAATTTTATCTAACATGAAAATCTGTGGGCTCGCTAAACAATTCAGCCTGACTTTTTGTTGGGCTGATCTCAAAAAGCTCCTTTATTTCTCTATAGCAGATGGTTCCCTGGTCTTTACCTCATTGTGGGCTACCTTCAATATATTCAAGAAGTGAGAAATACAACTCTAAAACAACCTAAAAGCTAGCTTGCTATGTCCAGTGTTTCAACATAGACCATGTCTTGTCCCACTGATCTTATGTCATATAATTAATGTGACTTTTCTTCATTCACATGTACTCAGTTGGGGATGAGATGATTGTTATTTGGCAATCTTTTAAATTTTATTTTTTTATTTATGGGAAAGTAAATGTAACCAGGAATGTTATTAGCATTCACACCAAATGCCAAGTAAAACCAGGTGACAGGCAAGAAAAATGTTCCAAGAAATCCAAAGACAAAACCTCCAAGCTCTAGCAGGTCATATTAGCTTCCTGAGAGTCCTCGGATTTAAGACATATCATCAAGGTAATGCAGGTGATTGTAAGAAACATGGAAGCTGAAATTTTAAGGTGGAAGGTATGAGAGTGTCTGAGCAAGGATGGAATTGATTTTAATGCTAAAAGGGCTTAAGTCACAAAATACTTCTCATGAAAAAAGGCTACCCTCTCCTTTCGCTTCCATTTTCCATTCGCAGCCACAAGTTCCATATATGATAGTCACACTCTTTAGAAATGTTCAAAATTTTGTTAAGGGTTATGTTGAGATAGACATCCTCATGCAAGGCTCATGAAAGCATAAATTGATACTTTTCATGGAGGCAATTTGGTAAAATGAACCAAGAGCCTTAACAATGCTCAATTCTTTGTCCCAGTATTATTCTACCAGAAATCTATCCTAAAGAAAGAATTAGTTATGATAGCAAACAAACAAAACAAAACAACATAAATGCATAAGTATAAGGGAATGATTAAATAAATAAAAGCATATCAATAGGAATAAAATAGTGCATGGTTATTAAAAATTTTTTTGCAGAATACTTGAAGTATTGAGGATATAGTTATAATATTCTGTCAAGTGAAAGAGACATTGAAAATTGCACAGACATTATATCCTCCATGTATACACATACACAGAAATACACATATAGTAGACAAAATATTGGAAGGAAACACATCAGAGTATTTGAAGTGGTTATTTCAGGATGGAAGAGGGGAGTAATGATGAATTGTATTCATTTTATTTATACTGCTTTGTACTTTCCAGTGGTTTAAACTGAGCACAAGTTACTGAATTTTTTCCATATATACAGTTGTAGTTGCAAAAGTAATGTAGAAATACTTTATATAAACATCAAGAATTACAGAGAGGTATTAAGAGAAAGATGGAAGTCCTCTCCCTACTCATTCTCCAGATGTCCCTACTTAAGAGCAGGAAACATTTAGAGTTTATCTTCCCAGGTTGTTTATGTGTATATGTGTTTCTTGTCTACTTGTTCTATTAGGTCCTGAATGAGGCATATTTAAAATCTACAACCAGAACTGTGAATATATATATTTCTTCTGTCAATATTTTTCTGTCAATTTTTGCTTTATGTATTTTGATCCTGATATTAGACTCATAAACACTTAAAATGATTATAACTTTGATGAACTGACCCTTTTATCACTAAAAATGAATCTACTTTTTCTATATTAACATAGCACATCAACTTTTTTTATATTAATTACTTGCATGCTCTATCTTTTCCATACTTTTATTTTCAGTACTTATGAGAGGCAGTCCTCCACAAAGATCTTTCACATTATGGCAGTTCTAGACTTGTTCTTTTCTCCTGCATTTTAAGAAACAAAAAGTAAAGTGTTTCTACAGATTCATTCGGGGCAAAGCCAGCTTCAGTGACCCACTTAGCTTCTTTACATTCCCATTTTCACTTAGTTATTGGTGTCTGAGAATTTCATACTCTGCTGTCAGCTCACTGACTAATTTTTTTTAATTTGTATTTTGTCCAGTATGTTTATTTGCTTCTGATGAAAGGATCAGACAAGGTATCAGTCATAGTGTTAGAAACAGACATCTTTAAGTTCTTAAATTTCATGGCAATATAATTTTCATCTATTTAATACAGGTGCTTTTATTGGTAAGTTTTACTTCCCTGTAATTTATTTTCCTTCTGTCTTTCTCATTCCTCACTCTACTTTAAAAAATTCTAATATCCTATGCTGATTTCCTCTTAATTATTAGTCATATATGAATGAGGTGAATTCTTGTTGAACTAATTATTTCACATTTACATGGATATGTGGCCACGGTTCTGTTCCAGAAAAAAATAATGTATTTCTTTATTTTGGCACATGGTATATTTGTGAGGAAATTTTTTAGCCTTTAATTCTGAGTGAATTGAGCACTATTCTGCAGAATTATTCACGGTGCAGCAAGTTTCTCTTCTCCTATTGCTCCACTTATAAACTGCTTCTGGCAAGTGTGTTTTCTCTGTATAACTCACTGTTTTATCACACTATCTTTTTTTATTTTAAGAAAGAAATGGAAAATTTTATTCGAGCCAAATTTGAGAATTATAACCTGGGAAGAGCATCTCAGAAAGCTCTGAGAACTGTTCCCACATTGTCTTATATTTTTTACATTTCCTAGCAAAGAAAATCAAGGGAGGTCCCCGCCATCAGCTTGTGCACTCCATCCTCACTGTGGCAAATGAGTGCCTGTCATTTTTCTGCTTGGACTGTGCCACTGGGACTAGTTCTGGGCTGTGCAGCACCTCCCAGGGGCTGGAACTGATGGCAGGTGCCATGTTTTCTCGTGTTGCTGGTATGTATGATGACTTTAAGACAGCCTTTCATCTTATTTGTGGCTCTGAGTTTTAAAAGTCTGTTAGTTTAATCAAAGATGGAGGGAGTTAGCCTGTCAGGTATTTGTTCGCCTGTTGCTTTGGGGTGATGTATGAGATATGGGGAAATAGCCAACATCATCCTGTCATTCTAAAAGCAGACCTGAGTGGCTTTTCAAAAATCCTGTGGCCACTTGTATGTATTATATGTTCATAGCCTTGGCCATTAAAATTTTTTTTTTTTTTTACTTTTAGGTACATTCTTTAAGTAATCAGAAAAAAAAAAACCTCTGAAAATCAATTAAATATTTTCTCCAATAAGGGTAGCAGTGACAATGATGTGAGCAGCAAAGTCAGAGCTCAGGAAGACTGCAGCCCTTAGTCTGACAGGATTTAGTAACGAAATGTTCCTATCAGTCCATGGCCTGAGAAGTCTTCCCTGGTGAGAAGTCACTGGGCTCGTTCTTGGGCTTGGCTCATCATCTTATTATTTTAGGTGCCATTTGAGAAGTACAGTGAGAAATGAGAAACGGGAAAGGTAAGCTTCCCTGAGAAATCTTGAAAATGCTTTTGTAAAATCTGCTTTCTTCTCTTTTTCTTGCTGTCTTCCCATCGTCAACAGGACTGTCAAGGACCACTTGCTTTGTCGTAAGAACTTGAAAAAGATAACTGAATAAAATTTATTTCAATTTGGAATGACCTGAAGCTTAGATACACTCAGGGATAGGGTTTATCTCTTTTCCTCAATTACTCAGCATATGGAAAAGGCAAAGTAAGACAAATCAAAACAAAATTTGCTCCTGATTCATGTGTTCACGGATATCAATGAGCTGTGATATGTAACATATATAACTATCAAATTAAATATCGTGGATTATCTAAAACTCTCTGACTCTCTGACAATATTAACTCAGACAGACTATAAGACTAATTCCAGGACTGTTATTGTGCAGTACTACCAGAATACCATTAATTATTGAAGTATTTATGCTCAAACAGAAAAGCACAACATTGTAATTTTACAATTTCAAGATCTCAAAAACAGATACTAGACAGTATTATCAATCACCTCCAAGAGATGAGAAGGGAATGAGGGGGGGGAAAAAGGATAGCGTGTTAAGTCTCAAAAACTTAAAACAAACAAATAGGTAGATTAATCAAATTATTTCCTTCTTAAAATGTCTGTTCTTGATATGAATACCTTGTTTACATGTGGTTAATAACTATGAAAAAATAGTATACATGAAAAGATACTCAATATTGCTAACAATCAGAGAAATGCAGATCAAAACTACAATGAAGTATCACTTCACACCAGTCAGAATGGCCAGCATTAAAAAGTCTACAAACAATAAATGCTGAGAAGAGTGTGGAAAAAAGAGAACCCTCCTACACTATTGGTGGAACTGTAACTTGGTACAGCCACTACAGAGAACAGTATGGAGATTCCTTAAAAAACTGAAATAGACTTACCCTATGATCCAGCAATCCCACTCCTGGGCATATATCCGAAGGGGACTTCAATTCAAAAAGATACATGCACCCCAATGTTCACAGCAGCACTATTTACAATAGCAAAGACATGGAAGCAACCTAAATGTTCACCAACAGATGATTGGATAAAGAAGTTGTGGTATATTTAGACAATGGAATACTACTCAGCCATTACAAAGAATGAAATAATGCCATTTGCAGCAACATGGATGGGCCTAGAAAGTGGCGATGCACTCAGGCCCACAGTCAGGATGGACCCACAGAGTATTATGCTAAGTGAAGTCAGACAGAGAAAGGCAAATATCGTATGATATCACTTATCTGTGGAATCTAAAAAAAGGAAACAAAACTTATTAACAAAACAGAAACAGACTCACAGACAGAAAACAAACTTATGGTTACCAAAGGGGAAAGGGTTGGGGGGAGGCATAAACTGGGAGTTTAGAATTTGCAGATACTATTATACACAAATAGATAAACAAGGTCCTAATATATAGCATAGGGAACTATAACAATAGAATAACCTATAATGAAAAAGAATATATGCATATATGTTAAATATAACTGAATCACTATGCTGTACACCAGGAACAGAATATTGTAAATCAACTATACTTCAATTAAAAAAAAAAGACAGTCTATAACCTAAACTACTGCAGAGTCTGCCTGCTTGACTAATATTGCCAGACGTTAATTGATTCTGAAGTAGCTAGATATTTCTCTCATAATTTCAAAATCAGTTTGGCAAAAATGGGGAAAATGTAATGAAAAGCAGAGGAAGATATTCCCAAAACTACATAAAAATGTATTTGGAAGTTAGCTTTGGTTACTCATGATAAAAGCCTTAGAAAAACTAGCCTTTGTATTATGAAAAGCACTTGGAAAATATTTTTTTAAATTTGGTGACACCCCGTTCTTCATGAAGAAAATTAATCATAGTACTGATGGAGTGGAAAACACAAGGGAATTTTCAATGAAATGTTTTCTTTCTTTTTAACTGATGCAATATTTGAAATGGGAGCACAGGGCATATTTCTAAGCAAAGTGGTTGTCAGCAAGCATGACTCTTTTTACCAAATCACCTGTGGTCGTATGAACAAATAATTGTGGACATCAAATTAAAAGACATGAACTCAGCTATCTGTTTCCAATTGAACTGTGGTCTTTACTATTGAGTAAATAATTTATAAAATTTCTGCGTGTTTTTCATGTGTTCTGCCTCTATTCTAACAAACACACTTATTTCCAGGAAAGAGGTAAGAACCTTTGTTGGAGTCACACAGAGTCTGGATCAGAGCTGGGACCAGAGCCCACATCACCTCTGTGCCGGCTTGGAGGCTACCTCCTGGTCACATTTTTCTTACCTGACTTGTTTTTCTTAAACTCTCTGTTCTTCAACTTGGTAGCATGGGGAAACTATTACTGTTATCACAGACGGGAAAAACAACTCACTGTTGTCTGATAGGATTTTGGTCAAGCAAAGGCATGGCAATGACTTCTGTCCAAAGATAGTGACTGTTGGCTATGACCCATGAATTCCCACCCCCTGTCCTAGGCACTTTACATTTGAGGTTCCCCTTGGTCTGTTGGACAGAAACTCTATGGGATAGAGTTCAAGAAGTTGACATCCAGGTTCAAGGAGTGGTCCTCAGGGATAAAAGTCATGCAGCAGGATTGAAACAAGCTTTGGACACAGAAACAATACAACCAAGAGCACTTAGGCAAATATTTTTTATAAATTGAGCAATACTCCTACTGGTCATGCTGTCGATGACTAATACACCCAAATCGGTGTGGGTGATTCAAAATCACCCAGCAGAGCGACATAAAGGGATCTCCTATTCCTTCCCACTAGTTGTTTCTGTGACCCTTTCTCTAATGCTCACTATGACAAATACACGGCAAACCACGTCAATTTGTGGAAAATGAGGCATAGAGGGGTAAGTGAAAATTCAAATGGGCTATTTCAGCTATGGAAATGAGTTAGAACCAAAGGGTATAATTTCAAGTCAAAAACTGTCCTTCATCTTTAATTTTTTTTTCTTTTATGCCAGTAATACATGTCCTTCAGAAACAGAAGACAAAGAGAGGTTCACCAACCCCCAAGACTGACATCCTTTTTCTTGCACACAGCCATTTCTCCCTTTCCCTTGGACTCTTGCTACCTTTTTTCCCCTTCCTTTCCCCCCTCTTTCTCATCCACTCTCTCCATTCAGTCACTCGTTCCTTCAGCAGTCATTGAGTCCCAGATGATACTCACAGGTGCTTGAATTCATCACTGATCAACGTAGACAGAAATTCTTGCCTTTGTGAAGTTCGTGTTTTTCCTTTTCTGGCATGTTTATTAGTACTGATATAATAGACCAGGGACTCCTAGAAGCACCTGTTTTGTTGCTTTGGTCCACAAGTGCTGCCCCTCTTGCATGACACCTGTATTTTCTCTGCATGAAGGTGAGGGGCACACATGGGAAACAGGAGAGCTACATATAGGCACGGCATAACAGAGGGATAAAGAATTCAATCTCATGAAGGTACTGCAGAACCAAACTAAACCCAAATACAGCATCACAGCCAATGCAGGCTTTCTAGTTCTCTAGATTTGAGGTTACACCAGAGGTTATCGGTATAATTTTATATCGCATTATGAGAAAAAGGTAGTTTTCAGAGTCACACAGACCTGGGCTGGCCTGGGGGTAAGTCAAATAACCTCTTTCAGTCTCAGCATCCTCCATCCGCAAATGAATTTAATATCATTTACCTCATGGTTCTATCACTATTTTATTCATTCATTCAATGGTTATTTATTAAGCACCTACTCTGTACCAGGCACTGCTGTAAATACTGGAGATACAACAATGAAGAGGCAAAAATTCTTGCCTCATGAGTTTACATGGAGAGAATATGGTCTATTACCACAGAAAACTTAGATTCTTTATCTTTCATTAACAATAACTGAAGCCAAGAATATCCAGAAATATTCTTAAAGCGGCATCAAAATTAGCATGCACCCAGCATATACGTCATCATTAGTTCCATCTTGACATGCTACCCAGATGAGCTCAGCCAGGGAAAAGAGCCTTAGTTACTGATGTCTTCCATACACGATGGGTAAAATCACCTACTCTTCCCTGGAAAAGAAGCCACGTAAGTATAAGGAAGAGCAAAGTATTAACTATGATGGTTCCTGCTGGGTATTCAGTGGAGCAGATTATCTGAGAGAGGACAGAGCCTGGGGAAGGCTTTGGGGACTGGGTGACAGCTGTACCACCCAAGGCAGCAAGAGGCCCGTGACCACGACATGTGATGCTTCCAGTGAGGGAGACTGTCTTCCACAGCCCCTTCCTTCAGAACCTGATATTTTCACCTTCTCTTTGAAGTTTATTCCCATTTTCCAAGGCATAAAAACCATTACCAATAGAGCATTGGCTATGAAATTAATGAATGCGTGTTTTTATTTGATCTGCCAGGTCACTGAAGAGCTCCCCACATGATTCAAATGATAATGTTTTGATCACTGAGCCACACAGAAAGGAAGAAATGGAATCAGTGTGGAAAGATTCACTTTTCACAAGATCATTTAAATAACTACCAGATTTTTTTCTAGAATCTTTTCTAGTTTCTAAGTAGGCAATATGAGTTATCCTTTCCTTTTTAAAAATGGGTTTTCTGGTTATATTATACTTTAAATTCCCTTAGGAATTAGATCAGATATGTATTATAAATAAATATTAAAAGAAATTATAGTTATTTGGGGTAAGTTTTATATAAATTCTAAGAATAATGAATAATGATTCTATACTGTGTAATCTATGAATCTCACTTGTTGCCTAAGAGTTAATGTGTCATGAGACTCCACTGATTTGAATGCATAGTAATAATCCTGTATCCTTTTCCAAACACTATTCTTGTACTTTATTACACTTCTTTATTTTTTCATCCCAGGTAACACTCTCTCTAGGTCTCTGAAGACTTCAGGGCTTCATGAAAGCAAGGATTTAATTTTTTTACTCTGTTTTGTTCACAGTTATATCTCCAGAGCCTAAAACAGAGTGTGGTATATAGTAAATGCTCACTATTCATTGACTGTACAATGAGTTGAGGTTTTTAATTTTAGACTATGACAGCTAATACTGAGCACTTGGTATGTGTCAAACACCTTTCTAGGAACTTTACACATACTAATTTATGTAATCCTCAAAATAATAACCCTCAGAGGCACAGAGCAGATACAAATTTGTCCGAGTTTAGTGACAGAAGCACAGAACTCAGGTGGTCGGGCTCTATGGCTGTGCTATTAATGACTGTGCTATTACTGACTTTCCAGGCTGAGGTAATTTTTTAAATTAATTCATTCTTAATTTTATATTAAAAAATTCTTTTATTATTAATTTTATTCTTGCATGCATTTAAGATATATGATATTTATATAGTCTGAAAACCAAAAGATACAAAAAAGCATAAAACCAAATGTCTCCCCCTCCTCACGCCACCCTTTAGCCAACCAGAGGCAGCTAACAGGTGGCATTAGTTCTAATTCTGGCTCTGCACTCTCTAGACACGTAACTTTGGGCAGGCTACTTAACCTGTCTGTGCCTCAGTTCTCTTCTCTGAAGAACGAGTACAATAATGATAGCACCCTTAGAGTTTTTATGAAGATTAAGTGAATTAATACATATAAAAATGCTTAGAGTTGTACCAGTCATGAAGTAGTTACCAAGGATTTGATATTATTAGTTGTATTAGTTTTGTGTATCCTCCCAATAATTTACTCATATGTAAGATATATACATATATGCACCTCCACACACACATTCTTTCCCTCCTCTTTGTTTTTTCTGTTGTTGTTGTTACAAACAGTATTCTGTACCTTGCTTTTTTCACTTGATGATGTTAAAACTTAAAAAAATAAGGCCATGCATTTATTTTCTTTTGGAGTCTCCCATTCTCAGCCTTTACAATGTACCTCTTTTCGCTCGAAGAAAATTAACTATGGCTTCCTGCTACTATTCTATCGTTTCTCATTTTTGTGGTAGAAACTGAAGAGGGACAGCCATTCTGGGGGTAACATGGGATTGAAAGGCATCAGCAAAGTTATTTAATGCAAAATGAAGATGGCATGGATTCTGAAACTTGTTTTGATCACTGTGGCTGTGGCAGCAACACAAATTTCTGCATCAAGGGGTTGAGTGGTGGTGATGAGGCCGGAAGGTGGGGCCGGGGGCTGTGTCTTAAAGCTGTATTTGCCTGGTCAGCCCCCTGCTTTCACCTAGATCTGACATATATCTCGGGTGGGAGAGTTTCCTGATGAGAGCTATGGGGGAGAAGCACCAAACCTGCCCTCTGCCCTTTCCATCAAGGCACTGGCCCTTCCCCTGCTAGAAGGCGCCTTTGCCCTTGGTTCTGCCATTTGGAAAGACAAAACAAAATAAAACAAGTAACAACAAAACAGAGAAACATAAGACTGACTGGCCCTCCTGTAAGAGAAGAGCTGAGCTAGGGCCCAGCTGAGAGCACATTACAACCCCAGGGAGTCAGCTACTGGGAGAGGGAAGATATGGAGGAGGGGTTAGTTTAATTATGACTGAATTTATAGGAAGGGTAATTGAGTCTTTAACAGGCAGGGAAAGTGCTTCAGGGAGCAGGAGGGGCCCGACACTTGGCTGTTGACCAAATTCCCTTGGAGCTGTTTTTCCTGGTACACGGACTCAGGGTGAGAGGCCTGAACAGGATTATAGAAGTGTCCTGTTCCAAGGAACAAAAAGACTGCAGCTGCCAGCAGAGAGCACCACAGACACTAAAATGGTGAGGCCTGCGCCTCCTGAGGAAACAGAAAACACAGATGTGTCTGGATTCTCTCAGACCCTATCTTAGTCTCAGAAGCAAAAAGGAAGTTTCAGGAGGGCTCCGCATTGCCTTCAGTCTCTGCCTTCAAGTCAGGGGACCCGAGATTCCACAGAGATTTTAGGCCAGAGTGAATGGCTTCTGGGTCACAAGTTATTCAAGAATGTCAGGGAACTTTTGCAGCTACTCACTAAGTCTCTGATGACAAAGCTTCAGAGAGACCAGGCCATGCGATGTCCCACATTTTGTAAGCTAGAGGCCACAGAGTAACCTCAGACCCCTGCTTCTCCCCTTCAATCCTCAGGAGCTTCTGAATCAGAGATTTCATCCCCAACCCAGCTTCGTTAACCCCAGCCTGGCACTGAAAGGCTTCATGTGCAACAGGCGATTGCAGAGCTTGGCTTGGCCAGTATCACCTTCAAGGGCTGCCCCTCCACTGGCTCCGTGTGCACAGAGCTTTCTTCTCCTGGAATGCGGACACCGCATGGTTTCCTAGCTGCTTCAGCTGCTCCAAACAAATGAGTTCCCATTCCTGGGGAATCGAAACTGCACAGTTTCACTCTGTCCTGTTGTACTGTCATCTGGCTTTCAGCATCGCCCTGTCCCCACAAAAACCTCAACACAGATCCTTTGCATGGAGGTCGTACAATAGGAGCTTTCATTCCTGCTCTGGCACCTGTGACCCTGGGTGAACAGTGCCGTGGAATGGAGAAAGCATTTAACAAAGAGTGTGGTGCCAGGGACCCTGTCCCACGCAACAGTTGAACAGAGGCAAGTAGAAGTGATATACATGCTTGCCAGGAAGGGAGGAGGATGAACCTTGGGAGAACCATTCCTGCGCTACCCTGTGTGCTCTGAAAACCTACTGCATGTGCACTGTGCCAGGCACTCAGAGTGATACTCAACCCTTGCCCTTAATATGCATGGGGCTACCACGGGAAAACAGACCACAGAACCAAATGTACCAGCCAAAGTTCTTGGTTACAAGCCCCTGAATCCATCCTTAACAAGAAAACTGGCTCTAGAGCCAAGCTCTAAGGTCTTCATTCTGTCTTCTTCAGTTACTAGCTGTAGGTTCTGTACAACAATTATTTGAGCATTCTATGTTTTAGACTCATTTGTCAAATGAGGGCGTATGTATCACTTGTAAGGATTAAAATACTGAATATTTGGGAACTAACTGGAGCAGCGCCTGACTCACATTAAACCTTCAGAAGATGTTAGCCATTGTTCCTGTCAGTTTATCCTCAACCAAAAAGTCATGGAAGCAGATTGAGGAAATGGTCAGGCATCAAGAGAGGTTGACAAGCAGGATTCATCGAAAAGGAACAGCCTGATTAGAATGCCACTCTGGTACCACTACCACTACTGTTGGACAGCAATGCCACCCCAGCTGGTCACTCCAGTGGTCACCCTGAAACACTGCTGTTGTGAAACCAACTATAAATTCATTTTTTTCCACTTGCTCCAACTTCAAAATCCTATACAGAAGCAAAGAATTGCCAGAGTTCAGTTTACCTGTCTGAGACTTAGAGGTCAGGGCTAGGCAGAGGTGGCATCTGGTCTACTCTGCTTTCTGTACTGGAGCTTGTGCTCTGTCTCCTCTCAAGGCTCACACACTGGTGGCCTGTCCATTGTAGGAAGGGCGACAGCGACAACAATAGCAACGGACAAATGTCCATACACAATGAGGGTGCGGTAATAGAGGTGTGAAGCTAGGGCCACAGCACTCACCACCTCTTCCTGGGGGAGTCAGGAGCTCCCTCCTTAGCCTGGCCCTCCTTCAGGGCCCCCCTGATTCACAGATGGCTCCTTCACACATCCAGCTGCACAGTGTAGAATCCCAGGTGTCGTCCTTGACACCTGCCTCTCCCTTACCCAACATTTCCAATTCACCACCTTTCAGATTCACTGCTTATCCATCACTCAAATCCACTCAGTTACCTTCACTTCCTATTCCAAACCACTGTCACCGTGCTGTGAGACTATGACACCAACCTCATCACTGATCCCCCCTCACTCACTGGAGCCTCTGTTGGTCTATTCCTATACAGCAGCCACAGTGATCTTTCCAAAATAAAATTGTGAGACTCGATCATCCCTCCAGTTTTTTGTGGATTTATAAATCTCTTAGGTTAAAGGCGAAACTCATTAACTTGTTCACAGGGTCCTGCCTGCTTTGGGTTCCACTGCCTCCTCTCTAAATCCATGTGCGCTCTCTCTCCCTGTCAATTCCTCACTCCCTTCCAGTCACAGCACTTTCTCCTTCCCTCCCGATGATGCACAGGCTCCCTCTTGCCACAAAGCCTTTGTCCACATAGGATACTTTTTCTCTTCTTTTCTTTTTATCCCTATCCTTATTAAGTGCTCAGATCAAGTGCTACTTCCTCATGGGGGGGCCTTTCCTGACCTCCCTTACCAGGACAAAGCCTCTCATTATAGACATGGAATCCTGAATCTCTCCTCTAGGGACATTCATCACAACTGCCACTTTTCATTTGTGTGATTATTTGTATGTCACATGAAAATAGGGGCCACGTATGATTCAGTTCGCCAGTGCCTATCACCTTCCGTTTGTTCAGTGAATGAATGAATGCATGCTTGGACTGGAAAATGGCTTCTCATTGCAGGCTAATATATCCTTAATAAAGGACAGGCGAGAATTGGCTGCATGGAGGAAAGCATTCCAGGAGAGGAAACATGGAAATCAAAAGTCCCACGACATGCAAGGGTGGGGCATGTTTAGAGCAAGTTTAGCGTGGCTGTTCTAAGAGTGAGTGATGAGAGGTGGATGAGAGAGAGGAGAAAAAAGCAGCAAATAAGGCTGCATGGTGAGGGCTGGGGCCTGATTGCAAAGATCCTTGAGCACATGCTAAGGAATTTAGACGTGCATTTCTCTGTGGATGTGGAGAGAATCTGTAAGTCTCAGCAGAGAAGTCAGGATGCAGAATGAGGGTTGAAGCAAAAACATACCTTCTGTCTTTAAAATTTGCAATACCAAATTGGCAACTATTTGTACTTGAACGGCAAAGTTTTAGTCATTCATTGTAGAATTAAAGGAAGTTATTTCAAAAATGCCTTACTCTATGTTTAAATGTCTGTTTCAAGGAAGTGCAATCAGATTTTGTATTCCCTCCTTCTAATAATCATCTCCCAAATGATTATTATTCACATTCCAGTGAACAGATGTCATGTAACCAGCTGGAAAAAATCAGTTACATATAACAAGATCAATCAACAGAGTGCCTCTGATTTCAGCTCAGTACAAGTTATTTCTATGAGGCTGATGATAATAGCTGCAGCCGGATTTAGTTCTAACCAGTTCTGAAAATAAAACCACGCTTCTCAAGTTTTCTGGACTTGGGACCATTGCCTCTGAAAAATTATTAAGGACTTCAAAGAACTTTTGTTTATGTGGGTTACATCTGTGAATATTTACCATATTAGAAACTAAAACTTTAAAAATTTTTAAATATTTATTAATTTTAAAATAACTCATTTTATGTCCATGTAATTAACATATTTTGTGAAAAATAGCTCTGTTTTTTAAAACAAAAAATAATTCTTAGAAGACAGCTGGTTTTTATATCAGTTTAATCTGATGTTTAATCTATTTAATATTTCATCTGCATTTAATCTGTTAGAATGTTGTTTCCGTTGAAATTTATTAATAAAATCCTGCCTTAGACATTTGGAAAAGGGAGGAGTGTCCCAAAGCCTTTTTCAGATAATTGTGACACCGTATCACAGCTTGTCAAGTAGCAGTTCCTCAAAGATCAGTTGCAACATGGAATATGAAACTGTATCAATGAACTTTGTGTACTCTGTCACGCTAAAATTCAGTGGTCTCCTCTGCATTATGAATGGAGCTTTTACTCCTGCATTGAGTAATATCATGCACTGGTCATCTGGAAAATAACCATTCACTGAGTTGTGTAGGTTTTCCAAATTTTGATACATTTTCTTATACCATATCAAAATATCACATTCATATAATGACTATAAATGGAGTGTAACCTTTAAAAATTGTGAATCACTATGTTGTACCTAAAACCTACATAATATTGTACATCAACTATACCTCGATAAAAAAAATAAATTAAAAAAATCACATTCATTAATATCACCACTGATCTTATCAGAAAAGATTTTCTAATATTGGGAAACCGTCAACCTCCTGGTGACAGATAAAAGTTTTCAAAAATCCGATTTTACTTGAATGTTTAAATTCTATCTTTGGCAACAAATTCCACTGTTGTTCTTCTTGAAGGGACAGGCTGACTTTCTGAATTTTAAGAAAATGTCTGCCAAATACCCAAGTCTGAATCGCTGTAACTTGTCATTCTTTCAATAAAAATTGGCATTCCATTAAAAACACGTCTAGTTTAGCTTAAAATCAAAGAAATGCATGCATGTTTTCTTTTTTAGGCAACCATCATACATCAATATGCAACAGAAGTGCCCTATGTGTTACTTCCCATATTTTCACACAGACAGTAAAAGTACTCAACGATCAAGATTTAATGAAATTAGTAGTTTTTCCTGCTGCATTAGGACAACTTTGCATGAAAACAGAATTATTTTTTACTGCAAGCACGTGGTGGTAAAGAATACAAGGACTGTGACTATGGTCTGGGGCCACTGTCTTGATTTCTGCTTGGACACCAGCAAATTTACCCATCATTCCACAGCCAGTGGAAACGTCAACAGAGACAAAAGGCAAATAATATGTAAATATTCTTATGAGAAGAGTTTTGTCCTCGTGAACCATGCAGGAGAATCCTGGGACCTTGGAGGTCTGTGAATAGCACTCTGAGCACCACTAAAATAGAAATTAACTTAGAGACCTAGTGGCTGGCTTACAGTGAAATAATGGGGCTTAGGCTATTGCCTAAACCAACTCATGATTTTACTGTTTCTTTTTAATAGTCTGCCTTTGGGTAAGTATAGCTCAGTGGTAGAGTATGTGCTTAGCATGCACAAGGTCCTGGGTTCAAGCCCCAGTTCAACCATTAAAAACATTTTTTAATTAAAAAAATTTAAAAGTCCACCTTTGCATATTTTTACTACTTTAAGAGCAATTTGTTATCTTTAAGGGAAATAACAAGTCAAATAAAATTTTTTTTAAAGCATTCTGATGACTCATCAGTTTTGGTTATTGCAAAGGCCACATACCTATTGCTAGTAAGGAAAGGAATCATTTATTCTAAGTCTCTGGTTGGTGTCACTACTTTCTTAGCAACCAAGTCCAGCCAATGACAATGGGTAAGCAATGTGGGAAAAGTGTGTAAAGTGCTATTTTGCTAATGAGCTTTTCAGATAACCAAAGCCAAACAGGAGAGTAAGAGGGTGAAGCAGGCCTTCGCCTCGTGAATTGGAAAAGTAATACTTCAAACCACAACACTGCTCAAGATGATTTTCTCCCCTAGTAATTCACTTCATAATACATGTTTATGTTGACTGAGCAAGAAAGTCCTCACATTTTTACCTAAACATCTTATCGAACTGACATGTGAAAAAGTCAGACCTCGGTTTTTCAAAGGAATTACCCAGTCCATGCTAAAAGCTATAGTGAAAAATCAGCTGATTCATCCCAAGCATTTCTGAACCTGCCTACAAGCGGAGGCAGGAGGAGAGCCTGTGGAAGACCATGTGAGCACGGCTCTGCCCACTGGGCAGGCATAAGCCATGTCGATTCTTGTGGGTTCTCCAATTCATGTTGGGGCAAGAGCTTGATCTCAGTTTCCCACAGGGGGTGGGTTTCTATGAGTTGTGCTTGTTGTGTGAGTGTAACAAGGTCACCTGGTTTGCCCATAGTAACAAAGAAAGGAAAGGAAGAACTGTTTTTCTATTTCAATGGCATATAGGAGTAGAAACTACGCTCTGGTCAGGGAACCCTAGTGAATTTTCAATGACAAAGCCTAAGCATGCTGTCTGGTGTAGAAAGGAGCACTTCCTATTCATTCTTTATTTTTCCAGAATCATCTTATTTCCCTGATGTTTGAGGTTGAAGATGTGCAGAGATGAGAGATGACTGTTAGGTTCTTGGGTACTTCCCTTCACCTATTTCTCAGCAGAGCTGCAACCCTGTGAACTGCTCATTATGACAGGTATGTCCCAGAAGGTCAAGTTACTTAGTCAGACCAGCAGCATCTGAGTCAGTGTGACCATCCTAACAAATATCTAACCATAAAATCCTAACCCTGTCAAAAAAGCCCAATTCAGTAGCACGACATAGGCCCCCATAACCCGCACCTTGTCTACTTCTGTGATTACAGCCCTTCACTTCCTCACATGTACCATAGATTTAAGCAGCATGGACGTGCCTGCAGTGTCCTGAATGCTGTGTTAAACACCCATGCCATCCCCTTCTTCACACATGCTGTTTTCTCTGCCTGGAATGCCCTTTCTCAATTCTGGGTAGAACTATACGCTTTAATACTTGGTCAGACCTGGGTATCAACCTTCTACTCCCATACGCATTTCACCCTAGCCTCTCATGCTACCTTGTTACTTTATTTGCTCATCTGTCTCTTCCATTACTTTGAGTTTCTAAAGGGCAGAAATTTTTGTCATTAACTTCCAAGCTTCTGGAAAAACAAAACAAAACCAAAAAACCATCACATGGTAATGTCTCAATGGATGCTGGCTTAATATTGCATTGGATGACAACCATCCCTCTTACATTCACCTTAAATCATCAATTTGAATTTCTCACAACTGAGTCCTATCCGAAAATGTAACTTTATCCATAGCCCCAGACTACCATTTCCTTTGACTTTCTCCATTAAAACTGTCTCTCTTCATTTCCAACATTAAGAGATATTTCTCTACCTCCTCCTACCTCACTTGAACATCTCACAGGTCATGATCTGCCTTCTCAAGACATAAACAAATAATGGAGTTTACCTCATTCATCTATATGTAAAGTTAAGTTTCTCTGAATAGCTGGATATCTAAAATATATTTTCTCCTTAATTATCTCAATACTGTAATCAAGGCAGGCTATGGATTGGGGTTGGGGAAGGCAGGCATGCAAGGAGCATGGGAGTGGACTTGCCTTCCAGGTAGTCTGGTAAGTCTTGGCAAGATTAGGCTGCCATCAGAGTACAGCCCTAACTTTGGGCAGGTCTTTGGCAACCTCTCTTCTCCGACTTTCCCTTAGTTAATCCCCCTTTGGCCCAGTCAGGTGGGCTTTGTTCAGGTCCAAAGAAGCCCTGCCATCAGTTGAGGCATCTCCTCTTAATAATGTCCATCATGACTCTGATTTTCCTGGTAAACTATGAAAACACTGGATGTTACAGATGGAAGGGACTGGAGTTTTTTTTTTTTTTTTTTGAGTAGGAAACTGAGGTCCTGAGAGGTGAAGTGAATGCTCTGACTCTAAGTTTTCCTTAGCAGGAGATGAAAGGAGTAAACCAAAAAAGCAAGAGAAAAGGCTGGTATGGCCATGAGCGACCTGTACACGTTTAGCTGTCCACAACTCTTTCAGCCACAAGGAGGAAGGATGACAAAGCTGTCTCTACACCACTTCTTTTTAAACATGCCCAAATGTTAATATTTAAGTAAATAAGGAGCAAGAAATGTTTCCTCATTCAAGTTCTCACAGTCATTGAGTTAGTTATCTGAATTATAATATTCATTTTTTCACAGAATTGAATAAGGTTATTTTTATTTTAAACTACAAAAAAAAAGGCCCAAAAATATTTTTATTTTTCTTCAACTGAGCCACATGGCAACAGGTTTTCTTCACTGGGCTAGAAAACTGGGGAAACTTTATAAAAATATGAGTATCTTTTTCACATGGTTGCTCCAAGACAGTAGTTCCACCTAATCTCAAACTCTTTACATTGCATCTTATTCTCTATACACAAAACTTGCATTGATTTTAACCATTTTTTTACCAAGGATGCCACTTCTTCCTTCTTTTTTCTATTTCTTATTTCAACGGACATGCACAAATATCTAGATGTAGATCTCCAGGGAAACATACTCGAGAAAATGGAAAAGAGGATGAGGTTATTTCATACCTGGAGTCTCCATGTTGCCCTTCAGCCCTGCTTCGGGATATCTGCCAGGGCTTGGCTCCTGAAGCCAGGGAAATGTAAAATTTCAGAACTGTGATCACAGCCCTGGCTAAGCAGTGTCCTGTGGAGTCTGTGCAGACCCAATGTCTTCTGCCCTCTCTGACACACTTCAGAACCCAGAATGAAGGAGGAAGGAAGTCGTAAAGCACCACTCCAAACTGATCATCTGTTCTCATTTCTTGGGAATGACACAGAATGAATTCGCCTCTCCCCGGAGACAAGAGTCCAAGCTTTTGTCCCAAGACTTGGGCATTCTTGTAGAGGAGATCTTTCTGGAGACGATACGGACTCCTGTTGTAGTCTGAGGCCTCCAGATGAAGCCCAAGGGAAGCAGATGCTCTTGGTAAAGGAGGAGGGAAGCCTCAGTAGCAGGAAGGCACCACTTAGAGCAGTTGTGTGGATAATTCACCCAGAAAGAGCTCTAAACACTCTTTTCAGTGGAATGGGCTCTAAGGATTGTCACAGCTTAGATAAGAAAAACGTCAATATTTCAAATCTGAATTTACTAGTATTAGTATCATGTTAGACCAAAAAGTTCAAGCAAGTCAGTAGTAAATAGGTAAAATTTGTCTGAAGCAAAATTTTTGATAAAAACAGGCAGGCCTCTAAGTGTTTCCTACATATTATAGCTTTGGAGATAATATATTATTCACTTTTAATAGAGCTGGTTACTTTAGTTTTACTGACTCAGTGCAGAGATCTTAAATATTTAACCCCAATCTTGTTATAAATGTGAAACAACGGGTTTCTTTTTCCTTAAAAAATGTGATTTCTATCAAGCAAAACAATTCTAAGAGTGCATTTTCTAACAGATTCTGACAATTACCCTCAACATTCTGTTTTTAATACACAACCACGCAGAGAAAAAACAGCATAAAGGCAGAATAATTTATTTAATTCACGAATTCTTTTTTATTTCTCACAGAGTGAGCCTCACATCTGGAAAAACTCATGCAATTAGTTTGTCCAAGAAAAGTCTATTGGAAGGAATTCCAAATATACACTGCTTTTGCATTGTTGGTTGTATCCAGTGGAAAGCTTCCGAACACAATAATATGTTAAGAAAAGAGAGGGAAAAAAAAGACTTTCAATGTTATAGCCTCCTAGGACTTGAAGGGACACCAGAAGTCTGCTGGGAATTGTTCCTTGCCCCCAAGTTAGGACTATACAGAAACAACTCCAGAGAGCTCACTGAACATTTAGTAAAGGGACTCTGTATACTGCCAGTGATCATGTGTCCCGGTGGTTCTTTGCAGCCATGAAGCTGTCTTTTGTTCATAACTTGAATCCTTCCTGTTGTCATTTAAGCCCATTGTTTTCTCCCTGAGAACAAGGCCACTAGACAAAGTCACACACTCAGCAGCCTCCTGCTGCTCTCCCAGTGTTTACAACTGCACAGCGGCCTCCACACAGGGAACGCATCTTGCTGTTCCATGGGGAGGTCAGAATTGAAGTGGCCCAGTCCAGAAGGGAGGAGATGGGTCAAGGTAAAGAAGCAGGAAGTTGCCTTTCCTCGGCTAGAGAAAGTGTTTCATGATAGTGGCACTCACAAACGGAGTAACATGGCACAGGAGTTGACTGCATCACTTTGGAGGAAAGTTCTTTCAGACATCTTACTCCCAACCCTTAGGAGAGACCCATATTGTGTTCTGGCAGAGGGAAGGAGCAGTGTCCACTCTGCAGCAGGGGTTGGAAGGATGGCTGGCAGAAGCTTATCATTTCTGCCTTGCAGACTTTTCCTGACCTCCCTATCTATGTGCATTTCACCCTTCACCCCACCGCTGTTGTTAACCATTGTAGCTCTGTGTTTCTTTTATGCTTAACATTTATCACAATCTGTAATTAATTTTTTAGAATTGTTTTGTTGCCCCACCTTCACCCTGAAATACTGTTCCTGGGAGGAAGGAATCCTATGAGATTCATCATCTTTATACCTGTATCACGGGTAGTACCTATGGATACTCAATAAACACAGAGAGAATCAAACAATGACCGTGTAAACAAATGCCAATCCAGAGAAACGATTTCTCCTCCACTCCATTACTTTGAATACTCCATCTCCCCTACCCACCCACCCACCCCTCTGCAGCAAGAGCACCTCCCCATGGGAGATCCTATTAGCCTGTGTTTCTCTTTCATCAATAGAGTTGGTGGCCCTAGCCAGCCAGCACCTACAGCTCACTTGCTTACAGTTTCTTGGGGTTTCACTTCAAGCACATCCATGAACTGAGGTTTTGGTCTGCAAGGCCAGACCACAAAAATTAAGATAATTGAGGCATTACGGAAAAGAATTTTCCTTCAGGGATAAGCTTATGAACTTCTCCAGTATTGTGGAAGATGGCCCCACCCTTTAAGCACAATCCTTTCCTCTCCTTCTGTACAAAATTGAAAGAAAAATGGTATGCTGTGGAAGAGAGAAACAATGATTGTGTGCACATTTGATTACTTTGTAAAGTGGAAGATGAACTAAAAACCATGTAATAACCTTCTCCTGAAGTAAATGATACAGGGAAGAAATGCTAAAGTTGAAACCAGCAAGTCCATTCTTCAGAAAAGCAAGCTGAAACTTTGCTTTAGTAAATAAAGTCTGCGATAGCTTTCTACATATTAGAAGGTGGGGATGTAGCTCAGTGGTAGAGTGTGTGCTTAGCATGCATGAGGTCCTGGGTTCAATCCTTAGTACCTCCATTAAAAAAAAAAATGAGGATAACATAAGTATTAGAAAGGTGCATGGTGAAAGTAAACAAAATAAAGTTTGTATCTGAGAGTGATCTATTGGTTAGGGATTTTTAGTATCATTTTCAGGCACTGACTTAGTTGGTGCTTCTATATTTTCATTTCTTTATTTGCAAGTTGCAGTGCATGTGGTGTAGTGGAGCGAGTGGTAGACCTAGCACACAGAGAGGACTCAAAAAATCTTTGGTAAAAGAATAAAAAGCCAAGTAATAAGAACATTGTCCCAGTACCACTTACATATGACCTTGGAAAAATGATGTTATCTTTGAGAGTCTCAAAATCCGAATTTGTAAAATGCTTTTCTCTGCCCACCTCAGAGGTCTATGGGAAATCCAAGTATCACAATGCACATGAGACTTCATATTTTATAAAACCAACTTTAAATGTGAGATTATTACTTTATGAAAATTATTACAGAACTCACCAAGTTCTTACTCAGTATCTAAGTATATGACAGTTACTAGGTATGATACTAGATATTGTCTTTTTCCCAATTTTTGGTATTCTGTAATTTTAAAAAATACATTTTAATTATAAAAATGTAAATGGGATGAATGTGTTAAAAAATTAAGCATTTTCTTCATTCCCCTTGCCAAACACACTCTCAGAGACAAACTCAGTCTATAGTTGATTTGCAATTTTAGTGGTTTCATATAAACTTCACATTATTTTTTTTCCCAAAATGCAATTATATTATACATATTGCTTTGCACGTTTTTGGTAAACCACATCTCAGTACATATGGGTAGAGCTACCTCATTGTTTTTAATGGGCTCAAAGTATTGCACAATGCTGTTCTCTCCAATAATCACAGCTGATGACTCGAACAGTAACACTGATTACATCACTGAGTTAGATTAATGGCGTGGTGGCAGAGGCACTGTTTTTCCAGCAGGAATACTATTTGCGTGATTAGAATCCCCTAAATCCTTTAGCCTCAGAGAAGATTGTGTAACTTCCCCTTGGTGGCTAGTTGCTGGTAGAACAAACAGCTTCTTCTTCCATCTCACCTGAATCTCCTGTGTTCAAATACTGTAAGAATGTTTACACAATACGATTGGGCAAAAATTCCTGGATAAAATATTGGACAGAACAATTAGTCCTAGTTCTACCTGATGGCGTGATGTTAGACAGAAGTCACAGTTTCCTAGATCCGTATTTTTTCTTTTCACATAATGGCATCCAGAGCTGCTCTTAACCCCCTCACAGGACCACTGTGAGGCTCATGGAGACTATATGGTGAGAGAATGCCATTTGGGCACCTGGAGAAAGATGCTACAGGAATCCAGGAGATTATCTTCATCATTAGGGATGCCTAGGGAGCCCATGTGAGCCCAGCTTCTCCATATGGGTCCACATGTAATCACCCCAGCAACCCCATCAAGTAGGTATTATTATCTCCCATTTAGATGGGACACTGAAACTCAGAGAAATTAAAACAAAAAAACTTGCCTAAAACTCCACCCCTCTTAAGTGTCAGTGGAGGGCTTCCAATTCGGATCTGCCCAGCTCCAAACCCTGTGTTCATGCCATGAAGGAAATCAAGCCCTCAAACTGTCCCAGAATCAAGGCGTCCTCTCTCTGCTGGTGGTTTCAGCTGAGGTTCCTGGACTCCTGCCCTCAGGGCTGGTGGTAGTGCTTCCTGTCTAGGGCCGGCACTGAGCCCACAGTGTATTTCTCAGTCTAACATGGGTTTAAGGTCTTCCTAAGGAATCAGTGGAATATCTATAGTTTTGTTTTGGTTTTTTTTTTTTTTGTCATATTGTGGCCATTCTTATTCACATTAGAGTTAGGGAGGCCCCGGCAATGGATTTGAGGGGTTCTGTGGGTTCCATGGAGCTGCAGTTCCCCAAACTGGCTTTGGGAAGCACAGAAGTTTCCTTCTGGGGCTTCAGAAACCGGGTCAGAGTCATGAAGGAAATATCAGAACTCACAAGGATGGCACTAGAGAGAGTGTTCTAGATTAATTAAGACAGATGTTTAACTCCTCTCCAAAGATTCCCTGTCACTGAAGGCAGTTCCAGGTTTAAAGGAGCAGAGGGATTCCCAGAGACAATGTGGGTGCTTGAGTAGACCCCCACAGGCCTGTTAAGTGGAAAGATTCCAAAAAAGGCAAGGACACTGGGTGATCCTTGTGTTTGCAGATAAAGCCTCCCACAGAGGACTCATTAGGGTAATTACATGCCCCAGGCTGCCAAGCCATCATCTGACCTTCGACACAATGAGGATGAAACTGTACGCCCTCAGGTTAAGGATGCTCCACACCTCTCTGTGATTGTCATCATGGGTGGTTGGGCCTCCAGGCCTCCTAGGCAGCTAGAGATAAGGGCTTTCCATAAACCACCACACAAGTCTGACGCCTGCAAGCTGGCATGCACCACCAGCCAACGGGAGCCACGCCACAGCATTCCCACCCACAAAAACACATCCACGGAGCTGGAAATAATGTGCATGGAATCCCACCCTCAAAATTTGTGTGTGTTGTCTCAAGAAAATGCATTCTCAGGAGCTAAAAAGGACAAGTTCTTCTGTGTATCTTTACTCCTGCCACCACTCAGGCCTCCATCAGCGAATATTTATTATGAGCTCACCATGAATGCAAAAGGTCTTCAAAAAAAATGACCAAACCAAGATGTTTGATTTGATTTAAAAGCGTATTTAGGAGACTTTGACTTATATTCCCATGTTGGACTCTTACCCCCTCCAACCACTATCCCCATAAGAACATTGACCAATTGATGCCATAAAGAGGGTAGTGCCTCACAGCATGCTGTAAGGCTTCCACAACTCCGTCTCTGAAAGTTTATAAATTGTAATACAATATGCAAAGTTGCTGGTTAATGCAACCAGCAATCATGTATCTAGTACTGTACTTCCCCCACCTTATCCAATTAGATTTACCAAAATGTAGAGATTTCTTCAAAAAGAGTTAATGCAAATCTCTGCACTCTTGTCTGTGTTCTCTGTCCTATGTGGCTTTTGGAATGTCAAACCAGATACAGGGAATATTACTTCCACACAGATTCCTCTTACAGTCTTCACCCAGAAAGATCTGTCAGGCCCAGCATGAGATGACCTGTAGCTTTTCCTCACCTTCGAGTCCGTCTCTGTGAATAAGCACCATTCTCAGGCCAAGCTGTGTGAGCTGTTTAGAATGACAAATTCTGATACTTTTCTTGTACTTCCTCAGCATGAAACTCAGGCCTCTGGGATATTCTCCCCACACATCAGTAAATAATTCAGAGTAGGATAAATCAGTTATGTTTTGGTACCCTTTCTTTTAAACTTATCTCAATGGTCTGTAACTAATTTTCTAAAAGTGTCTATTTGCACTCATGATGGAAGATTAAAACAAAAATCTCCTTGACAAAAATGAAAGCATTTTGTTGTCTCAATATAAGAGCTGCTCTTACAAACCATTTTATTATCTGTTTTATTTATTTTCAGAAAGAACAGATTGGGCCAACTTCTAAAACCAAAATTATTATTTTTCCCAGATGCTTCCCAAATTTAATTGATGTATATCCAACAATCTCATATAACAGACAAATGTTAGCAAGTTGGACATTTGGGCAGACTGTCACTGAAAATTGGAATTGTCTAGAAAAGCTTCAGAGAAAATGACCTTTTTTTTATTGTTTGTTGATGACAATGGATTTTCTAACTGATTCTGTCCCCTTTTTGCTTTGGATTTTAGTTAAGACTTCAAGGTCATTTAGCAACTTGATGCTCCTCTCTGCCCCAAATGTTCACCCTTCACACTTGCCCATCCTCTTTCTGCTCCTGAAGACCGATGGGTCTGTGGGGTAACACCAATGGCTCTCCAATTCTCTTTAGTCCATGGAAAGAGCCAGCAGGATATGGAGCAAGAAGAGTGAATTCAGGATATTCATTTCCCTAGTTCTGTCCCCATGAGGTCATCTTAGGCTGGCTATGTCCCTCAACAGAGGTCTCTGGTCCTCTCAAGAATCTCCCTAGGCAACCTGCCCAAAAATTCTCTCTTCTGGGTTCCAGTGACCTCTTTCTTCTCTCAAACCTTCAAGTCTCTGAGTAAACAGCACCTTAAATTTCACATGCAATCCTATTTTTATAAATAAACTCACCTCATAAACTCCCCTCAGATTACACTGTTTTGAATTAATCTTTGTTTTTCCATTAAGACGCTGATTGGTACAGACCCACATCTTTGTTATCTTTTCTTCTGGCGCCATGTCTCTTCTTAAATACTTTCTAACTCTACTTTAAAAAAAAAACCTTCAAAACAATCTTAACCCTCACAATCTTCTTCCAATTACCCCTTTAAGTGAGGTGTAGTATCAACAAAGTAGACTAAACTGTATTTTATTTATTTGCAACATTTAAGCAACTTCAAATGTTTTTTAAAATGAGGTAAAGATTAAATCAAGGTAGAGGAAAGAAAAAGGAAAGCCAGAAGAGTTCATTATCATCACTATACCATTTAATGCTTTTTAAAAATACAATTTAAGCTCTAAAACAAACAATTTGCATTCACCATCTCATGGAAGCCTCAAAACAATCCCATGAGGTAGACACTATCACTTCTCCATTTTACAGATGAAGAAAGTGAGGCTTCAAAGGGCTAAGTAATGTGCCCAAGGATGCAGAAGCAGCATTAAGGCAGGAATTCAACTGAATTAAGTCAAGGCTTTGTATTAAGATGGTAATAATCACATTTCTTCACTTTTTCTATTATGAAATGTTGCATCTTTTGAAAACTAGACAATGATTTTTTTGAGAAAACTGTCAAGTAAATATCAATAGTTGAGTTTTAAAGTCTTCTCAGTAATCTTAATCATTTTCTTTTTCAAATCCCCTGAATCCTGGCTTGGAGTCAACAGCTCTTCTTGACCATGTGTGCCAACCATCTGAGTGACTCCAAGGATCCTATCTCTTAGCCGTCTCCTTTACTTCTTCCTGGTTCAGTTATTAGTGATCCATTTCCTCTGTTAGGCTATGTAAATTTTTCAAATGACAGCCTTTGGTTACTCTAAATATAAGACAGAACTTTTCTATTTCCTGCCATCAAAAACAACTAAAGGTAAAAAGAAATTTGCTTCTGAGAACACAGATCCTTGACCAATGAGAAGCCAAAACTTTTTAACTTTATTTATTTCCTTTCCCCTTCCCACCAGATTTCTCTCTCAGCTTAATTTAAAATTGAGATCTTGAGTTAACAGGAGTCCATGGCAGCTGATCTCCTTGAGAAATACCCTGACAAGGACTTCAACTCAAAACTGCCTGAGATACACAATTTGCAGCTTAATTTGGAAAACGTCACTTCATGGCATACAGCTGACCATAGTTCTCACAAGAGTTTTGAACACCAACTGAAATGGTTTTCATTATAACCTTATTAGGATGATAGATCTAGCCCTGAAATTTTGATCGCTAACTGTACAGCTTCACTAGTGATAGTCAAGATCTTCCAAACATCTGCTTCTATTTATCTCTTTATTTTTCTCAGATTCTCTCTGTGCTCATTGGCTGACCTTGACATCACAGCCAAACCCTAAATCAAAGCATTTTATCATTCTCCATTTTTTTCCAAAGAAGGTCCTGAGTTTTTATTATCCAAGCAATAACAGATTCCATGTCTAGGACTCTTTATCTTTTCTTTAGCCACATCATAAATAGCTGGAATATTATGTTGACAAGGAAACTCCTGTTTTACATTTTTGGAAGAAACACAGTCAACAAGTTGAATAGGACCTTGGTTACTCTATGTAACTTGTTGGTGCATCTCCTTTCTGAACTATGATGACAGGCAGAAAATTGGGCATATATGCATTTATATTATAAATTAATCAACATTTGATCTTAAATAATTTCAAGGGAATTGTCAAGCTTGAGAAACAGTCAGATGCCCTTGAAAATAATGAGAATTTGATTATATGTTCAGGAGGACATAAAATTCAGGGGTCTTGGAAGGTTAACTACAGAAGGGTCACATGGTCCTGAGCAGGGAGTATCAAATCTGTCTTTCAAACTGTTGCCCCCAAAGAAGGTCAGTGATTTATCCAAGGTCACATACATGGATTTCTGCCTAAGTTAACCTTCTTCCTGTTTAACTAGGCACCAGGTCTGAGAACTGAGTGTCTGACTCATTCTAAGCCCTAGAGGGACAAAGTTATGCAACTCTCCACAGGTATTTTGGCAGCTTCTTGGGACATTTGACTCAGGGCTCATCTCATTTCTGAGGAGAGACTGTGCTGGCTCCATCAGGGACATCCAACCTCCAGAGCCAACGGTCACTCCCAGAGCAAGACGGTGGCCTTGTGGGACTGGACAGGGCCAGTCAACAACCTAACTTCAAATGATATTTACTGAACACCTACTCTGCGTCAGCCGCTGTGCAAGTTTGTCCCACAGGTGCTCTCTCCCTCGGGTCAGGAGACTTACCCCCCTGACCGAACTCTACCTCTAGCCCTGAGAACTTGGACCTACCTTTGAGTATGGTTTCTTTCTACAAAACTGGAGAAAAGTTACGTGTACTTCTTATCTTCTAGAATTGTTGTGTTGATCAAATGAACTAATAAATGGCAAAACCCTTTCTAAAAATGTTGCTTGTGAAATAAAATGTACATACAGAAAATCTCATAATCGTTAAGTGTATAGCTTGATACATTTTCACAAATTAAACACAACAGTGTAACCACCACACAGTCCAAGAAACTTAATATTACCCCAGAAGCCCCCTACCATGCTCCCTAATGGCCACCAACCCATCAAAGGGTAACCACCATTCTGACTTCTAACAGCCTAGATTCAGTTTGATGGGTTTTGTGTTGTATGTGAATGGAGTCATATGTTATATGCTCTTCTGTGTGTGGCTTTTGTTGCTCAGCATTATGTTTGTGAATTTCATCCATGTTGTGATGTGTTTTTTGTAGGTTCTTCACTCTCATTCTGTAGGATATGGACAGGCAACATTTTATTGATAACTTCTACTGTTAAAAGGCATTGGAGTAGTTTCCAATTTTGGCCTACTACTTACTAACTGTAAACATGGAAATATACATTTTTTTAGTGAACATATGTACCCACTTCTGTTGGCTATACAATGAGAGTAGACCTGATGGCTCAGACGATATATGCATATTCAGCTTCAAGAGATACTGCAAAATGGCTTTCCAAAACAGTGCTTCCCAACTGAAGAGACTAAAAAGACATGAAAACCAGATGCACTGTTTTGATTCTGGATCAGATTCTTTTGCTATACAGAATACGGTTGGGATAATTGGCAGAACTTGAATAGGGTCTAAGGATTATGATTATATGTCAGTCATGATTATACATTAATTTCAAATGTTGATTTCATGGTTTTACTGCTGTTGTTTGGGAGGAGACTTGAAACTTCCTTGTTTGTAAGAATCACACTTAAAATACTTGGGGTTATAAGATGTCATATTAGTGATTTACTTTTATATAGTCAGGAAAAAAGATGTTCTTTAAATTTTTCTGGAAGTTTGAGATTGTTTTAAAATAAAAGGTACACAAAAAACTACATAATCGAATTTTTAAGAAATTATGCTTTTGGCAGCATAAATACAAAACAGAAACAGACTCATAGACATAGAATACAAACTTATGGTTGCCAAGGGGGTGGGGGGTGGGGAAGGATAGACGGGATTTCAAAATTGTAGAACAGATAAACAAGATTATGCTGTATAGCACAGGGAAATATACACAAGATCTTATGGTAGCTCACAGAGAAAAAAATGTGACAATGAATATATATATGTTCACGTATAACTGAAAAATCGTGCTCTACACTGGAATTTGACACAACATTGTAAAATGATTATAAATCAATAAAAATTGTTATATTGTTGTTCAAAAAAAAAAGAAAGAAATTATGCTTTTGGCAACCCCTAAAGGACTTCTCATGGAACACTTTTTAAAGGTCTCTGCTTTACTTTTTTCCAAATATGACACAATGTTAAACAAAACTCTCTCTTGTCTACATGGCAATTAAAACCAAACCAAAACAAAATAGTGGTTCCAATTTATATTCCCAATAATAATGCCTGAGAAATAACAATATTTGGTATTTTCAGTTTTTTATTTTAAATTTTAGTTAGATAAATTACTTCCTAGTGAAAACTGATCATCATTATTTTGAGTGATGGGATCCTTTTTGCCTTGGAGCTCAATGTGTCACATTATGATTTCATAGTCTCCTACTGTATGCCTGAGGGAATTTTTAGTATTTAAGTTTGACAAATGCAGCATCTGGATCTATGGATGTAACCTGAAGTTAGGGCTGCCAGATTGTAATATTTATGTTAATACTATTACACGAAATAGAGCATCCCAAGTCTGTCTATCTGTAGTAAAATGTATATTCCTCAACTGGTATTATGCCCTAGCAATAGCTATTAAAAAGAGTAATTTAACTAAATAAATAGCCAGTCTGGTATCTTGAAGTGAAGACCTTCGGCTTACCTTCTTTAGAAGGCAAGCTTTCAGTCTGAAGGTACCTTGCAAATCCCTTGGTCCTACCATGCAACCAGAGTTGAGAACCACGGGGCTTAGGTAATTGTTATCAATTCTGGTTGTGCATCAGAATCTTTTTCTTGGGGATGGGGTGGGGTAAATTAGGTTCATTTACTTATTCATTTTAATGGAGGTACTAGGGATTGAACCCAGGACCTCAAGCATGATAAGCATGTGCTCTACCACTGAGCTATACCTCCACCTCCAGAATCTTTTTTTTTAAATAAACATTTAGTTTATAAAATTGAAGTGCACCTTTTGTAACTTTTAATATTTAAAGAAATGGAGACTTACAAAACAGTTGCAAAGAAAGATACACTTTTAACAGTAAGAAGTGAGAAAAGACCACTTCTTTATAATTATCTCAAAACTTAGAGTGGTTTTGCTTCTCTACGCTTCTTGGCATAACACTTCGTACCACCATCACCTTTCAAAAAAAGATGAAAAAAAAGAGGGGGTGGGGAGGGAAGAGGAACAGGGAATAAAACAAAACAAAACCAGCCCCCATTACAGTATGGCAGAATGATCGGAGATGAAAGAAGCCAGTATCAAGCTAAGGGAGAATATACAAATACAAGGGGATTAAATGACATCAATGCAGTGGTTTTGCTTAGGAGACAAGGAATGTTGGAATATAAATGCAAATTCCTATCCTGAGGGACAAGTCTCAATTCTGTAACTGTTAATTATGAAAATGGAATAGGGCTTAAACTCCCCAAATATAGATCTACCCCTAGCCAAGCAGAGCCAAGTTCCTTTGTATGAGTGTATTTGCCCTGCCCCTGCCCACTGCTTTCCATATCACATTGTGAAGATTCTCACCAGTAAAATAAGGAAGAACAAAGCACAAGGTGAGTTAGTGAATTAGATTCTCCTGACATAGCTTAAACAGTTTCTCTATCATCAGGCCTTTCAGGTCCTACTCAATGAATGTCCTACTGGTTTGAGGGAATTCATCCATTTTGTTCTTAATGTCAAGTGGCAAATGATACACCAGGAAAATCTGGCAGTTTTTGCTATTTTGTAAGACAGGTTTAGAATTCAAAGGTAGTTAACTTTCCTTTTAGCAGAGATGGAAGAAGAGCAGAGGGTTGAGTGAGAAGGAGCTGAAGTCTTGCCCACTCAGTTCTGTGCAAGTTATTTCACCCATTTGTGGCTCAGTGTCCTCATCTACAAACTAGAAGTAATCTCAGTACCTACTTCATAGGGTTGTAAATAGAATTTAACGAGTTCACCAATACATGTCAAACACTTGGCATGTAATAAGGGCTCACAATGTGGAAGCGATAATCATCGTTAGCTGCTTTGCTTATATAATTGGTTTTGCTATACACACTTTGAAAATGTGTATTCATCCTGACATAATTGAGATATCAGGGAACAACTTGAGCACAATGCAAATTTCAAGTTTGCTATGTGCACCCAGCTGAAACGAGATGTGTAAGAATACACAAAACACAAATATGCTAACACCTAGTGTGTGCCTAGAAATATCTACTAGCTACTGCAGTTCACCACATGTGTGATCAACCACATCCACCCACAGCCACTGTTACAACTTCTGGTCTGATTTCAGTAACCTCCTTACACCATGTCACAATAATTCATCAAATGTAACCCTTCCGACACCCACTTCCACAAGCAAACTTCAGTCTTTTTCACCATAAAGTGCTATGTTTAGGGAAGCTTTTATGTATTTTTTAACATGTGTGATTTTTATTAGGTTTGTCTTTTTTACGTGTTACTGATGGATTTTTTGAGTGTTGTGCCCCTAACAGAATTTTTCTCATAAGCCCCATGGCACTTGCTGTGCAATTCTGCACAGTGCTATAGGAACACATATATTGTGTTATAGTAGAACTGAGTGTAATTAGCGTATTTCCCACTGCACAGATCATTGATGTAATTAGCTGAACTAAAAATGAGTATTTTTTCCACTTACTATATTTTAGTTAAGTAGCATCACAAAGACTACTTTATTAAAATAACTAAACTTGAACGTGTTACAAAACATATAAAAAGACGCTTCTCAAGAAAAAACAGGACAATTCCAAGAGAGCTTTTCCACTAATGGGAATAGCCTTATTTCTAGGCCTGACTGGAATGTTTCTTTCTAATTTATTAGGAATCTGTCTAGGTTTCAGATTTCTGCCATCATATACCCACAAGCTTTCACCATACAGACATACCCATTTGAGTAACAATTTCTGTGATTGTCCACATTTATTCAACAACACTGTACTGGCCTACTATGTCCAGGGAGCCAGGCAGAGCACAAGAGGAAAGGGAGAAATTGAACACAAAGATGAATGAGATACTTCCTTTCACCCAAACTCCAGGCCTTCATATTCCCTGACAGAATTATTCCCAAAAGGGTTCAGCTCACTTATATCTCTGGATTAAAAATAAATAAATTTTTAAAAAATAATTAAACAAGAACACTTGCTATTACTTCCTTTTTTGTTTGTTTCCACTAAGAGGTATTTGCAGTAATAGCTACTAACAGCTTTTTAAAAAAACTAAATGTAATAACCCTTTCTGCCAACTCCTTTACCACTCACCATTAGGCTTCAAATTCTGCCTTATTTTTTTTTTAAGATACTTTAGCCCTTTGTAGCTCAGTGTCCTGATAATTCCATACTTTTTTTTAAACAGAATTTTAAATAGAATGTCACATGATAGAATACGTTAAAAATTATGTTGTAAAGTAAAGTATGGTTTCTGGAATAGAGGATACTGACCTTTCTTACATCTCTTTATATCTGAACAAGAGGAAATACATGTAATTTCCGAGGGTTAGAAGGAGGATAAGAAGAAGAGGAACTGAATGGAGAACACTTTCCAGTAGGGAAAGTAGGAACATCATGATGGGGTCTCCAAGGGCTTTTCAACATCTATCTGGTTGAGATGACCAAGATCTCAGCCTGTGTGAAGGCAGCTGAAGGTACTCTAAGACCATGGGAGGGACTGTGCTTCCTAGGACCATATTTGTATCATCTTGAAGTTCCGAGTCAACCTTCATGGCTTCATATATGATTAAAGTGAGTCACCTCTACTAATCGAGCTCTTGCATGAGGTTTCTGGAATTCAATGTTTCTTTTACTATGACCTTGGATTCAACAGATTATAAATTCTACTTAATTCCTTTAGTATCTGGTGAAATTAAGCAAGCACTCACCACATTTGAGTCTTCCAATTTTTGTTGATCCAAAGTGTGAATTTTAAATTTCTCCCATTTCCCTAAGTTTCAGAGCTGGCAAGACGCACAACTAAGATCTACCCAGCTTCCTAGATGTTAATATTCTGTATACCATATTCTGCCACACGTTAAATGGTAAACGTAGTGAAGTTCAGAAACCTAAGTGAGTGGGAGCCTTGTTTTAGTCTGAGTGTTTATTGGCAAGTTTCAAGTTCTGGGGTAAGCTGTCAGGAAGGAGTCCTGGAAAGCAAGCTTAGTAAACAGGAAAGACAGGACGTCTGTTGGTTCTCATTTCAACGTCCGGCTTGCATGTTTCAAAGGCCGCCAAGCAGAATGCCCGTTGGAAACGTGTTGGAAATACTGTGTAATGTATAAGGACAGAACCGGAAATTAGGACCTAAACATTGAGTCCCGAATACAGTAGACCTCTCTTCCTAAAGCACATGCAGACTGAGGCTGCCAGAATTAAAACAGACTTTAACCACAGGAGAATTAATCCAGGCTTAAACTTCTGGGTACAATTCAGAGCAAAATATGTGCAAAACAAAATTGAGATCATTCCTGAATAACCAAGTTAAACTTTTTGAGACACTGAAAGCAAAACACTGCCTTCCTCCCTCTTTTTCTCCCTCTCTTTCTCTCTTTTTATCTCTCTCACACACAAACTCCTGAAACCAATATAAAAAAATTATTAAAAAAGATACAGATTTTCAAAATTATACACAATAAACCCTAAATATATTTGGAGTGTAGGGATTTCTGTTAATATTAAATTAAGCAATGTACAGAATTTAAGCAAAGTTTTACTTCATTGCCCCTCCAAATGTAGTTTTATCATGGATAGGACATGCAGATGTTCATTAGCAGGAAGAAGTGCCTAATGGATTAGAAATCTTATTTTAAATATTCAAGCAGAAAGAACACCTTTCCCCTGACTAAGTAGTTCTGAACCCCAGGAATCAAACAGAGTACATAGTAGAGGAAAGAAACCCAAGATGCCACCCCCCTGTTTGTCAATTAATCACACCTTGATCTCTTAGTGAAGCAAAGTCACCTTTTGCTGCTTTGCATTTTCTCAGAGGGTAAAAATGAAATTCATCCTCATCCAAAGATCCCAGAAATTCACTTGCACTTCTCTAAAGCTCCCAATACCTGGAAGTTTTATTAGGAACACCATTTCGTTTTCATTTAACAAACAAAATCATGCCATGAATTGTGCTCAAATGGCACACTCATTATCAATTTGGGGCTGTAACATGGCCTTCTAGCACACTTGGAGAGCAGTCTTTGTGTGAGTTCTGGGAGCTGCCTGGCTGTGCTTAGAGAAATTAGTGAGCCACACTACTTCCAGGGTGGTACCCAGGCCAGTACTCTCTGCTCTGAGCTGGCTCCTTTGCTCCAACCATGCAACATTTAACTCCTTCTCTGAAAGGAACGATGTGCTGGTTGGAAAACCAAAGCGACCACAGGGAGTGGCAGAAGTCCTGGATTTAGAAATGGCCAGATTCCTGGGAGCTGAAGATCTACTGAGGTAGACTGCATAAGGCCATCTCGGGGAACACATGACAGATAAAAAGCAAACAATGCCAGTGGTGAGCATCAGTATTGGGAATGACACTGGAGGACAGGTCTCAATGGCAACTCAAACCAAGCTCCAGAGTCAACTAACAGCTCTCAGGAAAAGAGAAACTTACACAAGATTTGGCTTGAAAAGTATCCTGGGCCTTGGATACTCTTCTCCAACTGGAGTTTGTAGGAACCTCAAAGGTGCAGTTGCAGCACCCTGCAAGGCTTGTCCAAGGAAACCAGGCAGTCAAGCAGAAGAGACTTGGGCCAGTAAGGGTGAGTTGCAAGTGTAGATTTCATCATTAAATATCCACCTGAGACTTTGCTCTGCTCAATTAAATGCAGGATTTCCATCCCCAAAGCACACCAGATGGCAGGCCTGGGTGTTCTGAATAACAGGTTTTGCTCTAGAAAAGTCCAAGGGAGCAGGTATGGACTCTCCCTTAAACTCTCAGCTTCTAGACTTAACTTCACCATGACTTCTCCATCTTTCCCCTCCCTCCTCTTCTAACTCCAAGCAAAATCACAGCTTCTCCCCCTCCAACACTTGGTCATCTCGTTATGAAAATTTTCTGTACTGGAGGCCTTTGGGTAGATTTATCAGGCCCTAGCTTGGCTTATTTGAGGTCCTTAATGGACAGATACACCTGTGCCCCATTTCTGAACCAATCTCACGATCAAGACAGGGGTCCCCCCATTCAGTGTAGACAGGAATTAGGCTTTTGATGTCAAGTAGTAGTTTTCAATTAGGGTGATATTTTCTACCCAGGCATATTTATCAATGTCTGGAGACATTTATGGCTGTCCTAACTGGGGGAGTATTACTAGCAGCGGGTGCATAGAGGTGAGGGATGCTGCTAAACCTCCCACAGCGCTCAGGGAAATCCCTCACAACAAAGAATCACTGGCCCCAAATGTCAGTAGTGCTGAGGCTGAGAAACCCTGCTGAAGACCTGGTCCCAGGACTGGGCCACGGACCCCACGCTCAGCTTAGCTTCACTCTTGCCCTCCACTGAATTCTCCCTGTCAGTCTGATTTCTGCTCCATGCTCTAGTTCTTTCCTGCTGAGTATGAAACCTTGCTCTGAGCCCTGCCTGCGTGACTCTGGTCTCACACTTCGGCTTCTGCCAGACCCCTCACCTGGATCTTTACTTGGAGCCCTATCCACACGGATCCACAAAGTCATCACCAATCTAATTTTTTGTATTCCTGCTGTGAGAATCCCCATTGCCAGTCCCTATCTACAAGATTATACCACAAAAATAAGAACAGGGAAACCAGCCTGATTCACAGCCCCTTTGGATATTGCATTCTGGACTGCTGACTACCCCTCTCAGGAGTAGCTTGATCAAGTCATCCAGTCTGGGTCTTATTTCTTCTCCCCTCCTTTAAACCTATGTCACTGCGGTTCCAGAATGACCTGAGGCCGAGCTGACTTCTCCAGGATGCTTTGAGAGAATGAATAATTTCTGATGGAGCACCATTGAGCACTATGCTAAGGGCAACACTGTGCAATTCAGACAATTTAACCTAAGATTTAGAACGATGATGATTCAGGCAGGACACCATTCTAGAACAAAAATGGCTAGTTCTTAGAAGCCATCAAAAGTACTGTGTCTTTTACTCATTCTCTATACATATATAGTAATTATTTCAAATTGTTACAGATTAGCCATCTCCCAGCCTTCCATTAGAGAAGCACCCATAATTATCTTCCTGGAAGGGGCAACCACACACCCTGCCAGGATGTCACGCCCCAGGCACAATATATAAGTATACCCATGCCTCTCTGACATGACAGAGAAAGTAATTTCCAGGAGAACTTTGGCTTCTTGGCCACATTCCAGATGGATTCAAAAGAGGAAATGAGACAGACAAAGCAGTAGATGGAGGGTAGCTGGCAGGGGTAATTCAGTCCACAAATACCTACACATCTAAGAAACAAGTGCAAGTTTTCAGTACACTAAGGTACACCTCGGTGGAATGACAGAGACATGGAGGATGGGGGAGTGCTAGTTTGAAGCAGTTGGACAGCAGGGTCCACCGAATCAGAGCTGGGAGTAAATCTGACTTTAAGAACCATGAACACTTTGTAGTAAAATCAGGTTATCAGAGTGGGGTTCAAAGATGGTGAAATTTCAACCTTACTGGTTTTAGCCCCAATTCTTATATTTGCATAGCTGCTGCAAATGCTAGTTCTACTGGGTTCTGAAGATGCTCTGCAAAGGAGAGTCCCAAGAAACGAACAAAGAAGTACCTTAGGCACAAGAAATGATCTTCAAAACTCTTCCTTTCCAAATACAATGAAATCGACAATTGTCCCAAGAAATCTGCCTCACCAGAAGTTCTCCCTGAGAAAAAAAAAGAAATTGGAAGTGAATGAATACAGCACTAAAACCTAAAATATTACAACCATTTGAAAGAACACAGAAATAAAATCTAAAAGATTGCACCATTTTAAAGGTTTTATAGATTTAAAGCAGTATCTTCATATTTTTTAAATGGAAATTCAAATAGCACAATGCCTCCTTCATAATTCTTCAGGACTCATGGAGAGAGAACTCCCGGATGAACATCAGATGAACACACATGTGTAGCTTTTTCAGTGGTGGTGATAGATTTCTCTTAAGCTATCCAAACCATTCCGCATCAACAGCCTTGATTTACATTGGCAAAAAGCAGCTTCCTGAGGTTTCAGTTCCTCTCGAACTTTGTCCCATTGCAGAGTCCATGTGCACCAAGGAGTTACAGATGCACGAATCTGAGCAATGTGAATTACTCTCATCTATGACCAGAGAATACAAATGGGCTAGGGTGGTGAATCCACAAACCGCAAATAAACATTTAAGCTGTAGCTGACAATGTAAACAACACCAGAAGACTTGAAATGCACAGCTGACAAGGTAGAGGGGCGTGATTTTCCTGACTGGGCAAGATCCAGATTTCCCAAAGGAAGCACATCAGCTGTAAACACGCTCCCTTATCAGCTCTGTTTTAATCGGTTCCAGATCTTTGGAGATCTTCTAGGTAATTATGAATTATGCCCCTATTAGTTATGTAAATTATATCACAATGCCAACTTTTCTTTCTGCATTAATTGTTTTGCATTATAGGAGTAAAAAATAATCATCACTCGACTGGAATTTCAAAGCTTTCTTTCCACCACACTAGTAACATTTCGACTGGGTCCAAGGAGTGGATATTAGAGGGACTGGAAGCCCATGGGTTGGGCCTTTGTGCATTTTGAAATGGCCTAGGTAGTATAACCATTGCACTCAATTAACCTGAACAACACATGCACCTTGTTGCCTGAACTCAGTCTTCTTTATCATCTCAATCTAAGCCAGGCTTTATCTGCATCAGTAGGAAAAATTTCATCAGCTGCTGGTACTTCTTTCCACGTGGAAGAACATGCATTACCACTGCACGCGTGGGCTCTCTCCAGCCCTCCATTCTCCCTTCCCTTGACAGTGCACATAAACCACAGTCGTAAAGATGATGTTTTACTCTATGCTGGCCTTACTTTTTAAATTTCTCAATCATGTTTCAATTTGGGCAGAAAAATAAAGGGGGGCTTTCCCTAGAACACCCCAACATTTGGTGCACTGATTGGGAACACTGAGAAATGAAACAAATGGCTGGAATGTGCAGAAATAAAATAAACATGTTATAAGATCCTGAGGGGCAACTGGGTTTGGATTTTTATGTATGAGAGAGATGTTTTGAGCTCAGTGGGCTGCAGGGGCTTTTACTGGCTCACAAGTTAGCTTTCTGCACTTGGCTTATATTTTTTAATTCTGTGACTTGGAAAAGGGGGTACAAGCTTTAGGTTACATGATGTTTCAGCTCTGATAGATGACTGCAACTTATCCTATGGTTGCTTTATATGGACTGCTTTTTATACGTGCCTCTTTGTTTCTTTCTTTTATGGACCATGATAGCCTAAAGGAAAGTTGTATGGCCTTCAGCAAAGACACAAGTCTCAGAATTATCAGGACAACTGAGCCTCACCAAGGTGGTGGCTGGTGGCCTCAAAAATCCTGGAGCTCAGCCAAGGCACATGTGTGGGAGTTACCTCATCAGGTATCAACTGCATGGGGCCTAGAAAGGCCTGGACTTTAAGGGGCACAGGAAATCTCATGGTAAAGTCTTGGCCTTAACACACATATGCTGCTCGGCCTCAAGGCCACACACTGAATAAGTGACCAAGGTGAGATCTGAAAGCAGGCTGGTTTTGTAACCAGAATCTAAGTTTTTAACAACCTGTATTGGTTTTCTTTTGCTACTGCAACAAACTTAGTGAGCTAACACAATATAAAATTCTTATGTTACACTTCTGGAGGCCAGAAGTCCAAAATGGGACCCACTGGGGTATAATCAAGGTGCTGTCAGGGCTGCATGCCTTCTGGAGGGTCTAGGGGAAAATCTGTTTCCTTAACTTTTCCAACTTCTAGAGACCACCTGCATTCCTTGGCTCCTGGCCCCTTTCTCCATCCTTAAAGACAGCCGCATAGCATCTTGAATCTCTCCCTGACACTCATACTCTTGTCCTCCTCTTATAAGGACCCTTGTAGTTATATCAGGCCCACCTAGATAATCCAGGATACTCTCCTCATTTCAAAATTCTTAACTGCATCTGCAAAGTCCCTTTTGCCATGTAAGGTAACATCACAAGTTCCAGGGACTAGGACATGGACATCTTCAGGGGACAGTTTATTATTCTGTCTATCACACTGGCGCACATCCACGTGGATGCTGCATTCTGGGTCATGGTCTTTGACGACATACTAAGTCCGACATTCTGGAAATGTCATTTTTTTTCTGGGGTGATTGCTTTAAGGGTTGAGGTTTGGCTTCTCTTCTAAACCTGGTGGGTGTGGCCCACCAGTGAAAATAATTTTTTTGAAACTTCTAACCAATTCAATCAATGAGCAACCTGGCATTGGACAGTGCACTTTTCTCAGGAACCACAGCAACCCCAGTGAGAGAGAGCTCGGCCCCAAGTATTGGGAGAACCCCTTCCCTTGCCAAGGCTGTGTTAACCCCTCAATCCAGCACTTAGAGGATTAGTTACTTTGGACTTTTAATTCATAAGAGCAATAGAACCTGATTTCAGGCTATAATTCCTATGGGTTTTTTTATCTTTAGACTTAAAACTTGTAAAGGGATTAGTGTCTGAGTTTACTTTTTCTGAGGAAATTACAGTGGGAGGAACTGTTTTCAAATTTAGGGCATTCCCCATTGTTGGCATTTTATCAAGAGACTTTCTGCATTTTTCTTTGATTTTATTGCAGAACCTCTGATAGGTTCTATTGGACAGTTTTACAGGAGGACAGAACTTGGGGAGGGAAAGAGAATACAGAGAATGTTTTCTGTTTGGGGGTTAATTAATGCATTGTTCTAACCCATTTCAAGGCCTCCAGGGGCAAACTCTCCTCCCTGCAGGAAGAGACCTGTCCAAACCAGCCCTGCTGGGTGAGCTGGTTTAAGCCCAGGCAGGACTCAGTGTCTGTGGTCATGGCTGTGACAGTGGCTGTGGTGTGCTGCAGTGGAACTGGTCCCGAGCTCCAGGCCTCCAGGGTGCTCCTTTCCTACACAAGCCTTGGATAGGATCCCCAGAGTTGTGGCCGCCAGGAAATATGCCGCATTCTCTGAACTCACGTTTATTAGTTTAAAAGGTAATCCTTTGGACTCCATCTGGTCTATTCCTTTGTCTTTTTTTCAGCTGGGTCCAAATCTAGGTGAAAAACAGGAGTGTTCCTTACTGGGTTCCCACAAACTTCCCAGAAATCCTTTTTCCCTCTAGATTTCTGTGTTGGTGTTCTAACTGGCCTCTCACTTTCCAGCCAATCCCTCAGGCATCTGAGTTTGTACTCTTTTGCTTAAAACAAGAGATCTTAACCCTTTTTGTGACACAAACACCTCTGTCAGTCTGGAAAAATATGTGGATCCCTCTCAGAATAATGTCTTTACATGCCTAACATGAAACACAGAGGATTAAAAGTAAACTAATCACATTGAAACACAGTTTTCAAAAAGGGTTGAAAAACGTATCTGAGATATAATGAATATGAACCTTTGTTAATGTATTAAATAACAAGATCTGGTAGTGAACCAGTTAGTATTATAATTTCAATGTACTGAGCAGCACAAACAATATTTCAAGGTATCTCAAGCCACTGTAATCAGAAAATAGAAATATCTGTGACACTTACTGATGACTAAGTTATAGAAAACGGTAACTCTGATGTGATATGTTGTCCATATTCAAAAATGAAAGAAATGCCAAATTTCAGTAAAACGCTATTGAAAATAAATATGCAATTTTTTTCTTTTTCAAGTTCGTAAACTCCCTCCATGAATACCCAGGTTATATAAGCCCTGGGCTTAGGGTGGCTTCCTATTGCTTATCTGCCATATAAAAATCCAAGTAGTCTGTTTTCCCTTACAGATCCTCTCTGAGACCTCACTGTGTGTGGTCCTGTCTCATCCTGCACACTCCTCGATGCTGATCTGCTTTCATCTGAAGCAAACCAGGTTTTTAACACTGATACATAAAGTATTCCGATTTGCACACGTGCATTTAATTCCTTTAAGTGATCACTCCAAGTCCTGAACCTTATTCACTATGTATTAAACTGCACGTGGTTCTGCTAACACACTTTAGTCTACATGTGGAGGAGGATACCACAGCATCTCATCTCACTGAAAAGATACGAACACCTGCTGAACTTTCACAGGACTGTAAACTCAGTGAGAGCAGAAATTTCATCTCTCCTGTTTTATCACTGGACCCCAAATTTGGGGCATATGGAAAGATTTCACCAAACATTTGTGGAATGAAAAAGTAAACCACTTTCCAATGATAAACTCAGATTTCCTAATGAAGCAAATATGTAGTAAAGAGGATGTAAGTTATTTGGGAAACAACAGTGAATTCTTGATGAAACTGGCTTTAATTCTTGGAAAGTCTATTTCCTTATTATTAGAAAATATAAAGGTCTCTCCTTGCAAATGTTCCCATATACACAGAGAATGAACAATTACCTTACTTTTTTTTTTTTAGAAAAGATGCAGTGAAAGTGTGTATCAGTTCTCTCATTGCCTTTAATGGACACATAGGTTTTGCACTTAGAGAACTGTTCCACACAGGGTCTTCAAAACTACCTCCTGTTATGATGTTCCAGATACTTTAATAAGCATATTTGCTCAATGACTCATGTTAACCTTTGTTCTTTTCATATTACTCAGTAGCTCAAGACTCCACTATTTTTTCCTGAAATATATGGATAATTTTTTTACAACATAAAAAACATCAGTTAAATTTTATCCTAGGTTTTAAAAATATGTATAGATAGAGCGATTGTTTTTCAGTGGTGGTTGTTTTGAGCGGGGGTTGGCATAGATGGGTTTGTTTTTTGAGAGGTGGTAAAATACAACATCAATATATTGTAATTCGCTCTTAAGAGCTTAAATTGGTTTTCAAGCTGAAGATTGAGATCAGTGGATTGTGAAATCATTTTAGTGGGTCACAAACATTATTTCTGAAAGTAAAATAGAACAAAGCAGAAAATATCAGACTGCCCTGTACTTAGCAATGTTTGGTAAAACTGTGTGTGTGTGCGCGTGTGCCCACTTGTATGTTTATTGAAGAACAATGTAAATATATTTCTTACTATGGGTCGTGGTCAAAACATTTTTAAAATTTTAATTATGATCATTTTACTGAGCTTACAGATTAAGAAAAAATGGTGGCCCCAATACAACCCTGCCTAAGGCCACAGGGTGGTGGATAATTTATACAATATTGTATTTCCTGACTCTAATTCCAACCCAGTGCTCTCTCATAAAGAAAAGAGACTTTCTTTATGTTTGTTTAGATTTTTTGTTTTCTTCTGTATTTTCTCCATAATGAACCAATTATGGAGCCTGAATTGTCTGGCTAATTCACACAGAGTTCTTATCACAAGACCTTTTGCTTTGGTGTTTGTGTTTCTTGACCCAATGGTCTTCAGCTAGCTGGATTTTACTGTGGGCACTGAAGCCCTGTATGGAATTTATTTGTAAAAAGGTTTTGGAAATTTCTGTATCACAGGGCTGTTACAGAATTAAATGACATAACGTGTAATCAGCACAATGACTGGCACACTGGAAACACTCCATAGATATTCAAAGCTAGACTCATACATCCTTAAGTTTGTCTTTCATGGGTATTTAAGAAGACAACAAATAGCATAAGAACATAAATTTATTTTGAAGATTACAATATAATTTATTCATCAAATGTTACCAGACAAGCAAAACTATTCTATTGCAATAAATTCTATTAGGATAATATTGTATTTAATGCAATCAAGCCCGTGTGTGTGGTCATACACATAACTATACCTATTATTTAATGGTGCACTTAATTATATTATACAAAAATATTATTTTAAACTATCTAACAGAGAAAAACACATTCAGAAATATAGACTAGAATGGTATAAGCAACATACCACAATTCTGTGGTATTGTTGTCCCTGAATTTTTTTTTAAAAGAATTACTATTTAAAGCTGCCCTCACTCTGCGCTAATTAGAGACTAAGACAAACTATATAACTAGTGTATTATTTGTCCACGTCCATATTCTTGATTCATTTTTAAATATTTTAAAATTAAACTCTGACTTTCGATATTATTTTCTACAAGGACACATGTAAAAATCAATTACACTTAAAGAATTAAGAATTTCTACATCAGATCTAATAGCATCCTCATCCATCTACTTCAACTGTATTGAGGTAAGAAAGCAGTAAATCATCCAAGAAAATGGTTTCCTCTCTTATTTGAAGATTGCTACAAATGATAACTTAAAACTTTAAATTGCAGCCTGTTTTTGTGTTTAATGACTTACTGTAAATAACGCACTTCACAAGTCTAATCATATTCTTCCTTTTTAAACTCTAATATAGATTCTTTTGTTTATAAACATTTATATAAAACACCTATTTGGTTGCTCTGAAGACAGATAAAAGACAGCTCTGTAGCTTATCATGTGTTGAAACGCTTACGTGGATGTAGGGTGACAATGGAGAAAGAACTAGAGTAAACCCACAAGTCTGGCAGTTCTGGGAGATGGTATCAAGGGGAAGCTAGAAAATCAAATAAGAATTTGAATCTTCTGTTCAATCTTAGCATCTAAGATATAAATATCACCCAAGAACTGGAGAAGGGACTGGGCAAAATAAAAAGGGCCTCTGTCCACAGGAGATCCATGAATCCTTAGGTCCTAAGGAGGACCAAAGGAGAATCTGAGGAGGACCTCTCTGCATCAGTCCCCCTGTGATGAGATCACATGTTGTTGCATGTCGCCTGCCATCTCAGAACAAAGAGAAGGAATCAGCACCTCAAGAGTGTTTTTGCAATAGCTGAAAAGTTCATTCTCTCCCTGAGTGCAAAGATGATCTCTTGCACTCTTCTCTGACGAGCAGCAGACTGTAGAGACAGGGCAGTGTTTTTCCAGAGATAAACAAGGTTAATGGATATTCCATGATGGAAAGCTGCCGGTTCTAGATGCTGCCAGCTGAGCGTTCAGAGGAACTTACAGAAAGGTTGCCTGGCTTTCACTCACTTCACCCCAAGGCATTCAATTACCCAACACAGGCAATAAACATACCTCTTCCTTATTTTCCGGACTGCCTAAGCTCTTTAATGGGGAACCCTGAACCAGAGGCCAGCTCCTGCCACCGCCTAATTTCCCACACAAGCCCTACTGGGGCACATGCTACAATTCAGTCAAAAGCACCAGGTCCCATCATGTTAAACTCAGGAGGAAACGGCAGAAATAGGCAAGCCTCTCCTTAGATTGTTTGAAAATAACAATAGTTATAAATAGTTATAGCCAAAATACATGAAGACTCCATATAAAAAAAAAACCACACACTGATGATGCACTTAAGTCCATTATTGCTACAGAAGCAACACCCAACAAGTTGCAACTAATTTATTTCATCAGAATGAATTATGTACCCAAACCACCACACTTCATCAGCCAGAGGGTTAATGGAAGACCCTCAGGGTGATTTTGCATAATGCCTAAAAAACAAACAAAGCAACTGAGCCTTTTATAAATACTCAAGTCTACCTATCCAAATAAATCAGATCTATGATAAGAAAACTCAGATTCCAAGACACCTTCAAACCACAGCCATGAATGTAAACAGAAGAAAAAGAAACATCCTGATTATGCTAAGTCTTCTGTAAGAACTACCCCTTGCCTGTAATCCCCAGATTGCATAAATCATGTTGCTTTGAATTAAAACTGGCCTGTAAATCCAAGGAAGATCTGAGTATAAACAAAGATTTCAATCAGTCTTGCTCACTGGGGCCATTTTAGTAGTCCTGAGTAGGTGCTCACTAAATATTTGATGAGTAAGTGAATGACTCTCTGCTCTTGGGAAATGACACAGATCAACATGTGACTGTGTGAACTAAACATTCATTTTGCCGACTGGTAAATTTTAGGCAGGCTTATTTGTTCCAACTCTTTGCAAGGCATAAACAACAAACATGCCAGTATTAAGGTATAATACAAACTTAACCCCAAGATTTTTCTTTTTAATTGAAGTATCATTGATTTGCAATGTTGTTAGTTTCTGGTGTACAGCAACTGTGATTTAGTTATTCATATACATATATGTTATTTTTCTGATTCTTTTACATTGTAGCTTATTACAAGACATTGAATATAGTTTCCAGTAGTACCTTGTCGCTTATCTATTTTATATATAGTAGTTTGTACCTGCTAATGTCAAACTCTTAATTTATCCCTCCTCCCCTTTCCTTTTTGGTAACCATGCTTGTTTTCTATGTTTGTGAGTCTGTTTCTGTTCATAGTCTAACATGCAAATTGATGTATAAATACCACCACAACTGCAATTCAGTGTAAGACCAGATATGATAGAAATAAATTGTTATAGAAATACATTCATTCCTTTATCCATTCAGCCAGCAAATATCACATACCATGCTAAGCAGGGAAACTACATAATTTTCACCTGCTATAGTGGGAAGAGAATTAAAAGAAACAATATTTAGGTGGGTCATTAAAGGGTGAATGTGAGTTTTCCTTGACCGTGACAAATTTTTATTTAGGTCTTTAAGTGGTAAGATGCAGCCAACTATTTTTTGCTGCTGAATTTAGTAGTATTAAGAGCACAGACTAGAGTCAGAGTCTGGTTGTGAAAGTTGACTTCTCTATTTATTAGCCATTTATTAGCCTTGACAAGTTCTCTGGTCCTCAGTTTCCTCATTTGTAAAATAACAACAACAGTACTTATTATGTGCAGTTGTTCTGAAGCTAAAATAAGAAAATATATCAAATTCTTAACAAGAAAAGTAAGTTGTGGTGGTGGTGGTGGATGTTGTTGTTATTATTATTATTATTAATTTTCCCAGGAGAGGAAAGAGTATTCCAAGACTACAGTATCTGTCATGTTATTGCCAACTGGATCAGTTTCCAAATAGAATCCAACCTGTGTTTCTGATTAGCAGCAGCTGAAACAGATAAGCAAAGGTTTCCCACTGTCCTCTGAACAACAATATTTACTGTTTTTATCCTGTGTTACAATGTAAGCTGTGAGATATCTGCACTGTAAACGATGGGGCCTGACTGATAAGTGTCAGACTATGGATCAGACTTAAAAATCCTCTGCATAGAACAACTTCCAACCATTCCCTTACCCTGACCTTTCCTCTTCCCCTACTAGGTGTTAGCTCAGATGCTACCTCCTCTAGAAGTCTTACCGTGCTTACCAGGCCAGCAAGCCCTTCTGCTTTCCTGCCCCCCTGAGCTTCTCTACAGAAATTCTTAATGAGACATAAAACCTGTTGACTTGTCTGTTACTCACACTCAACTCTGAGCTCCATGAGGAAAAGGACCACTGTCCCAAATGCATCACTGTGCTCAGAACATTCCCTGGTGTAGAGTAGGCGCTGAACACAGTTTGAGGTCAGAAAGTATAATTATGCCAGGAATAAGAGAGTATGGAATTATTAAGATGGAGGTCATGTATTGAGAGTCCATGAGATGTTGAGTTCTTAGGTGAGGCTTGTAATAGTTGAAGTAGAGGAGAATGTATGTCTAGAAATCAGGATGCAGAGAAATTTAAAGATAGTATGAATGCTGAAGTCACTGAGAGTCATGGTTATAGGATTTCCCCCATAAATGTAGCAGCTCAGTCACATATAAAGTTCTGATGATTTGTTGAGCCTTTTTAGAAAACCCTTATGAGAAAATTCCCCAAACTACTTGGTCTTATATGCAATGACTTGACATACTTTTTTAATGGAAATTAAAGGCTGGATTGGCACTCTTAGAGATGGCGGTACAAGCCTAAAAGAGCTCTTTGGGCCAAAGGTCCAAGTTCACTTTAATAGACCTTGAACTACCATTTATAGAAGATATGCTCCTGCATCCGGAATTCTGCAGTTCAGTGGAGGGTGAAGGACAATTCAAACCAGAGTCTCAGTAGACACTAATCATGAATTGGAGCAGTATTATTCCATTCAGCACACCAACAACTCCACCCCATTATAAAAGTAAAGTTCACCTCCCTCCTCCAACCTTGTTCCTCTAGCAACTTGCATCTTTCTAGTCTTCCAGTTCTACCATATCACACTTCAACTTCTCTCATTCAATTTTAACTCCAGTCACCATTCCACACACAAGGCAACACTATAAACCACTGACCCTTTTTCTAGAATTATTTTAAATCAAAGGTATAAGTTTTAGGGCATACTCCACTCACCTCAAACAATGAAACATCATGTAAATGGACAAAAACATATAATAGGATTTGAAACATTATATGAATAACTTCCTTTGAAAATAATCTGGTCCTTTTATTTTTTAACATGGTAACAATAGAAGATAAAAGCCAAAAAAGAAAAGAAAAGGAAAAAACAAGACCCAGAAAGTTGAAAGATCCCTTCAAATACAAGAGAAAGCCTTGGCATATTTGGGATTAAAGATAACAATGATTTTTTTTTTCAAAATATGGTCCAAGGATACAAGCAGTCTAATAGATCATCTAATGTCCCAGGTTGCTAGATACTTCTGGTATAGGAGACCCAACTAGGAAGAGGCAGAAGGATCACAGAAAGAGGGAAAAGTAAGCATAGTAACATCCTACATTAAGAATGGACTCCGTAATGAAAAAGAACATGAAAATGAATATATGTATATAAAGACATGACTGGGACATTATGCTGTACACCAGAAATTGACACACTGTAACTGATTATACTTCAATTAAAAAAAATGGACTCTGGATGGAAACTTTACATAATGATGAAAGCCATTCTGACAAGCATTGTGCAGGTGTGAAGGCGTATTCTGTTCTTGTTGGTCATTCCTTTCCTTAGAAAAAAAGACTGTAGGGATAGAGTGATAGATACCATTTTACAAAAGAGCAAAGTGATATATTCCATTAATAATTATGCCAGGAACAGTTTATACATGTGTCTATTCATACTCCACTGAGCAACCAGATCTGTAAGCCATGGTGCTTGAGTCCTGATGGCACCAATTTTTAGCCATCTGGTCCACAACATGTAGGTAGTACAAACATACACCGTCTGACCCATTTCTCTGAACAGATGTTCTGAATATATCTATTTCATGAAGGTGGTAAGCTGATGTGATAATCTTCACTGATAAACAGCTTTTGTTTAAGATACAATATGAAGATGAAATTAGGATTCATCAGGAAGAACAAAGACTGGTCTCTTCTGGAATTCTTGTGTTAAATACGACATTGTTACAAATTTGTTCCTCATATGAGGTAATGTTTTCCCAAGGATATTTAACAATATTTAGCCATCAGTTAATTGGCATCACATCAAAAGAAACACCTGTGTTCCTGCTAAACTGGTGTGGTTTCTTAATCACACTGACAGGAAGATAGCAAAGCAGGAGATGTGGATGAAGATTAAAATTAGCAAAGCCCTGCTTTATATCATTGTTTAGTGGGATCTATAATGGATCCTAATTTGCTCACATTTTGACTGAAACTGAAAGAGCAAAATAAATGTTACCTTTGACTGGGAGCCAATAGAAGAACCTAGAACATATCACTTGAAGGGAGAAAGAGGAGAAAGAACTTCACTCAAAAAAACAGCGTATATTTGTGCTGAACACTGGAATTTGACACAACACTGTAAAATGATTATGAATCAATAAAAAATGTAAAAAAAAAAACAGCATATCAGTTAGAGTGAGAACAACTTTACAGGAAGATGGTGAGGAATTGTGAAAAACATAGCAGGAACAGTTCTTTTGAGGAGAATAATAGTCCATGTAATCATGGAGGTTTCTGTGATGGAAGGAGGAAGGAACAGTGAACCATCTTGAAGCTGTTGCCTGTGATGGGTACGGGAATCCCAAAGTTTTGGAAGACCAGAATAGATGTCTGATTCCTGCAAGAGATCTTTCGCAGATCCCTTAAATTATTTATCATCTCCCCACTTTAGTCTGTTATTTGTACCTAATTCTCTTCATAGTAAGTTAGGTGTCTGAGTCATCGTCGAGATCCCCGCAGCACCCAATACACACACACACACACAAACACACAGAGTAAGCATTTATATATTCTAAGAACTGACTTAATATGTCAGTACTTTCAATGCATTCTACTATCAAGGAAATTTTTTATTCTATATCTATAAATTTATTCAGCTCCAAGTGTGGGAATTTACATTCATTTGTTCACTCACTCATTCATTCATTCATTTATAATGGGTACTTACTAAGTATTTATCATATACTAAAGCCCTATTAGGGGGCAATAAATAAATGTTAAAGTCAAGATCTTCATCTAGAACTTATAAATGAAAATAGTTTCCATATTAGTGGGGAAACTCCACTTCAATTTAATCAGTACTTAATTGGCTGCTTCCCAGTTGAGCATACTCATTAATGGGGTTGAGGGAATGACTTTTGGAGATGGATGAGATGAGTGCCACCTACACAGCTTGTCAGTAAAACACAGGCTACCATCAGTTACCCTCTGTCCTTGGCCGACATGCACCTAGCTGTGAAGACCCCATACCATGGTCATGTTTTTGTTATAAAAGGACAGATGCCCTGTGAGGTCTGAGGAGGGAAAGACAGATGAACAAAAGAAGGGAGAAATACGTGGCCATGGATTTCCTAAAGTCTTTCTCCTTTGGCCTCCTGTTTCTTTGCTCTGGGAAGTCCCACCACAGGGCAGAAGGGCCAGCTATTCAAGGGGAAATAACACCACTGCTTAAAAAAGATGACTTTAGCCTGCAGACAGATAACACCATTAACTAGACGAAGATATGCATCAAATTCCCCAGTGCAGAAGCATCCATTCAAGGGAGAAGAACGCAGAAGGCAATGTGTGCCCATGACTAGAGATTTAAAGGGTTATGTGGAACAAGAAGACCTGTACAGACCTAGGTTATGAGCTGGCTGTAAAGAATGCAGGTGACAAATGTCTGAAATTCTTGAGGCACAGAATGGCTTTCTTCTGAGCAGTCACATCAATAGAAGCCTGTCTTTGAGCTGATCCCCCAGCAAGTGACTCAGCAGTCCTGACACTCCCCAGGAGGTCAGCTACCTGCTGGAGAAGAGATCTTTTCAGGTGCAGCAGGATGGCTCTGTCTCAAATAACCTTCCCCTGCCTTTGCGGCTGAACTTCCAGAGTCTTGACAGGGAGTTTCCAGGCAAGAGGCCAGAAATTGTGCAGTTAGGATCTCAAGGGAAATCCAGCTGGGCCCGACCTCAGCCCTGGAGTTTGATTCAGTATTACCTGAGTCTCAGTCCTTCTACAGACATCATTGTTTTACCATTTAAAAAGCTCCCAGCTGTTGCTCCTACATGGGGACTTCCCTGCTTTTCAGTGCAGGGTCCCTATTCGCTGGCTGGTTCCTCCACCCCATTCAACAACTTCTGAAGTTTGGGGCCTCAGGATGAGAAACTGGATTGTGTCCTTCTGTATCAAGACAAAGTCTCACTTGTAGTGAGTAGCATTAATACTCCTCAGAGAGTATTGAATTGCTTTGGAAAGATCAAGGGATTGTATTTTAAGAATGGGTTTAAATCTCCACTTTGTCACTTGTTACTAGTTCCTGCCACTGGATTTGGTGGAAACTACCTAAATCTATTCCTGTAAAAGGGGATAATAGTAACTTGCCTATCTACATAATTATTTTGAGAATTCGAGTAGATAAACAATATAAAAAGTGCTAAAAAACAGTAACATCCTAGACAAGTACAAATTCTTATCATGGTCACTTTTCTTCTGTATGCACCTACTATTTTTATCTGGCTCTACCACATTCTGCTTTGTATTAAAGGACTTTTAAATATTTCTCTTTTCCCTTCGAGGCAGCAAGTTATTTAAAGGAATTTGCGTCATTATGTCTCTCAGAGGACCAAGCCTAGAATTTTGCAGTCAATGAATATACTAGGGGAAGATCCATTGTGTGGTGAGTGCACCCCTGGGGCACACAGTCTGTAGCTCTGATGGTTGTTTTCATAGCTCAGATTTTTAAATCTACACTTCAAGGGAAAATATCTTCCTTATTACCTTCTAAAGCAGTATGTTCAAGTAGTATTCAGGAAATTCCCAGGCATAAATTTATTCCTAGAATGTCATTTTTAATAGTGATTGCCTATTAGGTGAGGGGGACTAAGAGGTACAAACTTCCAGTTACAAAATAAGTGAGTCATGGGTATGAAATGTCAGTTTGGGGAATATAGTCAATAATTGTGCGATATCTTTCCACAGCCTGATCATGGTGATCATTTTGAAATGCACAGAAATATCAAATCTCTGTGCTGTATACTGGGAACCAATGTAGTGTTATAAGTCAATTATATCTCAAAAACAAACAAAAGAGATCAGGTTTGTGGTCACCAGAGACAGAGGGTGGAGAGAGGGTGAATTGGATCAAAGTGGTCAAAAGGTACAAACTTCTGTTCACAAGACAAATAAGTAGTAGGAATGTAATGTACAACACGACAAATTTAATACTGCTGTATGTTATATATGACAGTTAAGAGAGTAAATCCTAATCATTCTCACAACAAGGAAAACATATCTTTTCTCTATTTCTTTAGTTTTGTATCTAATGAGATGATGGATGCTCGCTAAACTTACTGTGATAATAATTTCATGGATTTAAGTCAACCATTATTCTATAAACCTTAAACTTTTAAAAAGTGCTGTAGGCCAATTATATCTCAATAAAATCGGAAAAAAAAATAGCAATTGCCATAGAGAAGAACTAAGCCCCAAACAGCAGTTTACCTCACCCTCTTCCCTGCTTCTCCCACCAAGTATCTGCGTTTCTTCCTTAAAGGCCTAGGGATGCTTCCTATAGGTGCTACTCCAATTAAATGATAGGTATCTTTATTATATTCCTTTAGAATTTAACCTTTTACCTCACTGACTACTCTTTATATTAAACTTTCTCGTTCACCTCACTAGTGTGGTTTTTGCCTCCTGACTGGATCTCACACAGCAGAGCTGGTACTCCGTGGTGTTCCATTCTCCCTCTGGGGCTATAAGCCCAAGAACGCTTCTTCCTTGACAAAGGGATGCAATGACTGCATCACACACACATGTCTGGAAAACCAGGATCCTTTCAGCAACAAGTCATAGGATCTGGCAGTATCCTGACAGGACTGTTTTGGCAACTGAGATTGTCATGGGAGACAAGCCCTTACTTTAAATTTCTACAGTTTGGGCTTGATAGTTATATTTTGCTTTTTTAAATGTGTTGCCCATTAAATAGGAACATACATTTACATATGCATGGGCCATGTGTACATGAAGCACATATACTGTATCCATATTTTAAATGTATAACATGTTTTTTTATAATAAGAATTTTCATGAAACACGTAAATCCTCATTAAACTTTAGTCAATATGCAGCTCTTTCATCGTAAAGCAATGGTGGACCCAGCACAAACTACGGAAGCCCAGAATCAGACCATACCAGTACAAAGTTGAGGAAACAAATAGTTGTATTTTCTTTATGGCCGGGTGATTCTATCTAGTGGAGAATATTAGGATTCAACATGTAACTAGCATAATTTATTGTCTTACTAAATTATTTGCCTTATTGTATAAAGTCTTTTTTTTACAAGCTAGAACATTAACCTAACTGATTCTTACACCATACTGTGAGGTAGGCAAAGCCGACCTTTTCTGCTCATTTTATAGGGTAGTGTGGATTGCAGAGTTTACAGAGTTTAGCTGACGTCACGTAGATAATACGAGGTAGAAATACAGACACTTTCTGACTGTTTTCCACTTTACTATGCTGCCTCTGTTTTTTTTTAAAGTAAATAAATCAATACTGTATTTAAGGACTTACTATGTTATATTAAATACATACTATGTATCAGTTATTATGCCAAAGGCTTTTATATAGATTAAAATCATAAAAAATACCTCCTAAGAGATGGTACAATTATTTATAGATGAGGCTTATAGGAAATAGAGTTGCTCAAGATTGCACAGTTATTAAATGCCAAAAGTGAGATTCACATCTGGCAACCTTGATCTAGGAGCCACACATTTATGTCATACACTATCCTGCTTCCTTTACTAGACAGATATTTACTGATAAAACATGGAGTCACGTACTCCTATTTACAAAAGGGAAGAGGAGACATCACAGAAGTTAATAATATAAACCCACAAGAAATTTGCTATTTCTCAAGACATGAATAACACAAAGTAATAAAGTGAATACATATTATAGAAATCAGCCTAAAAGGAAACTGAAGTTTTGAAAAATCATACAATTCTGCTATTAAGAAGTAAAACAAAAACTATATGTAAGAAAAATATGTAAGCATAAAAATCTTCAGCCATATAGGTTATAGTTTTATCCTAAAATGCTGCTACTTATCAGTTCACTTTTTTTAAGACTTTTTTTTTAAGAGCAGTTTTATTTTAGGCTTACAATAAAACTGAAAGGGAGGTACAGAGATCTCCCATATACCTCTGCCCCCACACATATATAGCCTCCCTCAATATCAACATCATTCACCAGCATGGTACTTTTTTTTTATATCAAAAATGAAACTGTACTGACACATTATAATTACCCAAAGACCCAAAATTTACTTTAGAGTTCACTCTTAGTGTTGTACATTCTATGGGTCCAGGCAAACGTACAATGACATATAGCCATCACCATAGTGTCATACATAGTATTATCACTGCCCTAAAAATCCCGTGTATTTTACCTATTCACTAACCCCATCACCACTCTGGCAACCACTCATCTTTTTGCTGTTGCCATATTTTGCCTTTTCTAGAATGTCATAGAGTTGGAATCATACAGTACACAGCCTATCAGTTCATTTTTAATTAATCAATCCTTCCGGTCTTAGACAGGAAGATGAGTAGATATGAGTTAGAATTAGGGCTACATTGAGAAAGGTGCAATAGATTACAAAGTTTTTCATCAAGTATACAGTGAAACAACACGGACTTTACTGGGTTAGAGAGACAAAGTGCTTCCAAAGGCAAATAGGCAAAGGACAAATCACAGCCCGGAAGAACCATTCTATAAACAACAACCAGTAGACTATCACTTTCAGCCATAAGAGGGTAATTGTTACTGAACTCGCCCACTCTCCATAAATAATTATAAAACCAGGTTAAACAAATCCGAAGCAACAGTTTTCAGGCCTTGGATCAGAGGCATTAGAAGACAGTGATTCTTGAGAGAAGGAAAACATGTGATGTAACTTCCATGTACTCCCTGGCTTTCTGTTTTGAGGCACACACTAGACCACACTTCAGAGAGGTGGCACTCAAAAGATGGTAATATCACTGAACAAAAGAGGTAGAGGTTGAATTTTGAGGCCGTGGAAAGCAGCGAGAATTTGCCAAGCAGAGAACTGAAGAAGACAGAGCTGTGCCAATGAAGGGCTGTCAGAGTCTCTGTGATGACTGACCATGCTCTTTGGCTGAGGGCTGGGATGTGCATGTGTAAGGCTCTGCAAGGTCTACTCGGGGCAGCCTGCCACGCAGCTGTGAGCAGAACAGAGATAGCAGAGGTCACACGGTACTGAGATGCCTGTGTTAGGCACAGCTAGAGTGGACAGACCTCACTGAGCCCATGAAGCATTCATTTGAGGACTCAGCTAAGCTATGACTTAGGGGTGACCTAGATTAGGGGCCATACACAAGGACAAAAGGTAAAACCCAAAATCGATCCTTCCTAACAAAGAATACAATCGAGACTGATAGGAACAATTGGGGACCACAAGAAATTTAGCTGCCCATCAAAAAAAAGAAAAAAAAAGTAAAACTACGTCAAGGAAGGCAACATAATACAGACTCCCTACAAAACACCATCTACAATGTTTAGTTTTGAATCAAAATTACTAGACATGCAAAACAAACAAACAAACAAGCACATGTGACTCATAATCATGAAAAAATTAAAATAGTGAAGAGAAACAGATCCTGGAAGGGCCTAAGGACTTGAAAACAGCTATCATAAGTAAATTCAAGAACTTACAAGAAAAGATGAAAAAATGATTGAAAAGATAGTATCTAAAGAGAACTGTAAATTATAAAAAAAAAGGAAATTCTAAAACTAAAAAGCAAAATTTATGAAGTTAAATGAAAATGTAACTATATGGGCTCAATATCTGACTAAACACTGAAGAGAAAAAGTTATTATATTTGAGGATAGATCAATAGACATGATCCACTCACAAGAGAAAAATTTTAAAAACTGAACTGAGGTTCACTGACATATAGAAAAGCATTAAATGTTTAAGAGTTCAAATGTGAGTTCTAAATGGAGAGGGAAGAGAAAGAAATGAGAGAGAGAAACAGAGTGACAGAGAGGACAAGGAAAGAAGGGAAGGGAAGGGGTGGGAGGGAAAGAGAAGGAGAGAGAAAAACTTCCCAAATCTGGCAAAAAAAAACTTACATAACCAAATATCTCAGTGAACTCTAAGAAATAAAAAGAAATTCACACTTAGCACATTATAACCAAACTGGTGAAATCCTAAAATAAAGATGAATTTTTAAAGTAGAGAAAAATGATACATTTTATAAAATCATTCAGATTACAGCTAATTCACATCAGAAACAGCATCCAGGAAACAATGACATAGCATCTTTAAATTGCCCCAAAAAACAGGATTTTAACCCCGAATTCTACAAGTAGTAAAAAATCCTCATAAACAAAGGGAAATAAAGGGATTTCCAGATAATTGAAAACTACAAGAATTCTTCACCAGCAGATCTGCACTACAAAACAAAAAAAACTAATTCTTTAAGATGAAAAAGAAATTATTCTATTTGGAAATTCAAATTTACAGGAAGATAAAAACATTAGAAATTATAAATATAAAAGACTTTTTTCTTTCATTAATTTCTTTAAAAGAAAAGTGATGACTTAAAGCAAAAGTAACAGCATTTTATTTAGAGTTTATAATGCATTTATAAGCAAAGTATATATCAGTAACCCAAAGGATAGAAGATAGAATTATACTGTTATAAGTTTCTTGATTTATAAAAATATTTATAAAAATAAACCAAACACTTCAATCAAAAGGCAGAGATTTTTAGATCGGATTTAAAAACAAGGCCTCAAAAACCTTACAAATAGGTTTGTAAGAGCTTAATTTCCCATACAAAGACAAAGATAGGTCGAAAGTAGTAGGATGAAAAATGTTATACCATAAAAACAGTAAGCATGAGAATGACGGTGTAGCTGTGACAATACCCAGACAAGCAGTATTGCCACAGGCAAAGCAGAAAGCTTCCAGAACTTCCAGCAGCCTTTCCATGAATGAAGAAGAGAGAAAGTCAATAATGATAATGGAGTCAATTAATTGAAAAACATAACAATCTTAAATGTTCATGAATCTAAAAACAAAGCAACATAAATGAAGCAAAAACACACACAACTAAAGGTTATCATTAGGTAAATTCACAGTCATATTTAGACAATTTACACCCACTTAATGGTTGCTAGAACAAGTTGACAAAAAGTAAGGATATAGTTGTTAGTAATATTATCAATCCCCTTGATCTACTTGATATTTCTAAAATACTGCACCCAACATGGCAGAATACTGTTCTTTGCAGGAACAAGTGTAACATTAATCAAGATAAAAAAATATGCTGCTCCATAAAAATATCATGTTCAATTAACTTCAAATAATTGAAATCTTGCTGCCTGTGCTCACTGATCACAATTAAAATAAATTAGAAACTGATATCAACAAGATTCCTACTGAATCTCCAAATATTTGCATATTAAATAACTCATTTCCATAGAGAAGAAACCAGAAGACAAATTAGAAAATATTTCAAACCAATTACTAATGAAAATGCAATATATAAAAATTTGTGTGATGCAGCCAAAGCTTGTAGGGAAGTTTATAGATTTTAAATGCTTGTATTAGAAAAGAAGAAGGGGTCTTAATTAATGATATAAGCTTCCACATTAAGAATTTAGACAAAGGAGGGCATATTCAGTCAAAAAAAAAAAGGAATTAGTAAAAAGAAAAGATATTAATGAAACAGAAACAAATAATAGAGAAAATTAACAAAACCAAAAGTTGACCCTTCAAAGATATAAATACAATTGATAAACATCTAGCAAGACTGATAATGAAAAAGAAAAAACCCACAGACACCTTACCAATACCAGAAATGAAAGACTATTCCACCACAGATGGTGCATATACCAAAAACGAAATAAAGGAATATTATGAACAACTTTACGTAAGTAAGTTGGATGACAGATGAAACAGATAAGTTCCTTATAAACAACAACTTACCCAAGCAGACAAAAGAAACAGAACATCTGAACAGCCCCATTAAAGACTGAACTAGTTTCTAAAACACCTCCCACAAAGGAAGTAATTAGCAAAGTGGGCCCCACAGAGATACTCTGAACCAGCCACTGGATGGATCTCTCCTGAGGGTGGGTGTCCTGAGGCCCTTCTGTTCTCCCAGAGATATCCATCCTTCATCCTTCTCCACCTTGCTCTTGGCCCCACAGCATCTGACTTATCTGTTACATCAACAGGCACTATTACCTTTCTTGCTCCTCACTGGTTTCAGATTATGGGAAGTGCTGGTGGAAGAGGGAAAGAAGAGAGGGAAGTAAGGGTATTTATTTTACTTGCTCCCTCCCTGTGGGGCCAAGGCAGGCTCGCTGCTTCCCTTGATCAGAGGGCACAATTCCTATCAGCTGGCCCTCTTTACAGAGCTCTCTCTCTGCCTCCAGGTTCCAGAAGTCCCACTGCCCCTCACTCCATCAGGCTTAGAGTTAGTAACATTGTGACTAGCTCCAAGTTTCTAATTTATTCCCTGTTGTCCTATGACATGTAAGTAGTCCCTTTATTAAGTTCTCTTTGCAGTACCTGTTTTCAGCACACCATATGCCCACTGATAGAATCCTAACTGATAAAGCTGAAAGGGATTAAGACTTAAAGTGACGAATAATTTTTAATATAGTATTTTGGGGCTGCCTTCATGAAGAGGTATTCAATAACAAACAATTGTAATAAATTTCAAATCAGAGGACACAGATCAGAGAGGCAAGAACAGAAGGAGAATGGCAGGAGTTCACTTAGGAGGGAGTGCATTGCACAGTGGGGGTTCCCAAAGGTGGCCTTACTTTTCATCATCATACCCGTTTCAGTGGAAAGGGTGCTCTGGGTGAAAAGACACTCTGTGTCTCTAGTCATTGGTATCCACTGCACCCATAAGTTACTAATAAGCTTCCTGTTGAAAAATGACCCTCCAAAAATCAACTATTTATCAAGTCACATAGGATTCTACTGCGTGCTTTTTTTTTTTTTTTGCCTCATATGTCTGTAGACCAACCTGGGATACAATCTGTATATAATATAGAAAACTCCCTATTTATTCAAGACGGCAACAACAGTAAAATCCTAAGAAACATAGAAGAGATAATAAAGACACAAGCAGAAATCTATGAATGAATGGGAAAACAGGAGCAAAAAGAATTGAAGTACATCCAAGACAGTTCTTTGAAACATACACATGAATAATAAACACTGTCTTGTTTCATCCAGAGAACAAAGAAAATATAAATACATGAAAGTAAAATTGTGAAGACCCCACATAAGAAAAGGCACAGAGGATACATAAGGGATTACTTCGTTTAAATCTATTCACATAAATTGAAGTCATAGTGAAAGAAGCAGTATCTTTTAGAAGTAATTCACCCAAAATAAAGATCCCAGAGTAGGTAGAAAACCGGAATATACCAATACTCCATGGATAAGTTTCAGGAAGACAGTGGAGAAGCTAGTAGGAAAAAAAAATCTATCCAAATTACAGCAGGATGTAAGTCTCTCTGACTAATGGCTTCAACAAGATCATGTATTTATCAACCCTCACAAAAAATGTAATTATAAGCTATTATTTAACCAGAACAAAATAAAGGCAATTAGAAACTCTAGAAGGAAGGGAGGTAAAAGCTGTAAAAGGTCATGTTAATAAAATGAGAAAAAGAAATCTTTTTGATGCTGAAGCTTGCAAAATTTGCTTTCATGTGGTACGGGTTAAAAAACATAGTACTGTAGTCCCAAATCTATACATTTAATTGGCTCAGCTTTGAATAGTAGTTTTATAATTAAAGTATTACTAATTATATTTATTGGCTTTCAATTTTTAGGACCAATCTAAGAGAAAGTATGGAACCCTTTGGTATGACACAGGACTTTGAGATACTAAAAGTGTCACTAGATTGATGAAAGTATATGGGTGCTAATTTCTTCTTCCCAAACATTGGAGTTTAAAGTATAGTATTTGATATAAATGATTTAAGAAATAAAAGTTAATAAAATATTACTAGATGAAATTAAGTAATAAAATAACTGAATATATTTGTTTAAAAGAACAAGAGAGAAGAGGATGTGGGGAAGAAAAGGGCATGTAAATGAGCTTAATTCTTAATCTTTCAGAGCTGGTACTAGTGGATATTATTAAAAGTGGATAAATCACAGAATGGAGGTAAATACTTATTTCTCACAATTATATTTCAATGTAATAATTTCTCACAATTATATTTCAATGTAATAACTTTCAGGAAAAGATACTGGGGGTAGGGGTACAAGGCAGTACAAATGGCATGTAGTTTTACTATATGTCCTACAAATTTTCATTTTATTATCATGTACATATTTTAATTTTATAATAATTTTATAATGTCTAGTGACACTTTTATTATCTCAAAGTCCTGTTTCATACCAAAGGATTCCACACTTTCTAATATAATATATATTAAAATATTTTTAAAGAACTATTAAATAAATATAAAAGAAGAGTTTAAAATCAATAAGAAAAATAGTAATTATCCAATAGAAAGGTAGGTTTAGGATAAGACCAGCAAATTGCACTGCAGACCACAAATGGCTAATAATCCATGGAAACACACTTAACCCCACCCATAATTAAAGAAATGCAAACATAATCTGTATACCTAGGTGACAGATTTAAAACATATATATTGGCTTGGCAAATATAAAATTATTGGTTGGCAATGTAAAATTATCTTGGCAAGCCTACAGAAAACTAAGAATTCTCATAAACTATTGTCAATACAAATTTTTGGAGGACAGTATCTGTTAAACTTTAAAATATGCATATTACCCAGCAATTCCACAATTTTAGGAATGTCAAAAAATAAATATGCAAGGTATTTTTTTTCAATTGAAAGAAATTTAAAGTAAAAGAACAGTAACAGGGGCAAAGCAAACCCAACAGGAAGCAGGTTCAATGAACTTCAGTATGTTCATACCATAGTATATTTCACCAGCACTGAAAATAACAGAGAATCACGATGTACTCGCACATTCACAAAACACTGGTAACGGAAATATTTTTTCCAGAAAAGTTTGTATAATGTTCTATTAGTGTAAAAAAATTTGGAATATTGTAAATACAGAGAGAAAATAATTTGGGACAAGGGAAATACCCTGCAACTTATTGATAAGTCCATCTGTAGCAAAAAGGGGGAGGAGGCACTATTACTTTGTTGCTTCATATAATTCTCTATTTTCACTTCTTCTGATGACCATTTATTACATTATTTTATTTTTTAAAAAGCTTTTAAAAAATCTTAGTGAAGAGCTGTGAAACACAAAAGTAAGCCAAATCATGTCTGACAGAGATTACTTGGCAGCCCAGGCTCTGCCTGGCATCAGGCAGGATGACGGATGGGCAGATTGCAGATATTCACGTGGTATTCTCTGATTAGATGATTAATGAGTACATGAGGATTGAAACCTGAAAGAGTCAACCATGTGTTTTTTTTTTCTGTCACATTAAAGACACTTTAACTGTTATTAATTCTAAGAAAAGCCAATTATATAAAATAACATAGAATCCATCTCACTTATCCATATTTATATTTTAGAGAAACTGTAGGTCTCAAAGTTTTTCTGTGTTTATTTTTTAATGTTTTCCCCCTTTCTCAGTTCCCCTGTCCACACACCCATGTTAGGTACACTCTCGGAATCCCTAGGAAACAGTGTGCTGATTAAATGAAAGCCCTTGGGAAATGTTTAGAGAGCGGTAGTACACGAGACAGAATGGTACTGGCGACAAACTGTTTATTTCCATCTTAGAAGGACACAGAGACAGAGAACCTGGGACCAGGAACACATTCCACCTCTTCAGTAGCCATTGTTTTTTGCAGGAGGCAACTGTAATTCAGTAGATGGAAATAAACATAATATAGAGCTGTCCTGGCTTCCGTGTCTCCCCAAATCCGGAAACAACAAGTCTGACTGTGACATCAAACTCCAAAGGAAGCCAACCCATTTCTTGTTTGCTTTGGTCTAACACGTGAGTATGATGATTAACTCTCTTTCCCCCCCCGCCCCCCATTCTCTCCAGGGCGTTAGACTTTGGGTCTTCCTCACCCATAAACAGAATCAGGATGTGTCCTGAAGTTCGGCCAAAAACATCTGGCCCTGAGTAAGACATGCTCCACAAAACATGCATAACTGCACCTTGGTGAGGGAGACACAAAGGAAGAGGGCGGGAAGGAGTCAGCAGGGGACTCTGACATCCACAGGCTTCTAATAAATCCCAACAGATGCCAATATTCACATGCAACTCAGAGGGGAGAAAATAGGAATACACCCATGAAAGACATTAATCTTCTACATCATAAACAGCCTCAGGAAAACAGCATCAAGTGCCAAGTGAGAGAAAGGGAAAAACATGTATGAAATCTTGAGTGCAACAGAAGATCTCTTAGGCTGTTCGTGTTACACAACGAGGAGAGAGGGGGGAAGGAACTGTGGTAACGGAAACGTTTGAAGAGGACTGATAACAGAGCTCCAGACATGCAATGGAAGAGGTATTCCAAAGCACCTTTCTGTGCCTCTGCCTTTTTACCACAAGTGTGCATCAATACATTTCCATTTAAAATGGAAACCCTATTGATTATAATTTTTTTCCCAGCCACTGGCCAGACCACTTGGTAAAAGGCAAAGTGGGTAATTTTATTAACAGACATTGTGGCTCTATCTTCCTTTAAAAAAAAAAAGATCATACTTCTAAAAAGGAGGAAAATTACTGTCATCCTGGAAAATGGTTCCAGGAGAAAAGGGAAAGAGCCAATGAGGGCACACGTCCCTTACTTTTTCCAGGGGCAAAGGTGATGTCCCATTTATGTTGAAGACAGAGTATCTGGACCATAATAAAAGCCAAAAATTCAATTAGAAAGGGTAATTTTTGACACCAGTAACTGATCTGATGGATTTTCCCCAAAGTGATTCAAATGACTGTATGGTATGGTATGGTATTGAGCGTCAAGTCAACTCCTCTAAATATATGAAAATCAGTCACCTGCATTGTTTAGGTTCCAATTCTTCTGGTAATTCTTCTGGATAATTATTATTGATACAGGAAAAATAGGGAGAGAGGATGGCCATGTCCTAGGTCCCAGACGAGTCCCTAGAATGCACTCCATCAAATGAGGGCCTGTGGCTTCTTCACACAGGAAAGAATTCAAGAGTGAGCCACAGCAGAGTGAAGGTAGATTTATTCAGAGGGATACACACTCCATAGACAGAATGCAAGTTGTCTCCAAAGGCCAGAGAGAGCAAGAGAGCAGCCTGGAAGATACACATTCCATAGGCAGAATGTGGGCCATCTCAGAAAGTGAGAGGGAGCAACCACCAGAGACAGAGTTGTTAGTTTTTATGGGCTTGGTAGCTTCATATGCTAACAAGTGGGAAGATTATTCCAACTACTTTGGGGAAGGGGTTGGGATTACCAGGAATTGGGACAACAGCCACTTTTTGATCTTTTATAGTCAGCCTTGAAACTGTCCTGGCACCTGTGGGAGCTCCATTTAGCAGCTAATGTATTACAATGAGTGTATAATGAAGCTCAAGCTCCACTGGGAGTCAAATCTCTCGCCATCTTGGTGCTAACTGCTGTGTCATTCTTTTAATGGCTGTGCCGTATCCCCTTCCCTCTTATCTCACTATCATGAAGAATACTCATTACTGTAAGCTAAAAATATGATTGCTGGAAGAAATTTTTATCCAACTCACTTCACAGATAAGAAACCAGTAGTCAGGTGACACTGGGCAAGAAAGAAAGCAGAATAATCATCTTCTAACACAGCAGAGTGTTTCCCATTACACTCACCTATGTGAATTATCAGTGCTACAAAATTGAGCCCTCTTATTCTATCATGTCCAGATGTCAATTTTCAAATCTAGGTTTATCTTCCCATGACAACTGGTATGTGTGGCTAGAAAATATTCTAAGATATTCCTGTTTTTCTCTCTCTGAATTTTTCCCTTTCTCCTAGTCAAATCAAGAAAGGCCCTGTATTTTAATGTCTCAGGGGTCTACATGACTGAACAGAAAAGTAGTATGAAAAAATTCCTGAACTGTATCTTCAATGAGCAGGAGAGAGTTTGAAGGAAAAAAACATGGAGGCTTGGGAAAAACAGATGAGACACAGGAGTTCTGCCCCTACACTAAAAGAGAAAAATTCCCCTGCTGGGGAACAGGTCTTTAGGACTCAGGCCTCTCTCAAGGCAGTGTTTCAGAATGAACGTCCAGTTGCCTCCAGGGGTATGAATCAATGGCCACTGGGATTTTCTACCCTGAGGAACATTCCTGTGTGCTAAGTGTGGCCAGGACCAACAAAGAGCCCTGGAGCAAGAGGGTCATGTTGGTAGAATATTCAAGGTGGCAGTAAGCTGAGTACAGACGACTTCTCCCCAAGTCCCCTGATGGCTTGATTCCTGATGCTTTGTATTGATGATTCTGCAACACTGACATGACCCAGTGGGAGGGGTGGCAAAGACTCTCTCCTTGACCAAATTTTCGTCAGGCTGCTCTCAGCCTTCTTTTTGACCAGGCCTCCACCTTGGCCTGTACAAACTGTAAATGCTCAGCACAAATTACTTCATCCACACACCTCCACATGCCCACGTACACACACTAAGAGACGTGAAAAAAGACTAGCTTAGTTTCTAACATGTTACTCAAGGTTTGAGGATTGGTACAAATAACAGGTGGGCTTTGAACTTTTTCTAGAGCCACATTTCTGTTCTTGTAAAGATGATTCGTAAGACAAGTACAGTTCTTTTTAATTCCCCAAAACATTCGATTGCAAATGGAATGATATCAAGCCATCCAACTACATTCTCTTCAATTTGCTTCTTTTTATCAAGGAAATCAACTAAGACAAAAATCAAAGCACTTCTACATTCTAGATTTAGATCTGGGTTTCTTTGCAATATTTTAGTAAATCCTTCTACAACGGCTCTAGAATGTTTTTCTTTCTCTCTGTTACATAGCTTCACTTTAGCTTAGGGGAGAAGGCTTAAAAGAAAGTTCCTACCAGGCTCTGACTACCAGCTTCCTATGTGGCCAACTTCTGATCATAAGGCCACTTTTAAAAAATCTTTTGAATGTCTTGTCACATTTCAGCCAGGACAAACAGTAAATATTCCTGGCAGCATTAAACAACTTCATGGATGCAAAAGGGGTCCCCATAAAAGGGTGCAAAAGATACTACTCTCTCAAGACCCAGAGTCACTCTGAAAAATAACCAAAAGCAAGACAGGCAACTCCCCTGAGAGCCAGCAACAGTCAGCAGGACCCTAGCCACAAATGGAGTACACCCACATTTCTGTCTAGCCAAATTTCCGGGGTCCCCAAACTGATGGTTGCCAAGCCAAGTTCTTAGGACACAACATGGGACAAACTAGAAGGCAAGAGCTGGCTCTAGGAGAGAAAGACTTAATAATATATGTCTTTTCCTGCCAATCTGAATTTGGAAAGGAAGGGACAACATGAAATTTTACCTTCCTCTCTTGACCAAGCACCACAGACAGAGATCCAGGAGAGCTGGCTTTGGTCAAAGCTCTTACCTTTGGGCAGCTTCTGCCAGCTTTCCCAGGATGTCATCTGCAAGCTCTGGAGTGACTGGGGTGTCCCAGCAGGTCTCATCCTAGTCACCCGCGTGCCTTCCATTCCAAAGATCCCTAGACAGGGTCTTTCAGGGGTCTCCTGAGAATGTACCTAATAATTGGTTCTTCCATTGAACTTGAAGAAGATGAAAGTAGGAGAGGAAAGCAAAGGAAAGGATGGGAAGGTAGAGATGGAGCAGGAATTTTAGGTATGGAGTATGGAGGAAAGCACAAGAGGGAGAGTAGCAGATTATTCCCTAGTCACTTGGGAGAGAAGGTTGTGGTGTCCAGGCTGAGCAGAAACAAACTAGATCTCGTACACACAGCTAATATTCAGGTCCTGTCTGCCAGTGCACTTGTGAGGCAAAGAGTCACGCCCCAGATGTATTACTGGAGTGGTCAAAGATGTCTTAATCAGTATAGAACAGAAAGTCTAGCAGACCCATGTCTAGGCCAAAGAATGTCTAGATGGGAAAGTCAGAATGAGACCAGTTGCAAACTTCCACAGTTGGCCATGTTTGTCTCTTTAAAAAAAAGAAATTATATACATATATATATATTATTTATATATATATATATAAATTATATATACATATAAAAAATCTAATTATTTTGACCTAAATATCCTTATTGACATTTTTACATGTTTTATGTGGGTATCTGCTTATTTGTCACACAGACAATTCACTTCTTCAATTAATCTACATTCCTTAAAAAGCCACATGTATTGTTATTATATTAGTCACCAGTTTTTCACGGCTGGTAACATTCACTAACAATGACGCGTTCCCAAGGGGTAGCACCATCTATGGCATGATTTTTCCAAATCACTCTCAGTAAGTCACGTTCACACAAATGCAGACTGTAGTAATGAACTCAGAGCAAAGGAACAGTGCAAACGATTTACATTTTTCCAAAGAACTAAATAACTGTCTTATCTAAGTCTACATATATGGTATTACCTAGTTCTGGACATTAAAGGTTTCCAAATTCAATTCTCTCCCACTCAAAATGACTAAGTACATAATTAAAAATAAACGGAAAATGTCCATATACTAATTATGGCTTTTTAAAACCTGTACTAAGTAGAGGCAGGGCACACGCAGGAGTCCAGTGCTCAAGATTTCCATGTTAGTTAGGAGGCTCTTTGCTGCGATCTAATGGGAGATCCCCCAGAAAACAAAAACATGGCCCCTTTGGGAGCCCGGGTAGAAGCTTAGTGTAGATACTGATAAATCCAAAACATCTCAGTGTCACTTTCTTTCCCCCCATAACAAGCATTAACTTTCATTGGGTATTTTATAGGGAAGGATTGACCACATTTGTTTAAAGTAGAAGGTTGAGGCTAAAACCTACATTGTGTGGAATGGGAGGGAGAGTTTGGGCCATTTTGGTTGTCTACGACCACATGCCAACTGCCAGACCTCAAGTCTGGAGACTCTCCCTGAGTGAGTGGAAGGCAGTGGAGGTGTGAGTGACTGAATAGGGGCTAACAAAAACTGAACTAAGGGCCATCTTTGTCACATAGGCTGCTACCAATTCTAGGGGAGGGGGAAGTACGGAGAAGGTGACAGAAATAAGAGGGAAAATAAAACTCCATTTTGAGACCAGCAAAGGTTAAAAATTCATAATATAGCCCCTTCATGGAGGTGTGAATAGTAAATAGATTAGCTAAAGGGAGAGGATGAGGAAGCAAAACTGACAGCAAAGGCATAAGAATGGATGCCTTGTCTTGTCTCTCTCATGTAAAAACAAAGGAGAACTTTACCAAAGCACTGAGAAAGAGGTCAAGTGATGCTTTCTTGAAGAAAGAAAAGGACTCTTCTCCCATATGGTAGTCATTTTGTTATTCATCATTTACAAACAGAATTTACTGATTTAAGACATATGATAAATTCATCATTTGAAGATACTCTGGTCAGCATTTACTCTTCTTTTGATTTTCTTTCATTTTCTTCTAGTAATGATTTTTGCATTGTGGTAAAAACATATATCACATAAAATTTACCACAAGCCATTTTGGCATTAAATACATTCATATTGTTATGCAACCGTCACCACCACCCATCTCTAGAACTTTTCATTTTCCGAAACTGAAACTCCACCTGTTAAACACTAACTTCCCACTTTCCCCTGCCCCTAGCCCCTGGGAACCACCTTTCTATTTTCTGTCTCTCTGAATCTGACTACTCTAAGATCTTCATATAAATGGAACCAAACAATATTTGTCTGGCTTATTTCACTTAGTACAATAATGTCCTCAAGTTTCATCCATGTTGTAGCATGTGCCAGAATTTCATTCCTTTTTAACTGAATGTTAAATTTAGCTGAATACTACTCCATTGTATATATATAGAATTTGTTCACAAATTTGTTTACATTTATTACATACATTATATGTATCTGTCTGTTTCTTTGTTCATAGATATTGAGTTGTTTCTACTTTTTTATTGTGAACAGCGCTGCTAAGAACATAGGTAGATAATTTGAGTCCCTAATTTCAGTTGAGTACATGCTCAGAGTAGAACTGCTAGATCAAACACGTTTACCTTTTTGAGAAGCTGCCTTACTCTTTTCCACAGTAGCTGTGCCATTACAGAGTCTCCCCAGCAATGCATAAGGACTTCTGGTTTCTCCACATCCTCATCAACACTTGTCATTTCCTATTTTTTGATAACAGCCATCCTAATAGATATGAAGCAGTATTTCATTGTGGTTTTGATTTGCAGGTACCTACTGACTAGTGATGCTGAGCAGCATTCGCTCTTGGATAACCATTAAGTTAAAAGGAGACTACCTGGGCTCAAAATCTAGCTCCAACACTTATCTCTTCTGTGAATTTGAACAGGTCATTAAATCTCTCTAAGCCTCAGTTTTCTCATCTGAATAATGGAGAAGATAAGTTTACTTCACTATGCCTCTGTGAGGATTAAATTAAATAATTTGTAAAAAGCTAGCATAGTACCTGAAACAATAGTTCATGAAGAGGTAGAATTTATTGTTCACACTGTTGTTCCCCCCACTGTTACCATTATTTTTATTAGCTTAGAAGTTACCACAAGTTTTCTTAAATAAAAATACATATAACACTCTAATGTTCTGTGAGCTCTTTTAGGAAAACCACTGGCTTCCTAAATGCTAAAGCACACTATACATTATGAATACCACATAAATTGATAGATTTCTGAGCCCAGAGATGTCCCTGAATAGTAAGAATATTAAATAATAATGAACAAAATTAGCCTCATAAAAGTTCGACTAAATACTTTTAAGTTTGCAAAGAAATAAACTGCCTTTAAGAACTAAAAAGCTAAAATCAAATTCTTCCTATTCCTGAGTAGAACCAGGTGTAGAGGAACTGACACTGGGTAAAGATGGAGTGGATTGTGCGTATCTGCTTCCATCTTTGGATCATGAGGTAATTGGGTATATTCATGATAGGAACTCTTCTTTCTCTGGCCAAAACCAAGTTAGTAAATGCGAGTGCCTGAAACCACAATCTGGACACAGCCTGTGACACAATCTGGACACAGGCAGGGCTGAGATCAGACTTGGAAAGGGCCCATTTCTCCTTCTGAAAAATGTCTGTGCTGGTCAGAAGGAACTAATGGGAAGATCACCACCACACTCCCTGGTCTTCCCTGGGATCTTCAAGATCAGAGGGACCAAGTCCATCCCTGGTCACACTGTATTAGGAGGCCAAAGTGAGAAACTCCTGGCCCCTTCATAGAAGTCCTATGGAACAGATGGTAAAACAAACAAAAGCAAAGACAAAATGATATTCTTATAAGCCTCTCTAAGGGAGGACTGCTCAAAAGCTGAGTTGAAGCATTCACACACATAGTCATGTATTTTTCTTCTTGAAAATGAATCTGTATGTGTCTACTTCATTTGTACTTGGATTCCAAAATCTTGTATCCTTTCTACTTGTTGTAGGCAGTTAGATCGAGTACTATTTGAAATCGTAGCTATATTTATCTGAATGCCATTGTAACAGACAGATCAGAGAGGGAATATCACACCTATTGCCCTTGCCCACAAAAGAACTTTCCAAATGTTCATGTAAAAACTCTCAAGTGAAAAATCCCCAAAGTGATTTAAACAATAGTTTAAACTGATTAAATTGGTTTCAGACAGTATGCAAATTCCCAAGTTGAATAATTCGAAGTACCTGTGATCTCTAGCCCTGAAAGAGAAGGGCAGGAGAGGACTCTGAGATAAGAGTAAAATAATGATGCAAAGTTTCTTGCTCCATAAGACACAGGCATGTGTAACCCTACTGAGCTCTTACACCACATATCAAATTTCCCTGAAACCGGATGATCAAGAAGGAAGTGAAAAGAATTGACATTTACTGAGCTGATACTCTGTCACGCATTAGCCCAAGCAAACTTCATGGAAATTCTTACATAACTCAGAGGAGATTAAAAATCAGAGGGATAAAAGTAAATTGCTCAAGATCATAGTCAGTAAGCCCGGGTCTTTCTCCTTCTAAATCCAGTACAGATTACATTATAATCTAAATCTCTTCCCTGTAGCTTCTGTTTCTAAATAGTAGAGATCAAAAGGTCTCTTTTTATCTCAGCTCTCTTAGGTAAGACATCACCCTACTAAATACATGACCTCATTCATCATCCACCAGGAGGGCTGCCAGGGCAGCTGGAACAGGGAGAGTGAGGACAAGGCATTTCCTTGATCGTACTGAAACCTGCTCGACTGGGCATCTCACAGTGGAGAAAAACATCCTGATTTCTGCAAAATAGTCAATGATGGCATAAGATAAAGCAAATATTTGGGTTGGCACTAGCCATTAATATAATTCCTCATGAACAAGACCATTAGACAGTGGGAAGAACTACTCTGTAATCACTTGCAGAGGGACAGCACTGTGAGAGTGAGTGATTTGTAGCTCAGTGATATTTTTGCATACTTTGTCTCTCTTTATTACCACATGGATCCACTGTTCTCTTGCTGGGCATTAGTCTAAATCCTCTGTCTACCCCTTAACTCCTAAGAATCAAATATCAAGTTAACAGAGGTAGGATCCCCAAAAGGTACCCGGGGTTTCCCCACAATCACCTTCCACTTGACATGTTCCAACAGCTATACTCACTGGAAGCACAGAAGACCCCCAAGAACGCAGAGGGCTCTACAGCCTTCCTCCCTTTCCCAGGGCACAAAGACACCTTAACAAGAAATGGCTCCATTTTTCTATCTTCATACAGTGTTCTCTCTACCAAAGGATCTTATTCAGGAGACCTTTTCATTTGTCACCATATTGGTATTTAATAAGATGGACAGGAGAGGCTACTACCCTGATTTTATAAATGAAGAATTCGAGAAACAGCAGTAATAATGATGGTGGCATTTTTTTAAAGCTCTTTCTAGGTTGTAAATTCCAGGCACTATTATTATTTGCATCAGCCCTTACCTGAGGTTGTCTCAGATGCCTGTGGTTTGGATCCCTAGTAGGGAAATATTCCATTAAACTTAATTCACATCTAAAATCTTTCAAACTTTAGTCATAAAAGCTATACTTAGCCCCTATGATTAAGGATCCTTTTTACTAAATAGTACAAAAGGGGATGTTTTTGAAGGAGGGTCTTGACAAGGGCATTCCTGCCTAACATGATCAACATAAAACCTGGAGTAGGAGAAGAAATGAAATCCCAAGTTGCCTTGTTTGTATCCTAGTTCCTTTTTCTTGGCTTATCAAAGTTATCTTATATCTTCCCAAATTTTTCATGCGCAGCACCAGGAAAATTGATTCTCCTTGGGTCTATAATAAATAGTAAGTTACCTCTTGCATTTTCTTGATAATCACCACTTCCTCTAGGAAGAATTTCCTGTACTTCCCAGATAGGGTTAAGTGACCCTCCTCTGTACCCTAACACCAGCCTGAATATATTTCTATTTGTCATTTGCTGAACTACAGTGCATTAGTTTATCTTAAATCATAAGATTTTCATTAATATAAAAATATGCATATATATGGGCTTCATTCCTTTGATGATAGTCCATCTTTTACTATTTGGCTTAGTTAACAATTTCATAAAATTTACTCTTAGCTCATTTAAATTTTTTAAAAATGTTACATCCTTGGTTGATGGTAAATGCTATCAGTAAGGTATAAAATCTGAGTTGTTACAACCATCATATTAATCTATGCTGAGTAACAAATTACCCCAAATCTAGCAGCTTGAGACAATACAGTTATTATTGGACAGTTCTGTAGGTCAGAATTCCAAGTGGACTCAGCTGGTTCCTTTCCTCAAAGTTTTACACTAAGGTGTCAGCCAGCTGTAGTTTTTGTCTGGTTCTCAAGTCCTCTTCTGCTCGGTTGTTGATGGAATTCACTTCCTTTTTATCCTTTCCTACGGCCCCTCCGTCCTGAAGCCAGCAATGGTGGGCTGAGTTCTCCTCATGCTCCAAATCTCCCTGACTTCTCCTTCTACTCCCAGCCAGAGAAAACTCTCTGCTTTTGAAGGGCTCACATAACCAGTCTGGCCCAGCAGGACACTCTCTTTTACCATTTAACTTACATCAGGGGTAGGCGGCATGGGAGTCGTCTTTAAAACTCTCACTACCACAACCATGATTGTGTTACTTTTAATCAAATATATCTGCAATTTTTTCATCTTTCTGTCTACAAGAAGGATATGATTTTCGATGAGGGATGTTTAGAATTAAGAAATGTGGTCCTGAAGCAGTTAGAGAATCACTTCCATGGTCTTGACTTCAGAGGAAGTATGTACTGCACAAATGAGCAAACCAGTCATCCCTCCTGGGCAAGTAATAATAAAGGCGGCCTTGATTTCAGAGGCAGGAGATGCCGATGATTCCATTAAAATATTTCATTGCCCCCAAAGAGTAAGGCTGTGGCCACCATTTCAGTGGTGAAATTCAGCCATCATGCTGTCAAACCAGTTACATTGTGCAACCTAGAGTTTCTGAGCTAAATATGATTAAGCTGCTTTCCTGATTATAATGGAATTAAATTTCAGCTATTTCTTACAGCTTTTATTTATTGTTACAAAAGTATACCAACTATAATCATTGTAATACTATTTCACATGTCTTCTAACATATTTAGCTTATGAGTTAACAAAATCTCTAACAAATCAACCCTACATGATTTTACTGGGCTCTTACACAACACTGTCTGGAAGAAAAAAGATGGATCAAATCAGCGCCAGGAGTTGGTTTTATGAACTGTGTTTACAGAGAATATAAAGGGACTTGAAGATCATGGAAGCAAAAGTAAAAGGCATCTCTTAAACAGTTACTATCATTTAGGAGAGTAGTTTCTATTCACTAAGTCCCTAGAAGGAAAGGACTATTTCTATCTTTATTTATCCTTTTGCCACCTACACATAATGCCTAATTTCATGACTTGAACATGGTAGGTGCTCCAGAAATATTTGCTGAATGACAAATAAATCAATGTTTATTGAAAAACTTCCTCAAGAAGTATTCCAATAGTGAAAAATGGAAACTAATTTTAATGTTCAAAAATAGAGGACAATTCAAAAATATTTCAGTCTTTGAAATTACACCAAGAAAGAATATAATATATAGTGAAATAAAAATTATGAAATGAATTACAGACACAAAGGCAGTTTACTAAACAGTACAAAATATTTCATCAATTACGGGATATTAAAAGACACACAGAACATATTATTTTGGTTATCTCTGGAGGTCAAATTACAGGTTGTTCCTACTTTCTTCCTTGGGACGTTTTTTGTAACTTATGAATTTTATTCCTTTGTAACCAAATTTGAAAAAAAAAGTTACTGAAAATGAATCAAGTTCGAATTGCAAACTGGAACTTTCAACAGAGCATAGTTGATTCTTTGCCACGGACACCAAGTCATTTCCCTCTTTTCAGTGGCATTCGTATCACTACCCTGCATTTTTCCCAACTGAAATGACACAATGGAAAGACCATTCCTACACCAAGCACTGAGCCATAGGAAAATGGAATGTCAGTGTGAGCATTTGCAGATCAGGAAATCGAGTCGTGGAGCAGGGCCAGTGTAAGATTCTAAGCTATGCCATCTGCTTGTCCATTATTCTACTTAAAGAAAACTACAGACACTATAATCCCTTCTCTCTGTTCCTCAGCCACTATGAAGGGGAAGGGATTTTGAGCAAATGTTCTTTATTTTTATTTTCTTATGTAATCTTTGTGTGCCTTGATTTCACCATCACAGGGCCAGTTAACTTCAAGAATCCAGCAGGGAAACTCCACCAATACTTAGCTACTAAGTTGAATTTTTAGAGTTGCCTGACTACAGTGATCTTATTCATCTTGTCCCCTCCATTCCCCACTAAATAGCCAGGTTACCCCACAGTTCACTGACCTATTCTCCCTCTAAAAGGGCAATCCTGTCTATGATTCCAGTAACCTCTATCCCTGAGTTTGAGCAAATGTCTTTCAAATGGAAAAAAGGAGGAAGAGCAATTACCCCAAATTACTTCAGATTAGATCTTAGTGAGAATCCCTCCCCAGAGTGGAATTAGTTTCCCTATTAGATTCAGGGTCAAGGTTGGAAACCACAGCCCAGGGATGACAGGCTCTCAGCAAAGACAGAAAAGCATCATTAACATCAAGATGCCCTTATTTGTCCTGTCCCTTTCATCGTCCCTTGAACTCCTGGTTTTGCTTATATTTCTCTGAAATTCTTAGAAAAATTCCTTTTAAAACAAGTGGGCGCCTGACTCACTGGCCTACTTCCTCTGTTTTCCACTCAAGTGGTAAACAATGGGCTCTATTCAAATGTGTCCTGTCCATGAGCTGGGAACCTGCGTGCAGACAAAGCTTATTGTTGCAGGGCAGACTGCCAGACCCATGCTCTCTGCTGCTCACCTCCTGGACTCTGCTTCTCTGTTACAAGGGCCACTTGACAAAATGCAAAACATTCTCATGGTCCTATGACCCCACAGCTCACTGTCTCCTTTAGCCCTAGGTCCCCAATGAAATATCACCCGAAATCCTCATGTCATTGCATTTGAAAACAGCCCTTCAAAAGATAATAGAAACAATGGCAGGAGGTATCAGGTCTCGGTCATGTGATTTTCCGTAAGGACTACCACATTTTATTTATAATCATTTTAAAGATTGTGTCCTAACTCTTCTCCTAGGATGTTTTGTATGTAGATGATGCTTTTGGGGGACAAGAGAACTCTGCCAAGTTAGGGACAGGACAAGTCATGAAAATACAAAACGCTAGTTTAAGACTTTGGAAACACAGCAAAAGGTGATTGACTGCAACAGCAGAATCAGACTTAAGAAAAAAGAGGAACAGGACAAAGCTTCAAGTTAAAAGGGAGCCCACAGGACAAGAAGAGCTGAATCTAAACAACAGAGCATATCCAATGAATATGAAAACGCTAATTTGAAAAGATATCTGCACCCTTATGTTCATCATGGCACTATTTACAACAGCCAAGATATGAAAACAATCGAGTGTCGATCAACAGATGAATGCATAAAGTGGATGTGATACACACACATACAAACACACACAATGGACTACTGCTCAACCATAAAAAGGCTGAAATCTGGGAGGGAGGTATAGCTCAGTGTTACAGTGCATGCTTAGCATGTACAAGGTCCTCGGTTCAATCCCTAGTACCTCCATCAAAAAAAAAAATAATAATCTGGCCATTTGTGACAACAGGGATGGACCTTAAGGGTATTAGGCCAAGTGAAGTAAGTCAGATAGAGAAAGACAAATACCATATGATTTCACTCATATGTAGAATATGAAAAACTAATAAATAAACAAAAGCAAAACAAATGAAAAAAACCAAACCAAACCAAACTAGAACAAACACACAGATACAGAGAACAGAGTAGTGTTTACCAGGGGAAGGGGTTAGAGAGGGCAAAATGGTTAAGGGGAATCAACCATATGGTGACGGATGGAAACTAAACTTTTGGTGGTGAGCACGCTGTAGGCTATACAGAAGGAGAAATACAATGTTGTACACACGAAGCTTATATGAGGTTATGAATTAATGTTACCTCAGTTAATATACATACATACATACATACATAAGTGATAGAATAGCCCTTAAGGCTAGAGAGAAAGAGAGATGCAGACAGAGAAAGTTTGCTTACTTCTAAGGAAAGCACAACCCCACTGTCACACAGGAGTCACAGGAGGAGCTTTTGCAAATTGTGAAATTCCCAAGAATTTCGTTTGTTTCCTGAGGATCATTTCCTTCTTTCCTTCCTTCTTTCCTCCCCTCTTCCTTCTTTCTTTTCTTTAAACATAAATTTGAGCAACTCCAACCTGCTTAAACTTTCAGTGATGTCCCAGTGACCTGAGATTAAGTCCTTGCCCCCAAAGCTGGCACTGCATACCCACTGACCTTTATCTCACACCTGCTCCCCCTCACTCTCCATGCTCTCACCACAGTGGACTTTGTTAATTTCCTCAAAAGTCCAAGTTCTGTCTTAGGTCAAGGTTTCCCCACTTGCTGCTCCTTTGAAATGGAACAACTCCTTCTCTTCTTTGCTTAGCTCAGCAATTCTCAAACCTGAGGGACTAAGGATTTCTTTACACTCTTAAAAATTTCTGAGGACTCCAAAGAGCTTTTTTTTTCAATTTGGATTCTATCTGTGGATGTCTCCATGCTATAAATTAAAACCAGGAAATTCAAAAATATTTAATTCATTTAAAGATAACATAGTAAATGGATTTTACTTCACTATAAATAACACATTCTATGGAAAATAACTACATTTTCCAAAACCAAAAATACATTAGTGAGAAGAATGGCTTTGTTTTACAGTTTTGCAAATCTCCTTAACGTCTGGCTCAAAAGAAGACTGATTCTCACACTCGCTTCAACATTCAATCTGTTGTGATACCGTACGCCCTGTAGACTCTGGAAAACTCCACTGTACACTTGTAAGAGAATGAGGATGAAAATGGATATTTACTTCTTAGTAATATTACGAAAATAGGTTTGACTCCTGAACTTCCTAAAAGTGCCTCAGGCAAGGACCTCCAGGGATCCCAGGCTGTACTTTGAGAACTTCTACTCATTCTTTCTTTCTCCCCCACTTTACTGAGATACAATTGATAAATTAAAATGCAATATATTTAAGGTTATAATATATATTAAGGCATGATTTTGATATACATATACATTATGAGAGGATTTCCACAAGTGAGTTAACACATAATTACCTTTTTAGTTGTTCTTATTAACAACAACATACCTTGTTGATAACACTCTTAGCAAATTTCAATTATACAAGAGTATTATCAACTAATCAACTATAGTCACCACGTTATACATTAGATCCTCAGATCTTATTAATCTTATAATTGAAAGTTTGTAACTTTTTATCAACCTCTCCTCATTTTTCCCACCCTCAGCCTCTGGCAGCCACTCATTCTATTCTGTTTCTGAGTGTGACTGCTTTTTTTTTTTTAAAGATTCTACCTGTAAGTGTTACCATGCAGTATTCATCTTTCTCCTTCTGGCTTTTCTTACTTAGCATAATGCCCTCATGGTGTCACAAATGGCAGGATTTCCTTCTTTTTAAAGAGTGAATAATATTCCACTGTATACACAGACTGCATTTTATTTATCCATGTATCTGAAACTTAGGTTGTTTCCATACCTTGGCTACTGTGAATAATTCCCCAAGGAACATAGGAGTGCAGATACCTCTTAGAGATAATGATTTCATTTCCTTTAGATGTATACCCAGAAGTGGAAATGCTGGATCATGTGGTAGTTGTATTTTTAATTTTTAATTTTCTGAGAAAGCTCCATGCTGCTTTCCATAGTGGCTGCACCAGCTTACATTCCCACCCACCAACAGTGCACAGGTGTTCCTCTTCTCCACATCCTTGCCAGCATTTATTTTGTCTGATCTTAAAGATCAGATGTGCAAGGAGGTCTTCTCTGACGTCAGAGGATAGGTTGGATCCTCTTGCTCTATGCCCCTTTAACAACATCCTCTACCTTTCTGTCAAAACACTCATCTTAGCTATAATTTAACCAACAACTTGCATGAGGACAGACTGTGTGAGCTTTGTTCACAGGGAATCTCCAGTGCTCAGTCCACACAGCAGGGATTCAGAGAATCTCCATGGAAGGGAGGAAAACACAAAGGAGGAAGGGAAAGAGAAAGGGAGGGAGATAATCAGACCCTGGGACACAACTTTCTGACAACTGCTCCATACCCTCAGCAGGATGTATACAGAAACATAACTTTCTAGAGCAGGCTGATGCAGCCCTGGGTTCCATTTCTCTCTGAAAGTCAGAGGGAGAGAGAAGTGGATAAAGGACTGAGGAGAGGAGACAGAGGTGAGACAGTAGAGAATACTGGTTAGGAGCACATGTGCTGGAATCTTTCATTAATGCAATTGTTTGACGTGTAGATTGAGTATCTACAATTTGCCAGGCACTCCTCTAGGCATTCAGGGATCCTTCAAGGAATAAAGCAGAGAAAAAGTTCTGACCTCAAGGAGCTTCATTCAGACCTGAAAGCAACCCCAGCTTCCATCACTTGATAAATAGATTGCCTTGGATCAGTTCCTTCATCTCCCCTTGCTTCATTTTCCTCATCTGTAAATGTGGATGAGACTTAGAAGTTTCTGGCTGAGAACTAAATGCATCTCTGCAATGTACCTAGTAGAGAGTCAGGTACCTACTGGGTGTTTAATAAATGAAAACCTCTCTGGTGGCAACTCATAATCCAAAACTGACTTTGTCACATGTAGAAGCAATTCTATAGACCAGGATCCAACTACTTACAAGATATCACTTGGGTAGCTGGGGGGCGGAGCACTTAGTTAGGGTCCTCAGAGGGCTCAGGAGGGCTGTGGTGTCACTCTCCCTATAAAGAAGAAATACCTCTGGTTCTCTTTATACTGCAGAAGGCCCCTGGCTATTTTTACACTGTTCCATAATACTGGAGACTAAAACTGTACAAGGTAGTATCACAGTCTTAAGCAATTTCCCATGGACTTTCTCTTACAATCATGCCAAAAGCAAAAGGCCATGTTGAAGACTATATTCTGAGCCAACTCTGTGTAGCTTGACTATCTGGTCACATGACTTATCATGTACCACAGTGTTACTGAGCTTTCCAGTCCCACCTCTGCCTGAGTTTGGCTTGACATTTCTGGGAAGAAACAGGACCCCCAGGAGAGAGAACAAGAGATGGGGACCTTCCGTTTTTGCGTTGTCTTGCCACGTACTTCTGGTGCCTGCTCTACAGTCAGCACCTCTCTAGACTGGTGCTAGTCAGAAGAAAGTAAAGGACAGTCCTATCTGCTGATTTTGCTATACGTTACCAGTCTGGTAAAAACATTTGGAGTTAGAGAGCATTGAAACATGGAATGAAATAAAGTTTGGGAATTACTTGCGTGGATTTCATTTCCTCAGACTACTCCCATTGTTCCTCAGCAGGAAATATTCACAAGTCAACTCCCCAGAATCGTAGTTATTAAACCAGAGATGTGGGTTTCAAAGGCTGGATGCCATGGCCAACCTCACTGGCCCAGACTGTTCTTCAAGTTGAAGAGCAGAATGATGTCTAAAGTGACTGGAACATATATGGCTCTACAGGGTGTCAGGAAGACCTGAAAACTCCCATATGGAAGTGAAACTCATTATTGGCAAGCACGGAACACCCTAGAGGACTGAGCCGCAAAGAATTCGCAGAGCCCCGTGGCTAACTCCAGGGCCTAGCTTGATCTTCAAGTCACTGTCTGGGATAATCCTTTCAAATCTGTTCTTACACTTAAGAGCCACTCAACACGTGACTGACTCTCCCTCTCAGGTCTTTCTCCACTGACCTGTCAGAGTAGACTTTCAGGGAACACAGATACCATGTCAAACCATCCACCAGATGTTCCTTTCAAATGAGCTGGAGCAGAACCAACTATATGGAGAAGCCATAAACCAGGAAACATAATGAGCAAAGGGCTTTCAATGGATTGGCATAGCTCTGTGGACAGAAAACTGTCTCTTGGGTGGAATGCGAGATACCCAGAGTGAATGAGCATCAGAAAACTGACTCTTGCCCCAGTTGGGGCTTACGGTGCTGCCTTACAGGAGAGGTAGGACATTTTAAAACCTAAACTCTTCATCATCTCAATAAAGTCATCTTCAATGTCATGGCTCTAAGAAGTAACAAGTTTTAATACCTAAGATATAGGATCTAGGGGAGAGGGACCCAGCATCCAGCCCCATTTCTGTCAGTTACTCACTCATAATGCTGGGAGAGGTGGGCCAAACTGTCTGATCCCTGTTTCTGATTTCCCTCATCACTGACATCAGAGAATTTTACTGCAGGAAAACTAATATCTGACTGGGCTCCAAGTGCTACATAAGAACATTCTATGTTGATTCCAGGCCACCAAGAGGTATGGGGTCACCGAGTCACAAGAGTATAAATCTGAACATTTGATGATGTTTGCAGGTGACTGGGTAAAAAAATGAAAACCCAGGAGATGAATAAAGGCGGAAACTAGAAATTTCTTGTTTGAATTATTTAACATATCTCACTCTGATGGTTCTGCATATAAAAGAACTGCAAATGAAGTTACTGAGTTTAGGCTTTTTGTTCACACTAAAAAAGGAAACATGCTCCATAATATTTACAAGGCACTTTAAGGCACCAGGGAAAATGGGCAATTTAGTAGGTGAATATTTTTATTGTTATTGCTTTCACTGTCCAAATGGACAGGCAATTAATCTATTTAAAAAATCTAAATACCAGTTCAACACTGCCTACTTCTGATTTAATTCTATTCTACAACTGCCCAGAATTTATTGAAAGCCTCCCAGGTGTCAGGCACTATACTAGGCATTAGGAATATAATAATTGATAAGGTACTGTCCTTTGCTTCAGGAAACCTTCATCATTTGAACAATTTTATTACTTATTTATATGTTGAAATTACCAGAGCACTTAGCTCAAACCAAGGGCTCAGATAAAACTCTGTAGAGATCTTGGCTGAGCTGAGTCTTAAAGGATGTGGAGATAACTGTATACATTTTTCAACAGTAACAGCCTTATACAAAGAGAACGAAAGAAAAATCTCTTTCATTCCACCATGTGAGGACACAGCAAAAAGGTGGCCATCCGCAAGCCAGGAAGAGAGCTCTCATCAGAAATTGACCATGATTACACCCCGATCTCAGATTTCCAGCCCACAGAACTGCAGAAAAGTTAACTTCTGTTGTTAAGCCACCCAGTCCACAGTGTTTTGTTATGGCAGCCCAAGCAGACTAATAAAGCAGTTAGGTCCATTTTATGAGAACAGCATATGTGATTAAAAGGTGTCATTAGGACATGTAGTGAATAGAGTTGATTATTCCAGGGATCTGCTTGCTAAATTCTAGTATCTAGCTCCAGCCACCATGGTACATAGTGTGCCTTCCTACATGTATGCCATAGCCTACCATTCCAACAGGGTCAGGGAGTAAAGACTGAGCAAATTCAGGGGGTGCAACAGTAGTACACTGGGCAAATGGACATGACCTCTGTGGTTAGCGGTGTGGAATAACATCTGTCACGACATGCAAGCGCCAGTCCCACTTATCCCCCTCCTTGGGAATGGCCACAGATGTTTCCATGACAGGTGTGCTGCTTCCCCTACGTGGTTTGCCCAAGAACATCACATGTGCTGTTCTCACTGAGTCAACTCTTCTATTCAGGCAAAGTAAGTAGAAAAATGTGACAAATGCCCAGATAATTTGATTCGGGGGAAAAAATGATATTACTGGGTTCCTTCTGGGGTGCTTGAATGTATGCATGGCAGGGAGTGGGGAAATTACCAAATGCTGGAGACTGCATGTTTCTCAAACCTTTTATAATTTTTGAACTCTTTCACTTCTTTTTGTGGTGTTCTTGAATAATAGAATCAGGACAGGCTAATGCCATAGAAGGTAACAAAAAAGAGAGTATGAGGAAAACCCTGAGTTTCTCAAGGAGGTTACAACCTAGGGGTGGGTTGGGGAGTGAAAACCAACACAAATACCCATGCATGACTGTAGCGCCTCATCTGATGATAGAAATTCCCAGAGAGAAGGAAAAACCAGTTGCCCTGAGACTGACAAAGCGAAATCTAATGAATCTGATTTGAAATGACTGAGCAGGGTTCCATGAAAGATACACTAAATGATCCCACAAATGTAAGACTCCACAATAGCTTCTTTCCAAGGCAGATTTCAAAAACAGCAATCTGTAAGAACCCAATTATATGAGAATGAAATGAGATCTTTGGGGGGAAAAAAAAAAGATCAACGAACAACAAAGTTTAAAAAAACCTGAAAAAAGTTCCTGTTTGGGAAGCACAGTAATTGGATGTATGGGAAGGTTGCTGTGTTGCCAGTCACAGACGTCTGACGTTCAGCCCTCAGCAGCAGGGTCTTAGTCACAAAGAAAAAAGTCGAAACTAAGATAAGTGTATCTCAACATCTCAGTACCTACATCTGCATATAGGAGTGTACTTACTTGCCCACACCCACATGTTTCAGAAGTCTCTTGATTCTAATTTACTAACCTGAACAAGTAGACACATTTTTAAATAGGAGAATAACTTCTACTGATAAAAGCACATTCTATGGCCTAAAAAAGTCAAACCAAACAACAATAACAACAAAAAAAAAAACCCAATACTTTTCATGGGTTATTTTTCCTTAAGTAGAAAGAGAGAGATAAACTCTTGGTGCCAATGTGGTGCTATAGAGAGGCACCTTTCTGTATTTCTAAGACCTGGAATTTCTCCAGTAATGGGCGTTCCAATCTAAAAGAGTGAGGTGCATTGAGGGGAAACAAACTGGCAATTTTATGTTAATATCTCCAATGCCAGTCTGTCTGGCTTCAAGTAATTTTTAGCTAAACAGCAGAACTTCTGCAGGACAGAACAGTTTCACAAGAACGGACTGATTCTGATTTCAATTAGAAGTTTTTTAGTTGGCTTTGAAATCACTCCAACCATACCCTTCAAAGCCCAATTCATGCCATCTTGCCATTATCTGTTTACTCATTATCTCCCCAGCTAGACTATAAGCTCTTTGATAACAGGCTTTGCCTTGTCCACTGCCCCCTCCCTGGCACTTCTCAGAGACAAGAAGGTTATTGAAGGTTTTGGACCTTGTCTATGAAGGTTCCTGTTTGCCATTTTCCACATGTGTTCATTTTTTTATTTGGAAACGTTTGTACCAATCTAGCATCTGGACTGGAAATCTGTACACAACACGTATGTAGTTGCTCAGAAATGCAAGCCTGTTATAAAATTTTAAATTGGATAAATCTTTATATGAACAGGCCTTGTCACTGAAGGCGGCAAATTACTCTCTCTTATGCTGGAAGTTCTTAACAGTTTGTGCTGCCTCATGGAATCCTCTAAGTCATTTCTACTTGATACTTTAATGTTCTGAAAGGATGTCTAAGTAAGAGACTGCTTAGATGATCCCCAGCCTACTTTCTTCTCCTTCTTCCTTTTAGTCTGACTTCCTGGAATAATTATTACATTTCAGAGCATCTTTCACAACTTGGTATGGCTGGCTTCACCACTAAAGCTTCTGTCAATTAAATATATGCAGAAACAATGCACTTAACTTCCAGGAAGTGCCTTAAAAGGAAGGGTTGCTCTTGGAATATCCCCACGCCTCCTTTCAATTGGCTGGAATGTTGAAATAAGAGGTGGAGTTCTAGCAGCTATCTTGGATCACGAGGTGTGTTGAGAAAGGAAGCCACGTATGGTAAAATAATACGATAGAAGCCTGGATACCTGACGTAAAGGATCACTGACAACACCACCCTCCAACCACAGACTGCTTTACTATGGGAAAATAACTGCTATCTTGTATAAGTTGCATTCTTTTACTTTGTTTTGTTTTGATACTCATGGCTAAATGTAATCTCTCACCCTCTGACTGAGGGAGTAGTTTATGGGTCTGGTATCTGTCAGCAAATAATAGAGAATTTATAATAGCTGCATAAGAGTCTTTGAAGAGACATCTCTTTGAGTGCTATATAAAATGTTCTCCATGGACCACGGGTAATCCACATGCTATTCGTTACGGGTCCATGACAAGATAATTAGAGAATTTTGAGAGTAAGCATTTAGAAACTTTTGTAGCAATTTCATACTGCTTGACTCATCTCATTGAAGGAGCTGAATGTCTCTGAACTTTCCTGGTGAGTCACATGTAATCCAAACTGCCTGCCAATCATGGACTTCATGATATGTGACTTTATGGGTTATTCTGTCAACAATCACCAAAAGTGTTTTAAAAAATCTAAGCTACTGTAAGCACATATATCTATACAGATACATATACAGATACATAGATATGTAGGCATCTGAGAAAGTATAAATATATACATATATATAAGAATATGTATAAATATAATTTATATATATAACTTATTCTTACAATAGTTTTAATTTTACTAAAGCCTGTTTTAACTTTTAAATTCATTAGTGATACTAGGGAACTGAAATTGGAATTATTAATTTTAACCCCAATTTACAGATAAAATACACACTTTGCTGATTATTTTTGTCAAGAAAATATCAACTTATGAATGCAACTGTAGTGCTAAAATAAATGATGACACTAACTAAACAAGATTCCATAGAAACAAAAAGCAAAAAGTTGTACTAGTTTTCTTCGGAAGTATGATCCATTGTATGTATATTGAGTTCACTTTTGCAGCCATAATTGATGCTTAAGAACTAAAATAACAATGTGTTATCTGAAGAGATGTGCTGGCTAATCAATCTATGAAATTATTAAGATCTAAAGAATATGTACATCCAAATAAAAAAAAATCAAAACCAGAAAAATTCTTTTTAAAAAAAGAGTACTGAATCAAAAAGCCACCAGAAATAAGTGTGTTTTGTGAACTTCTTATAACACTTTGAGTTACTAAGTCTAAAGACCCACACATATTTGCTGAAATATTAATGAGAGGCGGAGGATATAGCTCATGGCAGAGTGCATGCTCAGCATGCAGGAGGTCCTAGGTTCAATCCCCAGTACCTCAATTAAAAAAATAAAAAGAAAAAAAAAGAAATATTAATAAGAGACTGCTTCAAATATGTTTGCTTGGAAATGTTGAAAGAATCTCGTCAAACAAGATAGTTCAACTGCCATTTTCCAGTGACACCAAAGTTCAATGTTATGCAGGCTCAACTATAAAACAAACAAAGCTAGTAATACAATTTTCATTGTGAGTCAGATGTACAGTTATTGCTAAAATGGTAATTCCTTTAATGTATGTGCAGTTTGAACATGATGATAAAAAAAATTCTTCCTTTATGTTAACCAGTTCTAAACTATATAGAACCATGAAGCATTAATCTACAAATGTGATCTGAAGTTTAAATACTAGGAGTATGTTCTGATGGACTTATGGAAAGCCTTCTGGGATAGCTGCACCACAGCATAAATCAATGGGATGCTTCCTTCATCAAGAAATCTTGTTACGAAAGTGGTGGCTGAACTAAAAGTTTCGCTTAGTGTAAATTGTAAATTACGTAAAAACTAGTGCACTAAATTTGAGAGCATTCTTTTTATTTGCAATAATATGGAAACTGATTACAAACAACTACTGAGATATGACAGTTACTGAGGAGAAGAGTTCTCTCAGGACTATTTAAATGGCTGAACAAACCTCTTACGTTTCTGCATGATAAGAACCAGTTTCAAAATTTCAAAGATATGAGTTAGACAGTCTGTCATGCTATTTTGTTTGATATTTTTATATTTTTAAAGCTCTTAATACTACCACCGAAATAAAGGATGTGACATGTTTTCAACAGCAGATAAGATCAAAGGGTAAAAAAAGGTAGAAGGTTGGATAAAGTTTCTAAAGAGTTTTGATAGTCCTGTAATTTAACAATAATAATAAAGTAGAAGATGATCTTGAAATTACATATCTACAAAGTCATTGCCATACATCTTAGAGATTTTAAAGGTTTTGAATTTTACTTTTCATTGTAAGAATATTTACAAATCAGAAATTCACAGATCTATCCTTTTTATTGAAAGTCAGTCTTAACTTTATAAGATAAATTTTCCAAATTTGCTATTGGTGAAGGATTAAAGATGAATTTTGGAAATACTGTATCAGTTGCTTCATTTTGCAGAAAAATTAAAAATGAATATCCCAAGTTTGCTTAGGTTACCTTAAAATCTGTTCTCCCATTCATGTCAAGATACCTCTGTGAGACTAGGTTCTCTATTGTGAATGATATTGAAACAAAACACAGAAACATTTTCCTGTGAGCAATGTTATTATCCATTCAACTATATAAAATTAACAAGCAAGAAGCATGCTTACTTATTGCATTAAAAAACCTTAAAAATTAATATACATGGTATTCATTAAAAGTGTGGCTACAGGAAGTTAATTTGTGAAAATGCTATTTCATTCATAATTTTTCAGTAGTTTGTAATTGCAAAGAGACAGAAAGCTATGGTTCTCTCTAGTGATAGTCCATGTGAATACATTAAATGAATACTATAAGCTTTGTAATTATTGTCTTTTTTCCTATGTGATGTTTATTCTGGTCACATGTATTAAAATAATTTTTTATGTCTGTAGACTCTAATAATAAAAGTTGGCTTGCATTTTGTCTTTTAGTCCTTTTACTTTTCTACATATTCATGGATATTGTATTTTACAAAAGTACAGGTGTATCATGGCTAGAAAGTGAAAACAAACCAACCAGTCCTTCTCCAGAGCACTCACAGATTATTTCTCCACCCCTAGCATGGACCATTTCTAAGCAGTCCCCAAATCAACATTCCACTTTTCCAGAACCCCTCTTACCCAAACCCCTGGGACCTCTTGTCCGTCTTAGGTACATGACTCATAATACCAAGATGAAATATATGCTGGCTGTAATTGTAACTTTTCAAGATCAAAAACTCAGAGGATGGCGGAGGCCAGGCTGGTGAAGAAAGGGATTCAGTGGCCTGCGGGGGAGCAGGGACAAGGTGAAGGGAGGGGCTGATCCCTGCAGCTTCGGATCAAGGGTTCCAAGCAGGAGACTGGCCCAGGGTTGCCAGCTCCTCACAATTTTTTTTCAAGAGAAGCCAGAATCCTAATTTTTACATGAAAAAGCAATCCAGATTTTTACAGACCTCAAGACCAGCAAAAGAAAACGCAACTCTGGGCCAGGTATGGCCTACAGGCCACCAACTGGAAACTGCAGGGGCTCTAAATGCTCTCGATGGTAAGACCAGCAAACGAAAAGGTCTTTTTTCAAGTTCAGCCTGCAGAGAAATTTTGGCAGTGTCCTATCAGCCCTTGTCCACTGATGGGAAACAGCTGCTGGTGTATCCAAAGCTGACAGGAGCCCTCTTCCTGCCTCAGCCTAGCCTGAGGCACCACCACAATAGGCCTCAGATACCAAAACGAGCAGGAAACAGGCTCTATGCAGAAAATCCACGTAAGACACACTCAGTAAGAGGTCCTGTAACCCTTGGGCTACTATCAAAACATGACACAGTGCAGACTGGAGAGCACATCAGAGGAGGACCTCTCCAAAGGGACTGGCAGCTAGTCTCCTAACGCCACTGGCAGGGCAGGGAGGAGAACAGGGGCTAGCTTCTCCCTCAGTGCTAGCTGGCGGGGGAGGGTGTTCCACGGAACAACTCAGAGACCCTGATATTTGTGCCTCACACCAAGAGGTGCGGAGGGTTGGTGTGTGTTTCATGCACGACACGGCTGAGCCCCCTGCGAGATCTGGCCCTGGGGAGATGGGCTTGGTCTCCCAATTTGGCAGCCAAGGATGCCTGAGTGTTTCCGCCAGACACATACACGCTCTGTGCCCATAATCCACTCTCAGAAATAAGGGAAGACCAACGTGCACTTGCTCTCCGGGGGTGTCATGTGACTTCCGAGCTGATGTTTATACCAGAGTTTCCAGTGCTGCCTATGCAATGAATGGCACCGTTCTTCCACAGGGCTTTCACAGACACGATAAAAGACAGGAGCTCTCTCTCCACCTTTGAGAACCTTTTCTGGCCCCTTCTCCTTTTGTCTGCCCCATCTATAAACCATACGCTATCTGCCCTAAGGTCGCGAGATGGCCTTTCCCACTCAGCCCCATTATTATTCATGTTCTATGGAAAGAGCTCACTTCCAGTCTGAATCCCCAGCAAGCTGTGGGAGTGCCCGGTCCAATCCAGCGCAGGGCAGCAATGATCTCACTCTCTAGAGGTGGTTTCATTTAAAGAAATGCTGGAGGGATGCGAAGGTTGGGGGAAGGAGGTGTGATCTGCATTCATTGTGGGGCCTCAGGGCCTGAAATGAGTGAACTGTGTGTTTCTGTGCCTGACTCTGCCTTTCCCTTTCCCACTGCAGCTTCAAATTCTACACTCACAAGATTCCCCCAATCCCCAACACAAGTCAAACAATACAGCTCCCCATTTAAAAACTGTAACTCTGGTTTCAGAGAGCTAAGCCAACATCCGAACCCTCCCTGAGTTTTCACAGCACTTGTGTCATAGGTTTGGCACTTTATTGTATTCAATTTAGCACATAATTTTATCCCCGCCCTCTCAAGTGTTCCTTTCACTGCTTGTGTTGTTTTCTTCTTCCCAACAATGCAGTGTAAGTCCCTAGACAACAGAGACCACTTTCCACCCTTCACTAGAGACCCACAGACTTAGCACAACGTTAGGTCCAGAGCAGACACACCTGCTGAGTTGAACAGAGTGGAATGAACCACCAAATTCATCTTCCGATTTGCAACGCAACTGATGAGCAGAAAAGGCAATACCTACTGGGCGTTCAGCTTACCCCTGTCTCTTTCACCGCTCGAAACTCATAAGCTTCTCAATGGGCTTTTGATGGAAAAAGCATGGTACTCCTGAGGCTTTAGCGTGGGCACATCCTGGGGAAGTGTCTTCTAATGAGCAGCCAGGGTCTGGGTGGATAGTGACCATGACTCATTGTCAAGTCTATGTGGGAGTCTGGGTGGCTACCATCTCATATGAAAAGTATTTCCGCTCCATCCCACACTCAGTCTTCCTGGGCCCCTCTGTTGCCATAAGCATCCGTACTGGCCCTGAGTCTCTACTAAGTATAGTCCTCAGACCATCAGCACGAGCACCACCTCAGGGCTTATGAGAAGCACAGCATCCTGGGCTACATCTCAGACTTAATGAAGCAGGACCTTTTTAGCAAGCTCCCCAGGCATGTCTCAGGCACATTAAAGTTGGGGAAGACCTGCCCTACAGAGGACCTTGGGGGGCATCGTCCTTGAGAAGGCAGCCTGGCTGTCTGAGATAAAGCTGTAGAATAATCCAGAATAATCCAGAGAGCTATCCTGAGCTCTAAGCTATGTCTTTTTCCTCAAGAGGAGGAGAAGCTTGACCAAGCAGCAATGGCACAAATTATCTCCAACTCATAGACAGGCACAGAGCTCAAAAGAAATTTGGCCAAGCCCAACAGCAAGTGGGATGCTGTTAGTAAGACTTATAACAGTGAGGGCAGCCTCCCATGTCCTGCTCTGTCATTCTGTCTGTTTCCATTTATGCTTTGGAACATCTAGCCCTCAGCTCCATGCTGGTCCAACATACTAAAGCAAGCCTACCATGCATCTAAGGACACATTCTAGTGAAAGTCCAAAACCTTGCCAGACCACAGAGCAGGAAGAGCAGCTAACTCCTGGGACAGATGTGTAGAAGTCACTACCATGGGTCCAGTCTCCTGGCATGAAATTCTGAACCCCAGGTTTGGTCCAAGCTACTGCAGTCTACTACTACTCAGAATATGTTCTTCCCACCCATCCACCTACACACGCTCTGTACAGGTTTCAAAGCCAAATTCAAGTCCTACTTCCTTTCCAGCATCTCCCTGATCACTCAAAAATCAGACTGGGGACATCCTCCAATATGCTCGTGTTGAACAATTTCATGGAGACTGTTTTCCCCAATAAAGCTGTAAATCCCTGGAATAGGCAAAACTTGGGTCTTACATTCTATTCTGTACCTAGTCCATTCCCTTGAATTTTGTAGATACTTATAAATCATTAACTATATGAGTAAAGGTCCTCACATAGTCAATTGGACCTGGAATAACCATCCAGTAAATTCTCTTCCAGAGGGGACCCAGGGGTAGCCCACCAGCCTGGGAATCTTCTCACTTCCTATAAGCCCAGCACCCTCCAGACCTGCACCATCTCAGCTTGGCTGTGGACTGGGTGGACTGTCTCCTCTCCACAGGTACTTCTGGGAGAGTCTAAGGATGCTCAAACTTCAGAACTGTGTGCAGTCCAGGTGACTGGACTAAGAGACAACCCTTAGTCTGAAAATGACAGTTCATCCCAAAGACCAAGCCAAGCAATTCCTCTACTTTCTTGTGAGTCTTGGGGAGTACTGAGCTAGTATTTCATAATGGGAATGACAGGATGGACTGGGAGAAAATTACAGTAATAGTAATTTCAAGATGAGGTTTTCTTGTTAGGCAAACTGTATTTCTGACCTCTACTGGGAAAATAACTGTACCTCATAGCACCCCCAGCTATGGTGCTATCGATTGGAAGAGGACTATTTGAGACAATGTCCAAAGGCATCCACAGACCTTCCTCTTAGAAATATTATTGGTCAAAGAAATGACACATGCATTATCAGAGCTTTTTTTTTTTTTAACTAGATCAGTGGATTTTCCTCCTACCTCCAAGCCATAAGTCCCCTAATGTGGACAAAATTATCAATATATAAACCAAATTTTAATATAAAATCACTGAATAATCTTAAATATGTAGTCAACTGAAAACATTCTGTGGGCAGGGATGGAGAACACCTGCTGTGATCCAGCCTCACGTGCCTGGCATGAAGGTCAGTTTCCTTCCCAGGACCACCAGATTCACGGTTCCAGGGACTACTGTTCACACGGTAGCTTTACTAGTGGAGCTCGCAGCACTGGCAGTGCACAATCTGTATGTCGGATGCGGTGGCCCTGAGCTGCCTTCTACAAATTATCTTTTATTCCTTCTAATGACCATAGAAACATACCTGACAAACTTGTAAAATATGAGGAAACTTGGAACAGGTATTGAGTCTTGAAATAAGGAAAGCTGAATGTTTTCACTTTAAATTGCCTAGAATAGAATAGCGTCTAGAATTACAGGCCTGACAGGAGCCCTCAGGAGCTATTACAGTCTTGTCTCAGGAATAATAAGATGTCACCCAACTAGAAATCACTTTGAGTCTTTCTTTAAAAATCAAATCACAACCTCCCCCTCAAAAAATAATTCTAAGAAGGAGTTGCTAAAATTCTATTGAATGATGCAGCCTCGCCCCTACCCTCTGTCATGCCAGGAACTCCTCCCTGATGACTAACTCCCACTATCATCCTCTCTTGGAAATAGAGGCCGGCTCCATCAAGCACAGAACTTCAGGCTCCCCGCGAGTATCCATGCTCTCGTACTTGGCCAGCACTTTCTGGGCCCCAGATGACTCTGTGCTGAAAGTATTCCTCCAGGCCCTTAAAATGTACCCTCTCTCCTCCACTCATCTGCTCACGAAAAGAAGAAAACTCAAAAAGTGGTTTGTACAGGTTTGGTATCCAACAAATATCTGTGGCAAATATTTGCTGGGTTTATTTTTTCCCCCAACCAAACTTCAAGACCTAGAAGAAGCTGCACCTGTCTCTGAGGTTGGAGAAATGAACCAAATCACTTGAAATAGAGGCCATTAGGTCATCTCAAAAAGCGGGAGGAAATTCAAGTCTCCAAAAGAAAATTCTTATGAAAAAGGTAGTGAAAGATTTACCACTTTCCTTTTTCCTTTTGAAATAGAAGTCAATGGCCATTTAGTGTTTAAATGAGAACAAAGACTCCAGGAAAGGTAAAGGTAAATATTTGTAAAAATGTGTCACTGTACTTTACATAATGGGCCAGCTGTCTTTGAAATCTGACATCTTTCATATCTACAGGTTGTTGGGGTATTTTTCTTATTTGCTCTCATGAGGCAAGCCTCTCTCAAGCTGCCAGCCACCAAGAAGCTATTGAATACAAGGATGCTGAGGGGCACTGGGCCAAAATGACCTCAGACATATTGACACACTGCGATGAGATTGTGACATAATTCAGTTTCTGCATCACTTTCTGCCAACTAATATTCCAATGTGTCCCTCAAGGATGTGGTAAATGTTGGTTTAAGATAACAAAGTCAAGACAAATATTAGCGTGCTGCTTAAAGCTACCACTTTCCATGGGAGCTTTGTTCCTCAGCACGGGCCGCCTGGATCCCATCACCAGAGAGTCTGATTTCATCGGTCTCAACTGCAGCCTAGACATCACGATTTTTAAAACTCCTGCAGTGCTTCTAATGAATGGAGAGCATCATAATGACGGAGAAACTCTGCATTCAAGAACTGCCAGAATATTTTGTATCGTATTTGAAACAAAAGTTAAAATTGGCCCAATGAGTCAACCCTAGATGTTAAAAGCTGGACCTGCAGAGAAATTGGGAGAGGGTGACAGATAAATAGCAGAAGAAAGGCCACTGCACCCCAACCTGAAATCTGGTGAAGGAGATAAAGTACACACATAACAGAAACAAAGGGTGAAGCTTGATTAGTATAATCCTTGAGCCCAGAGAAAAATGTCACTGGAGATCTAGCACAAACTTAGAGAAAATCAGTAAGGTCTCTAGACAACTCAGGTTCTGCTCTGTGGATCTGGGACAGCCATAGGGAGTAGATGCACCCCCTCTCCAACAATCCGTTAGGGCCCAGGTACCATCTCAGATGCCCTGAGCTCCTCCAGGGTTTTCCTCCTCATCGGGGTTTCCACACTGTCCTCGAGGCCCACGGGGAGCAGCTCTGTATGCGGGAGCCTGGAGGAAGGCGGGCTGGGTGATGCCCGAGAGCACACCTTGTCCCTTCCATCTCCTCAGGGCCAGGGCCTTCAGGCTGCCCCCAAACACCCCTCTTTACACAAGCTGGGAGGCTGTGCTCCAACCACAGAGCGATGGGTTGACAAGGGATCACCCCTCAGTGTTAACTACCTTCCCTCACTTATTGAAGGAAAGGGCTCTGCTTTGAGTTAAGGGAATCTGAGATCCTACAAAAGGTTTGAGAGGGCTGGAGCAGGGGTGAAGGGAGTAACTTCCCCATGTTCCTAACATTATACAGAAATGAGGGCACAAGGGACAGTTAACATGTGTGAGTTAGGATGATGTCCACTGTCACTATATGAACTATCAAGGGAAAAGGTGAAGCTGACCATCTTCTAGAATCTATCATCGATCTCACAATGGGAAAATATAAAGATTTTGGGGGCTAGGTAAGGTACTAATAACTGTACATTTTTTCTATGAATAATTCTCAATTTTTCTATGAATCCTTTGTCACTAATATTTGATTCCATGACACAATAATTAATGTATCTCATTAAACACGCTTCCCCTTTGAGTCATTTGGTTAAAAAAATTCTCTTCAGGGGCGTTTCATCCGACAGCCTTGTAGTGTGGTTCCAAGTTTATAAATTACAGGGAATACTGTTCCCAGTAGCTTCCTCGTGCTTTGTCTTTTTCTGCCTCTCCATTCCTTTGTCAGAATATATCTGTCAGGGAAGGACTTCTGACTATGATAAAACAGTCAGCAAACACTCCCCTCAAACAACTATAAAATTGGATACAATTGTCAAAAACAACCATTTTAGGCCTTTGGAACCTAATAAAGAAAAATGATAAATTGAGAAGCATTTACTTATAAAAAAAATGGATAAACTTTGGATAAGAGGAGTATGAGTAGCAGACTGGCAGACTAACCAGACATTTAAGCAGTAGATTCTGGAAATGAGAGGCTTGGTGGGACCCTAAAAACACACACACACACACACACACACACACACACACACACACACACACGAAACCAAGAGGGCCTGAAGACTTGAAAACTGCCTGACTTTGAAGACGCAGCAGAGATGAGAAGGTCTGCTGGCTCGAGGTGTTTGATCACAACTTCTGACCAATCACTGGATGACCACAGAACCAAGCAGACAAAGAAACCAACCCTAGGGAGCCAAGCTAATAAAATGAAAATAAGAATTCTCAAAAAGTACAAAACGAAAAATGGCCTGACATCACGGAGGAAACAGAGTCTGCAGGCTAAGTCCAGGCAAGTGACTAAAACAGCAGCAGCATCAAAAACAACAAAATGACAACTTTCAAGGTAAAAAGATCAGAGTTTCACTGTAATATATTTTCTGAAATGATCAAGTTTTAACAGAATACTATGTCACAGGCAAAGGAATAAGATGGCATGGCCTATATTCCAGAAAAATATCAGCCAACAGAAATTGTCTCTGAATGGGCCCTGATGTTGGATTTTACACATGAAGAAGTTATCCAAAATAAAGTTAAAGGAAAAGTAACTGGAAAAAAAAAATAAAATAAAACCCTGAACAGAGCACTAATGACCTATGGGACAGTGCCAACCAGTCACACATATATGTAAGAAGAGTCTCCAAAGAGGAGGACCAGAGCAGGAAAAAAAATATTTGAAGGAATAATGGCCACACAGAACAGGCATACAGTAACAAATTCTGAAAAAGAAAGCTAAATAAAATATCCTAAAATTAGACAAATGAATAATACATAGAGGTGCAACGAGAAAAATGATGCCTGACTTTTCAAGGAAAACAAAGCAATCCTTCTTCCAAAAAAAAAAATCTATCTAATACTCTACATATTCAGTAATAATACCCCTCAAAACAAAGATGACATAAAGACAGTTTCATATAAATTAAAGCTGACAGAATCTATTGCCGAGAGATCTGTACTGTGAGAAATGCTAAACCAAGTTCTTCAGGATAAAGTGAAATGAAACCACTTTGAAAATTGGTAATTTGGTTCTACAGGAAGGTTTTTAAAGTGCCTGAAATGGTAAATGGGTGGGTAAATACTTAATACTGTTTTTTTCCTAATTTCTTTGAAAAATATTTGTTTAAACTGAAAGTAAAAAACATTTATTTGAGGTTTGTAACATATATAGTAGCAAATTAGATGACAGCAATTAGAATTGGGAAAAGGCAAATGGAATTAAACTGTTGTAATCATCTTACACAATACAGAGTGATATTATATTAATTCAAGATATACTATAGTAAGGTGTGTGTGTATATATATATATTATAGTCCCTCAAGCAAATACTGAAGAATAAAACAAAAGGATAAAGATAAACGGCCAAGAGAGGATACAATGTAGGGTATTAACTATATACATACCTAACAAAGGATTTGTTTTCAGGCCATATAAAGAATTCTTACAATTAAGTAATTTTTAAGACAAATAACCCACTGAAAAAGGGCAAGAGACTTGAATAGACATTTCACAAAAAAAGATATAGAGATGCTCAACATCATGAGTCATCACGGAAATGCAAATTAAAACCACAATGAGATACACCCACTAGAATGGTTGAAATTAAAAAAGCCTAAGATGTCAAATATTACTGATGATCCTGCAATTCTTCTCCTCAGTGCTTAAGCAAAAGAACTGAAAACACATGTACACAAGGTAAATCGTATAAGAAAGTTCATTGTACTTTTATTAATAAGAGCCAAAAACTAAGAACAACATGATATCCACCAACAGGAAAATAGATAAACTGCAGTTTATTTCTACAACAAGAAGGAATGAACTAGTGATGCACATTAAGAACGTGGACTGAACCTCACAGACTGTGTTGAGGGAGGCAAGCAGGACACACAGGAGTCATTCTGTATGATTCCTTTTATGTAAATTTGAAGAATAGGGAAATAGGTAAAGCTAATTTGGGGGAGATCAATCAGAACAGACAAGATATTTAAAAGGATTTTTTTTTCCAAATGTAGCTTTGTGGTCAGAAGTTGGCCCAACCGGAAGCTGATATTCAGAGCCTGATAGGAACTTTTTTTAAAGACTTCTCCCTGAATCTAAAATGAAAATATGTACCCAAAGGGAATGAAAACCATTCCAAAGACAAACAGCTCTAACTCTAGAATGTAGGCGGAATCTTTGATTGCTATCTTAGTTGATCCCCTCTCTGATACAGAGAAGATGAAGTAAAGTGAGGGTGACGTAACCACATGGGTGGGTCAGCTTTGATGTTATTCAGGTTGCAACCCAATTCTTTGAGGAATTAATGGCAACTGTCCTACAACTTGTACAACTTGTATGACAATTTGAGTCTTTAAAGAGCAGAAAAAGTCCATTTCTCCTTCTTACCAATTCCAAAACCTACCCTATTCATCTCAAAAAGCTCATGGGTATTGCAAATATGCAGGTCTCGGGAAACAAAAGTTCCTCTTAGAGAAACTTATATTCACATTCTTTCTTTGTACCTCTGAGATGTAAACATTCTACCTGGTTTTCCCCAGTAATTGAGAGCCACCTCTTTGAAATGCAAACTTCAACTTCAGGGAGGTAATTCTTACCAGAAGGAAAAAAAAGGGTGGTGTCTATCTGAAAATCAGGCAAATGAAAAATTTCAAAAGTCTTCTCCACAAATATTAATAAAAAGTTTAAGCCATTTGAGCAAGTAACCTTAATTTATTCCATCTGCCAGAAACATGATTTGGATCCAACCTTCTTTTGTAAACTAGTGAGTTTTGCATTATCATACCTGTCTCATGGTTAAAATTTTAAAATGAGAGCTGTAAGATTGCTGTACTTGTGTGTTTATGTATGTCTATGCATGTGTGTTATAGTTGTGTGATATTTTTCTACCTTCAGATGGCATTGTGATAATTAATTTGTAAAGGGCTCTATTTAATTGGCTTAAAGAGAATCATTTACACAAATTAGGTATATTCTGAGAAATACAGAAACTAACCCAAATGTTATTCAAGTTCATGTAATCTAGGATAATTTGGGAGGAAAAAGGCTTAAGTTTGCTGGCCTAATTAAAACAGCTTTAGAGCTGCCAGTATTACATAAAATGTAGGCATAACTTTTACTCTACCTTGGTTTACTAAAAGTTAAATAAGCTCAAATTACCTCTGTCACAGAAATTTGTCAGCAAGAAAGGTAATTTAAGATGTCCAGGTTAGCTGTTTAATATCTCATAAAACTTTCAAAAGTAATCTAAACATAATTGTTAACAAAAAAGTATATTAAATAGATGTAAGGAAGATAAAAGTTTATAAATAAACTTTTCAACAATAATTTTGCTTCATGGTATGTCTACTCAAAAATAATTTCCAAAATCTTTTTGGTAATTTGAAACTTTAAAGTTATATTGAAATAAATTAATGATGGATGGATATTCCTTAAATATCTAGATCATCTCCAAATGACATAAAATACTGAAATGGTGATTACTAAACACAGGTTTACTCACTTTTGGCTTCCTTTTACAAAGGAACTAAAGATATTTGTGTTTATTAGCAAACATGTTTTGTTCCACATTGAAAAATTTACTACAAAGAATAAATATACTTGCAGAAATTGTGAAATTTGTCAACACACAGAATGCTAGTGTAACAGCCCACAGTTGCTTCTTAGTTTTTAGTAGGAACTAATGATTCTAAGGGTTAAAAATTCTAATCAATATATCTAACTAAAACTACTAGAAATAATAAGGAAAAAATTTTATGCAAGGAAAGTAGACTGTGGTTTTGATATAAAAAAGGTATGTGGAATGGAGTGTGATTCTGTTAAAGGAAAAAGAGAGTAATTTTGTCCTGAAGTAAAACAACTAGTTGTTCCAAAATGAGATAGAGGGGAAAAAACATAGGACAAAATCTAAGTTAAAAAGCTGTAGAAGGTTTGTGGAAAAGGAATCTTAGGAAATTAAACTTTATGTATGGTCAGTATGGCTAAGATTGGAATGGGTAGATTTAAGTTTTCTTTAAAAATGTGTTTTAATAACAAAAGTATACTGGTGCAAAATTAGATTTTGTTTTTCTCTCTGTTAAAAGGACAAAGGTTTCTTAGATTACTGGCCTGCTTTTAATAAAATATTTTGAACAAGCCTTTCCTTTACCTTTTAAGTAATCTTCCTGGAAAGCAAAGTTTTGTATCTCACCAAAATAATTTACTCTGCTCTGCATTGTCTGTATCAGGTCTTTGATTACTTAAGAAAGCCCAGTCTTTTCAGTACTAAAAAAGCTAAGTTTTGCTCACAACTTATTCAATCTTCCGTATTTCCCTTTAAAATCTTCTGTCACTTTAGATCAATAATTAAGTATTATTCCATCTATGATGTTATCTAGTCAAGTGATCAAACCTTTGATATTTGACTTCTTCCAAAATGTCAAATTCTAAGTGAAGTCTTTCTGACCTCAAACTAAGTTTGGCATTTTCCAGACAGCTATTAGAACATTTCAAAAAATTTGTTCTCTCTCCTTATAAAAATAAAAATGTTAAAGTAATTAGGCTTATTTGGTAAGTTAAGTTAAATTGGAAGTATTATCAATTCAGAAGTGATTTTAATCTTCTAAGGTTATATTTGTATGGGTATATGTTTGTAATGTGTTCTAGAAATTATATAAAATTTCTAAAAATCTGATACTTTGTTTTCAGACATAATACCAGTTATTATCCTAAAATGTTATGTCACAGAAATAACCAAATTTCCTTGACAATTCCATCATAATGCACTCTCATGAGACCTCTACCCATGACATTTTTAAGCCTTTTGTTTACAGACAATGATTTTTTCATTTAGATGCTCTTGCAAAAGTTGAGATTTAGGGAAAGGACACCACCAAGAACATCTGACCACTGACACCACTGCCAAATTACAAGGTGTCAAATGCTGGGTGCATATTTCACAAGTGAAGAAGGCTCCACCTGACATCTGGTCTACGCGAACACTGTAGACCTCAAAATCACAATGACTGGGCACAAAATTAGCCAACATCAAGGTAGACTGGTTCTTCCCAAGACCCTAGATGACAAGGATCAAGAACATTTCATTCTATTCCTCATTCCCTCTCTGACCATACTTTTCCTAATTCTTGTGCCAGGCAAACAACTGTTGGATTTGCTATGATGCTGATAATCCTGTAGTTCTTTCTGCCCATCAGAAACATTCTCCCCAATTTCCAATGCCTCAGTTTCTCTGAAACAAGCTTGCTGGACACACACTTCTGGGGAAGTCACGTGAAACTCATAAACAGGCCAACGGGCTTAAAGAAGTAGTCCCCTCTTCACGATCATTTCTTGACTTACTTGATTCTAGCTGGTTTGGGTCATGGGGACTCTGTCTCAGGAGCACTCTTCAAATAGTGGGCACTGTTTTGCTAGTAATTACTAACATGATACATTCTCTCAAAAGTTTTAAACACATATGGGCAGCCATGGACCAGTCATGAGATGGTTGACTAGAACAACAAAAGAGAACAGAAGAAAGTCACAGCTCCAAGAACAGGAGCCTGAGGCTGTCTCTGTGAATACTACACCGAGACCCAAGAGGCAATGGTAACAGAGAGTCACGCTGCTAAGACCAATGTTGGTGATCAAACGATTTGAGTGGTCAACAAACAATCAAATGTGGGGACTGTTGAAATAACTTTCTAGACCTAAGGTGGAGCTGGTCCTGCCCAGAGTACCACATCATTAAACTAAAACTTAAACAACTTTCATGTCCATGTAAGTGCTCTACGTACCAAAAATGCAGTATATCCAGTCAGCCACTCTCTGAGTACCAAGCCAAATCTGGGCCTTTTTACCCTAAACAAGGTTGACTATGTGGCCCCATTCAATCAGATATTTCCTATTTCACTCTTCCTTGTTTTCTTATTCTTTATTCTATAAAAGCTTCCTGCCTTCCACCCCACTTTGCAGTTCTCCAAAAGCAGACATACTGTTCATTTCATGAAGTGTTACAGTTTGTTGGTACCACCTAAAATGTCCTCTTTAATATTATTTTTAACAACATGTAAAATAGAACAGGTCATGGCAAGAGAGAAATGACACACACTGATGCTCTACCTGGTAGGTCAGTTATATCTCACCTCTGTTTGCTTCTGGAGATGAAATTAGTTTCTTTCACAGCAAGGGAGGTTCTAAGGCTTCTTTGGGAAAAGGTTCTGTTTTATTCCCTGGAATATGGGAGAATAGCTGTGGCAGACGGCCAGGGGCTTTTTACTCCAGCAAGTTCTAACATACTTTAACTGTTTTGAAAGAATCTGTGGTAGGTCAAGTTCCCCAGGGAAGGGACTCTGAGACTCCATGATTGCATGCAAGAGCTCTCTCTGGGGACTGCTTTTAGGACTGGGTAAAGGCAGAGCCTGGCTGTGATTCTGCTAATCCCAAGGGGAGCTCAGGGGCTCGTCCTCCCTTGAAGCACGAGGACCAGCCATTAGGTGTAGGCCGTCCGTGCAGAGAGTGCATGGTCTTGGGCAAAACAGCACTGATAGCCAAGGGCAACTCCTGGAGGAGAACTGACCAAGGAGGTTCAGCCGCAGGAGTGAATACCTCAGTCCCAAGGTGGGATCCTAGTGGAGCACTGCCACTTCCCTTCCATAGCCTCGGAGACCCTGAACCCCTGCCCGAGACTGACCAATGACCATGTGGCCACAGCTGTCAATCTACGTTAACACCAAACTAAAGCATCTTTTGTTGCTGTGCTTATTGCTGCTGTTTTTAGCTTATCCTTGATTCTCTGGAAGATGTGAACTTCTACTCTCTAAACCGTCTGTCTTTTTACATGGATCCTTGGTGCTGTTCAGACTGGAGCAGAAGGGCAATCCCACATCTGAGGGAAAACGCACTTCCATATCCAGAGCCATCCGCACACTGCCGCTTCTGGCTTGATATGGCTCAGTTTAGGGGAAGACTTCCTGAAGTTAAGAAACCATGATCTCAGAGTTTGGATTTTAAATTAAAGCTCTGTTTGTTGATACAGCTGAGAGTGATTTGTGTGTGTGTTGGGGGTGCGTGGTGGTTATTGCCACCGTGGGCAAAATATACTGGTTTCTGCTCCTGAACTGAAATTTAACAAATACGTCTTTACATATTACTGAAGCCACAGGCTGATGTGCGGCCTGTGGAATGGAGCCTGTGAAGGTGGTTAACTTAGATTCCGAGGCACAGAGAGATCGGAACAGCCTGTCCATCTCTGGTATGTAAGGGTGGTGCCCAGGCAGGGAGGAAGATGGTTGTTTTGCCCCAGAAAACAGTTGCTTTGGAATTTTTGTGGTTAGGTATTTGGGGGAGAGCTGATAAAGTGAGGAAGATATAAAGGATAAAGTGAAGAATTAAAGAAGAAAGAGGCAGGTTATCAAGAGAGAGAAAGAATAAAGGAAAGAAGTCTATTTCCCCATTCTTTGATCAATAATAACCAGATAAATTTTAACTTAAAGAAAGGGGGGGGGTACATAGAATGATTACTCCTTTGTCATCACAATCTCTGTCTCATTTGCCAGCTGAGTTTGATGCTGAAATGTGGTGATGATGATGAGGAGGAGGAGGAGGAGGATGATAATGATAATGATAGAAGTAGAAGAGGGGGAAGAGGAAGAGGAGGTAAAAGAGGTGAAGGAGATTCAGCACCATTTAGCTGAAATGGGAGACAGGATGGTTGCACCAGGAGTCCATGATCTTGCCTCAAGATCTTTTCTACTGGAAATGTTCTTTTTAAAAATTGGCAAATTTCTGCTAAGAGGCTTTGAAGAGATGAAGACTCAGAGTTAAAGCATCTGGTGTCATAGAAAAATGATGGCAACTGCAGTGAGAAGATCTGTTTCAAGTCACATGTTGATCATTTAATAGCTGCTAAGCTTGGTTCCATCATTAATCTCCCTAAGCCTTCTTTATGAAATGGAGCGCAGAGAGTTGACACAAAAATCCATAAATAAATATGAATGACAATGTTTTGTACTCTATATGGTGCTACACAAATTCAATACCAGATTTTTGTGGTTAATTCTCTGAATCAATAAGAAGCCAGATATTTCCTTTTTTATTTAGCTTTGTTGCAAAAACACTTGAAGAAGGATTTTACATTTCTTTCACCTTTGAAGTGATGAAATACTTCCTCTCTTAGGCACTGAGCAGTGATAGACGGTCACTCAAATAAATTAAGAGACGGCTGATAAACTTACATTTTATATAGGTCAGGCATTTACTGAATTCAAGTTGTCCTTACATTTAATGTCAATAAAACTAAACCTCCTTTGGATATGTCTATCAAAAAGTATGTGTTCATTTTTAAAATATAAGCATCGTAATGTTCCTAAAGATGAGTCTATGGCAATGCAAGATACTATTATCACCAACCTAAAATACTTTTGAGTCAACAAAGATTCATCAGGAACAGCTTTGTTATTATAACAAATATACTTGGATTATTTCATCTCTTTCAGAAGTGGTCATCAGTGGAAATGGCATGTTCAGTTCACCTAAGATTCCACTTCTTATGACATGAGAGAGCTAGGATTTTCCTTCAACCCCTTATCTCAAACAGGTAGATACAAACACATTTTCATTTGCCTTTCAGCGGAAATTTTCCTTCTCAGGTTTTGACCATCACCTGGGGCACACTGCATTCATGTGTGTGGACACCCATTTTCCAGATTCCTCCATCTTGCTTCTTTGCTTCTGCATTATTACTCCCTGACCCAGAAGGCAGTATTCATAGGTTGATATAGTTAAGTGGCTAATCCAAAACAACCTTCTCAATCCTCCTCCTTCTCCCTTGATTCATTTGCTGTTTTTGGAAGACCTTTAAGAAGGATATTGTGCCTACACAAAGATAACTAGATGATGAATGCACCAAGGGGAAAAAAAAAGGCAAAATCTTGCTCACACAGATCCACGTAAAACAAGAATGACAACATCTGGAGGCCATGAAGTCGGTTTCTCATTTGCTGGTACAATGCCTCTTGGTTTTTCTGTTACAGGACCATAAAGCAAGAAATGCTGTTAGCACCCACCCATTCTGCAGAGCAAATATGTCTAGTCTAGGTCTACACTTAACCTGCTTTAAGTGAAATTAACAAGTAGAGAAGGTTTGAGATCCCAGTGCTGAAAATTCAGAGTAGTGGTAAGTCACAGTCACTATTAACCACAAAAGGTGCTTCTTTCCATATGGAATAGATGCTAAGAAATTTTAGTTTTCATTTCAAACTCTGTGAATTACACTCAGAATGAAGGAAAAGAATCTTCTAAGATTCCAAATTATCTGAAAAAGCCATTTATATGACAGCATGAAGCCTGACTGAAGCCTTTTCCCCACTCCCAGGGCTCTGCTCATTTTCAGTCAATGCCTGTGTCTTGCGATGTCCGAGGACTCCAAGGTGTCATCCTGAGACAGTTATCTGCGCCTGATTTTGCACTTAAGAAGCTGACTTGATGCATATCAGCACACTTTGCTGTTAGGTCAGGTCCGATGAGGGCCCTCTTGGCATTCATCCATGTGTAGTCAGCGCCGCTAGGAAATGAGCATTTTAAAGCAGGAAGCCCTTTCGTGCTTCTGTGCTGGTGTTTATGCTACTGCCTCAGTTTAAAATGTTCCCACTTCTTCCAACTCTCAACACACTGGAATACTTTAAGTCTAACTCAAATACCACCTCCTTTCTAGAATTCTCCCTCATTCCCCACAATTAGAATGAGCCGTTCCTGCTTTGGCTCTCTCTGAGGCATATTATCCGTTCCTCTATTGTGTACCGATGTAGCCTCCTTTTTCTTATACTTAATTTCATATCTGTGTTTTCTTTTCCCAGCAGAAGTTCATAATAAAACAGGACAGATGGAAGTAAGACTTGGTTTGAACCAAATTGTTTTGGCTTTAATATCCATGTTATGTTTTGCTCAAGAAGATTTAAAAAAAAAACCAATAGTCTAGGTCCTCTCTTTTGACTTCACATTTAGAATATTCCACAGAAATACTTTTTTCATGTCTCCTGACCTTATTTTTTCTCATGCTGTAATAGAGACATTGCAGAGACCAAGAATACAAAGCCCTGTTTTTGAGAGTTGCCCATAGCTCAGGAAATCAGAGATCCTCTATACGTCTTAGAAAGCCAAACGCAAGACTCTAACTCAGAAGGAAACAATTTAGAGATGCTCATTTTATTCTAGTCCCCTGGCTATGACAGAGAGAAATGCCCTACTGCCGACATCCCCCACGATGATCTCCTCCTCAAAGTATCGCTTACTGTTGACTCCAAATCAATCAACTCTTCACAAAAGCAGATTCCAATCTGACTAGAAGAAACAGCACCCGGAGGATAAACACAGCACAAACAATACTTGAGTTTTGCATCACATCATGAACATCAGAACTGTAGCGCTGTGCAAAACCTACACTGGGAAAGGAGCGTAGTCTAATCCGCCACCATGCTCCCCTCACCCACGTCTCTGGGATTCTTACTTTTCCTAGAACCTTTCTCAAATAAACAGCTAATGTGTTGGTATTCCTCAAAGTGAAGACTGAAACAAAATTTTCCACAGAATTCATTCATGAGAGATGTCATTCTTATCTGTGTGGCTGCTGGCCCTATACTTATCCCAAGGGTGAAAGATGAGTCTAGAATATAGTATCAGAGCAGAACGCCATATTTGAGATGCACAAATACATGCATCTTCCCTAGTGACAAAATAATCATTCTTATGATTGTTTTAGCAACAAAAGCTATCTTTACACTATTTACTCAAGTCTTAACCTCCCATAATCCTGACCTCAAGATAAAAGTAACCAGATGGCTAATTTGGTAGCAGTAAGGCAATTTTAGAACTATTTCCAGGTAGAAAACCAGGACTCTATTTCTCCATCCTGCCCACACATTCCCATTTTCTGGGATAAGAGAAGAGAGAAGAACAAGGAATGAGTCAATTCTTGAGACCATGCAGGAGAACTCTGATATCATGCACTGTTCAGAATTACTCAAATACCTGTACCCTGGGCAAGACCCCGTGGAAAAGGCACAAGAGATACCAGATCCTTTGTTCCCTGGCAGCACAGGCTGTCTTCTGAAGAGGACAAGGCACATAACCAGGTAACGCTGGGTCCGCTGTGTCCAGGTGCAACACTGCCTAGGAGAGGGATGTTTAACGATCCAGGGAGCCCAGGGAGAGGACTGTATCACTAGGAAAGGTGACTGAAAGGTCCACAATCTGAACGACATGACTCTAGACTTGACTCTACTTACTGAGACGTCCCTTCCATCTCTCCTCCTCCAAAGGCTTAAGCACTTGTCAGGACACTGCTGGAGAACCCTGAGAATGCAGACCTGCATTCCACAGCTTCTTGTTCAAGGAGAAATCTGTTGTCCTATCAACTAGGCCATGTTTCTTGTATTTTTCTGAAGTCCTTGAGAATACGCGAAGAACATGTTCCACTCTGTTACCTCTTTTTTGCTCTTGTTGTTAGAAGTGTTTACAATTATTAGAAGGATAAAGGTTCCTTCCCCTTTAAGAAGCCAGCTGGTGAAATAACAGTTGCACCTTTCCTCTGGCAAATAGTCAAGAGTGACTGACGCAGGGACAGCAGAGGACACACAGAGTGGTGTTCTGAGCATCCCCTTGAGAGGGCAATTCAGAGCCGGGGAAGGAGAAAATGAGAGGCTACAAAAACCTGGGGTTTCAGCTGGCAGGAGGGATGGATTGAAGGGAGAAATCTTATAACAACGTAAGAATGTATTTATAGTGTCTACTAAATTGCAGTAGAAATTAACATCTATTTTCTAAACAGTAGTTTAATACAAGATAAAAATTATCATTCCAGAAGTTAGTTTGAAGAGTAGCTGGGGAAACCATAGTACTTTGCTGGTGGGGAGGAGTGTGTGGGAGGGGGGAATGCAGTGGAGATCAACACAGAGCAGCCAAATAACAAATTATATAGTTTAATGTCTAAGTGTTTTAAGCAATTCCATTCCTAAGCAGCTTTTGAACATTTATCTTACTGGATGAGTCCATGATTAATTAGGAATAAGATTAACAAACAGATTTGTGATAGTCAAAATCATTGATCATAGTGCAGCCACCTTCACCTCCCTCCTAGCCACACACTGGGGGACAGAGTTGAGAAAAGGGGAAGAGAGAGAGGGGCCAGGGAAGGGGTCTGGGAGGACAGGAGTCTTGACTCAGCAAATACCCGACTATCTTTGAGAGTAGAACGCTGGTTACCCTGAGACACAAGCTCAGTTCTACAATAGCCTCTGTCATCTCCAGTGGTCTCTATGACCCAAAGAATATTATCGTGGTTGTGGGAAATTCACCACCTACTCTATGGTAATTTATCTCTCCACCAACTAAGGAAGGGACAAAAAAATCACCTGCTCTCTTCTGTCCTTGACCATGTTCCTCCTTACTTGACCAAATTCAAGTTCCTTGCTTGAAAGAAAAGCCGTGTGTGCTTGCTCACTTGCTTTGCCTTTGCAAACTGGCAGAAAGAGACCTACAGACATAGAAAAAAAAATGTACGGTTACAGACTCACAGATACAGAAAAAAAATTTATGGAGGGTAAAGACATGGGGAGGAATAAACTGGGAGTTGGGGATTTGTAGCTACTAACTACTTATATATAAGATAAACAACAAGGCTCTACTGTATAGCACAGGGAACTATACTCAATACCTTGTAATGGTCTATAATGAAAAAGAATATGAAAAGGAATATATATGTACAACTGAATCACTATGTTGTATACCAGAAATTAACACAACACTGTGAATTGACTATAATCCAATATAAATAAATAAATAAATAAATCTATCTATCTCTGCATAATGCCCATGTTTAGGCTGCCCTAAATAAAACTGTGGGAAAATATAGCACATTCGACATCGACACCCCATGGAGAATTAGAAATATCTGCTATAACCTCAGGAAAAGTCTGTAGGGGAGTAACACTTCATAAATAAAGAGCATGTGAATAGGAGTAAATACTGAAAAGATGTCAGATCATCCAAGATTAATTTAACACACTGAATGCAACTGCAATTTCAATCAGAACACCAATGGAGCGTTTCTTTTTTATATATATTAAATTTTGACAAAATTATTCTAAAATTTTCTTGGGAGAATGACCTATTAAAATATCCAAGAAAGGAATTTTAAATAATAAGGTAAAGGTGAAAGTACTAAGAAGAGGGAATTCACACAAGTTATTACACCATATAATGAAACAATGATAATTAGAACAGTGTGGTAGAAAGCTAGGAATGAATGGATAAAAAAAAACAAAATTTAAAGTTCAGAAACAGGCAAGTGCATATAAAATGTGGTATATGAAGGGTATACGGTGGTATATAATCCTGTCAAGTTACTAGAGAAATAATGGATTATTCAGGTGCTCAGCTAGATATAAAGTATACTAACTAAACTCCTCCCTCATTACATACACCAAATTAAACTCTAGATGCACTCAAGAACTAAATATGAGCAACACCACCATTTTGAAAGTCTGGCAGAATGTATTATCAACATTTTTCTGATTGTGGGACATGGAAGTTCTGACTAAGCAAACACTGAAGGGTAGAATCAATAAAAGACAATCTTGATAGATCTGACCTAAGACAAAACCACTGAATGTCAAAAATGCCATCCACAAAATTAAAACAAATGGAAAATTCACACATACACATGCACAAAGAGTAATGCAAAAGAAATTCATGCCAAGGAAAGGATTTTCTTTACTTAGAGAACACTTCAGAATCAGCAAGAGAAATAACATAAAGACCTAAGAATATGTTCAACATAATAAACAGACAATTCAGAAAAGAAAAAAAAAGACTAGATTACAGATAAATTCTTATCCTTTCTAATAATCAATATAAATTTAAACACTAAAACACTGTATTCTGTCTACCAAATTGGCAATGACTGAAATAAAGGTGCAGAGAAGTAGGGCTTTAATCCAATACTGGTGAAAAGTATAAATGTTGTTACTGTCTAGGAGGACAGAATGACAAGATGTGTCCCAAACCTTAACATGTGCATACTCTTTTAATCATAAAGTCCACTAAGAAAATTAATCAGAGATATTTTTCAACATTCATGTAGTAGATAAATAATTAATTGCATTATTTATACTTCAAAAAATAAAAAAATAAGAAATTAAGTAAGTATTATAAAGTCACTTAAAATGAGGCCACAGAATCAGAGCAATATGGAAAAAATGTTCATAACATTTGGCTAAGTGTAAAAAGAATATTTTAAAATAGTTTAGTTTTGATTTTGTAAAATCATACACACACACACGTGCTCACATATACACACACAAATACACAACTAAGTAGAAGGCTATACTTCAAAATGCTACCAGCTGTTATCATCAAATTGTGGGGTTACAAGTAATTTTTATTCTCTTTCCTTATGCTTTTATGTGTTTAAAACACCAAAGAATTTTATGCAGATTTAAGATGACAATTTTTAATTGAAGAAAATGGTATTAAAATTGTAAAGACAAAGAGTAAGGAATTGTAATGGAATAAAGTACTTTATCTATGTCTCTCAAGAGGCACTTCTCTGCAAAAATAAAAAATATATATATATTCTTACAGTTCTTTAACCACATCCTCCTTAAATTCAAGCACCAAGACACAGTTGCTTGGAAACAGTTGCTGGCAATCTTCAATTTTAATTTAGTTCCTGGAAATCTGCACTTAACAGCTGGGAAAATGGACAACTGTATATTAGTGGATTCACTTTGTTTTATGAACCTATGCCTAGATCGCTCATATTTTGCTATTGGAAAGATGCTGGTATGAGCAGAGGGAGGTTTAGAATTTAACGATGTCAACAGCATTAAAAAAAAAAATCTCTAGTTTATCTTCCCCCAAGGAGATGAGGGAAAAAAACTAAACCCTGGCAGCTCCAAAGCATTTTCTATAACTAGACACATATAACTCCCCTGGAATGAAATGGATATTTAATCCATTTTCCTTCCCTATGCTTTTAGTCTACTATTGCATCCAACTCTTAAAGCATTTCTACAGCTAGTTGTCAGCAACAGCACCAGACTTAGACTGGCCTGGGATGGCCTGTGAGGTGATGAAGCAGAGACTCTCAACTCCCAACTACTCATCCACTCAGGAAAGATTGGGATGTACCCCAGAGACTCCAGAGTTCTTTGAGAGCTGTGTGTTCCCAGACAGGCCACTCAACTTCCCCATGCCTCAATTCTTCATCTGAAATATGGCACAATAGTGCCAAACTTAGGAAGTTCCAGTGAGGAATACATTTTACAAGGATACAAAATGGTTTGGGAGGAGGGAAGCCATACAAATGTTCCGCCATTTCACTAATGCTACTCTGTAAAGGCCACTGGTTTTAGCAGAATGAGACTGGAAAGTCTTCATAGGGGGCTTGTTGGGGGGGTGTCATCAGACCCCCATGGGTTAGTAACTCATGGAGTGACCCTTCTGTTTGACATCTGCAGCCACCAGATGGTGTTGACAAAGGACAGAGGAAAAGAACACTTCTTATCAAAACCAAAATCTAATGAGAATCAAAAAAAAACAAAAACAAAAACAATCTGGGGCTCTGCTCTAAGTCCTTTAGAACAATCATTGATGGCAGAAAAAGTTCAAGTCAACTATTTTATTCAAATGAGCACCACAGAAAACTCTTATATTTTATGTCAGTCATTTTCCTAGTAATTTGTTCTCTCACACCTGCCCCCTTGTCACAGGTAATACCTGGGATTCTGTCCTCCTTTTCTCTCCATGCTCACTCTTAACTTCCCCATCCCTTTCCACTTCTGCAGAGAAAACTGCAAGCACAGTTACAATGAGGGGCTTATATCTAATTCAAAAAGACACATGCACCCCAGTGTTCACAGCAGCACTATATATAATGGCCAAGACATGGAAACAACCTAAATGTCCATCAACAGATGACTGGATAAAGAAGTTGTGGTATATTTATACAATGGAAGACTACTCAGCCATAAAAAAGAATGAAAAATGTCATTTGTCACAACATGGATAGACCTAGAGATTATCATACTAAGTGAAGTAAGCCAGAAAGAGAAAGACAAATATGATAGGATATCACTTACATGTGGAATCTAAAATATGATACAAATGAACTTATTAACAAAACAGAAACAGACTCACAGACATAGAAAACAAACTTATGGTTACCAAAGGGGAAAGGGTGGCAGGTGAAAGAGATACATTAGGAGGTTGGGATTAGCAGATACAAACTACTATATATAAAATGGATAAAAAACAAGGTCCTACTGTATAACACAAGGAACTGTATTCAATATCTTATAATAAACAATAATGGAAAAGAATATATATACGTATAACTGAATCACTTTGCTGTACATCAGAAACTAACACAACATTGTAAGTCAACTATACTTCAATAAAAAATCAAAAAAATAAAAAAAGATGAGGGCCTTATAAACTAAGATAATCATCTCTACTAAGAAAAAATAAGAAAATCTAAGTGAGGAAAGATGCTCCTGGAGAGAGATTTTGGAGGAGTTTTCTGAGCTGGGACTAAGTCAACAAGCTAACTGGGCTAAGAGGCTTGAAGATGCCCTCATTAAATTCATGCCCTTATCACTTTAGAAGGTTTTTAGCATATGTCTGATCAAAGATTCTAAAATACTAAATCTTGGGGATTATAATGACCTGCTATTTATGCAAACTAAAAGGAAATTTTATGGGAACATGCTCATATTTGTTCCAAATGGCTGTCACCAAATAACACAGCCATTCTTATTCCACGTACATTCTTCACTAGCATTTTTCCAAAGAAATGAGAAGAATCAAAATTGATCTATCTGCTTTTTTCAACTGAATTTAGACCCAGCAACATTTATAAAATATTTTTATCAATATGGGTGATGTATAAAGAACAGAACTAAAACCATGGGCTTTGGTATTTGGCTGTGAATGCTGGTTCCATCACTTGGTAGCTGTATTAGTTTCCAAGGATGGCTGTAACAAATTACCACAAACAAGGTGGCTTAAAACACCATAAATTATTTTCTCATAGTTCTAGAAGCCGGAAGTCTGAAATCAAGGTGTTGGCAGGGTTGCTTGCTTCTGGAAGCTCTGAGGGAGAATCCATTTCATGCCTCCCTCTTAGCTTCTGGTGATGGCCAACAATCTTTGATGTTACTTGTCTTGTAGCTGCACCCTGTCTCTGCTTCCATCTTCTTATGGACTTCTCTGTGTGGGGCACAAATGTCTCTCTCCTTTCTTCTATAATGACAGTTGGATTTAGGGCCCACCTTAAATCCAGGATGATCTCAAGATCCTTGATTTAATTACATCTATGAAGACTCTATTTCTAAACAAGGTCACATTCACAGGTACTGCGGTAGGACTCAGACATATATTTTGAGGACCACTGTTTGACTCACTTTACCAGCTGTGTGATCTTAGGCAAGTTATATAACCTTTAAGCCTCAATTTCCTTATCTATATGGTGGGAATACTAATAAGCACACTGGAGAATCATAATCAAGATTACATAAGGTAATGCATATAAAATGTTTAGTCTATTACTCCATTTATGGTGAACATTCAATAATTGTTACCTGCTGGTATTAATTAATATTTTTATTATTTCACTATTAAGCCCCTTGCAGGATTTAGAGGTAACAAAGCACAAATTCTTCTCCCAAGAGTCTTACAATCCAGGAAAGGATGGATGCACACTGACTCCAGACCAGGTTTAAACTTTTGTAACTCACAAAGTCCTTAATATTATTAAGCACATGGTTGCTGAGACCCCCAAAATTATAGGTTTAGACTGTAGTTGATTCCTGAGGTGTTGATGTAAAGACTGGATTTTTTGTCAAAGGCTTAACCTCCAGAATATACAAATAACTTGTACAACTCAGTAACAAAAAAACAAGCAAGCCAATCTAAAAATGGGCAGAAGACCTAAACAAGCAATTCTCCAAGGAAGACATACAAATGGCAGTAGGCACATGAAAATAAGCTCAATATTGCTAATTATCAGAGAAATGCAAACCAAAACAACAATGAAGTATCACCTCACACAGATCAGAATGGCTCTTATTAAAAAGTCCACAAACAGTAAATGCTGGAGAGGGTTTGGAGAAAAGGGAACCCCCCCTACACTGTCGGTGGGAATGTAATTTGGTGCAGCTACTATGGAAAATGGTATTGGAGAGTTCTTAAAAAACTAAAAATGGAGTTACCTTATGATCCAGCAATCCCACTCCTGGGCATATATCCAGAGGAAACTTAATTCGAAAAAACACACGCACTGCAATGTTCATAGTAGCACTATTTACAATAGCCAAGACATGGTAACAACCTAAATGTCCATCAATGGACAGATATATATATATACACACACATACACGCACGCATGCATGTACACGCGCACGTGCACACACACACAGGAATTCTACTCAGCCATAGAAATGAATGAAATAATGCCATTTAAAGTAACATGGATGACCTAGAGATTATCATACTAAATGAAGTAAGTCAGACAGAGAAAGACAAATATCACATGAAATGACTTTTATGTGGAATCTAAAAAATGATACAAATGAACTTATTTACAAATCACAAACAGACTCATGGACATAGAAAACAAACTATGGTTACCAAAGGGGAAAGGGAAGGGAAGGATAAATTAGGAGTTTGGGATTAGCAGATATACACTATTGTATATAAAACAGATAAACAACAATGTCCTACTGTATAGCACAGGGAACTATAGTCAATTCAACTCAAGATATTCAATATTTTGTATTGAAGAAGAAGGATATGAAAAAGTATATATGTATAACTGAATCACTATGCTGTACACCAGAAACTAACACAACAATGTAAGTCAACTATACTCCAATTTAAAAAAAGAGTGGCTTTCTTTTCTTCTTCACAATCAGCATGCTCTCCTAGCCTCCCTTCTAGAACTTCCCAAGAAAACAGCAAGTTAAAAAGATGCTGTTGTTTGGGGATTACTGGAAGGATGCTTATTCTGAAGTTTTCCCCCCTGACAAATGAAGCGTCACTTAAAACCCCTGGCCTAAAGGGCCACCTGTATGTCACTCTATAGAGGCAGCAGCAGGCAAAAATTTGCCACTAATCTTCCCTGTTCTCTCTGGTTTCCCACAGCTCTGCTATACTTTGCCACATTAGAGGACACGAAGGAATAAACCACGGACTATATGCATCATTCATCCTTCCCACAATGTCAGGCCCCACCAGTAGAAGTCAGCACTGTCATAAAATGAGAATGAATTTCAAAGGAATCAATTCAAACACCAAGTACAGTATTAATGAACACAATATCTACCAGAGTCATGGGTTAGGCTCTGAAGAAAAAGAAACACAAAGGCGGACTGAGAACAGCAAAAATTCTCACCACACCATGTTTCTTTGCCACTGAAAAAAAAATCCATAATTATTCTCAGTTGAACTTCTTCCTTAGTCCTTTGTTTATTTATCTATAGGACATGAATACCTAGCAGAAAAGTAGAAGTTTCATCCAAATTGTCTGACAACATATACAATCCACAAATAACTGTTTATTGAGTCCAAAATTTCATTTCCTTTGTTAGTTTCATATATTTAGTAAAAATAGTCCAAAAATTTTTATATAGACATTATCTTTAACATATATTAATTAATTTTATTCTAGACTTTTGAAGATTCATTTAAATAAGCCCTAGAGAACAGGGTAATTAACATAACCTTAACACAATACAGCATTTCAAATGGGTGGGGAGAAAATTTTAAGAATTAAAACAAACAAACAAAACAAAAAAACCACAGAGGGAGACCCTGGTGCCACACTGTGACCACTGGAAAAATTTTAAGTGAAAAGATGTTAGGAGGTTGTTGACTTAGAAAAGAACAATTTTAATGCCTAAGATCCAAGGATGTGAAGACAAGAGAAAACATAAGCCGTTTCTTTGTTTGGATTGAGCTACATTTTTTTTTTTTTCTGAAATTTGCTCTATTTGGAGCTGACAGAGGCAATGAGCGGCCCTTCTGGTTTGGTGGTTACATGATTCTCCACAAAATGCAGATGGCAAGAGAAATCATTCCCCATATGCCCTGCCTTGGACCATCCCCTGTGTCTCTGCAGAAAGGGATCATTCCCTCTGTGGTCAGTGGCAAAACGATTTGCTGAACTGCCCCGAAGCACAGAGCCTGGCCTCCTGATGAACTGACAACTCGAGGGGTCAAGCAAATGATTTTGTCATTTAAGACATTTAATTCTGGAATTCAGATGGGCCCATGATGGAAACTGAAATCTAAGATGGTAACAGAATGAGTGACTACAACCCTGGAGTGACAGAATCATGAAATAAAAGGGGAAATGGCATTCTGGGATCCAAATACACAACCAGAAATGGACTTGTCACAACTCATTTGCGTGAAGCCAAGCTTTGCCCTGACACTTAAATAGAAACAAAACCTTGGCTATACGTTCCCATTTTGAAAGCCACCCCAGCTCCACAAACATGGCTGTATAGTAACAACTCTTCTTCTAGAAAATAAAGCGAGAAAGGATCACTGCATTGATTTCCAATTAAATGCTAAATGCACACCCAGAACCAACCAAAGAGGCATCCAGCATTTAAAACAGTCAAAAAACAAACACTAAGCCACTTGACATTCTTCTTCAAGGTGTTGGCCTTCTGGAAATCTTAGGGAATGTTATTACAAGAATTAGAGTCAGAAGCATACGTAGCATCCACCCTTTTACCAGACTTAGAAAATTCCCAGAATCTTTGAAGAGCAGAAACAGAGGGAAGATACGGCAGTGGAAGGCAAAAGGAAGCAGGCCTACTCATTCATGGAGAAGGGTGGAAAACTACAGATGATCAAGGAACAGATTTTTTTCTGTCATCACATTCAAACTCCTTGCTACGTTTTGAGTTTGGAGCACAGACATCAATCACACTCTCCATGAAACACAGCCATCAGGAGCACTCCAGGCCTCTGCTTGGAACTTCTGAGGATCACAGGTTGGCCACAAGTTCCTGCGCAATCCTAAAGAGTGTAGCATCTCAGCAGACACAAAGTCTAGGCTACTTGTGTATTAGTCCATTTCTCACACCCAGCCTCACCAGAGAGTCTTCTTGGACCTTTCCTTCCCTGCTTCCAAGAAAGGTAAAATTACAGACAACTATTCCCTTGGGCACCTTGGAAAAATTAAGGGGAAAAAAATCATCAGAAGCTAAATATAATTAGAGGATATCCTTAGAAAGGGTAAAGGACATGGAACACTTTACTACCAGGGATCAATGAACCCCATATGAGATCTGAATCCAAGGCTACTTGACAATCCTATTTTCAAAATGTGAAGACGGTTTATATCTTGGTTCACACACAGCATATGCCTTTCCATTTTGAGGATTTTTTGGAGGAGAAGAGTGACACAAAATGCAACGTAGATGAGGAATGAAAATTGCTTTGGATGCTGCACTGTGGACACGCAAACCCAGGAGATGCCAGACCCTGACACTCCGTATTCCTTTCTTTGATCTGACTCTTCAAACATGATTCATGTACTGGCAAATTTCCCAAGTGTCTCTGGTAGGCTTCAAAGTAAACCACTGGTTGGCCCCAGTATCTCTGCATTGGCTTTCCCCAATTGTTTTTACATAAGAAAAGAAAAAAGAAAAAAAGAAAATAAAATTTAGTGGGCATTTTACATGTGGTTTTCATATTGCCCCTTAATCACTCAGTCTGAAAGTAAATCGAAGAGGAATGAGGAGTTAAAGTGCTCGGGGTTGGGGCGAGAGCTTCAGACTCCCGTAAGCCAGCATTAACGTGTAGAGCACTTAATATAATTCTGGAACATCTGCAGGGCAGCTGTCTTATGTAGACCAGGTTTACAATAACCTTTCATTACATGTCACCACAGAATGAAAAACAGATATGGGGGTGTGACTGGTGTGGGTGTGTGTAATTTGTAGGAAAGCTAACTGATGTGACTTAAATTGAAAACAATGACAAATAATTTGAACGTGTTTAAAAAATATGATTATGGACACTCGCCAGGGATATAGTGAGTAATTATTAAATGAATGACTCAGGAAGGTTGTTTTTCTCCACGTATGTTGGAAAATAAAAACTCTGTCAATTATCTTCAATGCAAGATAAAACTATAATGATTCAAACATTCAGCTAAGTTGGAAAAGCCTGCCTTACTTGAAGAATGAGACTTTCTGAGTGCCTGCTCAGGGTCACATGGTACACCTCAGCTTCTTTTCTCTCCCTCAATCTTGCCCTCATTGTGGGCAGAGTCTCAGCACTCAAGATCACATTTTGCACTTCCATCCCTAGGTCATAGGTGGTAGCCACAGAACTCTGCTGCTTCTCCTGATTCTGTCCCTCCAGCTGATCATACGGAAGAGATGTTGCCCCCCTACCCCAATGCCCATCTTCTACTTTTAGAATGATCAGAATCTTTCTTTAACTATGTTCTGTGGATGTTTTCTATGAGCTGTCAATTCTTATCCTACGAGAAAAGAATTCCATGGTCTACTAAATATGGGAAATACCAAATTAAATAGGATCCCTTACTATAGGACTTCTCGAAGCCTTTAATTTGCCAAGGTATATTACGGATTTAGGAGGGGTAAAGCAGGTTTGGTCCAGTTGGCTCTTTCCCTGGGGTTTAAACATTTTTTAAAACTCATAAAACAAAATTGCCTTGTGTTTACTTTTTTCCTACCACTCAAAATATTTGAAAGTTTGAGTCAGCCCTACATAATAATAGGGCAATGCATTTTATTCACCTCTGAAAAGCATCCTTCATCTTCTACTTAAAGGATGGTATGGAAAAAGGAGAAGAAAATAGTTCGCCTACTTTTGAGGAATCTGAAATACTAATACTCAAGCTATTTCTGAGCATTTGCAATTCATTGCTGTTTTGTTCATGCTGATTCTTTTTGAAATTATTTTTATTTTTCTTTCATTCTTTTTTTTAATTCAACTGCTGTCATTTGCTGTTATTAACAAGTAAGAAAAATGTCTCTTGAAGGCTTTCCTTTATCAGCTATGTCAAGAATGGCAGGGCATACCTAAGCAATGTCACCAAAATAAAAAAGAGAGATACAAATCTACTAAATACCTAGACTATGAGTCAATCAGGAACTGAGTGCCTAAAGTTGAACCAAGCAGGGTTGGAAATGACTGAAAAAAAGGACAGCCAGGCTACCGATAGTAAATTGCAGCTGGAAATGAAATTAAACTCTTAAATTTAAGGTTTTTAAAAATTGTTTTGGGGTGAGTGTGTGTGTTATTATGTAAAGGGCATAGGTTTGGAGGTAAGTTTTCAATGGATAAAGAAACAAACAAGCTGGACATTTTCAGTAAAAATAAATGGAGAGTGGAGAGTGCATCCAGATGGAAAAATAGAAAATTAAAATTAAGTTTAAAAACAACCTAAGGGATCCAAAGGTCTGTAAAAGGAATATTCTATGACTGGAGAACATGTCTAAGACGTACATAACTTCATCACTATGCAGATTGTACAATATTTCTTACGCAGGCTAATAAATGTGCCCAAAGATAGCATTTTAAGTTACACAGAAAATACCAAAGCCCAGACATATTTCAGTGCCAGTCCTTGGGCAGGCTGGCCTAAGGCAAGATATTCTGGGACACCTGGTTGGCTGGCAGACTTTCCTTGACTGCATGATTTTGGGACCAAATAGGCATTTATTTCAGCCTCTCTGATCCTTTCATATGGTAAAGAAGCAATCAAAGAATGCTGGCTTTATTTTTTAAAGTAGTGGTTTTGATCCACCTAAAAGGAAATTGGGGGGTGGGGGGAGATGGGAGGAGAGAAGCGGAGTAATGTGTTTCACAGCTTCAAATCAAACACTGTTGGAAAAATGTCCAGAAAGCAATTCAAAGTGAAAATATTTGCTTTCTGGCTAAATAGCCAGTAGCTTTTTATTGCAAAATGGAAATAAACAGTGCTCCTCATTTATACCAAAAAAGGGCACTCTACAAATAACCCCAAACCCAAAATAAAAGTATTGCCCAACAGACGAGGACATGATTCACTAAGGCTTTGACTGCAGTTTCCTCAGTGGTACGGTGCATAGATTGGAGTGGGCTGGGGGTGTGATTAGTGAGAAATCTCAAATATTCTGAGTCTATACCCCAGAAGGCCATGGCCAGAATGACTGGTGCCTTTCACTATGTTTATTGGGCAGTTGCCCTTTCTCCTTTACAGTGTCCTGGGATGCTAAAAACCATGTCCAGACCATATGTAATGATGCTAACAGGAGAAATTCACATTGAAATTAACTTAAATGAGAGACGTTCCTATGAAACAGTTCTATCTAATGGGCAAGAGCTTACAAAACAAAGGGTGAAAAATAAGTCAATGGTGCTTAATAATAATGAGGAAAAAGACAGGAGCGGTGGTAACATTTCCTCATCCACTCATTTGATAATGTACTGAATATCTACCACACTGGGCATTGCAGGTAAAGAAAGAAGTAAAAAGTCATCACCTGGTAAGGAATATGGGAATCAAGATGCTCATGTGTAAACACTGATGTTGTACAACCAAATAGCACTTGAAAGGTTCCAAAGCGTTTTCAGCCACAGTATCTCACTTGGTCCTCATAACAACCATTAGATAAAGATCAGGCAGGCAATATATGAGAAAATAAAATCAGAAAGGTTGAGTTTCTTTCCAAACTTCTGCATAGAAGGGTAAGAACTGAGATTTGAGCTCTGGTTTCCTGTGCCACCTACTTATCTAGAAAAATAAACCTAACTTAGGGAGAAAGAAGTCTTTTCATGTTCAGTCACTCCAAAAATAGCTGCCTCTGTAGATCCCATACTCTACAAGTTCTCTCTCGCCCTTAAAGCTAAGTCATGATGAAAAGAATGATCTCAAGACTATCTCAACTACACATTAGACAAAAAAAGAAAAAAAACAAAACTTCCTTGGAGCAAGCATATCACCATGTGGAGTTAGTCACAGTGACTAGTATTACAAATAAAGAATTTGGAAATCTAAAATGTGAATGTTGCCCATTGATTCATCCACTGAAGTCATATTTAGTAAGAATCTACGATGTTTCATGTGCTCTTCCAGGCACAAGGGCTTCAAAACTGCTGAAGACTGTCAAGATCTCTACTTTCATGAGACGAAAACAATAATGAAAGAAATAAATGAGTAAGATAAATGCAGTTAGCGTGAGTGCTTTGAAAAACAGCACAATGAGGTGATGTGATGAAGAAAAACGGGAAGGCGGAGAGCAGGATGTTAGATCAGATCATCTTTGACCTTTGAGCTGAGAGTTGAAGCTTCCAGGACATGGGGATCTGGGGCAAAGCCTTTTAACCGGAAGGAGCAGCAAGGGCAGAGGCTAGGGGTGGGAATGAGCCTGATTCACACCACGGTGAACAGGACAGCTGGTCCAAGAGGTCAGAGGCCAGCTCAAGCAGATCCTTGGAAGTGGTGGTAAAAAGATGGGATTTCTTTCCTGACTGCAAGGGAATCCACTAGGAGATTTAAGTTAGGGGAATGAAGTTATCCAATATCAGCAAATTAGTCATAAAATGAATTCTAGAACTAGAACCTCCAAATACAGGAAAAGATGTTCTTTAGGAATCAGCTGGCATATTATTTGTCTGATGAGTGGAAATGCATCTGAGTCACTTGCACAAGTGAGGTGGGACAGTCACAGGTGCCCTCTGAGTACAGAGCCTTGCTCTTTACTTGTGGATCCTCGAGGTTTCCGAGGTGGTCCTTGTACAAAAGATTCCAGGCAACCGTGAAGAGTGAGTCCAGGGGCAGCCATCCTGGACTCGGTTTGGCATTTATCACAGCCATAGTTGCAGAGGCAAGTTTGTGAAACTGAGCGAACACACAGCAGGAGCATGCCGGATTTGTGGCTGGGATTACTTCTTCCACATTGTCTCCCAGGAAACAGACGCAGTGACCCAATCCTTTTCTTCATTTCTGATTTCCACCATCAGTGGCCAGTGATTATCTAAATGGGATTTCTCAAGTATGTCTTCATGGTATTAAGGATGAAATAGCAGGCACAAAGCACGTTTTTAAGCATGAACTACCTTCTGTATAATAACCAGCTATTTCACTTATTCAGCCTGTCATCTGTGCCCATAAGCAGTTCCATATGCATTGGTTTGTATTTGAGATACAAGACTGTTCAGCCGTGGCATCCATTTGTTAACAGCAGGCACATGTTTTAACCATGCTTAACGTTACTGCCCTATAACGTCTTGCCACAGAGCATTCTTTCCTAAGAATACAATGCTTTTTTTGAATACCACTTCATTAATCGTGGGAGAGGCAGTGACAATCATCCTCCCCACATTTTACCAATAAGGAAACAGAACCACTGAGAGATTCAGAGTGAGCCAAGATGATGTGCAGCTACTTAATGGCAGGATGGTGGATGAATTCCTGGTTCTACTTGAGCTGATGCCTTTACAGCCTGCCCCACCTACCCTAGATCAATACACCAAGGACTAGTGAATAAACCACCTAACATCCATCCATAAATATCCTGGAGCCTTTTCAACCCTCCAGAATCTGTTTGGGTCCCTACCATTCCAGAAGCTTCTTTATCAGGCAGGTTTTGTTCCTTTGAGGTTTGAGCTCTAGTTTCCAACCACATACACAAATAATAGCCACAGTTGTGGAGGCTCTGAATTCAAGGCCATGGACTCCCTTCAGCATTTTTGTGGCTTTCTTGGACACATAAGGCTCTGGATGGACCAGGAACTTCGACTTAGTGTAAGTCTTTACTTCTAAACTATTCCAAACAGCTCTGTAAAACTTAGAAGCAGCTCATGACTTGGGTTGTTTTAATTAACATTGGGTTTTTGGAAAACTGTTAGAATTTTGGAATTCTAGAATTGTCTACCTTATGTCTCAAAATGAAGTTAAATCTTAAGAGATTCTTTCTAGTCTTGAATATCCTAAAAAGTACTGTTGATGTCTATGGTGCCACACTTTGAGTATGACTTTTTTCAAGTTCTGATAAAGCTTATGATGACAGCTATCTTTTGTGGCTTATGGAAAAGCAAAGAAAATGCAGAAAGAAGACATCTGATTCAAAATTATTTGGTAGGTAATTGTGAATTTCATAACTGTGAGAAATGAGCCACTTGTGTGCACATTCCAATTATCTGCAGGTTGTTTTTTTGCTGTCATTTTGCATCATCACCATATCTCTAAAATTACTATTGATTTTTTTTTTTGCAGTGAGAAAAAATTAACAATTTGAAATCCCTATGTTGGACAAAAGTAATTGTAAGACAATGAGTCAGTCAAATCAATCTCCCCCTTGTTCTCCTCTTATCCGCAAGTAATTAATACCTATGACATTTCTCAGTCTACCCAACCATCTATGCACATGAACAGACAAAAATACTCATTAGTCTCTTATCATACAAGTCCTGTTTACATTGTTTCAAAGCAGAAGCACACTCTAATCTGAGTTTCCCTGTTCACGGCATTCATTATTGAGTTGGAAAAGAACCATTTGATACTAGTGCCTGAACTCCAGTACTTTGATGCCGTGCACAGATGCTCACCCAAACTCTGTGCATGTACATTGCTCTCTGAATATATACTCAGGACAATATTAAGCTAAGGAGGCAGCTGACAGAGTTCAGATGACTTGGATATAGTTTGCATATACATGCTTGCTTACAGCAAAATAGAAACAGTAAAAGCAGACATTATATCCAGGTCTTGTTTCTTCAAGTATCTTTGAGCTCATTGGTCCCAGAATTACTGGCTGCCTGTGGCACTGTCTAAAACACTGAATGGCCATTGCCAATATACGGTGACCTTCTCAGGAGTCTCTTCAGGGGAGGTAGCTAACTGTGTTTAGGGAAAGATTCATGAGGATGCAGGGGTCTCTCTTCTCTTTACATTTCCCTCTTCCCATAGAATATTGAGGAATTGAGTATTAAAGGTGGCTATGCTCGGGTCTAGATTCCTTACTAGACAGGATAGGGGTTTCCTAAAAATATTATCCCACCAGATTCCTAATACTTAAAATCAATAAAAGTGGAACAAAATGGTACATCCACAAGGTATGTATGTCTTAAAATATGAGTTCCTAGTACAAGAAAATCGATAATTAAAAGTCAAACAAAAATGTAAATATCTGACATCAGAGATAATGGGAATTAGGGTCAGAAAACTTGGGTTCAAATGTCAGTTCTGCCACTTTCTATCTGTGTCAATCTGGACAGGTAATGTATCCAAAATCTTAGGTTCTTTGTAAAAAAAAAAATGCAAAATAGTTACCTTCATGGAGATTTTAGGAGAATTAAAGAAAGAAATTCATGGACAAAACTAACCTAATCAATACTGTCAACTCAAATAATCAATTTTTAGTTTTCATCTACTTCATCCACTAACAGTATTTGGTATCACTGGCCCTCCCTCATTTTTTTTTTAAATTGAAGTACAGTTGGTTTACAATGTTGTGTTAGTTTCTATTGTACAGCACAGTGATTCAAGTGTGTATATATATATATATTCCTTTTCACATTCTTTTTCATTATAGCTTTTTACAAGCTATTGAATAGAGTTCCCTGTGCTATACAGTAGGATCTTGTTGTTTATTTATTTTATATGTAATAGTTTATATCTGCTAATCCCAAACTCCTAGTTTATCCCTCCCTCCGTATTTCCCCTTTGGTAAACCTAAGTTTGTTTTCTAGGTCTGTGAGTCTATTTCTGTTTTGTAAATAAGTTCATTGTGTTTTTTTTAATTCCACATATGTGATATCATATCTTTTTCTATCTGACTTACTTCACTTAGTATGATGATCCCTAGGTCCATCCGTGTTGCTGCAAATGGCATTATTTCATTCTTTTTTATGGCTGAGTAGTATTCCATTGTCTAAATATACCACAACTTCTTTATCCAGTCAGCTGTCTTTGGACATTTAGGTTGCTCCCCCTTCATTCTTGATATACTTTTTTCTCTTGGGCTCCTGGTAACCACACTCTTCTGGGTTACTGTCACCCTACTTCAATTGGTTGATCCTTCTCAGTCCTCTCTGCTGCTTCCTCCTTATCGTTCTGACATCTTAACATCTGAGTGCTCCAGAGCTCAGGAGGAGGAGATGCCCAGCACAAGCAGGTTTTAAGAGGCTGAAGTCAAGCTTCTCAAGCATTCAGAACCAGCAAGAGGTCAAAATCAGCCCAGGTGCAGGCAGAAGAGCTGGCTGTCCTGTGGTGAGGATGAAGCTCTGCCCATGGGGAGATGTGTGAAAGGAGCAGGATGTGACCCTATAGTCTAAATTATCCAGAATAATCCTCACTTTAAACAGTCTGACCTGCCTGGAAAAATACATATCTTAGATTTGACCTTCATTCAATCAGGAGGCCTTAGACACATGTTACTGCCCCAGCTTGGAATCAACACAAGAAGTGTCTCAAAGATTCTCTCTTACCAAATGGATTTATGCCAGATTTATGGACTAAGAATCTGGGGACTGAGTTTGGAATTGGAGTGGTGGTCAGGGCAAGAGAGTGATGGCCATTAAATCTGAGGGCTCCTAAATGAGACGGTCCTCGAGGTACAGCAAGGAAAGTTGGACACACGTGGAATGTGTGTGGGGCAGTACCTACAGAGGGGGGCAGTGCCCAGTTTATGTGCTAGGTTTCTAATCAGGATATATTAATGCTTCTGAAATACTGTCTTTTTACTCTGTCTCCCAGGAACCACTCAGCTCTACAGGTTTTGAGATATCCGTGGGAAGCATTATCTCCATATGAAGTTCCAGATAGAGTGCAAGAGAGTAACAGGCCCAACAATAAAGAAACTAATATCCCACTTACCTTATGCCTAACACTTGCCTGTAATTTACACATGCTTCTGCCTGTGTTTCCCATCAAAACAGGAACGCACTACTATGACCCCATTTTATAATGAAGAGATCAAAGTTCAGAGAACAGTTAAGTCAACTGCTGAAGGTTGTTCACCAAGTGGTGGAACCAAGATGCAAACAGACAACCTGATTCTGTGGCCCACAGGCTCGCTGACACATTGCCACCCGTGTCCTCACCAGCTGAGGCAGAGCTGCAACACGATCCCTGCACTAATCTCGTCACTGCCATGATCAGCAGCCTGTATTTCAGTATATACGAACACAGCAAAGGGACAGATATATCATTATGTTAAAGGTATGTCCATTATGAGGCAGTAATTGGGCCTTTTAGCATTCCATTGCCATAAATCACACATTTTATAGCTATTACTAAGTTAATCCCTCCAAAGGCCATCAATGTCAGAAAAATCTGGCATTTCATCACTAAACTGCCTCCAAGGATGTTTGACACCTTGTCTGGGGCTGCACTTAACATCCATGATAAGACGGAAGAGGATGCCGTGCAAACTGCCCTTAAAGCTCTTTATAATACAAGCAAACAAAACATCAACTTGATTAAGAGCTCTGGGACATGGGGTGAGAGCTATTGCCATGTGTTTTTAGGCTTCAAAGACTAATAGCTAAAGTACTCAGCATCATAAGAGAACAAAGATACAAACCAGCTGCTCAGCTCTGCCTAAGCTTGTTAGCTAAAGATGAAAAGAATTAGACCAAATATTAGGGTAATCGGGCTTCAAGTAAGCAAAAGCCTGGCTCAACATTCAGAAGCCCCCACAGGGGCAGCACAGCTCCAGGCTCTGGGTGCTTCAGGGATCCTGGTATGGAAACGTGTTGTAAGAGAGTAGTAGTATTTCACCAGCTGTGAAATGCTGTTAACTTCTCCACTTGCTTTGTTTGAACTCCATTTATTTATTCCTGCCCCTGAATTTGCCTTCCTTCCCACTAAGCATTTCTTGTTTCCTCCTCTCCATACTCAAAAAGATGGACCTAATTCTTCCTTCTCTAAGGAATCTTTGCAAGCTACTATTCACCATCCCTAATGCAACAGAGCACATATACACACACGCACATATGCATGCACTCAGGAACCCACACTTGCACTGATTTCATCTTTACTTGGTGCTCCTCCCCCAAACACAGTAATACATTCTCACTGAGAAAAGACACAGTGAGAAGGTTATCTAGAGCGCTGTCCAGTTCATAGCAAACTAATTTGCCTGTGTTTGCATCCTTCAGTGCTCTCAGTCTGCTGTAACTGTGTCCTGCCTCCCCAATTGGCATAAGCTCTCCAAGGATGAAGAAGATTGCCCTTTGTTCTCTTATATTCCTATCATCTTTATTTTGCAAGACCTCGGAAGTATCTAGCACAAACTAAGTATCTCTCTCTGCTTCTGCTAAGAAATGGAAAGGAGGGTGACTGGCCAAAATTCTGCTCGGTCTCCCTCCCTCATTTCTCTGTGCCCAAGAAAGCATCTCCCAGTCCTTCCACTAAGCCATGAGTCCTGCTTCTCAGGATCATAGCTCTAGGTCCACCTCCAGTGAAGCTGGTACTCAAATGGTCTCCATTCAGATGACAGCAGACTCTGCTCTTTCCTACTGACACAGACCCACCGTGAGGCAGTAGGGGGCACTGTGGATTCATGCCTATGACACCCCCAAATAAACACACACACAGGAAAGAAGAGGTCAAGTTCTTCAGGTTTCTACTTTGAAGTGGATGTCTTGTACATTCCTATTGCTGCCACCACTTCCCTCTTTAAATACCCCTTTCTTAGGTTTTGTTTTTCTTGACCACATCAAAGCTTTTCAGAAGTTGCTATTAATTATTGTGACTATTCTAAAGGATTCAATGAATCAGACGTTGTTTTACAGTAGTCACCAAAGCCAGAAGGTGGGAGCAATCCTCGATTTCCAGATTTGATTGGCTACCAGGTCTCAAAGATTCTATTTCCACATCATCTCTCAGATTCATCCCTTTTTCCTTAGGGCAGGAACATACCGCTGAACAACAATGCTCAACTGAGGGGGCAAGTGAGGCTAAAACCCAGCCAGTCACTGCCGGCCAGCCCACGAACCCCGGCACAAGGCGGTGCCAGCCCAGAGGAAAGGGCGTCTTTGTGTGAATCAGCACAGACTTGCTCCAAACACCCTGCCTGCACCTGCCTTGTTCCTGGCTCTTTACAGTTTCATACCAACCACTGTGATAGTCTCCTAACACCTCTGGGACTGATCTAAATTGAGTACACACACACATCCGCACATGCACACACAGTTTATAACAGGACAAATTATACACAGATTTATAAATATCATCACTAAAATTCAAACCAGCAGCATTAATTCCTGTTGTGCTCCAAAGAGGATGTGGAACCAACACCAACGTCATAGGACCTTTCTGGTTTGGAACTATACATACACAACATTTTATGCAATGACTCAGCATCTAACTACTTTTTCTCTATCATAGGACCTCATAACTGTGACATCACTTGGCTTTTATTAGATTTACCTGTTTTAGTCTCATCACATGGCAACAGTTAAGGTAGTATTACTGGGAACCAAAAGGATCTTGTATTCAAATGTCTACTTGGACTTAACTCTCATGGTAGTTCTCAGGTAATGAAACAATCATCCAAATAATTCATAATGTGCTTACAGTTTAAAAATATAAGCCAAAATCACATTAGCTAATTTTTAAATTAGATTCGAAAAGGGACCAACAATCATCAAGTCTGAATTTTTCTGTCAAATGAAATCCCATAAAATTTCAACTCTCCCCTTGCAGATTTTAATATTAGATGTCCACAGGAGGACTCCAGTGTAGAAGACACTACTTCTCATGCTTTCGGCTTTAGGCTCTCCTATCAGTATATAAAGGAGGTATATAGTCTCAATGGGAACAAATAACAGTGGGGCTTTTTTTTTTCCCCCACTAATTATAGTTGCTATCAGAATATACCAAATGCCACATAAAAACAAAATAATCTTACTTGTATTGTTGAGACAATCTAGTGGAGGATCAGCAAACTACAGCCTAGGGGCCAAATCCAGCCTGTGCCCTGTTTTCATACTGCCAGAGAGCTAAGAATAGTGTTCATATTATTAGAAGATCATAAAAAGGAAAAAACGATGAACAGACAACAGAGACAGCATTGTAGTTCACAAAGCCTAAAACATTTACTCTCTGGTACTGTAGATAAAACATTTTCCAACCCCTCAACTAGACAATACCCTAACAAAGAAGACTGCTAATGAAAACCACATACAAAGAGTTATTCACGATTTCTGCATAAATTTACTGTTAAGAAGCAGTCATCAGAAATGAGACAGAAGGATAAATTTTACCATCCACAGGGTTTATATTTCTTGGATCTTTAGTAGTAAGGATTCATCAGCAAATGTCCATATAGAATAGCTTGTGTCCAGTCAAGTCTAAGTGTGCTCAAGCTGGCCAGGATTGCTGAGACTAACCACTTAATTTTGTTCACAGCCTCCCCACTGAACTGCTTGCTTCCATCCAATCCAATCTCTGTTACCAAATGCCAGTCCTACTGAGACCTCAACTTACCCACTGTTGATAGCATTGCCTTGCTCAGAGATCAGCTGCTCAACACCACTTCTCTGGCTTTGATCTCAACTTTCATTTGTAATCACTCTGTTAATTATGCTGCTTCAGGGCAAACCAAGAATGGTCTCACAGAGACTAGCACATTCTTATGTGACAGTCCTGGTACTGGACAATGCAGCTGATGAGTGCCCCTTCTTGTATGTGGCCAGGCATCCTGTCACGCAGTGACTTGGAAACTAAATACACAACTGGCAACCCATACAAGGAAACCAGCAGTTTGCTGGTTTATTATAAAATGCTATAACTCAGGAATAGCCAGATGGGAGAGAAGCATAGGGCAAGATATGTGGGAAGGCAGAGCTTTTATGCCCTATCCAGGCACGCTACTCTCCCCATAACTCCATGTTTTTATCATCCTGGAAGCTCTCCAAATCCTGTCCTTTTGGGTTTTTATGGAGACTTCATTACACAGACATGATTAACTAAATCATTAGCCATTGGTGATTAAAATCAATCTCTAGCCCCTTTCTCCTCCCTGGAGGGTAGGCGTGGAGGGAATGAAAGTTCCAATCCTATAGTCCCACTGTCGGTTTCCCCAGCAACTGGCAACATCCTTAGGAAGTCTTCTCATTAATACAACAAAAAGACACCTTTATTACTCTCAGCATAGGAAGCTCCAAGGGTTTTAGGAGCTCTGTGCCAGAAGCCTGGAAGAAGACCAAATATATATTTCTTACAATAAATCTCAGTATCACATATCTGACTCCACTTCCCTTCCAAAGTTAAAATAAATAAATAAATAACAACGTGAAAGAAAGTTAGAGACAGCCCAGTTGCTACCTAACTCCTTGGTTTTATCAATGAAGGTATCAGGGCTTGAAGAGTTAAAGGGATCTGTGAAAAGTACCTAGCTTGATAAAAACTACAAGGACTGTCATTTACATATCTAACTGGCTCCTCAAGATCCTGCAGGATGCTAGCCTAGGTTTCAGTAGATGACTTAGTTCTTAGTCCAATGGTCTTTCCACTTTACCAAACTGGCTCATAAAAGAATGACAAATATGAAATTTCTTAGAAAAATACAAAGAGAAATGTAAATATAATGCACTGTTATGACTATCACTCATGACTCCATAAGATTGTTGGTTTGCAAATAGAAACAAAGATTCCTTACCCACCTGGTGTAATAAACAGAACACCAGTCCAGGAATCAGGAGAACTGCCCAAGAGGTATACTTCCCTAGGGCAAAGGACCTTTTCTTAGGTTGGTTTCCTAAATGGAAACTGATTCAGTCTTTCACACATTCCTCTCTAAGCAATTACTTAACCTTTTAAAACTTGATTTTTTATAGCCAGTCCTCCTATCCACAAATATTGCCTCAGAGATCCTTTTGTGATATTTGCTTAAGGTGGTATCAAACTTTCTTCCTAGAGTACCTTCACTGGGCAATGTAGAAGCTTGTTCCTGCATCTATAGGTTGGAAAAGAATTGAGGCTGAGGTGGAATATAAAATAGTCAAAAAACAATGAAATGCAGACAAACAAAATCTGACTTTAAACACATTCAACAAAAACTTCTCATTCATCGCTAAGCTGAGACATTTACATCCTCAACTTAACGTGTATGTCAAAGGAGCCATCTCTTTAAAGTCAAACAAGTCTATTTTGAAGCCAAGCAAGACTGAGAAGGGAAGAAAAACCTTGGCAAAACTCAAAATTGCAGCTACTCAAAATAGGACATTAACTTATTAGTCATGTGAGAAGCACTGAATATATTTACTGCTGTTACAACTTCCCATAAGTGTTTTCCACAAGTGGAGACTGGGGAATGTACACAGAAAAGAATAAAATAAAATAAGCATACAGACTATTAATAGTGTAAACACCATGAAGTTCTCAAACAGAAGATGCAGGAACATACTTTCTAAGCTAGAGTGTTTCACTAGAGAAAGTTAATACTGTCAAATTTTTGTTGAGTATTTGAGTTGATGAAAAGGGCCCACCATATATATTCTCCATTAATATCCTTGAAAATGTATGTCGTCTGACCTTGGTTATTTTGAGAATGGTTACCAGAAACACTCCTTTTCTCCATCCTTCTTCTCTTTACTTCTCCCCAACTGCAGACCTTGTTAAATATGTTTCACAGGATAAGAAAACCAGGAAGATGTGATAGGTTAGAATTCTCTCCTAGCCTCCCTCCCACATAACTGAGTTAGCATCTACCCCGATGAAAAATCACAACTAGTCACAAATTTTAAGTTTATAAGTTGAATGCAGGAATCCCTTGTTATCCAAATTTAATCCATCCTTGAAAGCCTCCTAGTGAATTTTTATAGTCAGACCCTCTGTTTCACTACTTTAAATAGGAATAAAACAGGGCACTGGATTCCCAACCCTTCCAAAAACCCCAACCAATTTCCCCAAGTATCACTAAAACACTTTGCCACATCTACTTACCAATTCAGCCATTCTTTAAGTATTTAATACTTACTGCACACCCTGGTGGGTACTGTTATATATCAGACCCAACAGTACTGTAGAGTTTTAGATATTATTACATTTTCCCTCCATAATGCAACAAATATGTACCCTAATCTAATATAAAGAAATTGTTATGCAAGAGGAATTTAAAAAGCCTGGCAGTTTTTAAAATAGTTGCTTGCTGATTACAGATTTGCCAGAGTGACCTTGACTGCAAGTGAAGGCAGCCTGACAGGAGGTGAAGGTGAGCAAGAACCAGCTGGTGAAAGAAACAGTGAATGTCTGAGTTTCACCCATGGCCAAATGCAAGGAACTAGTAGACAGCCTTCTGGCACTTGAGATTCCAGGAGTGGTGGCTGTGGCCCAGTGTCTTGATGCAGGAAGGTGTGCTCCCTTCTCACCTCTTACTAATGCATGCTCTTCTCTATGGCTGTCAGGCTCACTGCTTTCTTCACAGGTCTGTCCATCTCCTTAGAAGGACACTTTATTTCATAATGTGGGGAAGATGAAAAGGGGCTCAGAAGTACAGTATTCCATGTGCTTACAAGCACAGAAGAAATGAATATTGGTAAAATATTTCAGCAAAGGTTAAAATAAAATAGGATAATGGGTAAACCACACGTGTAGATAATCAAAAGTCGGTGGATAATCTACACCCTGGAAGAGAAGATTAACCCCACGCACCTTCTAGGTTATTGAAGAAAATAGACCATCAAGCAAACCAGAAGGAGGATTCAGTCAATTACATTAGACCCAGGCAACCATATCACAAATACTTTGTATTCACAGTAAGATTTATGCTTCCCAGAATGACATTCTCTTACTGGTCCCTTAAAAACAACACAATAATGTAAGTAGGTGCTATGGCTGAACGTATTCCCCTTAAATTCATCTGTTGAAGTCCTAACCCCCAGTACCTTAGAATGTGACTGTATTTGGAAACATGGTTTCGAAAGAAGTAATTAAGGTTAAACGAGGTCATTGGGGTGGACTTTAATCTAATACAACTGGTGTCCTTATAAGAAGAGGAGATTGGGACAGACATAGAAAGAGGGATGTGACCATCTGGGGACACACTGATAAGGCAACCATCTACAAGGCAAGGGAAGAGGCCCCAGAAGCAATCAAACCTGTCAACACTTTGATCTTGGACTTCCAGCCTCTAGAACTGTGAGAAAATAAATTTCTGTTGCTTAAACCACCTAATGTGTAGTGTTTTGTTATGACAGCCTGTCAAACTTTTACAGTAGGGCTGGTAGTGTTCCACCTACTTTAAATATAAGAACCTTAGAGATTCAGAAAAATCACAAGACTCATCCAACTTTATACATCATTTCAATGTAAAAAGTCAGATAGGATACTGGTCTCAACCCCTAGCCTTGTGATCTTTCCCTACCCCATGGGGAGGACACACCACTGACCCTGAGGCAGCTCTACAAACCAAATGTCCTGAGGAGTGGGTTCTGCTTGTATTTTCTAGGGTGGGGAAATGATGTGCCCCCTTTTCTGCATTTCAATTCTGCCGATGCCTAGAGCAGGTTTACTTCTGGCATCAAGAGTACTCTCAACTTCTTATAATTCAGTGGTAAAGTTGGAAGGAACTGAAAAATGAGGAGACAGAAGGCCACCTGCTGCCTGTAGCACTCCAGGGTTGTCAATATGAATTTAGTGGCATCAATATTATCAAATAAAAAATAGTTGGCTTATATTTTTTTAAAGAAGGAAAGTAAGTGGGTAGGAAACTGTATTAGAAAGGCCATTTTTTTTTCATGCTGAGTCCTCATAATTTTTACACTCAGATTTGAGTTGGTGTGAAAGGTGGGGCCAGATGCACCCTCCAGTCTTTTCTCCCTTGAAAATCAACAATGGCGAGTCAGTGATAAAAATTGCAATTGGAGTCCAAAATCTTCCTGCTTAAAAGCCCACTATGACCACCCACGGCCTAGAATATGAAGTTCAACATTCCGAGAACTGACATGGAAAGCCTGCCACCATCTTGCTCCCACTGATGTTTTCAGTCTCATCTGCATCTGTTCAACCACACGCCTCAAACTATTAGGAATGTCTGAGCTCACGTTCTCTGAAGATTCCACACCTGTCATATGTGCCTTTGTTCATGTTCTTCCCTCCCCCTTAATCACAGTATGTGTCTGTCAGGGTCCTATTTATTTTTCAAAATTCAACCTCTTGATCACCTCTTGGTCTCCCCCCAAATCATTCTCTATCCAGCATAATCAACTCCCACCTCAGTTATCCATACTTCTATTTTGTAGCTTATTCCTTTGTCCTGGATTAATTGTTCATTTATATGTCTCAACTAACATGAAACTATCTCATGTAGACTATGATCTTTACAAAAGTGAAAACATAGCTTATTTATTTTTGTATTGTCAACCCCAGTACAGAGCCTATGCTGTGTTTTTCCTAAATGCAATGGATCTAATGTCACTTTTTATTTGAATTTCAGTTCCTTCCATAATTGTTTTAGGAAGGAACACCAATGGGATTCACAATTGTGGACCTTCACATATAAAACACAACAAAGTTTTCCATCAACTGTTCATCAAAACAATGGAAAATCAAAGTCAATCTCAAAGCCTCCAATCCACGCCTCACAGGGTATCACTGCTTAGAGCGAAGCACCAGTTAACACTGGTCAACTGGACCATATTAGGGAAGAGAAGAAGCTCTTCCAGCCACTTTGAGTATTGAGAATGATGGCTAATTCTAAGCTCTAGTCCAAGGAGAACACGTTTGAATGTATATTATGTCGGATCACTGAGAAAGAGATATGAAATCCAAAATACAGACAATTGTGCCTTCTACTTTGACAAACTATACAATGTAAATGAATGCAAAATCCCTCACTGGATAACCTCTAATGATCTATCTTTCCAATAATCATGCCAGAGATACCCAAACACTGAGGCCAGGAATTCAGCTGGGATCTAAAGCTAAGTCAGGTACTTGGTTCCATTTGAACTCATGAATAAAAAATGCAAAAACTTTCTCCAGAGCATTTTTCACATAGTTTGCGATGTGGTTCCTCGGCTCATTTTCAGCTCGTGTGACAGGAACTTAGGGGAGGGCCCACTAGGGGCTCAATCACAGACGGATGCTTAGGAATGTGTCTGCGTGAGGACAGACTTCCTGCCATGCTGGGATCCCCCAGCATCAGAAACAGGTTCCCAGTGACTCACTCACCTCACACAGAGCTCCTGGGAGTTCCCACAGGATCCCGAGACCCTGAGAGCTGCACAGCTCTGACTCCAAGCCCTTGCCTATGAAAAAGCACTAATCCAGCCAGTTGCTGTCTCTCTCACACTGGGACCTGGGTCCCCTCTGTCCTCTTGTGTAGTCTCTAGAAGATACCAGAAGGACAACTGCTTTGCCTGGGGAGGAAGACATTTGGGTAAATGTCAACTGACCATTTGATAGAAGAACTGATTTAAGGAGTCTTGGGCCATACGTGAAAAGGCAACTGGAAGGTGAAAGATGCAGCTATCTCAGAAATTTGGAAAGTGAACTATTTAACCCACAGAAAGTTATTGTAGCCTGATATGATCTGTGGAGAGGAACGCAGCCCTGCCTAAACGGAGAACAGATAAAGAAATACTTGCTAAATCCCTTTTCCTAACCACAGACAAAACTTAAGCTTGTTTGTATCTAATATAACTCAATTCAATAGTACACAAAGCGGCTACTGCCTGTGTTTGTAGCAGGGACTGGATCTTCGCTCCTCTGAGGAGCCTAAGTTTGATCATAGAGGTGTGTGTGTGCAACCTTGGTATAGTCAGGAACTGACTGTCCCAGAAAGAAGAGAATGCTTTTGATGTTTCTGATGTGCCTGCTTTTCCTGAATGAGTTTTATGACTGTAAGAAGCCTAGGTAGTGTGCAGTGCTCTCTGTTCCAATCCAGTGGGCTCTCTCTCTTTGCTCTGAGCAGGGGGTTTTCTGCATCCCATAGCTGCTGCATATAAGCAGCACCTCTCAACCCAAATTCTGGTGGTGTCACATCAGGTCCACATCCGGCACCATTGTTATGATGATGTGAACATGTTTGTTAAACCTGAGAGAGACTGTGTGTATGTGTTTCCAAGTGACCATTTACAAGTGGCAGGATTTGTTGTTGTCGCAATGAGCGCCCTTAGACTAGGAAAAGGTTCTGGAGGCAGACTAGCTGTGTGGTCTTAGGCAAGTTATCTTTTATAAATTTTTGCTTCCTTATATGTGAAATGGCAATGATACCAACTACTTTACAGAAAGTGTGTAAAATTTAGAGATAATGCACATGAGGTATGGGGAATGTAGAAGGAGCTCAATAAGTTAGACTGATTTTATTTTTATCATAATTATTAAATTGGAAAGTCACTATTGGCTTTTTTAAACCAAGTATATCTTTCCAGAAACATCACAGGAAACCATTCCCAGCCTCAGATTCTCTCTCGTTCCTTGAAGAATTCTCTGATCAAGGGCTTATCATGGGAATCTGAGGGTGAAGAGCAGAGAGGAGCATCCAAGAACTGTGTGTCCCTGGACCACTTATTGGTCAATAAGAGTTATAACAGAAAGCTTTTCTCAGAGAATGACAATCAAAGGTTGAGCCTAGTAATACCTCCCCTTAAAAGGCAAAAGTAAACTCTCATTTTTTTTTTGTATTGACGTATACCTGATTTACAATGTTGAGTTAGTTTCTAGAGTACAGCAAAGTGATTCAGACATACATATATATATATATATATTTTTTTTTTCAGATTATTTTCCATTGTAGGTTATTACAAGACATTGAATATAGTTCCTTGTGCTATACATTAAGTCCTTGTTGTTTATCTCTTTCATATTTAATAGTATATATATGTTCATCCTAAATTCCTAATTTATCCCTTCTCCCCCTTCGCCTTTGGCAACCATAGTTTGTTTTCCATGTCTGTGAGTCTATTTCTGTTTTGTAAATAAGTTCATTTGTGTTTTTTTTTAGATTCCACATAAGTGATATCATATATTTGTCTTTCTCTGACTTACTTCATTTAATATGATAATCTCTAGGTTCATCCCAGTTGCTGTAAATGGTATTATTTTCTTATTCCATTCTTCTTTATGGCTGACTAATACTCCATTGCATGTATATATGTACATATATACATATATATACACATATATACCATATCTTCTTCTGTGTCTTCGGTATTGTAAATAGTGCGGCTATGAACGTTAGGGTGTATGTATCTTTTCAAATTGGAGTTTTCCCCGGATATATGCCCAGGAATGAGATTACTTGATCATATAGTAACTCTATTTTTAGTTTTTTAAGGAACATCCATACTGTTCTTCATAGTGTCTGCACCAATTTACACTCCCACCAACTGTGTAGGAGGGTTCCTTTTTCTCCACACCCTCTCCAGCATTTATTATTTGCAGACTTTTTAATGATGGCCATTTATTAAAGAAGAATGACCAATATTAAAAAGGCTCACTTTCAATTTACATAAAATTCTGAAATAATAGCCAGTTGGAAGAGATAGTGTTGCTTATAACAGAAGCATAGAACTGAAAATCCATATAGCATATCACGTCTACACAGATTTCTTTAACAAATGCACATTCCTCTCCCAGTGAGCTCCCTCCTTTATATTATCATGTCCATGACATAAAAAGAACCATCCTTGTCAGTCCTCATAATTGTTACTACATCCCCCCAACACCGTTGAATTTATCACAGCTGCTGTAACCTCACAAGTCGGTTTGTAAACGTCTGGGTCTGAATTCAGAGTCCATTCTCCTTGACACACAGAGCTAACCACCCAAATGATGCCTTACAACAACCCACAGAGGCTTCAACAAAAGCCAAATACCTTCATAACAACCCCTATGACACTGATACCAAAACTAAGAGTGGGTTCTATTTCTGAAATACTTGACTGAAGATTTTCAAGGCTTGTATATTTAAATGGGCAGATGATGACCTAAAGGAAAATCCAGAAACATTTCAGGAGTAACTTCACAGACCAAAATGTCATTTATTCATGTGATACTTAAAAAATCAGGAATAAGAGCTTATGTCTTAAGAATCTTACTCAAATGTCATTTTAATATAAGCAGCAGATATAAATACATCTTATAAATTCCCATTGCTTGCTTACCTTTCTTTCTTGAAAAGTTCAAAATTTCTCACCTGAACCTTCCTGATTTATTTGACTTAATGGAGCCATCCAATGTCCTTAAATTGACCTAAAAGGTGTCCTTTTTTGGCCTTATATTTACTGAGCACCAAGTATGAGGCCCAGAGAATGGGGAGTGAAGAAGTAAATTATTTACTGAGACTCTTATATTTACCTAATTGTTTCAAGAGTATTTTGCTTTTATTAATTTGCCTTAATTAACATTATCTTACAGTACTTATCAAAGTATCCTACTGTATACTTATATTTTAAATTACTATTTGTATAAGTAAATAAAACTGAGGCACACTCTCAGGAGAGAGAAAGATGAGGCTGTCAGTGGGGCTCATTCTGGTGCTAATATTTTATTTGGCTCTCACTTGCCCTTAGAGTTTCTTCAAGAAGAGCAGGGCTTAACTTCACTTAGAATGATCATCTCCAGGTCCATTCATATTGCTGAAAATGGCATTATGTTATTCTTTTTTATGGCTGAGTAGTATTCCATATTGTGTGTGTGTGTGTGTGTGTGTGTGTGTGTCTGTGTGTGTCTGTGTGTGTGTCTGTGTGTACATACACACCACTACTTTTTTTTATCCTGTCATCTGTCAATAGACATTTAGGTTGTTTCCATGTTTTGGCTGTTACAAATAGTGCTGCTGTGAACATTGGGGTGCATGTATCTTTTAAGAAAGAGAAAGAAAAATACTATATGATATCACTCATATGTAGAATCTTAAAAAAAAACACAAATGAACTTATTTACAAAACAGAAACAGACACACAGACATGGAAAACAAACTTATGGTTACCAGCGGGAAAGGAGGTGGGAATGGATAAAATGGGAGTTTGAGATTTGCAGATACTATTATATATAAAATAGATAAACAGTATGTTTCTTTTGTATAGCACAGGGAACTGTATTCAGTATCTTGTAGTAACCTATAAAGAAAAAGAGTATGAAAAGGAATACATGTATGTATATGTATGACCGAAACATTATGCTGTACACCAGAAATTGACACATTGTGAAGTGACTAACTTCAATAAAAAAATTAAAATTAAAAATAAAAAAATAATAATCAGGATGTAAAAAAAAAAAGATCAGGGAAGAGTAGGCTCATGTCAGTAATTAAACACTCTATTATCTGAGTAACTGAACTTTGGCACAGAGCTCAATCTCCAGTTTAGAGGATTTATCTGAAGGTGTTTTACAGGCAAATTGTATCTTCTACATCAATTGCCATAAAATTAGAATTTCACACACTGGGGTCCAGTTTAAGTCAGACAGCAGGATTCTAATCCCTGCCCTGCTATTTGTCAGCAGTGTATCTTCATATAAGTTGCCAAGCCCTGTAGGGTTCACTTTCCCATATGTAGATGGGATAATGGTTCTACCTATGAAGCTGCTTTGAGGATTAACAGAGATAATGTATATGTACTAGTCAGGGTTCTCCAGAGAAACAGAACCAAGAGAATATAGAGAGATACATAAGAGGGGACTTATTATGGAAATTGGCTCATGTGACTATGGAGGCTGAGATATGCCACAATATGCTGTCCACACACTGGTGACCCAGGAAAGCTGGTGGTCAAATTCAGTTCCAGTCTGAAGGCCTGAGAATCAGGGGATCAGATGGTGTAACTTCCAATTCAAGGTCAAAGGCTCAAAAACCAGGAGCTCCATGTCCAAGGCAGGAGGAGATGGATGTCCCAGCTCCAAAACAGAGAATTCATCCTTCCTCCACCTTTTTGTTCTGTTTGTGCCCTCAATGGATTGAGTGATACTTGCTTTTTGTTCTATTTGTGCCCTCAGTGGATGAATAGATTGGTGAGTCTACTGATTCAAAATGAATCCTTCCAGAAATACCATCAGTGACAAACTCAGAAATAATATTTTACCAGCTATCTGGATATTCCTTAGCCCAGTAAAACTGACACGGAAAACTAACCGTCACAACAGGTAATACACTGGTACCAATCACTTAATACTCAATTAATACCGACTATCGTGATCATTCTTATAGCCACCTTCAGCCTCCAGTTCCAAACTTAGCTCAGTCTGTTGACTACAAGAGTCCCAGATGCTGAGCTGGGTCTGACCTGCAGATAAGGATCTCTTCTTCTGTCTTGTTCTTTATTCCTCTCTCTCTCAGGGTGAGCACAAGCTCTTACTTAAGTTAACAGCTCTTAGTAATCGAAATACATGCAAGGAGCAGTAAACACAAGTGTCCAGATTATGAAGGAAACACTTCAAGAAGCTTTCCAAGACTTCATTAGATTAAAATAAAGCAAATATGGTATTCAAAACCAAAGTCTAAATTTCTTTAACCCACTGACTTCCCAGCCTCCAAACATTACTGGGTTTATAAACATTGTGGCCTGACTGATTAATATGCAAAAACATTAGCCTCTACCTTCACTTTTTTAAATGTTTATTTTGTTAGTGCATCAGAATGGGGCTTTGATCCATGAAATTCTGTTTGATATTTGAGTATAACCAAAGTTAGAATCCCCAATCCAACAAGATACATATTTGCTCCTAATGGTGTTGTCCCACCTGAAAATACCCACTATTTAATCCTCAGCTCAGTCCTCCAAAAACCTTCTCTGGGTACAGCTGTCCTTATGGAGAGCCAAATAGGACTCTAAAAAATCATTTTTTCCCTCAAAAGGGCAGCCTGGGGTTTCTTATTCCTCTCACCGCCTGTTTTGCATCTGCCCCCTCTCAGATGTGTCCTTCAAGGAGTGTGGCTTGGAAAACTAGAGAGAAGAAATGCCTTTGGCTGAATTACCTGCCAAGACACTCTGAGTTTTACATCTGAAATAACCCCTTCCAGAGTCACTTTTCTGAGATACCACAAGGAACAATCATTGTTTTCGAACTGCGTAAAGAGGGCAATGACATGAGAAAATTTTTTAATTTCATAAGCAGAAAAATGTTTACTAGATGAATATGATCACAGTCTTTCTCTCCTTCCCAAGGGCTGTTTCTCTTCTAGTGCCTGATATACCACACTTACGTCTACCTAACATAAATTAATTGCACCCGGTCCACTTGACAGTAGGTCACAAAATCAAAATGTCTTTTCACAAACTTTCACAAGTAACTTTTAAACCAAAACTGAGTTTTGGTTTTCTCTTTGGAAATTTCCCTCCTCTCCCTGTCTCCTCCTGCTTCATTGACTTCACCCTTGTACTACATCAAAGGCTGTCTTCTTATTTACCCTCTTCCCCAAGAGAAGGGCATCCACTCCTTCCCAGACCTCACACTGAATTTCTTCTCAGAGCTCCAAGAAAGAATTAGATCAAATTCAGTTCCAAACGTTTCCCCAAACTCCTGGGAAGAAAACTCTTTAAGACATTGATTACAATCATGGAATTAAACTTCTTAATCCTTCTCAAGGTCTGTCTGCATGCTGATGGGTTCTCTCAAATGATGTCTTGTCATGCCCTCATCCCACATCCCACATTGTTTAGAAAGAACTCATCTATTTCAAAAGGAGAGAAGGGGAGGTAAGAGGATTGGATTTGAGCAAAGCACAACTATATATTTTTTGTCCTCACCCAAACCCCAAAATCCCTGAATTATTCCCTCTGTTAGACTTAGCTCACCCAAGACTGCAAAGTGTTGGTGTGCTTTAATCTCCAGTCCCAAGACAGTCGTGTATAATGCAAGTACCTCTGCCAAGAAATATTCATACGCAGAAAAGAGTCAGGGTCAGGCAGGCAAAGCCCCTATCTGATGAAGCAAAGTACATATTTGGCTTTCATCTTATGTCTACAAAATAGGTTAAGAAAATTATGTGAACTTTCAAGACAGAAAAGCAAATAGGTTTGTACGGCTTTATGATATCTACAAGGTGTAGCCAGTGGCTGTAGAGGGAAGAAGAGGAAGGCTTTTGAAGTCTAAATATCTAAACTGTTCCCCAGAAGCTATAAGATGACCAAGAACTAGGAGAGTACACAGGGCAAAGATCTGCCCATCCATGCAGAAGGAAAAGAAAGAAGAATTCCAGGTACTCGCTCCAGATTTGGAAATCATCACTTAGTACAGGAGGACAGAGACATTTCACTTTGCAAAGTGATTTACGCTCTCACTCTTTCTTTCTCTCTCTCTCTCCACCCCCTACCCACTGCCACTACCGCAACATCAGCAGGGCTGTATACAGTTTCCCTGCCTTGGAGCTGAGCATGCCCTCACAATTAAGTCACTGCCTGCGACCACAGAGTTACCTGGACAACTGAGGTGTGGAAAGCAAAGCTGCAGTTCAGATAAAGCTCCAACAGAGGCTCCCATTGTTCCCCCCTTGAGTGTCCCCCAGCGTGTACTCAGCAGTTCAGATTACACACAGACTTCCATTCTCCATCAGCCCCTAATTAAAAAGAAAACCTCCCTCCATCTGCTCATAGCTTGCACAAACCGTTTTTTTCCCTTTGGGCTCAACCTTCTCAAGCCTGGTCTGTGCCCAGCTGTAGATTACCCTGGAAAGTCGGAAGTGTTTTGGCATGAGGTAAGGGGTGGGAAAACGTACTTTTGTTTTTCAATTTGATTCTTAAAAAAAAAAATCTATCTTAAAAGTCATTTAGGTGAAAGTAAAATTCAGATGCCTATTTGTACCCTTTGAATGTTACTAGTTGAAAAGAACAGCTAAAGAACTCTTCAAAGCTCAGCCAAACAGGAAGGTTCTAAACAGACCTTGACAAAGATGCTCTCTATTACACTGTAGTTGCAAAACAACCAGCAGGACTGAAAGTGTGACAAGGTCATTGCCCAACCTTGCAGGGCTGCAGCTTGTGTTTGAAGAGGGAGCCGGAGAGAGTGTGTGAAAACTGTGGGGCAACTCAAAACGGGGTGGGGAGAGGCAGCTTTTGCCCCTTCGTTAGAAGGGTTTTGGTGACATCCCCTTGAGTTGCAGAAATACAAATCTAATCAATACCACAATGACACAAGTTGCACAAGAGGGGTTTCCCCTTTCTTTCTACGCAATCTGTTCACTTTCTACACAATCTGTTCATTTTCTATGCAATCTGTTAAAAATCAAATATGAAAACCCCTTTAAAATGGAACTTCTAAGATCCTCTATCCTTCTGGCCTCCCTTCCACACTTCATCTCCCCAATAAAACAAGTCAAAACAAACATCCACAGTCCAGGTAATGCTCCTTCTGGTCATGTGACTCAAGACAGCACCCAGCAACTGGTTGCTGGAAATATTTCTACAACATTGCACAGACTTGCTTCTTTTTTGTATTTCTCACCCCAATTTCAACCATGTTTACCTTTTCAGGTGCTCCTCCTCGGAAAGTCCTACATATTCTGAGGCTCTGGCAAGTTGCCTTTTTATGCCCTTAATTCAACCAACATTATGCTTTAGGTGACCTACGAGAGCAATCCTCCCACGATGGGGACAGAACAGGGTTCCCTTAACTCCGTCCCAAAGACTCTCAGTGTTGGGCTCAGTGTTTGATCTAGTCTTAGGAGTACAGTGACCATGTGTGACAGCTGGGAGGGCCCCAGTCCTGGGTGCCTGTGCCTAGGCTGGGCTAGGCAGGCCTCTCTGGGGCTGAGACTATACTCCAGCTTCCCGGGAGCAGGATCCAAGACTTGAGGGGAACAGTGACAAATGACACAGGATTTGTGCATTACCACACTGGCGCTAAAATGCCAATCCATCAAAACAGGCCTGATCTTGGCCCTAAAGTCTTTGAATATGGGTAGAGTACAGAAGATATATCCCTCACTTAGGACGGTCCAGAATCCCTGTTCCTTTTAGGTGTCCCTTCTCTGGGTTGACTGATCAAAAATAGAGCCACAATATCCCCAAAGAAAAAAAAATAAATTGTAAGCACAAGTATTATCCACTCCCTCAACCCTGTGAACTCTTAAATCAATGTTATTTTCTAGGAGAAGAAATTGGTGAAGTATTTACTGTCTGGAGTCCCAGCTCATCCAAGCCCCACTCTAGGAGAGTGAGTGTAAGTTTCTTCCATCACTGAGACCTCCCCAGTCAGACATCCTCTGTGGCAGGCACAGTCAATGCCACCATGAGGGTTAGTGTGACAACCAGGACTTTTCCAGATATGCCTGCTTTTGAGAGACAGTTAAAAGACACAGGGAACAGAATTAATGGATTTATAGAAGCAGAAACAAACAGTAATGGTGACCAGAAGAGTCTTCATTTTTCATTCATTTCATTACAGAGACAAGTTCTGAAAGGTCTTTGTGGGAAACTTGGTTTGTCAATGGTTGGGGTGGTTTAAGTTTGTGTACTTGTGGAAAAGGTTTTCTACACAAATATTTAGATGGTGAAATGGAGCTATATTTACCTGCATCAGACTATTTTCATTCGAATAAAGCAGATATAAGCACCAAAGATCAAATATAATCTTTAAGTCTTTGTATCTATCTCCCCTTTTTTGTGGCCAAGTTCCCAACAGCCCTTTTGGTTTGCCCAGTCTGCACCTCAGTTTGGCTCAGACCCTCGTAGCTGTACACAGCACCCTTTCCGACTCTGAATTTCAATATACACAGCGTCACACTCCAAGACTTTATCCTCTAAATCAGATCCAACCCTTCTGGCAAAATCCTGTCCAAGTCCACTTGTCACAGATGCCTTCCCTAACTTTATAAGATACAGACCAAATAAGAGTTTCATGTCTTTCCTGCTCTAGAATTTACAAAAGAGTTTCCCATTAAGCCCCAGCAAAGCAGTATGGCCCACTCACAACATATTTCACATGTGAATTGTGTGACTATGCAACTCATGCTAGTTGAGATTAATAGGTTAGAAACTAAGGCACAAAGTTTTCCTTTCCTTTCCTTAACAGCTGCTGATATAAATATGGTTACCATGGAGGGAGGCATGGAATGGTCAAAAACAATGGGACTAAGGCACCAGCTTGCTGATCCCAGTTTTGGAATTGACTAGTGCTTTGGCCTTGGACAAGTCACTTCCTCTCTGTGAGCCTCCATTTCTTTATTTGTTATAATATGAGAGTCTGATGCCTAAGTCCCTACCAGCTCTAAAGTTTTATGGAGATTTCCTTCCTTCCTCCCTTCCTTCTCTGGAAGGAAACTGGAGCAGACCAGGAGTGTTCAAAGCAACAACAGGACTCTGAGGCACTTGTGGAGGCATCCCATGAGGCCCCCACCACATGACTAGCAGTGAGTCAGGTGAATCTTCCAGAGGATAATGGGTCATCTGACAGACAGTGGCAGGTGGTAGCTGGGGACCAAAGGCTACCTGTACGACAGGAGATGAACTGACTTATGGTGGCTGAAAGCCCATAAAATTAGCCCACATGGTTTCCAGTTGAACTAAAATGTTCGTAAATAAGTCTGTATGCTTGCAAACTGTTGACTATGAGCTATAATCAGATCTAGGTTGGATTTTGAGGGGAGCAATAACATGATTTAAACATTGGGAAATGTCGCATAAGAAATTTGGTTTTCTATTTTATATATAGTAGTTAGTACCTGCAAATCTCAAACTCCCAATTTATCCCTTCCTACCTTCCCTCCCCACCTAGAAGCCATGTTTGTTTTCTATGTCAGGGAACTATTTTCAATATCTTGTAGTAACTTACAGTGAAAAAGAATATGAAAAGAAATATATGTATATTCATGTATGACTGAAGCATTGTGCTGTACACCAGAAACTGACACAATATTGTAAATTGACTATACTTCAATTAATATATATAATACAAATATAAAAGAAATCTAGTTTTCCATGTTCCCCTGAACAATCAAAAGATCTGGCAATAGTGATTTCTCATTCCTGAGCAGCAATAACCCAACAACTCAGAAAAGCCACTGACTTCCTTCGAGTGGGCCTGCTGTCTTCAATACACCAAAGCCCTACAACTTATTTCTTTTGTATTTTCTACCTGTCATGAAGACATCTGAATTTGCAACCCCTAACATAAACAGTTAAATTCTTACCCATCAGAAATACAAAAAGAGAACTAATTCAGGGACTTGGGCGTTTTTAGGGTCTGACAGTGGTCCCACAGAACACTGCTATTTATACACATACACATCTGTAAACATATATGTAAAACAGCAACATGAAAGTTTATTTTCTTTATGTTTGCTTGTTTAGGCATCTGTTTTCTTCAATGCATTATGAGTAATTTTGAAAGCAAGGCTCAGAGTACCTGGCCCAAAGGAGATGCTCAGTTAAGGCTTTTCAAAGAGATCACAGCAGATTTCTAAAAAGGAAACCCTTGAAATGAATTAAGATAAAGAAAATATGGGAAGGGGCTTCAAAATGGCAGAATAGAAGGACGCAGAGCTCACTTCCTCCCATAAATACATCAAAAACACATCTATATGTAGAACAGTCTTTGCAGAATACCTACTGAGCTCTGGCAGAAGATCTTCTATCAGCCAACCTACTAGAGGAATCTCCACATAATTGGAATGTGTTTGAGCCCATATGCTTATCAGTATAAAACAACATGGTCCTACTGTATAGCACAGGGAACTGCAGTCAATATTTTGTAGTCACCTATAATGAAAAAGAATGTGAAAAAGCATATGTGTGTGTGTGTGTGTGTGTATAACTGAATCACTATGCTGTACACTAGAGACTAACACACATTGTAAATTGACTATTCTTAAATTAAAAAAGAAATATGAGTAAGGCACTGAGGCAGCATCCCTGACTTGTGACAGATCCCACCATGATCTAGACCCCAAAGCCCAGGTGGGAACTGATGCCCCTGAATTTGTTGATGTGCACCCTTACAGAGAAGGCAGAGAAGGAAAGAGAGCATCAGAGCCGGACAAGAAGTGAGAGGGCAGTGAGGAAGAAAAAGGGACACTAAAAAGATGCAAGAGCCCATTGGCTCAGACGACCTTACTTGATGGTGTCTTAACTGAACTGGTCATTCTGGAAGCTTCAAGTGAACAAGCCATCCCAGCATCACTCCTCCCACCTGGAACCCACCCAGAGACCTAGAGAGCTGTGCACCAGCACCTACAGGTTCCTAACAAGGCCAGCCAACCTCACTGCCACCCAACGGAAGAGATCTCTCACGTGACTTAGCCAACAGCTTCATTTACCATCATTTATCAACATGGTAGGAGTTCAATAAAGATTGGACTGGGTTGAATGCAACTTAAAGGAACTGAATTGAGTTCTTGAGAGCAACTTAGGTTGCAGGACAGGATAGGAACTTGGCCCTTCATGAGCTCTGAGCAAAGGACCTGCCCCTGCTGAAGGCCCAAGCATTATCAAAACCAATCAAGCACATAAACAAATCTCCTGGGAATGATTAATCTTCGCTGTGAGGATGCCTGAGGGTAAGTGAGGCGCCAACAATTCTCTAGTCAACTCTAAGAGTTACCCATACAGGGTAAGAGGGGCTCTGGCACCAGCTGCCCAGCCAGACAGAGTGAGAAATGTTGGCAAGGTAGCTGACGGGGGCAGGCATGTCTGGGCACAAAGGTGTTAGCTTAGCCTACTAAAATTTTTCTTGGACAACAACGAAAGTCTTGCTGAAAGTATCTTTCTCTTCCCTCTCATGCTAACTCTTCTCTCTACTCTCCTAATTTGCCAAAGTGAAAAGAGGCAATATTGTTCTCTAAACTTTTCTGGGAAAACTAAGGCAGAGTTCTGGTCATTTTCAGCGAGCAACAGTAGACTCATTCATCCACTCAGTCAACATATATTTATTGCCAACCTACCACGTGCTAAGTCCTGGATGTAAAGCAATGAATAACAGAGATTTAGTAGTTCACTATTTGGAGACAAAGATGGTGAACAAGTAAACATGTATGTCATAACTAATTGTGGTAAGTGTTTCAAAGAAAATGAACATAGTGCTCTGACAGGAAAATTTCAAACAGTGTGGTGGCAGCTTAGAGAAAGTTTTTCAGAAGAAATTGAGACTTGAAGGAAAGGAAGGATCACCTAGCCATAAGATCAGCTAGCAAACGCTGTTCCAGGTGGAGGGAACAGCATGAGAAATCATCAGGTCTCTGAGCATCCAACAGAAGAAGTTACTGGGAGCCTGGGTCAGATGTGCACATCTGACGGCACACAGATTGGCCTGAAAGAAATACATAGAAAGGAAATGAATTGGGGGAGGGTATAGCTCAGTGGCAGTGTGTGCCTATCATGCACAAGGTCCTGGGTTCAATGCCTAGTACTGCCACTAAAATAAATAAGTAAATAAACCTAATTACCTACACCACCCCCAAACTTTTTTTTTTAAAAAGAAAGAAAATGAATGTGAGGCCTTTTCGTAGCTCTCATGCTTTAAGGTCCACATGGGCTTCTGTGACTTACACAGAAACCCACTTCAGTGAACAGCACAGAGCAAACCAGAATCCACGCCCAACTCAGGTCATGCTCACTCAGAAAGGCTGCTGTGCTTGCTCAGCTGGACTCACAGAGCATCCCTCCTACATGAGCGAAAGGGTAAACACTGGTCAGAGCCAATCCTGGTGGAGGAGCTAGTCTTTGCCACCCACATGCCAGCCAGCCACACGGGTTTGAAATGGCACCAGCAGGGCCCTTGTAGTGCTCCAGCACAGCGCTCACGGCCAGGGTGGGCAGCAGGCGCAGGCCGCTAGCGGAGGTACGCCTGTTCACAGCTGGCCTCGGCGGAAAGTTCAGGATAGGGAACAGATCTGACTGCCAGGTAGTTTATGATTAGGTCACAAGTTCACGTAAGGGAAATCTATGATTCCTAATAAAAACAGACATCCAGACAGGGAGGATGGTCTTTTCACAATGGACAAGACTCATCCTTCTGGTCTGGCAGCCTCCAGAGGCATTGTTCTCACCATTTCCTTTATATATAGTCCAAGGTTGCTAACAATGGAGATAAATGTTCATTGTTATGATGATTACCTGCTAAGTGGATGCCCTCAGGCACGGGCTGTATGTTCCATTCTGTTAGAATCAAATAAATTCCCTGAAGGATAATATAATCTAGCCAAAGGGCTACCTATGTGATAACTTCAGGCTAACAGGAGAGGACCTATTTGTGAAAGTGTCTAGGAAGACATTTTTGAAGAGGTGAAGCGAGGCAGGGGCACCTGGACAAACCTTAAAGCATAAGCTTGTTTTGTTTGGCAATTACTGAAAAAGCACTCACTCTCTCTGATAAAATGTGGACATGAATTCAGTGCTATTCACGCATCCAGCCTGAGCCCGCTCACTGAACTTCAACCCTGAGCTTTCCATTCTTCCTGCTTCAGACTTTGTTGCAGGAGATAAGGCTCCTAAATTGAGCCTGTCTACACACTCACATCCACTCCATGTCATCACAATTATGAGTTACATCCAGCCAGAATTAAATGGAAGTCCTCAGTGGGTAGGTCAGAAGTGACTTGGTCAAGGTTGTATCTCCAACTGCCCTAAAGCTACATATTTGTTCATTTATTTATTTTTAGGAGTTATATATGCATAAGGTGAAGTTTCTGACATTATTTTCATATCTCAGTCAAGGACTCCCCCCCACCGCCCCCAACTTCTTCCACGTGTGTGTGTGGGCGTGTCTGTGTTTAGTAAAGAAAATCTTACTATCCAGGTCCAGCAGTGATGAATTTGTGAAGCATGTATCTTTCATCTATAAGAAGGCTCCAAACAGACTTAGGCAAAAATTTACCAAATATTTGCCTTGGTCCCCCTGAGGCGGTGAAAACATGATTTTTCACAAACTGTAAGCACAGCACAAGGCTTTCCACAAAGCAGTAACATAACCCTGAACGTATCAGCATATGCAAACTTTCAAGTCCAAATGTTTCTTCTCTGCAATTCTAGACAGGATTATAACCTAACAGCAGGAGGGCTCCCGCAGGAAACAGAAATGGGGAGAACTCCTGATGCCTTTCTCCTATGGTAGGCAGCAGTGGAGAAATCAGATGCAGAAGGAGAACCTTGAATCCATCCTTTGTGCCCATGGCTACATTAACTGGACTCACTTTAAAAAAAAAAAAAAGGTGTCAGTAAAAACATTTACATCAAAGACCCACTCTGTCATGTTTTGAGATATTGCAAATTATCCTCACTTCCCTAACCATGCTTAACTCTGGAGACAGAGGAGGGGTGATGGGGAAGGTGGCAACAGGCAACTAAAATGGCTGAAAGATTTGATTGACTTTTATGTCTGAGAGTTCTCATGATAAGGGCGGTCAAGACAAGGGCAAGCCTGTTATTCATTTCCTTTCCCTCAAGAAACAGTTCTTTCGTGAGTTCTGTGCAGTCATTCATTCAATCAGCAAACACTCACTCCACGCCAGGCACTGAGCATGAACAGGACAGGATATGCAAAGTCAACAACAGGGAAATCAATCGCGGTGGTTTTCAAGCCTGAGTCCAGACCTCCCAGAGTTCTTTCCTTTTAATATTTCTCCAAGTCAGCCAAACTAAACCAACACAAAAGCTGGGACATCAGCCTGCAGGGAGGAACTGTACCATCTGCCCAACTGCAAATTCAGCGAAAGACATGCACAAAGAGTGGATGGTATTTTGTCACTACTTGCAAAGTGCCCCAGGGACTTCAGCTTGCCTCTGTCCACTGCCTTGAAAGAGGGGGTGCTGCCTGGTCCTGCCACTTCCTCTCACAGCCCCATTACCCTCCCCACCCACCTCCCCAAGCAGGCTCCTGCTACTCATCTTGGCATATCCATTCACTCTTTCCAAGCCCCTCCATCCAGTTAACTACATGTCCAACCACACTTCCCCTTTTCTGCAAAAAATTAATTACACAGTGATTGTGACATGTTCTAGAGAGGTTTCCTTTACCAAGACGGTGTGGCAAACTGGACCCCAAGAAGGAAATCAGAGTGAGTCACTCAGGGCTCTTAGCTTTGGCCTTTCACACTGTTAAACACAAGCCCTATGGTGTCCAAGGCAAGCCCACCTAGCCCAGCTGAGGGCCTGAGAGGTCAGTCCCTCAACAGTAGATCACAAAGAAACACTAACCAAACAGGGCTGACCTGAATCCCATGTTTTTGCTGGTATAATCTGAGAAAATGACTGAATCCTGACAGGATGAAGGGTCAAGTCTATTGTATCTCATCTGAGTGTAGTAGGAAAGAAAACAATACTTAGAAAAATTTTCCTGACTCCTCTGCCTCAGCAAATGTAGGAGAGGGAGAAAAAAGAAACAAAGATAAACATTAAGAGCTCTCATCATCTGTAATATAACACCAAAACTCATGACACTAATATCCACCCAATAGCAGACGGCTGGAGTGACCGTTTGGAAACAGAGTGAGAAACAAACTCGAGTTGCTATCAGTATGGGAGTGACTGCAGGGGAGAGAAGTGAGTTGAAATTTCTGTTCTCCCATCCAGCATAGGATCCATCACATTTTAAACACTGCTGCTAGCGATAAAAGCACAGAGGGTATGGAGAAAAGGGAACCCTTCTACACTGCTGGTGGGATGTAGTTTGGTGCAGCCATTATGGCAAACACTGTGGCAATTCCTCAAAAAGCTAAACTTACCATATGATGCAGCAATCCCATTCCTGGGCATATATCTGGAGGGAACTCTAATTCGAAAAGATACATGCACCCCAATGTTCATAGCAGCACTATTTACAACAGCCAAGACACGGAAGCATCCTAAATGTCCATCAACAGATGACTGGATAAAGAAGTTGTGGTATAGTTATACAATGGAATATTACTCAGCAATAAAAAGAATAAAATAATGTCATTTGCAGGAACATGGACAGATCTGGAGATCATCATTCTAAGTGAAGTAAGCTAGAACGGAAAACAAAAATACCATATGATATCACTCATATGTGGAATCTAAAAAGAAGAAAAAAGAGGCCACTAATGAACTCATCTACAAAACAGAAACAGACTCATAGACATAGTAAATAATTGTATGGTTACCAGGGGAAAAAGGGTAGGAAGGGATAAATTTGGGAGTTTGAGATTTGCAAATGATAACCACTATTTATAAAAATAGATTAAAAAAACAAGTATCTTCTGTATAGCAGAGGAAACTATATTCAGTATCTTGTAATAACCTTTAATGAAAAAGAATATGAAAATGAGTGTATGTATGTATATGCATGACTGGGACATTATCCTGTACACCAGAAACTGACACATCGTAACTAGCTATACTTCAATTAAAAAAAAAAAAGCAAAAGTACAGTGACAGCAGTGAGGCTGGGCTCCACCAGAGAATGGGGCTCGAGCCTTCACTGATGCCGTAACTCTACCAGGCTTCTTCTCTCTTCTCTAAGGCCCAGCCAAATGCCCCCTTCTCCATGAAGCCCTCGTGGACTTCACCTGCCCACACCCACATCCCAACTTCCAAATTCCTCAAGCACCTACTTTGACTCCTCACAACAGGAGGTTTTTCAGATTGTCCTTGAGAAGGTTCTCTGGTTGTTTCAGGTGTGTTCACCTCCATCTCATGACTGAAATGAGACTCCCTTAGAACAAGACCTCCAGAGTCTTTTTTAATTTTGGCTCTCCCACACAGCCTAGTTTGGAGCTGAATATAACACGAGCATCTCATGTGGATCTCTGTAGATGATTCTGACAAGAGTTTTCTTAAGAGCCACCACCCATGGAAGGAGGAGGACAGCTGACAGCTTACTTACATCACATTAGGTGGGGAGTTGGTCAAGCACATCTGCTTGGCCTGAGAGCCACCTATCTTCAGTTTCCTTTTAAGTTGAAGCCTTGAATAACGTATGAAACCTGGCATTTCTCCATGATTCTTTTGTCTGTTCCATCAGTCACCCATTACCAAGGCCCATATTCTGAGCAGGTGACATGCACAGCCAAGGAAAAACCCCCAACAGTGACAGAGCCCATTCTCGTCAAGCTAATAGCTACAACCTCCAAACATCCATGGTTTGTCCATTTCCATCAAAGCTGGAGCCCTTTTTACTACCTTCAGGTAAGAACATTGGCCCTTAGAGGGCAAATCTGATTAGCCTTATTCAAGTAAACTGTGGCTTCCTTTCATCTTCTTGTATTTCACCCCTAAATATGTAGCTCAGTCCTGACCTTCACGCTCAGCTTCAGTCCTTCACTCTGACTGTCCGTTTGATGTCTTTATGCTTCATCTTATTGGCTTCTTAAGCTCAACAAAAACTAAACCAAACTTCATGTCACCTCTTCACCCATCATTTTTTTCTCTGGCATGTCAGATTTATGATAATGGCTGTTATCCTAGACTTAGACTCCCCTTTTAACTGCCTCCTTCTCCAGAGCTGCTCCCAAGACAAATGACATTCCAAAGCCTTCAAGGAAGCAGTTCTCCTGCCAACCACTACCTTTCCAGTCCTCCAGTGGCTGTGACCCCAACACATGCAACTGTTTCCTCTTGCTCTATGTTTCTCTCACCTCCCACTCTGAACCCCTCTAGCATATGACTGTCACAGCTTTGGTCAGATCACTCCTCTGTCAAACAGGTGTAACCATCTCTTCTCCATCAAAATATGTCCAAGTGCTTCATACCCTTCACACCCCCAATGGTACCTTCCCCACGAAGAATTATCTGTCCCTAGAGAAAGTAATCTCTTCATTTTGAATGCCGTGGGCACTCCACTCTTCCCTACTCTACTTGATATTTTTATTTCTGTGTGTTTTTATCTTCCCTTTTAAACCAAAGTCCTTGAAAGCAAGAATGGTAATGTCATTCACCTTTTTATCCTCATTTAAAATAATAAATAAACTGATGAATAAAATTCAAGTGAGGTTTAACTTGAGGCATGCTCCTCTGCATGAAGGCTGCTGTTTGACTTTCAAAAGCTTCTTGTATGTCTTCCAAACCCCTTCTTCCCATGCTCACCAACCACAGGCAAAGCCCTGAGAGCTGGGGGCGGCCATTCCCTGGCCTTGATGTGAGCCTGGTCGCTGTAGGATTCCCAAATGCCACAGCAGGCCGGCAGCATTCAGAGAAAGGGACCGTGTCCCCTGGAGTTGTGAAACAGAGATTCCTTTGAGGTGCAGCCTGAATTCCTTCTCAGCCCTCTGTCACTGCACTTCATTCGGTTCCACGTTTCCTGGGCAACTAACTATGGCTCTGAGTTTACACTGTTTCCTGACCCAAGACACCAAGAAATGTGTTAAACTGTCTGAACATTTCATTATTTTATATAGGGAAATAAAGGGGTTGGCCTAAGGCAGAGCTGTCTGGAGAAAGCCCTTCTCCTTATTCTTGACAACTCATCCATAATACAGCAAGCCTTCAATGGTTTACAGGAGAGAGAATCTGAACTTGTCTCTGAGTCGTTCTTTTTTTAAATTACTTTTTCAGGGAGGGAGGTAATTAGGTTTATTTATTTATTTACTTTTTAGAGGAGGTACTGGGGATTGAACCCAGGACTTCACACATGTTAAGCAGGCACTTTACCACTGAGCTATACTCCCAGCACCCCTCATTTTTTAATTTAAGTATAGCTGATTCACAATGTTGTGTTAGTTTCTGGTGCACAGCATAGTGATTCAGTTATATATATACTTTATCACATTCTTTTTTCATTATAGGTTATTACAAAATACTGGATATAGTTCCCTATGCTATATATTAGGACCTTCTTGTTTATCTATTTTATATATAGTAGTTTGTATCTGCTAATTCCAAACTCCTAATTTATACCCTCCCCTTCCCTTTTATTAACCACAGTTTGTTTTCTGTCAGTGAAATCTATTTCTGGTTTTCAAATAAGTTCATTTGTATTTTTTTAATACTCCATATCCAAGTGATATCATATGATATTTGCCTTTCTCTGATTTACTTCGCTTAGTATAATAATCTTTAGACCCATGTATGTTGCTGCAAATGGTATTATTTCATTCTTTTTTCTGGCTAAGTAGTATTCTATTGTATATACTAAACTCCTCTCCCTCCCCTCAGTTGCACCATTTTCCAGTTTAAATCCTAAGCCTCAAAACCCAGCTATTATGGGGAGGGTGGCCACAGCCAGAAGAGAGGTGTCTGGTGAGGAAGCTCCCAGGACTCTCTGGAATAAAAGAGCAAGGCTGTGCAGCCCGTCCCAGAGCTGCTGAGCAAGCTGAGCCCCTCTCTGTAGCCACGTCTGTGTCACCTCTCAGTGACCCTTCATTTCATTCAATTCATGTTTATCAAGCACTTAGCATGTAGCTGCTCTTCGGTTACTGGGAACAATGTATAGTATCATTCAAAAACAGGAGTGAGCAGAACGTGGGACGGGGTGCCGGCCAGAGTCCTGGAGCAGGGTTTTGAAGGGATCACTGTGCCAGGACTTCCTTCTTTTGTTATGAGACTGTGGGGAGGTCCCAGGCTTTCGGGTGTATGACCAGAGCAGCTGGGCAGCAGAAAGGATAGTCAGGGCCTTCTGGAGTCAGGAACTTGCCTAAAGGTACCGAACTGTTTCCATGCCAGGACACAAACAGCACTTATAACTAACAGGGCCATACCAGTGTATGCCTGCTAGCTATGAGTCTTTTATACAATAACATGCAATACAGAAAGAGGTCTTTCACCTACAGATCCCACGGTACAACGTAGGAGATACACAGTGCTGGGCTCTCAGTGGATCCTCCCAACCCTTATATATTGAAGTACCAACCCCCTAAAAGGTGAGAGTATTAGTAGGTGGGGCCTTTGGGAGGTGCTTAGGTCATGAGGTTACAGCCTTCATGGATGGAATTAATACTTTTATAAAAGAGACCTCATCGAGCTCCCTAGTCCTTTCCAACGTGCGAGGACATGGTGAGAAAGAAGGCCCCAGCTAGAACCTGGCCACGCTGGCACCCTGATCTTGGACTTCCAGCCTCTACAACTGTGAGCAATACATGTTTGTTGTTTATAAGCCACCCAGTCTGTGAGATTTTGTTATAGCAGCTAAACAGACTAAGACAGACAGCAGCAGGATAATCATACAAACACATGTAAGACCCCATTTGGGTTACAATTTACCAGATGAAAACTGTATCTGTAAAGAACATTACAAAGATAGGTATCTGATGCAAAGAGCACATACAATATTGTAATCTGACCATTTCAGATTGATCGGGAAAGGCCCCCCTGAGGAAGCAAGGTCTTGGATAAGAGCTGAAGGATGAGCAGGAGTTACCAAGTCCATAAGGGAACAGAAGAGCATTCTAAATAGAAGGAGCAACATGTGCAAAAGTCCTTGGGCAGAGAGAGCTGAAACAGGAGTGAGAGGAGAAGAGAGAGTAATTTATGAGGAAGGAGGAAGGTGTACAGGGACCAACTGGGCTTTGAAGAGTTCTACCTACCCCAAGAACAATGGCTTGTCATTAAATGATTTAAAGCAGTGGGGTGGCATAATCAGATTAACGCTTTGAAAGGACTATACTGGTCGCTGCCTGGGAAAGGGCTGGATCTGGAGTAGGAAGGTGGTGGTGGACATGTCACCGGTTGACACCAGGGACCCCTGAGAGCCTACATATGCAGTGTGTTCCAGGGCTCTGATCTCTCATCCTGGAAAGAAAGAGTTCCCTTCCATAAGACAAGGCTCTCGCAGGTTCCTTGTATCAAATAAAAATTAAGTGGTTATGCAGCGAAGAGAAAAGCACACAGTGGCTAAAAAAAAAATTATATGCTCTCAACCTCCCCCTTAATCATTATAAACTCTAATTTATGTAGCGCACACACCCCAAGGGCCAAGTGCCCAACTAATCACTGCCATCCATTGCCTCCTTAATATTCAGGCTGACCCAGCAAGGTGGGCACTATCAGCTGCATTTTGCCAACTGGGCATCGACACTCAGAGAGTTAACTTGCCAAGGAATCGACAGCCCAGGCCTTTCTGATCCCTGCACTTTCACTTCTAACCCAATTCTGGCTATGAAACATGTACACATGGTCAGCTCCATGATGGGTGCTAGGCTGCACAAGGCACCATTTTGCCCAGAAGGAATACAGTCTAATGGAAGAGGGAGTCATATACGTGTACACACGTTTCTGCAACTAAATATAACACAATTAAAGCCTTATAGAATTTTTCCTCATGGAAAAATTTCTATATTTAATATTACATTTGGCTCAGCACCTCTATGAGGAAGGCATGAACCACGCTGATAGCTAACTTTACTGAGTGACAGGTTTGTGCCAGGTATCCTGCCAAGTGTTTTAAACCTATTAATTTTATGTAATCCTCAAAGCAAGTTCATCAGGAAGGTAGCAATACCGCCTACACTTTAAAGAGAGAGAAATGGGGCTCACGTCAGTCAAAAAAAAAAAAATCCCCAGGATCACAAATAGGAGCCAAGAGAAGACAAATGCCTTGCGGAGGGAGAGGAAACTAATACCAAAGATGAGTGACTTCAAATCTGCGTGAAACTGGAGATAAGCTCTGAAATGGAAAACCAAAGTCGATGCTGATGCAAGGCACGAAGCATTAAAAGTGACCCTCAACACCCCAACCACAGGAGTCTGACTGCAAAACAGGTTAGCTTCCCAGAGCCAGGCTCTATGGGCAAACTGTTCCTACTTCTTGGAGTTGTTTTGACATTCAAATGTGAAAGTTCTGAAAATAAGGAGAATGGTAGAGGCTCCAAGGAATGTTAAAATAATTTGTGGCAAAACAGAGAAAGCTAAACATTCATTAAGGGGTTTCATTTCAAATGATCTTTTTACCATATCGATGTCTAAACTGGGGAGCCGGGAGAAGAGGAAGAAACTCTTACTTAATCCCTTTCCTGAATTTGCCACAGAGATTGCTCAGTAGAGGCCCCTGGGGGTTTCAAGCCCCTCCTGTGAAAGCTGGGGTCTGTGGATACAGAGACCCCTACACAGGTCTCCCTGGCTTGTCCATCCACCCAACCGGGGCCAAGTCAGCTTTGCCAAAAGTCAACATGCCAGCCCCGGCTGTCTCCAGCACTTACTTAGGGATCTTATGCATTTATCTTTTCCCAGAGGCAGAGCTTTGCCCTGGATTATATCTTCATTATTTCATCTTTAAATCCAAAGAACGAGTGTTGGACTCCCAAAATCTGAGGAAATACCTGAAACCCAACCCAGCAGATCTCCATAAATTAAGTAATGTCCAGCCTCAAATATAAGTTGTCATTTCCAAAAGCTGGGAGGGTGTGTATGTCCAGGGAACAGTTTGGAATGAACACCCTCTGCTGTGGCTGTCAGGTCTACCTTGCTAGCCTAGCGAGAGCTCTTTCCGCTCCCTTGCACTGGGGGCGCTGGTAGCCTCACTACTGAAGTGCAGCCTCTCGCTCATGGCCTTCAGAGCAGACTTTCTGCTGCTTTCCTGGGGGAACATGCTCAAAGGCTTGCCTGCCCTCAAACGAATGTATTCATTTACATATGTTATCATTAATTCTTTGACTATTCTTTGAATACACAGATACCAGGCATGAAGCTAGAACATCAGTGAACAAGCAGTCACCAGAATTTCAGCCCTCAGATTTATTCAACCTTTCATCATTATTGCATCTTAACATGTTGCCCAGCAGAAGGCTGATTAAAATACGTGATCACATCAGCCCCAACTGCTGTATCAGTGCTCTGGAAGTACTCACTGGTTGTCCAGTTTCACTGGGGGAGAATGCTTGTAGAAAAGCCAGCCTGGCAAGGGTCAGGGACACCTGGGGGCACTGTCACCTGGAAGGTAGTGTCAGCAAGTCCAAGACAGGAAAAGAGAATGCCAGAAAATAAAATACATATGCCCCTCAAGCTTTGCCGAGGTGGCGAGGCCACATTCCTCATTCACTCAAAAGTACAGTGGAGAATGATAAGGCCTCAGGCTGGGCACCAGAGACCATAAAACACTAAAAAGGTTAGCTTCCCACACTCAGGGTGCTCACCGCAAAGGGAGCCACTGGATGCACAAATATACGAATTATAGGAGAAGTGATTCATTAAAGTCATCTCTCACTTGAGATGCTGCAATGACTTCCTCATTTTCCTTCTTGCCTCAGATCCCCCTGATGTCCTCTGCCCCCACTCTGATTCATTCTCCACACCCGTGCTAGGGTTACTTGCAAAACGCCTCCTTGGAAAACTGCCTGTAAGGGTAGTTCTCAAACTACCATTCAAGAGCCAGTAAGGTCAAATTGAGCCTCCCAATTGACCAAGTCCGAATTTCTGGAGGGAGGGCCTTGGAATCTGCATGTTAAACACAGATGACAGCAGTTCTCATTCACACTCCCAGTTTGAAAGGTAGCCCATGGAGAGAAAGATTGATTGATAGGGCTGGATGTCCCTCCTAATGGATCCTACCTTTCTAACTTCATGAAGCTATTATAATACTCCAGGCCTTATGTCTTAGTAACGCAGATAAATTCCCTGTACAAGCTAGAAATTTTCACTCGCCTGTGCCATTTATTCATGTAAATCCTTCTGCCTGGAATTTCCATACCCTCCTCTCCCAGTCAAACCACTACATGTGCACACGTGCCCACACACACACAATCCACTTGGAAAATTCTGATTCACCTATTAAAGATCAAAACAAATTATCATTATCTTGTTATCTTCTCCTGGATCCCTTCAACTCCTGGTAAAATGCATAGTTCTCTATGTTTCCAGAGCACTGTATACATTCTATTTTCTGTAATATATTGTACTATAGTATTGAATTTGTGTTAAGTGGCTGCTCTCCTTGCACACATATACACCCACATGCACTTACTTCTTACGGTTTTGCGGGGTATGGACTGTATCTTACTCATCTCTAAATTCCAAGGACCCAACATTTAGTTAGTGCTCTACAAATATCACATTAAACTGGGGTTATTCAAATTGTACAGATGAAATATGTAACACCTTTCCGTACACATGTCTGTTTTTAAAAAAACATTTATTTCTTCTTCTACCTCTCAGGAAGTCATATGTGACTGAGTCTTTCAACTCATGAAGAAAGAATTTAACTCCATCTACTTAGGTCTTCTTTATTTCTCCCACTAGGTTTTTTAAAATTCTGATTAGTGGCTTTGCATTTCTTTTCTTACATTCACTCTTAGGTATTTAATGTGTCTGATACTGTTGTAATTGTTTTTTCGTATTTCAAGACATACAGAAATAAAATGAATTTTTGTATATTGCCCTTATATTCAGTGACCTTGCTAAAGTTACTGAATTTTAGTATTAATTTTAATAGTTTATCTGTAGATTCTTTAAATGCTCTATATACACAAATAATAACAGCTTGTTTCTTTCCCAATTCATATACTTTCATTTTTCTTGACTTACTGCACTGGTGACTTCTAGTACAATGTTGAATTGACATGGTGATATTGATGTCACTGTTTAATTCTTCATGCCACACAGAATATCTCTTAATATTTCATAATTAATAATAATGTTTCCCACTGATTTGTAAATGCTAAGGGTCTTTTTAAAATTATTTTATCTGTGAATGGGTGTTAAATTTTATTAAATTTTTTCTTTATCCATTGATGTGATTATATGGTTTTTCTCCATTGTAATGCTTATGTGGTAAATTATGTTAATTTTCAAGTATTAAGCCAACCTTGCATTCTTAAAATAAGCTTAAGTTGGTCATGGTATAAAATCATTTTCACAGGTCACTGGATTCATTCTGCTAGTTTTATCATTTTTATATCCATGACCATGAGAGAAGTTAGCTTGTGAAATTATTTTCTTGTAGTATCTTTGTCAAGCTTTGATATTAAGTTTTGCTGGACTCACGGAAAAGGTTGACAAGAGTTCTGTCTTTTCTTCTCTGGGAAGTCTGTGATCCAATCGTCTCCATTTTAGCCAGAAATAGATGTTCCTCCCCTCTTCTCTTATAAACACTTTACTTTTGAGAGGAGAACATACTGAACAGTGAGAGGGTAAGTTGGCTTAGATAATACTAACTTCAAGGACCTGGAACACTCTCAAAAACTTGACTCAGTAATATGTGTCCCAGCTCTGCATTGTAAGTCCCACATCGATATTACTTATGTGTGAGTATACTTTATCCTTAATATTAGTGTGTGAATAGACTTTAAATCTATCACTGTATTTTATTACAAATATTCTTATTTAGTATCATTACACCTATTACCTCTTTTGACCAGTATGCATACCCTTGAGTTACATGAGATGCGCACACAGAGTATTTAATCCTGCTCTACTACATTCAAGCAGACCTTCAATACAGACTAATGGTATTCTGACTATATGTAGAATTACTTTATGCTTAGAGTCAACCAATTTCAGTATAAATGCAGGCTGCTACTCAGATTTTAAGGGACATTAATTCTTTCAGATATTGTCGCTATTGTTAATTTGCTAGGAAAGTATGCTCTGCTGGTTCTCTTCTGTTAAAGCAAAGTAAAATTTAGAATATAGTTTTTCACAGTACCTGGCAATGACAAAGGGACCAATAAACTCCTGTTGAACTTATTAATAAACTAATAATGAATGACTGGAAAGTTACTCATCCTTAAATCAAGAGTTGGCAAGCTTCAGTTCATGGAACCAAATTCTGCTCTCTCTGATTGCTGAAGGAAATGTGTATTGGACCCAGCCACACTAATTTGTTTACATTTATTCTCTTTTGGAGTTGAATGTCTTCTGCTTTTAGAGTTGAATAGCTGCAGCAGAGACCATATGGCCCCTAAATATGGTCTAAATATTTACTATCTATAATAGTAAATAATGCTATATTTACTACAGCTCCAAATATTTACCATCTGGTCCTTTATAGGAAAAATGTTCCAACTTCTGCTCTAAAACACAGCATTCACTAAATGAATGGAGAACAGCCAGAATGGAACCACCACAGGGCGGTCTATGCAAATAATACCTCTTTCAGTTCACTGTTGAATGAATAAAACATGGTACCAAAGCTGAAGACACTGGTGACAAAAAAAAAAAATGCTGATTTTTTTTTTCCTTGAGGAAGCATGGTCAAGTCTGCTGTCAAAGATCACACTGTGAGGACCTCATCTCTTGAGCCAATACTCTTATCTGAATCACTCTGTATTGTCCAGCTTTCCCCGTTCTCCTCAGGGGCTTTGGTTAAGTTTTTTCCTAAATTTCAGGACTTTCATTGCCTCTTTCTGCAATAACAGAATTTCACTGAACACAAATAAAATAGTGATTCAGGCAAGGTGGGATGCTAAGATGATTGTGGCAACTCAGTAGATGCCTGGGCTGTAAGAAAGAGCTTCTCGCATGCAGCCATTCTAATATCTTCCTTATTAAAATGAAGAATCCCTTACTCTTGACCAAATGGGTAAGCAATTCAATGTGCAGCCAAGTGGAACTTCTACAATGTTGTAAAATGCCTACGGAACACTTGCTTTTAATTTCCATTATCCCTCCCCTCCATTAAGAAGGAAACTCTCATTAGTAAAAATTCTAGTGTCTATGTTTCTACAACAGTAAAGTATAAAGTAACTTGCAGAAACCTAAACTTACTATTTAAACATAAACGTGGGAGTAATGCTATTCATTCTCACATGACATGGTACATACAGAACATCAAGATATCATGAAAAGCAAATGGTTACATCGGAATCTATTCTGTTAGCAAGAAACAGCATCACAAATGATACCGTATCAGTATTCCGGTAGTCAATAAAACTCACCAATTAATGAATCTCTTTTTTTGTGGCAAATGGCATGGTTTTTTAGGGGTCAGACATATGATTTTCTCCTAATCATAAGGTTAGACTGAATAACAGATTTTTAGTAATGCACTATATAGTCCCAAAAGCCAATATAGTAGGAGCATAAGAATAGAGAATAATTAGGCACATGAATAGAGAATAATCAACCATAAAATAATTCATAGAGTCAGATAACATTATTTACTAAGTGTCTATTGTTTTCTAAGGACTGCATTGGTGACATTAGAAAAAAAGTACAAAGACTAGCCAGCATATTTCATTTTAAGCAAACATGTATTATAAGCCAGATTTTACTACACATAAAATAGCAAGCTTTATTTTTCTTCAAAAAGCATTTCTTTCTGACAGGATTTACTATATTCTTCATTTTTCAAAAGAGCAACATTGCTATATAACTTACTGATTCGATTCATAAAATTTTTATTTTTTTAGGGTATTTTTAGGATATTTTGCACATTCAGGAAAGTATACCTGAAGATAGCTGCATGTAAATCAATGAAGTTAGAAAACTCCCTCACATCATACACAAAAATAAACTCAAAATGGCTTAAAGACTTAAACATAAGACAAAACACTATAAACCTCTTAGAAGAAAACATAGGCAAAAGATTATCTGACATATATCTCAGCAATGCTCTCCTAGGGCAAGCTACTCAAGCAATAGAAATAAAAGCAAAAATAAATAAATGGGACATGGCTAAACTTACAGGCTTTTGCACAGCAAAGGAAACCATAAGCAAAACAAAACGACAACCTACAGAATAGGAGAAAATATCTGCAAAAGATGAGACTGACAAGGGCTTAATTTCCAGAATATATAAGCAGCTCATACAACTTAATAAGAAAAAAACAAACAACCCAATTCAAAAATGGGCAGAAGACCCAAACAAACATTTCTCCAATGAAGACATACAAATGGCCAGCCAATAGGCACATGAAAAAAAATGCTCAATATCATCAGAGAAATGCAAATCAAATCTACAGTGAGGTTCACCTCATACCAGTCAGAATGGCCATCATTCAAAAGTCCACAAACAATAAATGCTGAGAGGGTGTGGAGAAAAGGGAACCCTCCTACACTGCTGGTGGGATGTAGTTTGGTGCAATTGTTATGGAAAGCAGTATGGAGATACCTCAAAAGACTAAAAAGAGACTTACCATATGACCCAGCAATTGCACTTCTGAACATATATCCAGAGGGAACCTTAATTCAGAAAGATACATCCACCCCAATATTCATAGTAGCACTATTTACAATAGCCAAGACATGAAAACAACCTAAATATCCATCAGCAGATGACTGGATAAAGAAGTTGTAGTATATTTATACAACAGAATACTACTCAGCCATAAAAAATAATAAAATAATGCCATTTGCAGCAACATGGATGGACCTAGAGGATATTATGCTTAGTGAAATAAGTCAGAGAAAGACAAATACTGTATGTTATCGCTTAAATGTGGATTCTAAAAATTAAAACAAATCAATATAACAAAACAGAAATAGACTCACAGGTACAGAGAACAAACTAGTGGTTACCAGTGGGCAGAGAGAAGTGAGGAGGGACAAGACAGGGGTAGGGGATTGAGAGATATAAAGTACTGTGTATATTACAAATAAGTAATAAGGATATCTTATACAACACAGGAAAATATAGCCATTCTTTTATAATAACTTTAAATGGAGCATAATCTATGGAAATACTGAATCACTATGTTGTATACCTGAAACTAATATAATACTGTAAGCCAACTACACTTGAATAAAAATTACATAAATATATAACAATGCAGAATGTTGCACAATATACTACTATTTGAAGTAAAAATATATGATATGTGTATGTTTATATGTGTGTATGCTTATATACTCAGACCACTTCTGGAAAAATTATATAAGTAAGTGGTAACTATATGACTATATAGTTATATAATTATATGAGATGGCTGGCATGAGGCAGGGAACTGGGAAATTGAGAGATGGGATGTGAGATTATATTTTACTGTATAGTCTTTTATTACTTTCACATTATGGTTCGAAAATATGTATTATCCAAAAAATAATTTTCTGTAAATAAAATTGTCTTCCTATCACAGTTTCAGATTGCTTTACAGGCTGTTAATGATCAGAACATTTGGAAAATTTCATAACTAATTAAAAATTCTATTCCATCTTCTCTTTCAGAAAATCTAAAACGTAACAGTTCTTATTTTCCAAGATGATATCCTTTGTTTCCATTCTGGAATGCTGACTTCTTTAGAATAGGTAGGGTTCCAAAGTAGATTGTCACCTCATTTGTGACAAGCCTCCACGAATTTTCCAATGGTAATAAAGAGTCAAAAAGAAATGGACAAAATCTCACCAAGGATTGCACTAGTTCCAGGTTGGGTGGGGACACCATAAAAAAGGTTGTTCTCCTCAAAGCTTGCTTAGGTGATTACAGAAAACAAACGGAGGTAAAATAATTCAGACAGGCTCATGTCATCCTGGTTGGGACTCAATTCTCTCTAGGACAAAAGGAAGGTCATGGCAAGAATTACACATTCCTCATTTTGCCCCAGCCTTGGAGGTTGCCAGCATTTTAGTTGGGGGCCAGTGAGGAAAGAGGCAGAAGATAATAGCAGGACAGGTCAGAACTGGGGATGTGAACATCAGTGGGGCAAGGGACAGGGTGCCCTAGGGCAGGCAGATCATGTCTCTTGAGTCCCAGCCTTTGGGTCCAGGCCATCTGATCCGATGCACAAAGAGTATCAGCAGAAATCTCTAGGCCGTGGTGAAATACAGGTGTCTGGAACAGGCATGGTCTGATGCCATTTGTGGGAAGAGGGTTTCAACCTAATTTAAATTAAGATCCTATCAGCAGCTAAGTGACCCCGTAACAGGGTCCAGCCGCTGGAAAAAAGAGGCTGGAAATCACTAGTTGAGGTTCAGCCACTTGTGGGTAAACCTGCAGCTGCAGCATCAAGTAGGCAACCTTAGAAGATGTAGGGGAGCGGCTGAACTCAGTGAGTAACCAGAGGAAGAACTCACCCCAGATACCCTGGACCAAGAAGTCAAGCAGCAAGACTGAGCCCAGATGTCAGTCATCAGGAGAAAAGTGGGAGTAATTTCTAAGTCATGATCCTTAACTCTCACTCCTTTTTCACAGTTTTATTTTTCTTTATCAGAGAACTCAATTCAATGTATTTCCTCATTATTACTTGACTAATTACTCCAAATGAGGCCCTCCATGCCTGTTCTAACATGCATTCCCCAGGACTCTTCCAAGGCTTGTTTGTCTCTTTGCTTGCTTTATTGTCTAACTACAAACTAGACATTTCCTATAGGATATTTCACCAGCATTTTAAAGTCAGGATTTTTTTAAACTTAAGTATAGTTAGTTTACAACGTTGTGTCAACTTCTGGTGTACAGCATGTTTCAGTTATACATATATACATACATATATTTCTTTTCACATTCTTTTCATTATAGGTTACTACAAGATATTGAATACAGTTCCCTGTGGTAGACAGTAGAACCTTGTTTATTTACCATCATTTAAAACTCAATATGTCCTCTTATGCCAAATGCAATGTCTTCCTTTCCTTTTCTTTCCCATCATCCTCCTTCTTTCCCTGCCCCTCAACTTCTTTGTTCAGTCATATCTCCAGTATGCCTATCACCCAAGTTCAAAACATTGCTATTTTTTCTGCTATCTTCTTAGAAATCCCAAATCACAAAGTTCTGCATTTGTTCATTCAAATATTATGCTGAATGCAAACTAGTGCCAAACTATGTTGCAGGCACTATCATCCCTCTTAGACATATGCCTTCCTGTTTCCAATACGACACACTCAAGATATTCCTAACTGATGTATTCAGTTATTGCAAAAGCTTCCTATCAGGCCTCCATGATTCTGATTTTACTCCTAATCCACTCATATCTTTAGATTAATTTTAACCTGTCATTTTCATGCAAGCACCTCATTATAATTGTCCAATGTTTAATAGTCTCCCTCTCTAGACTGTACACTCCTTAAAGGCAGGCTCACTTACAGCTGTACCCCTAGAGGCTATGTCAGTGTCTGAAGTGTAAAAGCATCCAAGATAATGTGTTTAATGAATTTTCAAAAGCTTTGTTTGGCCTCCCTGTAACTGACTGCATCAAACCTCTATGACTCTGTTTAGCTTTCACAGTCCTTCATTGTCTGGCCAAAATTTGTCTTTTTAACCTTATTTTTCACTGTTTTGCCACTTGCTTCTTCTGCATGTCCCTCTAATGCTTATGTTAATTTCCATCCTCCCATGCTTATCTCCAGTGTCTACTGTCTGGAATGTCCCCTTTCTCTCTATCATTCAGAGGGTCTTAACTCTGAACCCAGCTATGGCAGCATTTCTAACAAGAGAGAGGGGTTGGCTGAGGAATGATAGCCATCCCCCACCCTGCTTCCTCCAAGAAACAGTCACCAGTCCCTCTGTGCCCCTCATATCAGTGAAAGGACATGCTCTTTCCATCCTATGCTTCTGTCAAGTGAGTCCAAGCCCATCAATGATGTGAGTAGAGTCAAAGGACAGAAAGGCTACAAACAGGCCCCTCGTTTAGCACCACTCCTGCAACACCCAAGTTCAGCTAGGGGTACGGGGTAGATCACAGACTTTCAGATTTGCCAGAAGTCTGCAAAAAGACACAAGCATTCATTTGTCTCTTGTTTCCCGAGGTGACCCACTCCTTGGGTAAAAACTGGGCATTTGGCAAACCTGGTTTCTCAATCTCAATACCTTTTAATTTCCTCTGCATTGTTAGCAACTGAAAAACAAAGAGGCTGAAACGACCCTTCAAAATAATAGAGCCAAAATTTTTGAGGTGAGTGAAGAGAAAGTAGAGGCAACTGATCGCTCTAAACATCCTTTACCTCTGGCGCAAGGAGCAGTAAAGACATCCTAAATATCTGTTCTATCTTGAATTTTCCAACCCATCACCATAAACTGCAAATTCAGTTTAATTTAAAATGCTCATTATATGCCTTCTCATACGTCAAACACTGTGGGAGATTCTAGGTATAGAGTAAGTAATCAAGATACGGTTGCTTGTGTTCCAACCACTTCATCATGTCAACACCTCTGTCCATCAACTCAGTTACAGAGCCCACAGAAGGCACCCCACTACCACATTCCCCACCCTGGGTCTCTCTGGTACCCACTTGCTCTCTGACCTCACTGCAAGTCCCTTTCATAGATATCTAGATTCTTACACAACACCTACCTCTGTAGATTTGACCTTTAGCATGTTTCATTCCTTCCTTAATTCCCAAAGCTCTCTTTGACCTTACACTCTGATTCTCCTTTGCTCCTCTCACACTCAAATCTGGCTACAAAAATCACAAGACGGCTGATGGCTGCACAACAATTCAAATGTATTTAATGCCACTAAACTGTACACTTAAAAATAGTTACAGTGGTCCATTTTACGTACATTCGACCACAATAAAAAAAAAATCCCAGGTCCAACCAGGGCCCCCACCCCCGGCCCTGGCAGCAGAGATTCAGTCATCTGTCATGAAGGGACTCAGACTCAAGCAGACAAAACACAATTCACACATCTATTAATTCAGCCGACATTTATTCTACTAACCCTTGCACTGAGAACTAAGAATTCAGAGAAGATCGTGAAAGATATACTACTTACTGCCTTTAGAAAGGTTTTATTCTAGCCTGGGAAATAGTCATCAGGCAAATAGGCATAGAATTAAATAATTCATTAAAACAGTGATAAGTGCTATGAAGGGAAATACAGGGTCCCATGAGAGCACACACAGGTGGACATGAACTAGTCCGGGGGTTCTACCCTGAGCACACTGCTTCTTCAGGCCCCGGGTAGGATGCAGGCGGTTCAAGAGTCTGCCTGGGAAACTAGCAGGAGCTCAGGCTGGTAGGCAGAAGCATTCCCAGCAGCATCAGCTGGCCCTTGACTTGAGAGTGGAATTCTGAAAAGCCTTGCCTTTTGCCATTTATGTTTATCTCTGGCTCCAAGAGACTCTTCACTCGCTGTTTTCTGTAAACACTCTGTGCAAGTTCAAATTCCTTACTTGTCCAGATGGAGGGCCAAGTGTGAACATGCAAGACTATCGTTGGCCTGTTTTTTCTGATAACAACAAAGACTGTTTCCCCAGAAAAATTCTGCTAGGATTCCACCCACTGGGATGCAGACAGCCTTCACACTGCACTCCTGTCTGTGGGAGAAACCTGGCTCCGGCTTCTTGGAGCCCCTCGTCCTCAGAGGCCGGCTAGGGAGCCCCTGAACTCTCTGGTTGGGAAGAACCAGGTCTGGAGGGCACTCCCACAGAAGCAGGCCTCACCCTGAACTCAATGGGGGCATCCTGGGAGACCAGAGACCCTATCAGTGCTAAGGTCAGGGGCCCACCTGCATGAACATGGAGGTCTCCATTTCTGCCACCATTACTGTGGTGCTAGAAAGAATGGTCAATAATTTGGTGTTCAATTCCTTCATTCCACAGATGAGGAGACTGGGATCCAAAGAGAGAAAGTGACCTGCCTACCTAGAGGCAGCTTGTTCCATAGCTGATCTCTTTATGACACAAATTCCCATCTAGAGAAGTTAAACTCAATGAATGCATTTGTAAAAAAGGATTTTTTTATCCATGTCAATAATTAAAGAACCAATATTCTTTTACAGAGAAACAATCTTATAGTAGTATCTTTTTAGTTAGTTTCCAAAAATTCAAGATGTAGAGAAATTCTATCAGAAGCATTTTTCTAGTTTCAGAATATAGGCTGAAGACTATAGGTCTTTTTATAAGGATTGAATGACCTCACGTATTAAAAAAAAAATAGAAGAGTCTTCCCGAGCCATCTAGAGACTGAGCTGTTTGCTCTTTGGGAGTGAAATTTTACCCAGAAACTATACTTATAATCCAGAGAATTTGGATGAAAGTGATGAGACACACATACCTCCTCCTCCTCTCCATCACTACACCGATCTCCTTTCTCCCAGCTTCCCAGTAGAGTTTTATCATGATTATTATTACGACTACGTGAACATAGTTCATTGCCAAGCCAAGTAGCATTTTATGATTGCTTTCTTGTTTCTTGGACTTTCCCCACCCCTACCCCTAGAGCTGACTCTTTTTCCCCCTCTTTGGTTATTTAAATCACCTGCTAAGCAAGTCCGTCCACCCCCTTGAAACAGGTCTATAATATGCCTCTCAATTCAGCTTTCCACTTGATAAATCATATAACCTACCAACCCCATTTTTTCCCCAGGAAGCAGCCCTCAGGGAGCATTTTAGACCATACTTTGTAATGACAAATTCCTCCCAGGTAAGAAAGGTAAGGACTTGTCAACCTCTCCCCAGACCTTGCATGAGAAGCCTGCTTTTTAGAAAAAACCAGTGTTGTGATGTTCAAGTTCAAAGGATACTTCTTCTCTAGCCTTCTAGAAAAATAATGTTGCAAGAGGCAAAGGTTCTCGAGTGACTTAAAGCTCATCTGGCCTCAGACAATGTGGAACTCCCTGACTCCACAGGGGTAGCAAAGTGTGAAGGCTTCATGTCTGAAGGCCTCTGGCACCTGTAAGCTGTCACAAAGGGCACATCTCTGAGTGTCCTTATCATCAGCCTGTGCAATGAAGGCAATGACACCATTCTAAACACCTGTAAGATAATGTCAACTCTCCTAGCAGAGATCCAGATACACAACTGATGCTGAATTGAAAAGGATCAACTTATTGCTCCTGATTCAGCTTTCTGGCAAGACAGGCCTGAGATGCCTTAGCATTCATGCAGCCCTCTTGAGAAAACAAATTCATATTCTTCAGATATATGGAATTTGCCACCCTTCTGAAATCTTGTCTTCTAAGAACTATTCAGGGGAACTATTAAGGACCATTTAAGTGGTTTTAGGGGACTTGAGTGCCTGGGTTAGTGATGGCTCTGCCAAAGCCTTGCCCATAGGAAATTCAAATAGTTAATGACTGTCTCTTGGAGAGCCACTTATCCAAGAACATACACCTGAATCAATGAGAAAAACAACTGTCCAATTTCATCTATCATAAATTTCCATCCACATGAAACCACCACCCATGGGATAATTGTATGGGGAATTTAATTTGCAATGTCCAACAAGAGGCCAACATTATCTTTAATCACCTACTCAGCCTTTCATTCACAATTTTCATACTTAAGAATGTGTAATGTAGACCCAACTTCTAAGTGACTATGCCACCCTTCAATTTCCTCTGAATCTTAAAACCTCTGTTTCTGAGTCTCTTACTGAGTCTCAAATGGAAACTTTGAAGTTATGGAGCTGAAAATTTTGAATGGGATGAGGCTCTAATTCCCAAAACACCTGGTTGAGGTGAAAACGTGCAGTGCACTCTTCTTACATTATGTGCTGAGCCATTTTCCTCCAACCACAGAAACAAGCCAGAGAAAAGCCAAGCCAAGCCCAGCCTCACCACTTCGTGTTCAGCCAGGAAACTGGTCATTCAGCTTCTGGTTGGATGGACTGTGACAGAGGTCAAACCAATTCATTCAACACTAAAAAAAAACTATCTTAAATGGAACTCGGAAAAGCCTCCCTAAAATCTATTATGTTGAAATGATTAATGCAGCAATGATTTAAACATAGAAGGTCACCAAACATCTTGCCCCTCTGTAAAAGTTGTGACTGGAAAAAAGAATTTTAAAAAGCACCACTTACTATAGGTCTCTATCAACAACCAGCAGAGGATTTAGATGTGGTAATCTTCTACAAACCTGGCCTCTAGAATTCTTTTGCTAACATAGTTGTCACAGGAAATTGAACGAAATGCCGAATCATAAATAGCATTTCATATGGCAGGCATTCAGACACATGGTGCAGCAGAAGAATATTGAACTTGAATACAAGCCCTGTTTGGCCATTTCCTAGCTCTGTAACCTTGGGCAAGTACTTCAACATCTCTGTGCTTCAGTCTTTTTATCTAAGAAACAATGCTATCTCCCCTACAAAGACTTGTCAAAGATGTAAATAGATGCTCTTTTTACGTGAAGGCAATTTGTGAAATGTAAAAGCCAGATTCTAATATAAATGTTATTATAATATTAACCAAGTCCAAAAAGAGTGTATTCCTTAGTTGGCACAAGATCTGATACAGGATAGAATCTGAGACCCTCTACTGGAGTGCTTGCACCTAAACAAACATCTCCTTGAGCAACAGAATACAAAGAAACTGTAAGGGACTAAAAATAACTACATACCTGCACAGCTGGGGCCAGTCATGAACAACAAGATACAAAAAGACTAAAAACCCAACTGCCATTTCTAAGGTGCTTGGAGCAAAAGCAGGGTCCTGCACATGATCCACACACATAGCACCACAAAGAGGATGGGCAGACCACCTAAACTACACCTCCTGCCCAACCCATAGATCTACCTCCACTGTTACCCCATTTAAGGACCATTTAAGGACCCAAGCAGCTCCTCTCAGGGGAGCAAGCAGGGGTACCTGTCTCTTATTTTTGCTCCCTTCTGCTGCAGCATGAACCCCACTAAAGCCTTGCCTGAAATTCTCATCTGGCCTCATATCAATTTCTGTTGATCAATGAGTCCAAGAGTTCCAGTCAGTCACAAATCTATTTTCTAACAGATGGCATAATTTATGAAGATGAAAGTCTAGAGAGATATTTATCTCAGAGTTACTGTGAGGCTCCTCAGACCTCACCATTGCATTGAGATGAGACTCACTGAGGCCCGGCACAGTAAGCACCCCAGGCAGCAGAAGCAAGGTCTTGAGATCTAACTGGAAAAGCTAGCTGATCTTAGCTGACCCTGCAATGTGCCCCTCTTTAATCCTGTGCCACCATATTACACAACCACATGAAACCTTACTCCTTCTCATACCCCATTATTCCTGCTAAGAAAGGGGCCGCATCTTTGTGTATTTCTTACATTCTATACTACGTCGGGTACATGGTGAATGATCTGTCTTATGTTTGTGCTTTAACGATAACCAGGCAATTTTCTCTCACCTAGTTCAGTTTCCTGATTTTTAACTGAACTCTCAAGAGTAACCTGCTTTTGTCTCTTTCTCTTGGTCTTTTGGTCTCCTATCTCTTTGTCTCCGTTACTGTCTCTCTGTCTTCAACACACACACACACACCCACACACACCCACACACACACACATACACACACACATCTAATCCTACAGTGTCCTAATTTAGATTCTACGTTTTCCATGTAAGATTTTCAACTGAGCATCTGCTGAGCCCCAGCTTACAACATGACATTCTTCAGTTCTTCCTGGACATGTTTCTATGGCAAGCTCTGGATTATTTTGATCGTTTTGCTATCTGCAATATGGGCACCACAAAATTAGTCACTCCTGGAAAGAGATGCCAAACCTCTAATTTAAAAACACCAAATGAGTAAGTCCCAAAGCATTATTTCTCCTCCAAACCCAGAACATTTTAATTACCTTGAAATAAACAAAGAGCCTTACAAGGCTAACCAAATGATTTATTCAAAATTCTCCCTCTCCTGTATGCTAAGGATTTCTACCTGTCCCAAAGCCCTTCATGACTTGAGCCTCTGTTTACTCTTTCACCCCTGTGTAAAGAACCCATTAAAAAAAGGAAGTAAACTTTACACCCACCACTAGTCCTAAATTTGCAGGAGGGCTAAAGTGAGCACAGAAATAATGAATGACCCATCTCTTTCTATAATTGTGCCTTGGCTGGGCCAAAATGGTCAGGCTTCCTGCCTCTGGCTATAGATTTAGTTATGATAGGAGCAAAGAAAAGCACATAACTTTGAGGACTGGAGTGTTACTCTCTCTCCTGAGCAATTTATTCTATTAGTGGTGCAGCCTGACAAGAAAAACACATTTCCCTTGCCAGAGGAGGCAGATGACAACAAGGAGGCACAAGGGGCTGAAAACATCTCATATGCAGTGGTAAGTAAGAAAGACTGATGAATGGAATGGTTCCCAAACGTATCTAGCCTAAGTCCAAACTACTGGTTGCAAACAAGACTTTCACCTCCTCCAGTGAGGGATCAGACAGTCGAATCACAGAGTTGCTGCTCTGAAGCAACCGAACACTGGAAACTGGAATGTTTATTGGTCAGACAAGTAAAACTAAAGACATAATCCCTCTGAGCCATCCACAGTTCTCTTTAATGTACCAGTGCCCCGAATTTTCCCAATCCAATTAAACTGGGTCAGGGGGATTCAGGAATTTGGGTCCTTCACAGTTTCATCAATGAATGATGAATAGTTTATTAAAGTCTCATTTATAAAGACAAAACTATTTCAACTGAAGGATTAATATCTTTAATTCTGGACGTTTTTCAGGTTCTCTCTCATATTGTATCTTTTTTTACTGTTTTTATTCTCTAGTTCTAGAACTCAAGACATTTTGGGGAGCTTTCCTGCATGTCTTTCAACTTCTCTTTTCATATTTTAAACTTCTTTATCTGCCTTCTAGATCATTCCTTCAGTTTTATCTTATAACTCTTAACTTTCTCTCAAGCACGCCTACCACAGCTGGGAGGCAAGCATGGTGCCCATCGTGCACAAGTTAAGGAGGCACTCTGAGGATTCGGTGAGTTCAAGGTCTGCACCTGATAGTGAGTGCTTCCTTAAATTGTGTACCCTGGGTGCATCTCCCATCTCATCCTATTCTTGGCCCAGATGTTTACTCTCCAGTTTACCTTATCAGCTATAATGTTTATTTCAATGAATATACTTTCCTTTTCCAAGGTTTCTGGATGAATTTTTTGAATACCTTACTGTTCCTGATTAATAATCCTTTGTTCTCATTTTCTCTTTGACTTACTTGATGATTCCAAAGTACTTAGTATCTTTTCAGGTTGCACCAGTATTTCTAGCTCCTCATTATGGAATCTATAGATAAGTTAATAGATTTCTGGTTCCTTATAAATTGAGTCTATAGATTACTGGGTCTGCTAACTATCCTCAGGACATAAAACTTTCTGTGTATTTTGTAATTTTGGTCTAAAAGCTTATCTTTCTTGGGAGATTTTTTTCTGGTTGACTCTCTTCCCTGTCAAGTGGTTTTATGGTTGGTTACCTTACCCTGGCACTCCAGGTATGCATCACCAAGCCAAGATGTAGTATCTTATTCCCAGCCACCATGGGTAGTGCCACACTGACACTATGGCTATGTGCAGCAGGGCCTGGTTCTCAAGCAAACCCACATGTCTCTTCTCATCCCAGAACCACAGGAAAGCAGGATTTGATGATGGGTCGTCAGTGGAATTTTTTCACATCTACTGACTGTCAGATACTGTAAACACTGATCTCAGCTTTATCTGGAAAGCCCAGCTCAAGTTTCTGCCTTTTATGGGATGAGCAATGCCTTCATCGCCAAAAAGTGTTTGAAGTTCAGCCTCCACTGTTTATATATAGTATCTGTTTCCTATGGGCCAATTGCCTTTAGCCTCTGTCCCCCACCATCAATTTCTGTTTCTTCCAGATCATTAGATCTTATCCTTTTGTTTTTTAATGTGAATGTGTTTACCAAAAAATAGAAAATAAATGTAAGTTTTTTAGGGTTTTTTCCCTCTTTTTTAAAAATGAGAAACAGGGTAAAATGCATAATACAGCAGCTGTATCAACATGACAAGGAAAAATAGAATTTATCACTAGTGCTAACTTGCCATTGTAGGAGTAGCTGAGTCCCAATCAAGTGTTCCTTGTGCAGTTATAGTCATAGACCTGAGGTCAGCGCCACCCACACTCAGCCAACTTAAACACAGTATTTTATCACTCTTCTTTGTTGAGAGCCAAGGAGATTATGGACATGCACATTTTACCATCTTGAGGAGAAACACAAGCGCAAAATTTTAACGCACAAATTTTGTCACAGGGAAAATCTAAATCCTAGTTTGAAAGTTCTAGACAATTTTGGTCTTAAAAGAAAGTCCTGCCTTTTTCCTAGAAGCTGAGTGTAAGCCTTGAGATTCTTTCTAAGTCTGGACTTTCAGTGGAGGCAGGACCCACCTGGTATGTGCCTATGTCAGTTTCCTGCCTTTGCTATCAGTCATGGATTTTCACATGAAAACCATTGTAAAAATTAGTAATTTATCTAACAAAACATGTATATGCTCTATAAACTAAAATTTATAAAATTCTGATGAAAGAAAGCAAAGATACCTATGGTAAGACATCCACGGATTCAACCAACTGCAGATTGCAAATATCCAGGAAAAAAAATCCAGAAAATTCAAAAAGCAAAAATTGAATTTATCACACACTATCAACTATTTACATAGCATTTGTATTGTATTTACAACTATTTAAATAGCATTTACAAGTCATCTAGAGATAATTTAAACAGGTGGATGTGCATAGGTTATATGCAAATACTATACTATTTCATATATAAAACTTGAACTTCTATAGATTTTGGTATCTGCAAGAGTCCTGGAATCAATCGCCCATGAATACAGAGGGACTACGGTACCATCATCAAGAACTGGAAGACTCAATGTAGTAAAGAGGCCAATTCTCCCCAAATTTTTCCATAGATTAAAAGCAGTTCCTATCAAAATCCCAGCAAGATTTTTTGTAGGCATAGAAAAACTTATTCTAAAATGTATATGGGAAGAAAGGGAAGTAGAATGACTATACCAATCTGGGGAGGGGGGAGAGGATTAAGTAGGAAAAATCATTGTACCTGATGTTAAGACTTACCATATACCATATAACTATAGTCATCTTGATAACAGTCACATAGCTTACCAATAGCCATGTGCAACTGGAGAGTTAACAGACACAAAGATCAACAGAACAATACAGAGAACCAAGAAATTTCATTTATAATGATTTTATTTATTTATTTTTTTTACAATGGTGCAAAAGCAGTTCCATGGAGGCCAGTTTTTCCAATAAACTGTGCTGGGGAAAATGTAACCTAAAAATGAACCCCAACCTAAACCTCACAGCATATGTAAAAATTAATTCAAAATGGATCACAGATTTACATGTAAAACATAAAACTATACAACTTTTTTGAGAAAACAGTAAAATCTTTAGGAACTAGGGCTAGGTGAGGGGTTCTTAGATATGATACCAAGAGCATAATATATAAAAGAAAAATCAATAAGTTGGACATCATCAGCATTACAATCATTTGCACTGCAAAAGATTCTGTTAGGAGGATGGAAAGATAAGCTAAAGACTGGGAGAAAGTATTTGCAAACCATATATCCATCAAAGAACAAGTTCCTAGAATAAACCTGGTACACCTGTACAATGAAATACTACTCATCAGTTAAAAAAAATGAACTTCTGATTTATGCAACAACTTGGACAGACTTCAAAAGTGTACACATACTGTAGGATTCAATTTACATCACATTCGATGAGATGACAGAATTACAGAAATGGTAAACAGATTAGTGGTTGCAAGGGGACAAAGACAGGAGTACATTGTGGGCAGATGCCAACACAAAGAGGGAGCAGGAAGAAGTTCTTTTGTGCAGATGGCGGTGGTTGCACACATCTATATGTGGAATAAAACTGCACAGAACTACACACACACACACATAAATGAGTGCAGAATTTTTTTAAAACATGGTGAAAATGGAGTCAGTTTAGTCTAGTTAACAGTAATGTACCTATGTCAATTTCCTGCTTTTGATATTGGACTACAGCTATATAAGATGCTACGATTTTGGAGAACATCATTCTAAGTGAAGTACACCAGAAAGAGAAAGAAAAATACCATATGATATCTCTTATATGTGGAATCCAAAAAAAAAAAAAAGGACAAACTTATTTACAAAACAGAAACAGACTCACAGACATAGAAAAGGGAGTGGGAAGGGATAAACTGGGAGGTCGAGATTCACAGATACTAACTACTATATAGAAAACAGAATACACAACAAATTTATACTGTATAGCCCAGGGAACTATATTCACGATCTTATAGTAACTTACAGTTAAAAAGAATACGAAAATGAATATATGTATGTTCCTATATGACTGAAGTATTGTACTGTACACCAGAAATTGATACGACATTGTAAACTGACTATACTTCAATAAAAATATATTAAAAAATAAAAAATTTTTAAAAGATGCTACCATTAGGGAAAGCTGGGTAGAGAGTACACCAGACTTTTATTATTCTTGCAGCTTTGCAAGTCAAAATAAAAAGTTTAAAACAAGTGTGGCTGAAAGCAGCAATCATTGCTGATCTAGCACACTATTCTTATGAGTTGACAATTCAGGCTGGGATCAACCAACCAGTTCTGCAGCCAGTCTCAGCTCTGACAACTCCATGCCTTTGCAGTCAGTTGCAGTCAGTTAAGTGTCTGCTTCTGAGGCTTGGCTGGCTGGGGTGATAAGGCTCATGAGGCCACATTGCTCCTGTTCAGCAGGCCAGCCCTGGCTTGTTTACACGGTGGCATTTACAAGGTTCCAAAAGCAGCAAGAGAGTAAGGTCCAAATGCACAAGCTCATCCTAAGTGTCTGTTTATATCAAGTTGCTACAGTCCCATTGTGCAAAACAAATCCAACCTAAATTCCAAGAGTGGGGAAACAGATTCCAGCTACATGGGGAGGAGTTGCAAAATGTTGTGGCTATTGTTTTCAGTCTACCACAGCCACAGTGTACTTCTGAGTGGTGGAGAGGGAAACTGACTTGGAAGTTCAAGGCTTCATTACTCCAATTTGCCAGTGACCAATTTTCTCATAGATTCTCAATCCCGAATAGTCATAAGTACATGGAGAAAAGAAGGGAACAGAAATGTTTTCTTAAAGCATGCACTAGACGGTAGCTGAAAATCTTTCACCCTCAGGGACTTATTTCATAGACTCAAAAGGTCCAAAGACTAAAACTATCTAGGTGAGGCCTAACCAAAGTGAGGATGCAGAAGAGTAAGAGAGTAAACTAAACACTACTTGAGGGATAGGACTATGAAGTTTCTTTGTATCCCTTACCCTATGTAGACAGCTAATGCTCATTCAGATGGTTATTAAAGCTGAGAACCACCACCACAGTCTTGGCCAGTTCGTCACTGCCCCTCTACCAAGCAAACTAGCACATGGCATTGGTGACAAGTAGGTAGGCTAGAGATTAGCAATCTTTTCCAGACTGAGAATATTATTTGGGTTTTTCCTGCCTTCAACTTTTCTAACATGTAGTTTCAAAGTAGTTGCGGGAATAATTACAAGGCTTAGGCAAACTGTGAAAATGAAGGACTCCAGCTAAATTTTGCTCAGGCCTCTCCAACTTGAGCCCAGAACCTAGAGATCTAGCAAGATTCTGACCTGACAGCTGTACCAAGGGGCATTTACCCTTGGGATTTTATGTTTTACCAGAACTCACAGCAAAACTCAGGTGATACAAAACAAACTCTCCGTCCTACTAGACACCACCCCCCAACCCCTGCAGATGGAGGAAGATTTCTGGTTGTGAGGCACCACATGTCAAACTAATTCCCCTTTCCTTGGGAATGGTATAAATGTTTGCAGCCAAGTAAAAGACAGTTTTAGTTACTGGATAATAAGTTGGCCCAAGATTCTTCAAGAAGAAGCTTAACTTCTAACAAATCCCTCTTCCCCAGAGCTGCAAAAATTCCAAGGATTTTCTGATACTACAAAGTGAGGACCACACTGAGAACAAACAAACAAACAAACAAACAAAAAGAAGCAATGAAAAAGATTCTCCTCTCAGGGGATGGAACGCTTCCAGCAGCCCCACCTGCACTGCCATCTCTTAGGCTTCCAGACGTCACAGGATAAACGAGACTGATGTAGCGTGTGCGAGCGCTTCTCCCGTGATCCGTGCATCAGGCGGGGCCAATGTTTAAATGAAAGGCAGGGATCCACTAAGGGAATAATACTCTACAGAGACAGTTCTATGCCTCGAGATTTGGGATTTCATCAAAGGAATGAAAATAGTGCCTATGAAATCCTCTGGAATATGGAACTGATCTGAAAGACTGCATTATAATCTCCAGATCCTCTGTGTTTATCAAAAGTATGCCTGCCTCTGGCCCACTGCTGACTGCATTATTCAAAGTATTCTATTGCTAACAAAAGGCTTATAGCATTATCATCAGAAAAGCATAATAAAAATAGTATCTCACATAGGATTGAAGTTTTACAGCTTGTCTAGCATTTCTTATGCAATATTATATTGAATATCACTCAACAACCCAATTAAACAGTCAGGACACTATTAGCTGTATTTTACAAATGAGTAAACTGAGGCTCAAAAGCTGAACGTCACCAACCTACCAATGACAGAGCCTGATTGACTAACTGTAGATTCAGTGGCCCCTTTCTCTTGTCTTCCAGTGTGGTAGAATTCTGAACAGAAATCTATTCCTCACAGCTCTGGAGCCTGGGAAGGTCAAGGTCAAGGTGCCAACCTGTTCAATGTCTAGTGAGAGCCCATACCCTGGTTTGCAGATGGTGCCTTTTGCTGTGTCCCCACGTAGTGGAAGGGACAAGCTGGCTCTCCAGGGTCTCTTATCATGGCACCATGGCTCTGCTCTGCTGACCGTATCACCCTCTAAGTGTCCCACCTCCCAACACTATCATTTTAGGAATCAGGATTTCACCTCACAGATTTGGGGTGGGGGGGGACACATTCAGACCAGAGCAAAGGGGAAGGGGATGGATTAGAAGAGTTTTTCATCCATGTATCGATGCCCTCAGTGTGCTCTCAAAGCCGAGTAAGACCTCTTGCCAAATAGGAGAAAGCTTTTGGGTTAATTTTTCATTACCTAAACACTGTCACTTTATTACACATTCTCAGTCTTTACAACTTTTTCCTAATGTTGTCATGATCCTAATTGTTGTCACCATAATTAACACACCTGTATTTACCTTCTATTACCATTGTCACTATACAGCTACCTTTGCACAATATTTTCTAACCACCAGTGATAGCACAACACAAAAACAGTGGAAAAGGTCTACACGCAACAGCCTGGCAACGAGGGATGCCGAGATGGCAAAGCACTCCCTCCAGGACCACACACCAGTCAAGTTACTAGGATCACCAGAGGCCTGCTTGCAGGCCCCAAGTACAAAACTGACTCTGCGGCTGCCATTTCCTGGCCATTGGATTCCCTCACTTGATTAATTAACTCAAAATTGCCTCTCAATGGCCATCCAGACTTCTGTTTCCAATTTCCTTCTCTGCTGAAAAGTAAATAGGTCTGACCACACTTTCAAACCCCTGTGCATAGGTCTTTTGTGCTCATAGCAAACCAGTATCCGCTGGAAGGGGTCTGGCCCACTGCCAAGTTGGGTATTTGATTTCTCTGTTGTCTTTCAGTAAAACCTAGCTAACCACAATCCCTTTCCACCATTCCTCTGCAATGTGCTTGAACTAGAGCCAAGAACCCATCCTACTAAATGAATCAGGAAAAAAAAAGTAGGAAATAAATAAAACAGCAGCCATGGAAAAAATTAGGGTTTTTGAATATTGCCCCATACATCACATTTTCTTTTCACAGCTTCCTACAAAAACCTCTAGTCCCTGAACGCACAGTCATATGCAGGCATATGACTCCAAAGGGCTTCCCATTCTCTCCTCCCCACCCAAGATTATAGGATTATACACAGAAGATAAATTCCTGTTATCCTGCCCCTTAGGGCCTATGCCCCAGCTTCTGGCTTTCGTTGTGGGGGTTGCGGTGGCCAGTGCCTAAGAGAAATGAATGGCTATCCAAAGAGAAGCAGATGGCTCTAGCAGGCCTGTGCCCAACACGTGACTTGTATGAGCTCCATGCCACTCACTCTCTCTCACAACCAGGGGAAAAAAAACAATTAAAAACGAGTCTGTACTCATTCAAGAGGTGAATTCTACAGGACTAGTCTTCCCAAGTGGGAAGGACAATGGCACCACAGCGTGTGCAATGAAGACAGGCTTGGGGTGTTTCACAGCTTCTCTTGCAATGGGTTCCAGATGTTCTGGTGGACAGTCTTTTATTCTCCCCCATGATCTCCCTATTCCACTCTCCCCTCTATAAGTATTAATAAACCTTCAAATCCCCCCAATAGTAGTAACATCATAAACACAGGCACAAAGACAAGCACATCCCAGGGGCACACCCCAGGAAGAGCAAAGAGTCAAACTGAAAAAGAGTACATAGTATTAGGAAATGAGAATGACCAGGAGCTTGGGGTCAGATTTGGAGACCGAGAACACCAGGCCACAAAGTTCAAACTTTATTTGGTAATGGGAAATTACCATATACTAAATTAAATATTAAAAAATAAAACTTTGGAAATCTTACCAACTTAGAAGACAGACAATGTCACATCAAAAAAGAGAGAGAGCCAAGCATGAGGATTTGTAGAATAGGAATGCCTCACCTCAAGGATGGATTCCTGTGACTGGCACGGGAAGCCAGGCGTACAAGGACAAGTTGAAGTCTATATAAACTTTTATCTGATAGAAAGTAGCTCATTTAGTTCTTGAAAAGAGAGCAAACATTCTGGAAGAAATCACGTGGACTCTTTTACAAGCCACTAAATGGCAATGGGAAAAAAAACTTCAAGAACATTTTTAGCACATACTCAGATGTGAAGTTATATGGCTGCTCAGTTCTTTCTTGTACTGACATTTAATACAGGCCCAGAACAGTAAAGCATCCTTGAAAGAAGATAGCTATGTGGGGGGCCAAGCTAACATGACTCACATATGTGGGTTTCTGATCTTTCCTGGTCATGAAGTGCCTGGAGGAATGAATGAGTAACATGTCTTTCAGACTCTTTCCTTCTAGGACCAATTCTGTTAGCCATTCATCAAGAAAAGTGGGTAAACTGGGGTTTCTTTCCCTGATGAGATCTCCAAGTTGAGTAGTAGGCATTACTGATTAAAGGAAGATCTCACTTTTAGATAGGTGGCCATACATAAACTAGGTTCTCTCCTGGTTTATGCCTGCTACCCCAGCATAATTTTAAGTAACTCTTCCTTTCACTCTTAAAACTACCCCAATTTAGGCAGTTATGGTCACTCTGGTTTTAAATATCTGATGAGCAAGAGATAGGTTGACACACTATGATGCAAATTCAGAAGCTCAATTATGTTTTCATTTGTAATGTACCTCACCTTCACAAGCAATATCTAATTTGATGACCATCAGAGGATTTGTCACTAGAGAATCATCTCCAGGACACTTCGTGAAGCACAGGGCCATGGCTGATCCGACTCTGTGCCTCACCTCCAGAACAACCCCAAGCTTTTACTGAATGTATTAGCTGGTTACTGACGGACATGACATGAGACGTAGCTCTCCTTCTTGGATAACTATTAATTTGACCACAATGTAAGAGAAATAATTACATAAATTCATGGCTTAGATGCTCTTTCTTTCTTCCCTGCTTCTTCCAAAAAGGTGTTAAGAAAAATACAGCCAATTCATAATTGCCTTTTCAAGCCCATCTACTGGTGTCTACCAAAGACGCTCATCCTCCAGAATTCAGTCCAACTCCCCAGACTTAAATGCTGAGTCTCCAGGATGTCACAGTGATCCAGCTCAGAGTGTTATTTCCCACCAGCGCCAAAGCTATTTTTCACTCTCTCAAACCAGCAGTATTTCCAACATGGAATATCCTTAATGTAGGAAATTCCAGTTCTAGGACTCAGACGTGAATGGTCCCAGCTATTATTGTTAAACTGAATGCATCAAGAAGTATTTCTTTCCTGTTGGAGGTAAACGTGACAGCATGTACACTGTGGCTGATGGAGACAAAGAAAGTGGACTATGTTATTAGATCCTGCAAGTGGGTTGCAAATTGAAAACTGGTCAATTCATGATTATTCTGATTTCTGATTCTGCAAGTGATTTAGAGTTGTATGAGTGATTACTGTGCTCATACTTTAGGACTCACTGGAGAAAGTTCATGGACTACCACTTTCAGACAACTCATTTAAGAAGGGCTTAAGTTCAATTAAGTTTGGTATTTGAGACATGTATAAAAAACAAGTGAGTATCACTGTTTTATCTTGAAAGATTTCTAAAGTTTTGGGGATTATCTACATGATTTCAATCCTTAGCCATTCTGACCACAGCATCTTCAAACCTGTCTCTATGAAAATGCAACTATATTTCAAGTAGCCAATATTAGTCAAAATGGAATGATCTGGCGAGTAGCCAATAATATAATGTTAAGACTTTCTTGGTTAGAGACAAGAAGCACTTCGAGTTAAAGAGAACATTTTTTGCTAAAGGTAAAGTAGTGTTAGAACTCCTTTGAAGACTGTCTCAGTTGTCCCTTTTTCCCCTTAATGCCTTGTATATAGTAAATTCTAAACATATATTACACATTGAACTGAAGTTGCTATCGGGTCTTTCTTACAGTGACCAAACTGAGTGAGTGAGTCAGTGAGTGCGCGTGAGAGAGAGAGAGAGAGAGAGAGAGAGAGAGAGAGAGAGAGAGAGAGAGAGAAGAGAAAGAGAGAGAGAGAGAGAGAGAGAGAGACAGAGAGTGTGTGTGTGTGTGTGTGTGGTGTGAGGGAGGGAGGGAGAGAGAGAGAATTTGGTGTAGTCTTTGCTTGCTTTGCTTTATCATCTTTTAAGAAATGATATATTTCAAAGTTTCCTTTTCTATTGACTTTAGAGCCCACGGTAAATAAAAAGATTTTTAAGCAACTTTCATTGTGATAGCTTTAGTATAATAAACACGATAATTCTCTTTGGGGTTGTCTTCCATTTTTTCAGCAGAGATCGGTTTTGCCAGTTGATTGCTGAGCAGGTAGAACATCCATCCATGCACAACTCTTTTTCATTCTAGTAAATATTTATTGAAAGCCTAACACACACTTCATGGCACTATGTTAGGCTCAGTGGGATATACACAAACAAATAAGAGACAGGTCATAACCTTAACTTTATTTACTTTTACTGGAAAGGATTCACTAATGCCTGCACATCTAAAATGTATCAATTATATTTTGATTAATAAGAGGGATATTTTGAAAACTACGAAAGTTTCAACATTTAATGGCTGGGGGAAGGTGTAGGGAGAGGGAAGGAAAAGATACAGATAGAAAGATAGGAGAGCCAGCAAAGTTTACTGTCATAGAAATCAGGGGAGAAGTGGTTACCTCTGATGAGATGGTCCTGGCCAATACTGTCAAATGTTGCAGAAATTGAACAGGAGATACAGAAGATTCAATATTATCAATGGAATGCTGAACTACACTTTCTAAGGGGTCCTAACATACTGAAGGGGCTTTCTGTTGTTGTTGTTCTAATCAGCCAGAAGTAAATAAGTATAAACATAAACATTATGATCATCATTACACTCCTAATGAATATCTCACCCTGTACTTCATTTAGGTCAAAAGCCAATACTCAAATTGGATAACAACCCTTTCCAATCTTAGGGATTCTTTTTTTTTCCCATAACTGTAATCTTGGATATTTTATTGCTCAGTCACACACAAAAAAGAACCCCAAGGGTGCCAGGCTTTGGAGACTGAGTAGACACTCACTTGGGGATAAGCCTTAACCTAGGTCTTAAATCATATAAGGAGAAAGGTGCATCTAATCTAATCTCTGAGTGGTTTGGTCATCTTGAGAAGATGTTGCTAATATCTTATCTTTCTGGACTATGATGAAGTTTCATATTTGGAACAAATATTACATAGATGTTAGAATTTCACTCTATAATTGATTAAATATGGGAAAATTGGAAAGCCCCTGTTCAAGTGGAATTTATATGACCAACAGCTGCTATGTGATAAGACTGCAAGAGCAGAGAGAGGATAATTTTCTAAGACTGTTTGCCAGTATCTTCCCTAATTACATAATTTGTTTGCATTATACTTTTTGTGGTCTGGAAGTTGAAAACAATTTTAATAGTCCTTTTTAAATTACTTCAAATATGAAACAATTCATGGAAAACAAATTTTTGTACAATTTCGTCAGCATGCAGAGAAAATATTTTGTTTTCCTTCAACCTAGGAAGTTGTCCAACAGCAGATAAAACAAATATTCAGGCTTGAACAGGTATTTTTCTCCTGTTGAACTGTGTGCTTGAATTCTTAATGGTTAAATTTATGGCATTACCTTTTCTGGAATTTCCCTGCAATCAGGTCTTGGGTGATGTGAGAAGGCACCACTGACTATTAAAATCATTTATTCAACAAATATTATTTAAGTACACTAATTAACTTGAGGACTTCAAAATGAATCAGATAGGAGTTTTGTCCATAAGGAATGAAACTTAAAAACAACAGATCACTGTATAAAAATAATCAAAATACCAGGCAAAATAGGGTAAGTGTTAAGAGATATTCAGATTTCAATTTCTTGGGGAGGGGGAACAATAAATATTTCCATTTCTGGCAATATAATGAAATGGATTTGTAGCTTTTTTTATTCAGTATTTTTATATATTCTGTCCTAAGGACAGAATATACCCTGGGATGGAATATATTAAAATATTGGATAAAAAATTATAAACATTCCTCAAAATCATGGCTAACTGGGACATCAAATAAAGGGAAGATAAAGACTAGAAATAACATAAAAGTGTGATTACAGAACAAGCCAGTGTTGTTGCTAATATTTTCTCTGAGAGCATTTGCCAAGTTGACTGGACCACAGACTTCCTTCAGGAGATACAGGTGAAGAGAGTACTACTGACCTGGAAGACAGACGTGAGAAAGAACCTAGAAGGCAGCGGTACACCAAGAGATGATAAATGTGAAAGTTTAAGAGGTATGGTGATTAGAGGAGAAGATTCAACATATATGTAATGAGAGTTTCAGAAAGAAAGAAGAGGAAAAAATGGAGCAAAGACAATGTTCAAAGATATAATGACTAATAACTTCTCAGAACTGATGAAAGATACCAATGCCCATGTTCAGGAATCCTAATAGATATATAATCAGCACATAATTTATTAGGCTTCTTGAATCTTGGGATTGATATCTTTCATATATATATATTCATATATACAGCTATCTTTCATACACATTCATATGTATTTATACACATACATATATATGTATAATATATATATTTATGTATAAATGAGGGTTTTCAAAGAAGGCAGAGAGAAAAGAGAGGGAGGAGAGGGAGAAAGGGACAGAGAGATTAACTGCCAAGGAAGACAATTAGCTGTCACCTGACTTCTCAACAACAATGAAGGAAGTCATAAGATAATGGAAATACATTCAAAATACTGAGAAAAAAACTGTTGACCTTGAAATGTTATCTTTTATAAACAGGTATTTTTAAAACACAAGAAAAATAAAGACATTTTCCAATGAACAAAACTGAGTTCACTACCAACAGCACTAAGTATAAAGGAAACTTCTAAAAGGTGTACCTAAGAAAGGAGGAAAGATTTGAGAAGGAAGATCTTATGTGCCAGAGGGAACGCTGAACAAATAGTAAACTTGCGGGTAACTCTAAACAAACAGTAACTGTATAAAACAGTAACAATGAAGTCTACTTTATAGAGTCAAAAATGATCCAGACAGAGTTAAATTCGGGACACCAAAAGCACATAAATTAGGAAGGCTATAAATAGATTTAATATGTTCTAAGGCAGAGCTTTTCAAATTTCAGTATGCACCCAAGTCCCTGGGAGATCTTGATAAAATGTGGATTCTGACTCACTAGGTCAGAGGTGGAAATTTTCCATTTCTAACAAGTTCTCAGATATGTCCAAGCTGCTGGTCAATAAATCAAACTTTGATTACCAAAGTTCTGAGCTCTTCATATTACTCAAGAGTAAAACAAACAGAGTGATTAAATTCATACTTTGTTAACATAAATGCATGCTAAAATGAATAGAGATAACACTAAAAAATTAAAATGCTATATAACTTCCAAACTAGTAAAATAATAACAATAATTAATTTTTGTGGGGGGGATTCAGACAATCTAAAAGGTGGCAAAGAAGAAGAAAAGAAGGCAGAAAGGGAAGGAAGGAGGAAGGGGGAGGAGAGGGAAGGAAGAATGACAGGAAAATCTCCTTAAATTCAGGCACAGATTTTTAGGATAATTAAAAAATCCAGCTATATTTTTTAATTTACTTATTAATAACAGACATACTAAGACAAAAGCAAATTAAAATGTTGACAATAAAAAGGAGACTATATACCAGGCTCTCCAAATACACTAAGCTGTAAATCTCTAATTAACAACAACAAAAAAATGAGATTTAAGGGACATTTTGAAAGGAAAAGGACCACTACACAATTCCTTTGACAGTATTAGAATTTTTTCAGCCACCTCAGAACACAGTGTTAAACTCTGTGAAAAAAAAAATATTATCAAGATCTATAACAATATATTGATTAGTTCATCATCATGATAGGAGATTTAAGCCCCCTTTTTCAGTAATCAATAAAGCAGGCAAAAGAAATCAGAAACTGTGGTAGTCATTAGTGCTATTCACCAAAATTTTGATTTTCCTCCTTTATACTATGGGAGAGGTACACACTTTCCTGCCCCTTGAAGTTAGGTGTGGCTTTTTTAGCCATATGACTTGCCTTTGGTCAACAAAATGTGTGCAGAAGTATGTGTATCGTTTCCAGGCAAGAGCATTTAGTGACCACTGCGAGACACTGCGGAAGCCTCCTTTCCTGCTGCGGCAGTCATGCAAGCGCACGGCTGGACTGTCAGCCTGCTTCCTCAGTGAAGATGATGTGAGTATGAACCAGAAGTTAACTTTGTGTGGCTGTTTGTTAGAAGCTAACCTATCCTTGCTATTACAGTAAAGATTAGAGAAGAAGTAAGCAACACAATTAAAAAAGAAAAATCTAGTGTATATATTTAGAACATGGCGCCTAACAACTAGAAAATAGTTATGCTTTCAAGTAGGTATAAAACATTTATAAAAATCGAATACATTCTACATCACAAAGCAGGTCTTAAAAAAGTCCGAAAATCAGTGTTATACAGACCCAATATTCTTACTACCACATGATAAAGTTAGAAATCCAAATCAAAAAGATTAACTCTATTTTGGGGAAAAAATGTTTAAATAAGAACATATCAGGAAATTCACAGGGAAAAACACAGAACTAAATTATAATGAAAATACTGCTTAATAAACCACTGGAAGCAGCTAAAATGATACCTGGAGGATATCATTGTTTTAAAATCATCTTTAAGTACATGTATAAGAAAAGATATACTAAAAATTACAGATACAGGAATAAAAATTAAGTTATGAAAATAACAGTAGAATAAACCCAAAGAAAGTAAAAAATATAACAGAAATAAAACAGAAAATAATGTAATGGAAACTAAACCAAGAAAACAGAGCCAAATGTTTGAAAAGACTAATAAAAATTATCAAGCTTTTAACATGATTGATCTAGTACAATAAATGGCAGAAATAAAATGGACACCTAACCATTAATACTTCACTGACTAAAAGGATAATTTAAAAATCACCTTGAATAAATGTATATCCACGAATTTGAAAATTTAGATGAACTAAGACAAACTTTTAGAAAAATATGCATTATCAAAAGAATATAAAGAAATAAAAAGAATAATTATATAACCATTAAAGAAATCTGTGACTTCTGAAAACATCTGACTTATATACTTCAGAATTACATTTATATAAAGTTCAAAAAAAGGCACAACTAACCATACATGGTATTACAAGACAGAGTACCTCGAACCTTTAAAATCTTGTTGGCAGGGTGACAGAAAGTGGGGATGGCAGGGGCTTCAGTGGTGCTGGCAATGTTATGTTTCTTGATCTTGGTGTTGGTTAAAGGGGTGTGTTCAGTTTGTGATAATTCATCAGCACTCCTCTTTTTTGAATATATATTAGACTTTAGGAAAATGCACAAAAACAAAATCTTAGCAAAAGAAATTATCAGGCCCACACCGTTTAGAGGAGAATTCTAGCAAATGTTAAGTAGCATACAATTTCCATCTTACACAAACACTGTCATAGGATAGGAAAAGAAGGGATACTCATCCAACATATTCTGTGAGGTGAGCAAAACCTTGATACCAACACAAGACAGGACAGTATAAGTCAGTATAAAAAAGGAAAATTATGTGCTCTTACCCACCAAAATAGATCTAAATATATCCTGAACATGAGAAAATCAGATAATGATAAAAGAAATGAATATGAATCACGAACAGTAGGATACTCTAGGAAGCAAAGTTGATTCAAAGTAGAAAATCTATTAATATAATCCACCACATTTAAGGTTTGAAGGGGGAGAAAGCAGATTATTTTGATACAGACCAAAATAACAATTCTTAAAATTCAACAACTACTCAAGATAAGTTACTTAGCTAATTAGAAACAGAAGAGAACTTTCTTAGCCCAGTCAAGAGAAGCAAAAAAACAGAAGTCCTACCACAAATATATTACTCAATGAGGAAATGTTGAAAACATCAGTACCTTCAAAATCAGGAACAAGGCAAGGATGCCCACTATTACCACTTGTATACAACTTGGTGTTCTAGTAATAAGGCAAAATTCACACCCACACACCCACACACCCACACCCACACACCCGCACATATACAGTGTAAGGGTTAAAAAAGAGAACAGTTATTTACAGATGATATACAATTGTTTAAACAGAAAGCTCAAAATAATCTATGAAATATTACTAGAATTAATAAAGAATATAGATAGGTTGCCAGGTAAGATTCATATACAGACACCAAAAATCAAAAAATGCAAATAAAAAGTAAAGAGACTTATAATAGCAACAAAAATATAAGGAATCTAGACAATAAATTCAACAAAACTTTTGTAAAACTATGTAGAAAAATATAAAACTTCGTTGAATGTGACAATGAGTGTGTATATGTACATGAATGACTGAAAAATTGTGCTGAACACTGGAATTTGACACAACATTGTAAAATGATTATAAATCAATAAAAAATGTTAAAAAAAAAAGAATTTCAGTGGGAAAAAACTCACTGCCTAAAAGACATTTAATTCCATGCTCATACAACTCAAAATGTTCAACATTTTCTGTCTTTGGATCATGCTCTAAAGTAAATTGGTACTATGAAATTTCTTTTTAGCTCCCTGAGGGTAGGGAGCATGTTTTCTTTTGCTTTGTTTCTACAACCACAGTGACTGGAATTTCAATAAATGTTTCTTGAGTTAATGAAAAGATTTATATGTGGATCAAATAGATAGTCAAGTAGGCACAGTGATGCATTTTGCACTTGGGACAATTAATGGAAAATTTTTGGCTGCAAATGTGCAGCATATGTTTCTACCTACAGTACAGAAAATCTAACACAATTGTATATCAACAATCACTAATATTAACAGAGGCGAAAGTTATGGACTGCTTAATGTCCAATAGTTAAAAAAAAAGTTTCATGTCTCTATTTTTTGTTCTTTTCACTGTATTGTAATTTATTCAGATAATAAGATCTTTACCTAAGGTAGTTGCCATGTATGAGTAGTGTTCATCAAAGAATTAGACTAAAGAAGAAATACAGAAAAACAGGGACGATTTACCTGTTTATCAAGATCATTACAATCACGATTTTGTTGTGATATGTGGTCTTAAGACTAGTAGCCAGCAGTTAAATCAGTATACACTTTGGCAAAAGCAAAAATATAGGGATAGGGGAAATCCATAAGTGCATTTATTATTGATATCTCCATTTATAATTTAAATTGAATCATATAAGATTGTGATGCTCGGTCATATTTTAGCTATAAAAACAGCAATTCCATACGGTTGCGCAGAAGAGTGAAGGGCATTTTGTTGTTTGCTTTGTTACTTGATCTAGATTTCGAACTGTAAAAACGGGATCTCAGTTTTGTTGTCTGGATTAAAGGACTGTTGGAGCATAGTGAAAATTCAATAAATGGTAGCTGTTATTTTTATTGATAATAAATTAGAACTTTAGCTATCATACTGTCAAAAAAAAATAAAAACAAAAAAAACTTTGTTGAAAGATGTTAAATAACCCTAAAGAGACATACTATCTTCATTAATTAAAAGGGTCAAAATTTTTTAAAGATGATATATTCCCCATATTGATCTAAAGGTTCAATGAATTTCTAATAGAAATTCTAGCAAGACTTTTCATGGTACCTGACAAGCTAACTGTTAAGTAACTGAAGTGCAAAGCACTAAAAACAGCCAAGATGTTCTTGGAGAAAAACCAGGTGACCAATAGATAAAACAGATAGCTCACAAACAGACCCATGCATTAATCTAAAACAGATACATGAACTACGCTGGCATGGCAGTTTAGTAAAGAAAGGATAGGTTACTTAGTAAATGGTACTAGACAATTGTTTATCCATGAAGAAAATAAGTGAAAACAGATACCTACTTTAGACCACTGATTAAAAAATAAAAGCTTGGTAGATTAAGTACTAATGTGAAAGGCAAAGGTCTGAAACATTTAGAAGAAAGTATATGAGATTTGGACTTTGGGTAAGGAAAGATATCTCAAACGGGAAAAAAAAAACACACACAAACTCTAACAGAAAAGATAGAGAAATTCAATGACATAAAAGAATTTGTTAATCAAAATATTCCCTAAAAAGAATAAAAAGAAAGATAACCCAAAAATTAGGAATAGGAAGATGGCTTCTTCGTATAACAGACAAAGAATCAGCATTCAGAATATGTAAAGAATTACTACAGATCAATAAAAAGACAACCCAATAGGGAAAAAAATGGCAGAAGACATGAATAAGCATTTCACAGAAGTAAAAACACTGATGGCCCTTAAACATATAAAAAGATGCCTAGTATCCTTATCAATCAAATAAATAAATTAAAATTGTAACAAGGTATAATTTCGTACCTATCAAAATGACAAGATTAAAAAGTCAAAGAATACAGATTTTGCTGAAGATGTAGAGCAACAGGAACGCTCACAAAGAGCTGCTGTGAGCATAAATCAGAACAACTTCTAGAAAAGCAGTTTGACATCACAATAAAATTTAACAAACCTGTCCCCTATACCCCCAAAATCCCACTCCTATTACACACCTGAGAGCTGCAACTCTCAACTCTGACAACACAGTAGAGTCAGTCACCAGGCCTGATCCTAAACAAGTATGACTTAATCATTTCCCTGTAGGGCTCACACAGTGGTTTTTTTTTTTCTAAGCTCCCCAGATGGTTCTAATGCACATCACAGTCACCTGGAGAGCTTACCCAGATTGCTGGATCTCTCCACAGAGATCCTCAGTAGGTCTAGGTTGGAGGTTAAGCACCTTGTTCACGGACCACAATCTGAGAACCAATGCCCTAGAGATATACTTGCCTAAGTTTACCAGGAGACATGCATTAAAATATTCTTAAGTATGAATAGCAAAAAAAATGAAAACAACCCAAATGTCTATCAAAAGACGAACAGACTTCCAAATTATGTACTATCCAAATAATAAAATATTACATAGCAGGCAAAGTTACACAAGTGGTTCACAGCATATAGTAAGTGCTCGGTAAATGTTAGCCCCATTCACTATTTCACTCTAGATTCTGCAGTGGCTGGCATTGTGTCTGGCAGTAACGTCCCACTTAGGAAATATTAATTATTAAAAAATGGACGCATATTTTAGTGAGCTAAGTAATACATCAGACATTAGAATGGCAAGTTGGAAGTCCAGTCTTAGATTACTATGAATTCATGGGAAAAGCTTGATATTTCTGCCACCATCAGCAAGCGCTTTGATTTTCTTTCCAGTATCACAATCGCATCCCAGTCATCCAGTTATTGGGGTTACTATCATTTGTCTGAATCTTACATTAATACATCATGTAGCAACTAACCATTAAAACTTACTCTGTGCCCATCACTGTTTGAGGCCCTCTGGGCACAGCAGAGAACAAGACAGAATGCACTCTAGAAGGGGACTCAGATAACAACAAACAAGAAAAATACAGGGTTGTAAGAAATGCTATGAGATAATGAAATAGGAGGATGTGACAGAGTGCTACTGGGTGGCTTCTGTAGATAGCATGGTCAAGTAAGCCTTTTGTTGGAGATTATTTTCAATTCAGAGCATCTCCTTGAGACTAAGTCACCATTTAACAGGAGTGACTGAAGCACAGCCACCATGCTTGTGGGAAATGACGTGGGAGGAAAGGACAGGTGTGAGGATATAAGCAGATCAGACATCCTGCATTTCATGTGGCTCCCTCCAAGCTTTGAATTCATGCTGCTAGTACATTCTAGTACTAAATGTCACCACCACCATTTTATTTTTTATTAAATGGAGAAATAATATAAAGTCATTAGCATAGCACACAGCAAATATTTGATAAAGGCTAACTGCCCTCCATGCCCTCTCCATAAAATGCAGGTTGAACGATTTTCCTTTAAATATCACTGTGATGCTTTAAGTGTGAGGTTCAGGAACATTTAATACTCTAAGACCAAGCCCTGAGTCAAAAGAACACAGTAAATCATGACAAAGGTGGTATATTCCAGAAATATAAGGTTAGAAAACAATATTCGTCTTTAAATGTTCATGGTCTAATCTCACTCAACCATCAAACCATTAAACATCCTCCCCATTGATACCCTGGAGATCTAACTCCCAATTCCCCAATCTTTTTTGAGCCTTTCTGTGAGCACAATGCTGTGGCAATTTAAGTATCCAGCTCTGCACACATTTATCAGTTTCAGACTGAGGGTCAATGTCAATTCAAAAGATGACTACAGGAGTTCCCTAGGGGCCCATGGTCTCCACTCAGCAGGTAAAGAGAGTTTCAGTATCTCTTGACCAAACTGAAGGACTGGGCAGGGATTAAATGGTGGCCTGAATTAAGGACATTGCCCTTGGATTGGGTTCAAGGCTGCCTCCAGATTTATCTTCCAAAGAGAAAGCTCTGTCCCTCTTTTGAAAAGAATATAGGGAGAGGCTAAGAATAGGGGAGAAGGAGTTCAAGGCATGTTGTCAAGCGCGGCTTTATTATGCAGGTTTCTTCCCATGCCCTCCTCTAAATGGCCCCTGTATGGCTTCTGATGCCAAAACATGACCTTCAAGAATACTTCATGAAATGTCAAAGTTTCATTATTTTTTAAATCCATCTGGGAGTCTGAGCCTGCTTCTAAGTTCCTGTTGTCCTGTCAGCATTGATGAATTGATGAATGCATGGCTGGCTGGATGGGTGCTTTGAAGCTTCCACCCACCAGGCCTTGGCAGTTTCCTAAAAAGATGAAGGGAAAACAAGGAGGGAGGGATATCCTATTGGTGGCTTCTGTTCACAACAGAGAGCTGACCTTGTGTCTGCCTTCTCGTCAGCGACTCTAGTGAGAGTAGTTTTTGGGCTTGTGTGAGCGGCCATGCTCTCTCAACTGCCTAGGGGCCTGGAGACCTGCCTGCTGCTGTTCTTTGTGCAGGGAGGAATGCCCTGAAGGACTCCTTATAACACATACCCTGAAAGCATCCAATCTCTCTGAGACCACAAATCCACCCTGAGATGGTGCTATGGCCAAACTGTACCCCTCCACACACAGATTCTTACACTGAAGTCCTAAACCCCAGCACCTCAGAATGTGACTGTATTTGGAGACACGGCCTTTCAAGAGGTAATTAAGTTAAAATTGGTCATTAGGGTAGGCTCTAATCCAATATAACTGGTGTCCTTCTAAGCAGAGGAGATTAAGACACCAATGACACAGAAAAACTTGTATTACACACTGGGAAACCAAAAAAGTCATGCAACTCGCTCTGTCATGATACCTGCTTTACTATGTTGGTCTGGAACTGAACCACAGATTTCTGAGGTATGCCTGTAGATCCTTCTTATTTTTATTCGAAAATTTGTTTTGTCTGCGAATAATGATATTCTGGCTCCTTTTTTCTTATCCTTATACATTTTATTATCTTTTCTTGCTTTACCATTTTGTCTTGTTCTTAATTTTAAACAGACTGGTATTTTTAACATTTTGCTATTATGTAGGTCTTTTTGTAGCTACTCTTAAGTTCCAAAAGTTTGCTTTCCTGGTTAGCTGTACATTTTAAAATGAATAGCTGTTGGATTTTGTCAAATGTTTTTCCTACATTTATCAAGGTAACCATATTTTTACTCACTTAAAACTCCAAAATGGTGAATTACAATAACACAGCTTCTGATGTTTAACTCATCTTAGTTTAAAATACATCTTGCTTGGTTGTAATTTATTGTATTTTGGTAATATCACTGGAATTAGTCTGCTACTGTTTTCATTTAACATTTCCATTCGTTTATCTATGTTCACAAGTGAAACTGCCAGTTTTGATATAATAGTTTTCTCTAAAAATTTATATAGCTTATCTAGTTTTTCCTAATCTGATGGCATGTAGGTCTAAAAAATATTCTCTTTTATCTTTTTAATAAGTGCAAAATTGGTGGTTTACTTCCCTTTTCATTTCATTTATTCTTTCTCTGTTTTCCAATCACCACTTCTGTCGGAAGTTTGTCAATGTTACTAAGTCTTTTCAAAGATACAACCCTTGCCTCCTGCACTAGCTGGAACATATTTGTCCATTGTGGTTTTCCCCAGCACCTAAAATCATGCCTAGAACATTCTAAGTATTCAGTAAGTATTGGTTAAAATTTTTTTAAATGCATGGAAAAAAACGTAAGAGAATATGGCTAAAAAACAAGTTTTAAGAACTTCCATACAAGAAAATAATAACTACAAGGGCATGGCTCTATCTTTCAAGAAGTAAACAAAAGCTTAAAAGTTAATATGTCCTCTAATTGTTTATATCAAGTTTCAGTATTTGCTTAATTCTGATCCCCTAGAAGGAAGTACAGACCTTTAAAGATTTAAAACTCATGATTATCTCCTTACAAGTACTAGTGGTTTTAATGAAGGCAGGTTTACTTTAAACAACACTTGATAGGCACTGGTATTAGAAACGTGAGACCGTGAGTTTCCTTATTTTTCTTCACCACCGTAGACATTAGTCAATATGGAATCTTGCAACACACAGTACTAATCAGTCATTATTGCTCATTTTCTAAACTGATGTTGCTGATGTGCTGGAAATAAAGGGGCCTCATAAATGCAGAGATACAGTGGAAATGTTGAAAGGATAATGAACTTTGCACACGTTGCTTAATGCAGTCCTTCAGATACTGAGTTGTCACATAGAGAAGTGCGGGCCAGTCTTTCAATTTTCAAGAACTCTCTAGTGATCAGCAATTCCAACCCCTGCATCTCTGTTTCTAAGTCACACTGAGTAAGGAGGGATGTGAAGAGAAACCACAGTTCCCTGTACTTAGCCTCTATGCATTTAATCTATATATTTAGTAGTTCTCTGCTGCCATCTGAGCTGAGAATCAGACTAACTGCTTGACTCCACAGCTGGAAACAGGATAACTTTGGAGATTAGGTGAGTGTGTGCAGGCCCAAGCCAGGCTCTGTAAATCCTAACAAAATTCTTATATCAAATTGTTTTTGTTTTTAATAATTTACAAACTTATCCTAAAGTGAAATACTGAGAACAAATTTCAAGTAACTATGTCCTACAGAGCTGGTGGCAGGACAAGAAACCTGAAGTTACAAGATCCAGCTAGAGACTTACCATTCCCAGCAACTTAAGGGGGTGACAGTGTGACAGCCACACATGAGTACTTGGATTGAGGAAAATGGGCCAGGAGCAGCCCCATCTCTGCTAATCACCTGAGCTGGGCAGAGAAGGCTGGTTGAAATCCCTCAAGAGAAGGCCCTGCCCTCCAGTAACTCAGGTCCAATGCATAGTGCAAGGCAGGTGGGCATGGGCTGTGGGAGGTAGAAGAATATACTACAGGAGGAAGTATAAAGTCCCAAAGAGATTTAAAGATTGAGTGTATATTTACATATACTAAAAGGAGTAATTTTTTAACCTGTAAGTGCCAGAGACAGGTGCTCTGTATTTGACATGGATACAGAAAACTGTGTATTCATAATACAACCATATGCCAGTGCCTGGAACATATTAAGTGTTCAATTAATATTTTTAAAAGGGTAAGTCGTGTAAACAGCACTGGTCTGGAGTCTGGAAACCTGGATTCTAATCCTGACCCTATCCTTAACTAGCTGTGTCACCTCAGGAAAGTCACTTAGCTTCTTTGGTCTCAGGGTTTTCCTCTATAAAGCAGAAGATAAATTGAAGGGTCATAAGATCACTTGCTAGTTGAAACATCTATGCCTCTGTTAGCCCTACATGGAGACCAGGTCCCCACACCCCAGTAAGAACATCCTCTCAAAGAATCACTGAGGAGAATTACAAAGGTAGGGAAATGAGTGGGGTGTTTGGTGAATGGCGGCTAGTCTGCTGTGGCTGGAGAACTGGGCTGTAGAAAGAAGATACAGGTGATGAGGAGGGAGAGAGACGGATGGAGCTGGGTCTGAGAACAATCACTTAAAGTGGGAGGGCTAAAGAGCCGCAGCTGAAGATGAGCCCAAAGGATTCAAGCTCATCTGTTAGGACAAATGAAGTTTCTAATATTGTGAATAGTGATGTCATCATACATGTTTAAAGGGCAGTGGATTTCAATCCTTGCTGCACATACTTATAGACATACTTTTTAAACAGAAGTGCCTGGGTACTACCCTAGAGACTGTGACCCAGTAGAACTGGGGGGAAGTCCTGACATCAGAACTATTTTTTATCCCCATGGTGGTTCAGGTGTGTGACAAAAATCATCCATGTGATGCTTTACAGTTCACCTACCTTTCAATGTTGTCCTTCACTGCTCACAGTCAACGTAGAAAAGGGATAGAGTAAGGAGAATTACTACCATTTCACGTGTGCAAAAACTGAGTCTCAAAGGAATCCCATCTATCCAAACGACAAAGTAGCAGAGTTGAGACTCTACGTCAATTTCCCGAGCCCAGGTCCAATGTTTTTTTCACTGTAGCTCAGGTGCCTAAAATGAAAACAGGGCTAAGGTGAGTAAGAATTTATTCCCCAATCCAAGAAAATACTAGAACCAAGAAGCATGACTTGAGGTTAGCAAAAGGGTATATTTAGGCCCAATGGGAAACAAAAAAAAGCAGTTCTTTGAATATAGTTAACACATTCATGGACCCATTAACCCAAAGATGTAGAAGACGATCATCAGAGGTTCGAAGATTTTAGTAAATCCATCAATGAAGGATCCACCACCTCCTTAAGCATTTGAGAGCAACACTCCTTTTTCATGGGTTTGTCAGACGACAAAGGCCAGACTGGATGTATTATGTTACTGACAGTCTACAAATTACAGTCAGATATTCTCAGAGTTTATAGCCTTATCTGACTCATCCTTCTACTGAAAACTTGATTATCTGTGCCCTCAGAGGAAAGGAACAGCACAGATAAGTGAAATTCCCACAAATCAGCTACAAAACATGAGGATGTGGTGATGATTCCATTACCGCAAAAGGCTTGGGGGCCCCTGGGTGACATCAGGCCAGCTAGTTATTACGCGGTTAATATAGGGAAGGAAACACAACTATCGGATGCCTGCAGAGGGGAAGCCCTGCGTAAGACACTCTATCCACCATTTGGTCCTCACGGGAGCCCCAAAAGGGTATCATTAGCCCCTTTTCACAGGTGAGGGTAGTCAGGCTCAGAGAGGTTAAATAATACGCATAAAGTTGCAGAGCTCCACACAGCACAACTGAGACATACCTATCTCCAAAGCCTGTGGTCTTTACATTGCGTGATGTTTCCCACAGCCTACCAAAACACAAGAAAACCTGATGCAACATCACAAGCAACTAAGTGAAAAGACGTGCCCACTGTTAGACGGCTCTGTCTGTAGGGAGCGGCATCTCAGGGGCTGCAGAGATGTGTGGCTCCCATCACCGGCAGCCGCACTCGTAGCACAGGCAGGAAGACAAGGCACCTGACCTGCACAGTCAGGGGGCAGCTGATCCTGACACTCATGTCTTGGCTGTTCAGCTGGAGCTGGGAGCATTTCCCCTGAGCAGGGAGTCCTGCCTCGCTTTGTCACCCTTATGTTGCATAACAGATACCGCATTTCCAAAGCCTGGCACGCGAACTATCCAAAAAAATAGTAAGTTCAAGAATGTTGGCAGCCAGATGGCTGTTAAATAATTAAAACTTCACTGCCTATTACAAAAGCCAGAGCTCACAGCCGCCACTGCCTTAAATTTTGCAGGGTGCTAAGCTCTAAGGAAACACGAAGCATTACAGGTACCATCTCTAAATACAACCGAAAATGAGAGCTACGTAGTTGGTTCAGAGGACTGGGGGCCGAACCATCAACGTTCTCACCCTAACACTGAAAAACCATCCATAATAAATACAGCTTGGCTGGTACCAGTTAATACTGATGGAGCACCCCCGAAACACTAGGCGCATAAAGCATTAAATCACACAGAAACCACCACCATCTCCAGCTTACACTGCTGAAAGGCCTGACCGGTGTTTCTGCGCTAAGGTTCCTTGCTGCAAACACCGCGGCCGCAAGCGTTTTTGCCGCAAACTCTTTCCCCCGTGGCCGTAAGGCAATACTGCCGTAAAAGATCGAATACCTGACGGCCAATTGGTTTCATTCCTTCATTGACGCAGAACTCCCGTTTGTATATTCCGTAGACCTGAAAGGCGCTGAGGGCCTCGAAGGCACAGTTGAACCCACATTTCCCAGAGAATTTTGGAATGTCTGTCCACAGGCATGTGACATTATGCCAAGAACAAATAACAGTGGGAAGGCTTTCACAATGCAATACAAAGCTCGGTTATAAATATGCATCCTAGCATGGAAACTGTTGCCTCTCTTAATGAGGGAAGAAATTTTAGTGAAAAAGAAAAAGTGAGATGCTGAATGAGGACACAAGTCAAAAAGAAAAAAAATATGTAAAATACTATGAACGAAAAACACTGAAGTACTCAGATACAGCCTATAATATAAAATCAGTTATTTGGGAAGTATTGCCATGAATCTACACACAATTAAAATGTATTCAAATATTTTGTATTTTGCAATAATGTCTTTTTTATTTTGTTACTCATTTTTCATGTTGCATTATGTCCTTTTTAATGTCCCTCTTTTATCTTTTGTTAATTAGTATTTTAGGGCAAAATTGCCTCACGGCCAATTAATTATGCAGCAAAAACGTTTAGACAAAAATTTGTGCAGCAGAGATGTGTATGATAAAGAAATTTACAACGAAAATACCTAGAATGGCTGAAATGGCCTTGTTCCCGCTATCCCTGTATTCTTCTGTTAGGTAGTTTAGATAGAAATGAGCACTGGACAGGGGGGGAGAGAAGGGGAAAGGAACAATCCAGAACACAAGGAACCTGACCTGTCAATTAACCAGAGCACAAGGAACCTGAGATGTCAATCAACCAGAGTGCAGGGAACCTGAGTTGCCAATCAGTCAATCACCAAACCAGGATATAAAAACAGAAAAAACAAAAGAACAGCACCATTTTTCCTCTCTTGGATTGGCCCGCTCCCAGTTCTCAGGAGTGTACTATCTTTCACAATCTTTTTTACTTCACTAATAAAAATCTTGCTTATATCACGCTTCTTGTCTCTTATCAAAAATTCTTTTTTTTCAGGTAACTAAGAACTGAGGTAATTCTCATTTTCCTCTTCCCGGTAACACTTCAACACATCTCAGCCCACTTCCTTCCATAGGCAGACCTTCCTGAAACACACTGAACTGATTGTGTTGTGCCTCTGCTCTAAACCTTCCCACTCTTCTTAGTATAAAATTAAAAGTCATGACATAGCCAGCCACTCTCCTCAGCCTGATCACACCCACTCTCCCTCACACATGCTAAGCTCTACTTTGTCATCTTTTAGTTCCCTAGCCACACCTGCCTACCTCGGGACCTTATCACATGCCATGTCCTGGCCTGAATCACAAGCTTTCTCCCTACCCCTAGCACACTAACTTAACCAGGTTAACTTCCTTTCACTCTTCGTATTTCTGCCTAAATGTCACTTTTTCAAAATAACAAAATTAGATGTCTCCTGTTACATTTTCTCATAGCACCCTATTGTTCTGCCTTCAAGATGATCACAATTGGAATGTAGCAATTAAGTATTTAAATCTTTGTTAAAGTCTGTTTTTCCTACTAGAATGTAAACTCCATGAGAGCAGGGAAAATGATTATGTTATTCATTTCTCTAGTTCTCCTACATTGAGTTGTTCATTCAATATTTGTTAAACATACGAATGAAGGGATGCACATGGTTACCTATTCTCTGAAAGACTTTGTTCTCAAGCGATCTAGGGAAAATATAGAATAGGTTTTCTTCTAACCTGAGAGCCTGTCCCTGCAAGTCAAATTATCACTCCTGAATCACAGGATGACCCATTGCACCTGAGCAACACTCCCTCCCACTGCCAGGCTGATGTCACAGCATCTCACCTGCAAGACAGGTCTCATGGAACTAGCCACAAGTTTGGGTTATAAGCATAAAACTCATATCCTCAGCCCATGACACCAGATCATAAGAAGCAGACTCCTTGCCTTCCACAAAATTAGCCATTTAATAAATGTCTGTTGCATTGGAATCTGAGTGTTGAACAAGATCTATGAAAAAGAGCCACATTTTAGATCTAAAAATTTAGTTCATGATTTCAAATACTGAAACCATAGTTCATGCAGAAGTATGCATATTTGTAAAGCATATTTCATTTGTTGATTTAAAAAATACCATGATCTTAACTAGAATCTACCTCAACCCTCCCAAGTTCAAAAACAAAAACAAAAAAAACAGCATCTGAGAGGTTTAACCTCTTTTTATGGAGTAAAAATTTCTATTTCTATCCTAGGAATCTGGAGACCCAGAGAAGGATATAAGATGTAGGCAGTGTCGCAAATAGTTTTCTAGTCCATAGACCTCTGATCTGTAACCATGTAGAGGTAACCATGGCAGAGTCTACAGATAACCCATTGCAGTGCAACCATGGAGGGACAGCACTGAAATATGAAAACAGCAATTAAGAGCAAGGTTACTACTTTCTTAGTAGATATCATGAAAAGTATTTCCCAGTCCTGCAGTTGATTGCCAGATGCTCAAATAGAAAATAATGCAAATAAATAAAGGACAAGCCCCTAAAGGAGTTAAGGCAGTAACCTAGCTGGACAGATGAGAAACACCAAAGGCCCATTCTTCATCACAATCTAGCATCCAATGATACAAACCGCAAGTGACCAATGAGAAAATAAGAGCAGTGGCTGTGACAATTCCAGGGACAGAATTCATGCAAAAGACCTTTAGAATATTAAAGGAAGAGAAAGACAAAACCCACACGTGCCTACATGCACTTACACACACAGAGCACAAGCTGGCCAGAAAGTTAATAATGCCCAACTCCTGCATCTAACCCGCTGCTGCTCCAGCCCCGACAGACTCCTCCCCACACGACACCAACCATTCCTGAATGTGGGCAGGAGCCCATATGCTAGTATTCACAGGTGCATCATCCTTGTTTAGGACTGCTGACCTCGTGTCTGATGGGGTCCATCAACAGACCCACCAAAATGATAACAATGACAGTACCTCAGTGTTAGAGTCCAGAAAGGTACGATTAAAACAGCACTCCGTCCATCCATCTGTCTGTCTGTCTCTCCCTCCCTGTTGGACACACACACTTGACCTGAAGAGTTTCTGTGCTTTTCCTGGAATTATGTGACCAACTATAGTTTGAGGAGCTACCAAAACAAGTTCTTATCAAATGCCTTATCTCTGGTTTGTCTTCCACATAAAATAGGAGTCACTCTCAGAATCCAACAATTTAAGTTAAACTTTGTCGGCTCTGCCGTTTCCTTCTACAGGACCATGCTTCACATCTCCCGTGTCAGTCTAGCCCTCTTGCTAGACTTGGAAAGGCCTGGGTTGACTTTGGTGGTTACCTCAGAGCTCTTGCATAGACAAAGAAATAAAAAGTGAAAATCAAGTATGGAAACTGGCATCAACATCCCATTGGATGTTACTAAGGAATCAGATAATGGGAGAAACTTACATCTTACTCTTGGCTGAGCCTGGCTTTATGACTTCTCAGTACAAGCAGCTGACTGCTGCCTTAATTACTGTTGGGACTGCCTATCATTCTACCACTGTGGTTTAACAGTTGAGTTTTAAAGTTTCTTTGATCTTAAAGATACATTTTTAAAAATGAAGTTTGTTCTGGGAGAGACCACACTTTACAGCTCCATTAGATTATATAATTTGATATTTAAGACCAGGAAAGGCCTGATACTGAGGTAAGTCAAGAAACAATCATGTTTACTTCTCGTTTTTTTCCTAGTTGTGGTCAAAATTATGCCACCGTTCTTGGTGAGGACTTGGGTGGATTGCTCAACTACACAGATCTCAACTTGGCCCTCTTTCAAAAACGGAGATTTCAATATTTTCCCAATGTTATGCTATCATAAAAGCTGTTCACTGTACACATATAATTTCAGAAAATATAAAACATATTTACCTTAATCTTCAAAAGTCATATAGTATAAGGAGCATGGTGACCATCCAAGTATCATAAAAAAATAAAGTGAAAGGCACCAATTACATGTATAGCAGAAGGGATGAGTGTGGCTTGGAGAAGAAAATGTCTTTCATATAGCATTTTAAATAAATATCTCAATTTTACAGGTAAGAAATGAATATTTTCATATAAGCATAAGGCGTGTGAGCTACTGCAGCAGAGTTCAGACACTTAGAGCTAGGCAGTCTTGAGGTCAAATTTCAGCCCAGATCTGCTGGCCATATCACCTTGGGCAAGTCAGTTTCTTCTGCAGCTCAATTTCTTCACCTGTTAAATAGGGACTAAAGTAGCAAGTTCATAGGTGCTACACAAGTGGTAAATGTGGTGATCTTCTGACAGCGGCTGGAAGGTCATAGTGGTAGGAGAGAGGGGAAGCAATCAGCTTCAGATGAAGCCACATGATGGACTCATTCCTTCATCCATTCTGTATTCAGTCACTAATCAAGCATTTATTAAAACTGACCACGTTTTAGGAATCGTGCTAGAGTCTGAACATTCATCTTTAAGTCAGGGAGCAAGACATGTACACAGATAATACCAGTGCCCTAAATTAAGTGCCAAAAAAGAGGGCATTGATGCTAATACTTCTCCAGAGAGGTGGCAAGAGTTGAACTGTGAATGCCAACAGGAGTCGGCTGGGAGGTCACGGAGATGAATTATATTTCAAGGACTAAGGACAGGAATGGTCAGTCCAATGGAACAGCTGTGGAAAGAGCAGGGAGCCTGGCATGGCCTTCCTCATCTTTGCAAGGTTTGGACTGAGTGCATTATCTGCAGCATAACGAGTGCTCAGTAATATATGTGATTGAGAAGAGAAAGGGAAGAAGACTGTTCCAGGTGTGAGGGTGAGGCGAAGGGTCCAAGAAGAACTAAAACAACTGAGATATATATGACGGGGAAGAGACATACGAGATGAGAAGAGTAAGGTAGACTGGTGATCACTGATGGACGGCGCTGGTCATGGAAACCAGATACCTTCTCCCTGGTCCTCATCTAGTTGCTAGCTGCTAGCTGCTTGCATGGCCTTGAGTAGGTCACATCGGTATTTCTCAATTCCAGTTTCCTCAGCTCTGAAATCAGGGAACTGAACCCACTGAGCTCTGAATCTCTTCCAGTTATATTCCATTTAAAAAACATTTGTTAACTTTCTATACAGTACTGGGCACTATATATCTACTGGGGATCCAGATATGATGAAAATCTTATGCTGGTTATTCTCCACTTGCTACTCCCATGCTCAGGTCCCTTTTCTGCCCTACCCTGCACTCCAGGAGCCCAACTCCTACTACATCACCCAAGTGTCCTTGATCCTGGTTGTCCATTGCTTTCACACAATGGAGCACCTGTGGGAGGTTGGAAAGGGCATAAGAGAGAGGCTGGGGTATATCTCCTCCTGCCCTCCTCCTTGCTTCATCGCTGAGGGCTGGCTCTGATCACTTCCCTTCACAATTACAGCTCCGGTCTAGCAGCCCGTCCTCCATGGCTCCAGCCCAGAGATTCAGTAATGCTCTTTCTCCCCTTGTTCCTCAAGGTCCAGATATGCCAATGGCTTCTTGCTTTTGCTAGTGTCTGGGTACCTAAAATTCCTTCCAACCTGCCCTCATCATCCTGCACCATCTCTTCATTAAAGTGTCTTCAGTTAAACCATGTGAGTGAACTGCTATTTCTGGTGGGCCCCTAACTGGTACAAAGCTTAGAGTACAACTGAGGAGGCAGAATTATCAATATGTCCTTTCATCCCAATATAAAATATCATGGGAAAACCAAGGAGGGGGCAGTGCTGAAGGCTGAAGAAGAGTGGCTCTGGGGGAGTGTCTGTGGAGTGAGACCCAGGACTGGAATGCAAGATCTAATGATGCATGGACAGAGACATGGAAGAATGGGACCACAGGGGCTATATTGTAGTTGTTTATGGTGCTGTTATTATTATATTAAGAACAATTTTTCCACTCTAATTCTAAGGGATACATGCACCCCCATGTTCACAGTAGCACTATTTACAATAGCCAAGACATGGAAACAACCTAAATGTCCATCAACAAATGACTGGATAAAGAAGTTGTGGTATATATTTATACAGTGGAAGATTACTCAGCCATAAAAAAGAATAAAATAACACCATTTGCAGCAACATGGATGGACCTGAAGACTGTCATGCTAAGTGAAGTAAGCCATAAAGAGAAAGAAAAGTACCATATGATATCACTTATATGTGGAATCTAAAAAAATGCTATAAATAAACTTATTTGCAAACAGAAATAGACTCACAAACATAGAGAACAAGCTTATGGTTACCAGGGGGGGAAGGTGAGGAGGAGGGATAAATTGGGAAGTCAGGATTTGCAGATACAAACTACTATATATAAAATAGATAAACAATAAGTTCCTGCTGGGTAGCACAGGGAACTTGACTCAGTAGCTTGTAATGGCCTATAATAAAAAGAATATGAAAAGGAATATTTTATATATATGTATATATATAACTGAATCACTGTGCTGTACACCAGCAATGAACACAACATCATAAACTGACTATACTTCAATTAAAAAAAATAAAGAACAATCTCCCAGATGTACAGCCCAAAGACAAGTAAAATCCATGGTGAATAAGGAGCAACATGGAATTCAATGGGAGCTGTGGGAGAACAAGCATCTTTTCAGCTGTAAATTTGAATAATCTGATTTTTGCTGTTTTCTATAAGTTGATCATTTTCAGTGTATCCACTAAGTATGCAAATTCAGCGAGTTGAAATACATGCAAGCTCTGTACAAAAAAACAAATAGTTTATTTGGAGCAAAAAGTTATCTGGGAACCAAAGATGAACAAAACCAACAAATTCTACACCAAAATTAATGAAATTCTTTCTTAACCCCTTGATCCTTAACATCCTGATTCTACGGGCTGGGGCAGCTTCTAACTCTCTCTATGGTCACTTATGCTGTCATAGATAAAAGCAGAGCTTCCTCCGTGGTCTTTGAGGGGCAGATGTTGCACTGCCTTGCCACTGATATCACCAAGTGATGAGTAGAGCAGGAAGTTGGACATTGCATCAGAGAACCAGCTAGCACGCAAGGAGAGCCCAGCAGTGTGGATGTTAGGCCTCTGTTTTGCATCATATGAGAGATGCAGCTCCAAGACCTGGAGGCTCTGCAATTTTTTTCTCACTAGGACAGAACAGAGAACCTTACCAGAAATTCATTCTCTCAAACAAAATCACAGGTCAAGGGAGAATCAAAACTTTGGGTCACAGAAATAGTGTTGTATCAAAACCCTCTGGTTTTAGATCTTGGGCAAGTTATTTAATTGCCTGAGCCTCAGTGTCTTCATCCACAAACGAGAGTTAGTAACACTTCATGAGGATTAAATGAAATCATGTAGGCAAAAGGCAGTCTAGGGGGCAATGTGGCAGCCTTTGTTCTGCTGGTGTTACTCCAATGCAGTGGCCTCGGCTAAGCTCTCAGAGGCCTAGTCTGGGCTACACCCATGAGGTTTGAGATGGTCCAATACAATCCTCATCATTTTCAATCCAAGGAACATTCAGGTTGCCCCAACCCTCAGAGGGCTTCAGGGAGTATTTTGAGGGGCTACAAAGTTGCATCTGCTTCAAAATCACCTCCCACTGAGCTTGAAATTTCCATCATTAGAGTCATTCTTTGCGGCTAACACAAATGCATGAGCAGTGACCAGACATCTTACACGTTTTCTATTATCTACGCATCTATCAATCCATCCATCTACCTACCTATCTCTATCTATATCTCCATGTCTGTCACACACACACACACACACAAAGTATCAGCCAGCTACCAGTTTGCACCAAAAGTGACCAAACTGCACTGACTCAACCACAAATTCCATTTTCTCCGACCATCATTGGGCCCTCAACGTTGTTGCCAATCCTTCCTGCTGACCTGTTCTCGGCACCCATCTCACTGCAAGCAGACTGCCACCGTTCTTACCTCACTGCTGCCAAATCCACCCAATGAACTGTCTCAGCTCTCTCCCCTTCCACTTAGAATTCAGGAAGCTCCCAACCACCACCTCTGTTTTTTCATTCTCTTACAAAGCAGAAAGTAGGAGCCTGAGGGAAGCAAAAGCCCATGATATGAAGGAAGAAGAAGAAAACTCCAGGTTCATAGAGGGAAGTTCTAGAGCTTTAAGAGGAATTAAAGTGAAATGGTGAGAACTGCCATTTTAAAAGGCTTAAAGAACTGGCCACTCCAAAAAACAATCTATGAAGTTAAATATTTTTATTGCCTGAAATAGAAACTGAAAAAATTTTTATGGAAACCTGAGGGGTGAAAGGAGACACTTTTGGAAAAAGGGACTTTCATCAACGACACACACCCTCTCCCCACCATGAGAGTTACCTCTTTAAACTCTTCATAAAGTTGACCTAATTATGTGAAGAGTATCAACAGGGTAAATTTCTAAACCCGCTGTCCTGTAGCTCATGCTGAAAATTATAAAATGTTAGCCTGATTGGGTTATGTAATTTAATTAATTATAATTTAAAGGCAGCTCAACATTATTGTCCCAATTCCTTGAGTCTAACTCCTCTGAATTATTTGTCTCTAATGGCAGCACTGCCCTGGAATATAACAGGGACTCAGGAGTTGTTCTTCACATGAATGCTCTGGCAGAGGAAAAGCCTAGCCCTGTCTGGGTGTGTTGGAGACCTCTGGTCTCCTTCCTTGAGCTAGGAGTGCCATGCAGATCCAGTGACCTCAACATAAACAATTCTGCACAAGCACATGCAAGTTGTATCGCATTCTAGATATGGAGTCAGACCATCCCAAAGTTGCTGGGGGAAAACCCAGAGACTCCAAGCAAGGTGTGAGGTCCCGGGCTGCTGAGCTGAGCCTACTGCTCTCATGATGATGAAGGTTCCTCAGCTGTGGGAAATAGCCAGCCTTCCAAACTACATAGTATCAAAACCATGTGCCTTTAAGGTAAACAACTGTGGACACAGCCTCCTTTAGAGAGAAGAAGAGAAAAAGTTCTATTAAAATGAAAGCCCAGCAAATTTCCAGATGTACTCAGTAATGAAAAAATTATCGCTGGGCCAGCCCTCCAAGTGAGGGATCTTGACTTTCCTCCCACGGAACCTTCTTTGTTAGCTGAAATGAAATTATTTAAAAACATGTGTTCCCTGTTGACTCAGAGAAACATTTTCAAGAGATTTTAAACAATGTGCATTGTTACAGAGATAAAAAGTTGGCCATTTCTGCATTCTTACTTCAGGAGGCAGAATGTGTACTTTCCCCCTTTTCTTTCAACTCCAAGAACATGGACAAGCAAAATGGTTACTCTGATCTTTAGTCTGTGGGAATTAACATTAGGACAACTATTTTCCTATAAAAAATGCAGAAGATTGCCAGAAAATTCTTTTCAATTTCTTGTGCTGATCACAGTGGCAGTAAACAGGCCTCCAATAAAAGACTGCTGATTGAACAAATTTAAAGAAATTCACTACTTTTCACAACTTCCTGTGGCAGGGCCCATCTACGGCAATAGTTAAATTATCTCACCCTTCCAGCTCACCCTTTATTTTATCAAGTCATTTCCCACAGAATTCTTTCTATCACTTGTGCTCCTTTCTGATGAGTGAGGAAATTAAGGCTGGGAGAGAAGGTTCAAGACTCTGGGTCAATACAGAGGCAGAGTAGGGAGTTCCATAAGAATTTAAATCATAAATCCACTTTCCTCTGCAGTGGGCATAATGCCAAAAGCACTGGCTCATTACTCCAGCTGTGTCCGCCATGTTCCCACACATTCATCTAGATTATGACAGCCCTCAGGAGTGGGAATCCTAACAGAGGTGACAATGACTCAGAGAACCTATGAGATCTTCTGGGTGTAAGGACCTCAAAGAAGAAAATATTCAAAATCAATACAGCAATTAACATGCCAACCATTCTAATATTTTCCTCTTAACACCTCCTGGGGCTGAGTTGGGGATTATCAACTTTGGGATTGGAAAAGAGACTGGATGGCTAATTTTAAGAACAATTTGAGCCCATTAACTTTATAAGCATTCCTCAAAGCTCAGGAGAAGAAAGCATAAGATATATTTTAAGTAGGTATTTTCCATTCCACTAAATTTTCTAAAGCAAAATTTAGTGCCCAAATTAAGTCTCCTTTTAAATTTTTAATTACAAGGATATTGTCCTTAACTTTTGGTTTTTGGTATGCCTTAATGACTAATATAATTAGTTTTCTCCTAAATTTTTCTGAGTAATTTCTCTAAAAACTAATGATGCTACCTTTACATATTGCAAAAGTCTTCCTTAATTTATGCACTTATTCAGTAAACATTTATTTGGCACCTGCAGTGTGCAAGACACTGAACCAGACACCATGGGGCATGTAAGAATCAGACATGGCAGTCTGCTGTGAAAATTACTACAAAGTACAACTATCATCATCCATCCTGGGAAAACAAAAACCATTTGTATTTCAAATAAAAGGAATTTAATATATGAGAATAGGTCACACAGGTTTTGGAAGAACCAGAAGTTCATCAGGGGATGTTGAAGCAATCCAGAAATAAACAAGAGCAGGCGCCACCACCATCCCTAGGCAGGAAGAACAAGGAGGTTGTGTTCCCAGATCTCAAAGGTAAGGACCACCCATCAAATGCTGGAATTATCAGATGGGAGCTGGAGCCTCAAAGGAGATTTAGCTCTCCTGGACACACCGCCCAGGGCAGAGGGGTGGGGAGAAGACCCTAGTTTCTCATATCAGTACCATCCAGTATGAAACTCACCCAGTGTGAAACCACCCAGTGTGAAGACAGTCGACAGGAGAGTGTGGGCTCACAGCCCATGGGTTCAGCCTCTGTGATAAAGGGCAGAGCAGGACAAGGCAAGGAGTGGATCTGAGAGCAAGGAGACCATACATAGCAAGCTCTGACACCTGTGTAATAGCGAATACAAATTAGTAACATGACAGGAAAGTAAAATAAATGTTTAATAATGGCCTTAACAGAGTTACAAACAAAAAAAAATCATGAAAATTTAGAGAAAAGAGAGATCAATTTAGTTTAGAATTGCCAATGCTTTATGAAAGAGGCAGCACTTTGAGAAATTTGGGTGAAATGGATAGAATTTTGAAAGCTACAGGACATACAGAAAGAATTCGACTTTATAAAAGCCTAAAAGGCATGTAAATATTCTGGAATCATCTACAGGGATCATATTAAAGATGGGCAAAAGTGCCAAGCTAAGGAATGTGAATTTCTCCTGGTAATTGAGAAGGAGTCACTGAAGAATTCGGGGCAGGGAAGTGATAAAAGCAGAGCTGTGCTTTTGGGATTATTTTTGCAGCAGCATGTAAAATATATTGGGCATAGGGATGTCAGGGAAGAGGTAATAAAGTCTGGAACCAAGGCATGGCCATGGGACTGCATGGAACATTTTCTAACTGGTTGAGTGCTGTCTGGTTAGATGTATGGGGCAAACAACTGGAAACATGAGCCCCCTGAAAGCTCAGAAAAGATGTCCAGATTGTGTACATACTTTGGGGCACCATAGGCAAAGTGATATGTTTAAAGCCTGAAGATGGATAAAATCACACAGACAGCAACAACAGAAGAGAAATATATTTTAGAAAAGCCTTGGCATAGAGGAAGAGGAGCTTGAGAGGAGAAAAGGAGGGGGAGGAGGAGGAGGAGATGAGGAGAGTGCTGCACTTTAGTGGCAAAAGTCTCAGAAAGCAGTGACTAAGCAATTACGTAAAATGCAGCAGAAAAGCAAGGGGAATGTGTGCTGGGAACGGGTGCTGGGATTTCTCATTATATGGAGAATTTCCGGAAGTACCCAGAACCAAATTTGAAATCCAAAGATTTGGGCTCAAGGCAAACGTAAAACAGCTTCTCTCCACCTCACACTTCCTGCTCAGGTATTATTCCTGCTCCCTCCTAAGTTTAGTGCGTACGTAGTTTGTCACGTCCTCTATGGCTCTTCTCTCCGGCATGATCTCTCAGTTCCTATACCCTCTGCTAACTGCTTTGTACTCTTGATATTTCTCATGACAGTGCATTGTCATGTCACAATGTCCACCAGAAGTCCAGGCATCTACGGCCAGGGAGAGAGGGAGGTCACAGCATATATGAAATTTGGCTTCCTAAGGATTTGCCCATTGACACACACTTAGAAGGGACCAAGGGCACAACAAGCAAAGAATGACCTGGCAAGTCTACCCGGAGAAGTTAGAAGTCTTGTGACTTTTGCAGTTAAGGCTCAACAAAACATAGAAAGCATGATTTTGTAATAGACTTCATTAACATGGTTTCAATTTATTATTTCCTCATCATTCTACAGAAAGCACTGAAAAGAGAAAATACAGGTTAGAATGACACACTTAGGAACCAGTATGTTGGCCTTTCCAGAAATGCATGCATTCTAGAGAAGATACTATCCCCACTACTAAGTTTAAACCACTTAGTCTGTAATTCAAAACCCTACACCATCTGATAACAGCCTCCTTCTCCAGCATTCTCTCTCTCTCTCTCCATGCAGTCAATAACTCAACAAACATCCATCAAGCACTTACTCTCTTCTAGGCATTATGCCAATCACTACACTGAGCACCCTGCAGCCGGCCTTTCCCACTGAAACACCGCAGCCACCACCACTTTGCTGCCAGGCTGCTCCATCAGGAATGCCCTGCCCCCCTCTGCATGCACTGAAACCCCTCCAGCAGATGCAGCACACTCGGTGGAGAGGAGCTGGGCCTTTGCAACCTGACTGCTTTCAATTCAAATCCAGCCCCGCCACTGACTAGCTGTGTGACCTTCGGCAAGTTGCTTAAACTCTTTATGCCTCAGTTTCTCCTCTTTCTTCCTAATAGTGTTATATTGTGATGATGAAACACATGTAAAAAGCACTCAGGAGAGTATGTAAAGGTACTTAGAATCTGCCAGGAATTTGGTAAGTAGTCAATAAATGTTAAAAAGTAGTAGTAGTATTTTAGTGCTCAACTGTACTTGTACCTGCTTCGTAATTCTTTCCATGAGAACCCCAACTCATGGTAGTTGTGCACATGTCATATCTTTAAACAGATTAAATTCCCCTTAGAAGCAGACTGTCACACATTTTTATATTCCCCTAACACACACAAGCACATGCACCACAGTGTCTAATGGTAATAATATAAATTTATTACCTAATGATATATAATATACATGTTTACATAATAATTTATGTAATTATTAATCACATATCATATGTTATGTTTTAAAATTTACCATAATTTTATTGTAACTTAATATCAAAATTACATAAAATATAAAATTAAGTGGAAAATTGATGAATTCTGTTTCTTCAGATGATCTTTAAAAATCTCAAAAACCTTGAAGTTTGCTATCTTCTACTGTCTTATTGGGAAGATAAAAAACTTTGAATGAAAATTCACTTCTTGGAAAAGAGCCAGGGTTTATGCAGAGGCATTCAGTATTGGTCAAATAATATATGAAATGTGATTAATAATTATGACATATAATTAATAAATATATATTAATATATGATGTACATAATATCTGATATGTATATAGAATATACCCACATTAAATGTATAAATTTCGTATTTTATATATATATAATATGGGTATAAATTATGTACATATCACTCGCTATACCTTACTATATTTACTTCCGTTACCTATATTACTACTACCTACTATATCTTTACCTATATTTATATCTATAAGTAGATATAAAGTATGTATATACAGACATATACCTGTATCCGTATCTATCTATACACACACACACACACACAAAGTATGTGGATTAATTTAGTGGACCCTAAGGAAAACTCTATGGAAGATGGCAAACTGTAACTCTTTCATTGCGAGGAAACACTGAAGTTTATAGCTACCAAAATAGGAGGAGGGTGAATATAGAATCTCCTTCTCAATGGTCCATTAATAATCCCTCTGCTTCTCACTAGTCTAGGTTGGCTTAGTTTCATTCCTGCTAGAGGCTGGGGGGTGGATTAAATATTTATAATTTCATCAGTTCACCCATCATAACACCTCCAGATCATCGTGTCTCCAAAACTTGCTTTGTTAAGTGCAGCCTAGCTGGGAGCCAGACCATGACTCTGTAGCCCTGAACTTCACCCACAGTCCTGTTGCTGGGGCCAGCCAAGGCTGGCCTGCTTCTGGTGAGACAACGAGATAACAGCTGATGCTTTGACCATGCAAAGAAGTGATTACAGATGCTTCAGAGGTAATCGGCAAAGAATGTCAGGAGGAAATGGCCCAAGGGAGCAGAAATGCGTTTGCTCTCTTGGATGGTAGTTTCGCAAGCCAACAGACAAATGACAAGCTGGAAATAGCACACGTTGAGTGCTAATGATAGTACTGGGAAATGGCTTTAGTCGGCAAGCTGGACCGCACATCTACCACCCTTCGCTTGAGAGGAACCAGTGCCTGAAACAGATAAGTTTCCCAACATGACTAACTTATGGAGTGACTACCTTTTTGCCTGCCTTGCCCCTCGCGCTGACGGGAAATGAGGCATCAGGGAATGCACAGACTTGAGGAAGCCCTGATGCTCTGAAGCACATCCTCCCTGGGGCAAGTCCTGTGGAGCAGAAGAGGACACTGCCCTCAGCCTAGTGGGCTCACCATGCTTTCTGCGTCCTCAGAACTAAAGGGGACAGACCTAACACCTTCATTCACTTGTGAGGTCTGTGCTGCCTCCAGTGTTGGACTGGCAATAAACATGGGAGTGCAGAATTTGATGAATTAAATATTTCATTTAAAAATTGAACTTTCGCAAGGTTACTCTTGTGATATCATCATGTTCACCCAGTCTTGGGTCTATTTGTCACTGATTCCCAAGTTTTGTTCTACAGAATCATGGTTCCATGAATGATTAATAAGGAATCCCTGAAAGCCAGGATTCAGAAGCCAGTGGAGTTTGAGAGAGTCACCCAAGCACGCTTCTTTGAGTGGCAGAGGAGGGAGAGGATGACAGCTGCAGTCCAGTGACACAGGGACCCTGGGCTCTCCCCCAGGAGTGAGCAGCATGCACAGGCAAAGGCCACCCATGAAATGTGTTGGGGCCACTGAGGGAAGGACCCTCCTTCTTGGTGACTTTGTTTGAGAGGCCTGCAGGAACAGGCCATATTAAAATGCATTTCCAGTATCGTATGAAACAAGTCTGAAAACTCCCGAGATATTCTTAAAACTCCTGTTTTCCTGGAAAATCCCAGGAATGTGGATGTCTCTCAAAGGTAATTTAAAAAAAAAAAGATTAAAAGTAACCTGCAAAAGCCCTGCAAGGAGCAGCAGCAGACACAAGATTGTATCACGTGATGATTCAAGACCATCACCGACCTGCCTGTTGCCCTAAGGGGCAGTTTCATAAGCGACAAGTCAGTTGTTAAATTCACTGGTTGAGAATGTGCGTCTATTGATTCCAGACACAACCGCATCACAGGTTCCCCTCTGTTGAGTAATAACCTGAAGGATAAAGAATTCATTATCCAGTGAAAGTGCTGACTCTCCAATATGGTATTGGAACGTGCTCCCTTTCTATTCTTCCATTATCATTTGAATAATAATCCAGGAATTGGCCAAACACCTCTGCTCAGACAGGTCCAGAAATGCAAGGTGGGGTGGGGCGGGGAGAGATGATTTTCCACCAGAGTGAACAATGCTCCATGGCTGCTTCCTCATCACATCCCAACGTGCTCTAATGTCATGAACAAAGTTTGCCCCTGTAGTTAATCACTCTCTGGGCACCCACGAGGCTTAGGGAAGGGCAGGGACCCTTTCCAGCCACAGGGAACTGTGAGCAGATTGTTGCCACAAGCCAGTGGGCCTGTCCTAACTTACTTGGTTAGTTTCACCAGGAAATCAGGCTGGGAGTGGCAAGAGTCAGTTACAGTCTTGGCTCTGCCACTAACCAGCTGAGACAAAGGGCAATTTCCTTCATCTCTTGGTGCTTCCATTTTCTAATCTGTAAAAGGCGGAGGTTTGTACCAGATGATCTCAGGGACTTCTGTGGCTCTGCTTCAGGCCCCTGTGCAAAGAGGAACTGTATCTTTCTTGTTCACCACATAACTCCAGTACTGAGTACCTTTCTATTACATAACAAGTGCCAAGTGACTATTTTTTTGATTGTATGAACGTGGAAATAAAATGTTGAGTTCAATCCAAAATAAGCAGCTTGTTCATATAATTCAAGGCAAATGCTCCTCTTTTCCCTCCATGACTAAAAGCTCTTTCATTTTTATCTGTTTTCTACCTGAGACCTCAAATTGCCCCTTTACTAAATTCACTTAGGTGGTACATTGAATACTATTGTCATCGACCAGAGGTAGCATAAATCCTCCAACAAGAACTTTTAGAAAGAGTCTGTGAATAATCCAATGTGTCAGACTTATCCACTGATGGCAATATAAGTCACTACATGGAAAAGACCATTAAGATTACAGTGACGAATTGTGATGAGGTTCAGAACGTGAAGAATTCTTCTGCAAAAAAAAAAAAAAAAACAAAACCTGTTACCCAGAGGTTCTTAGCAAGATAAAAATAGAACGGGCTGGCCCAAGCAAATTGTGAAGGTCAGGCATTTTTTTCTGTGTTTTCCAAAGTCCCTTTTCTAACCCCTTCCCTGAATTCAACAAAGGACTCATCATTTACTGTAACTGCAAGTTTGAGCCTTTAATCTCTTATTGTGCAATTAAAGACATATGTTAAAGGAATTCCAGGCAATAGAAAACAGATGGAGAGATCTCTGGCAGGAGGGTTCAGTGGAAGGTGGGGAGGTCTTCGTACCTCTCATACTGCACTACACCTACAACTGATCTTAAACCTAAACTTCCTGTAGGAACTTTTCATTTGTGAGGTGGAACAGAAAGTGTCAGAATATTTACCTAAAAGGAGCAGGGAATTGTCTGGCCTATTCCCATCTTCCCGCCCCATATTCCCAGGGGCATGGGCCAGGGACCACTGTGACTGAGCCCTCTCCTCTTCCTGAGGCCAGTACAATACAGGGTACCCTCTAGCCCCTCAATCCCCTTAAAAGGAATCAGGGGCTACTTTCCTCCCAACATTGCCCCCCAGGCAACCTCAGTTTCTAGATTCCTAATTACCCAGTTCTTTGACACTAACCCCAATCTGATACAGTAACTCTACTTTTCTAAACGAGATCCATGGACTGACCTATAATCTGAAAAAAAGTGAACAAGTATTTGAAATTAGACCTGCGTCATAATATTGGAGATGTTTGAACAGGACAGAAGATCAGACAACTTGAAGCATTAGGTTGGGGTACAGAAAAGCCCAGCACTGCCCAAGACAAGAGGACATTACTGGAGAGTAAGACCTAGAATCTGAGTGTGATTATACACATATGGCAATGATGGTAACAATGAAAAAGAACATGGCACCATGGGAAACTATTCATGGGACCAATTCTTAGTACTGGTGAACTAAGCAATGTGAGAAGAAAAGTTACATTTTTCCTGTAAAAGCAATAGTAAATGTAATCATTGAAATACTAAATGTAACCATATACCCATGAATATGTGGCCAATTACACAGCAAATATAATAGAAGCTATGTATATCTTAATGTGGTCAAATTTATTGTAGCCTTAATTGAGAAGCAACGCTAAGCTGAAATTCTCAGTCTTCTGAGTTTGTGTTTCATTGTTATCAAATCATACCTAAAGTAATAAAAGACAACATAAATTAAGAAAATTTGATAGTATTTATCTATATCCAACCCTACATCTGTATCCCCAGATGTCATATGAAACATTGGTTACTTTATTTTTTGATCTACATTATTTTACAACTTAATACTATATTGATATTTTAAAATAAAATTTATGAATTTTTGAGGGGTAACGATTTCTTCTGTTATGGGCAGGATAACGTAGTACTTAAGGAAGCCAACACTGTTGTCAAGTAAATCTGAGTGTGCAGACTACCAATGACATGTGTGAACTTAAAGTGAGAGACTATTTTACCTCTATATGGCCGTGTGTACTTCTATAAAATAAGCACAGTAATAAGTATGATTCAATATACCAACCAGTGGTACCACATAGGGGGCTGAGGCTCACAGACTTTTGGAGTTCACTGAGGTCTTTAAATTATCTGGTGTAACCTTCTAATCATAGTTGCCAGAGATCAACCCTCCTTATGTTGACTTCTAAAAAACAAAAGCTCGGTGACAGCACTAAGGGAAGGCTAAATGTGTAACCAGGATATCAGATATGGGGAGTGTTTAGAAGGCTAAAAAATAAAAAATAAAAATAGTTTAAGCTGCTTATGCTGCATTGGTCCAAACACGTGGAGACCAATTCTATTTCTGAAAATCTTATCTACCGAGGAGGTCTTTAAATTCATGCACGCTTAAGCAGTGTGCTTAATGTTGGTATACCGTATCTCACAGGTGCTACCTTTTCTTTTTTTCCAGTTCTATTTATTGTCATAGCTAATGATTCCAGATCTGGATTATTGAGCCTCAGATTGCACTCAAATCATCAAATCATCTCAGGCAATGTTACAAACAACTTCCGACATGGTTACTATTATTTTCCCCATTTTACATTTGATCAAAGTGAGGCTCAGAGAGGCTAAGTAATATGCCCAAGGCCACAAGGCAAGTAAGAGATTTCAGATAGTAGCAAACAAATGCAGAGTTATTTTTGCAGAACAGTGGAAAGTAGTAGGATCAGTTCTATACGAGTGTATGGACTATTGTTCCTAGAAGCAAAATTCGAATCAGTAGTCTCCCTTGAACCAAAATTAACAATCCATTAACTTACCCTATGGCAAAGTATATTCAGTAACATATCTGGAAGAAAAATAACTAAAGGTCACTATAAACAATTAAAAAATCAAAACAGCAGTAGTGAGGATGATGGTGGTGGTGGTAATGATGGTGTAACAGTGTAATGAAAGCAAGAGGAATTAAGGAAAATCAAGAAGAGCTAGTATTTCCTTAGACCTTTTCCAAGTAATTTTGTGGAATTGCCTTCAAAAGAGATAGATAAATATAAAATGTATTCATTTCTCAAGAAAGGCAGCTGGAATATTCCACCAGACAGTGAGATCCTACGTGCTATCCAAGCATAGAGTAAACCAAGTTCTCTAATGTGTTTCTCAATTTTGGCAAATATACAGATGTTTCATGGATGTGGTCATCGAAAAGTCATTGTTAACATGTGACCAGAATCCTGTGACTACAACAGCTCTAGTAACAAATCTCCTCCAGGAAAAAAAATCTCGGTTTACAGCAAATGATTGGTTTATGACTAGTGAGTTCATCCTGACATGAGTTTACAAGATAGTTTTCATATTGGCCTTAAAGTTGCATTTTAGTAAACAAAGGCCAGAACCTGAAGCTCCCCAAAGATTCTCCCGGCCTCCGCAGATTCCTGGGTCGATGATTCAATTACAACACATTTGTTTAATAAGCACTGAATACGTGCTGATGATTTGTCTAGTGCTGTGCTCTCTGCGGGAAGAGGTGCCGGTAAGTGAAGACATGGTCCCCCTAGTCTAGGAGGAAATGAAATATCATGGATTCGGAGACACACGTTACTTATCGCCAACCTTTTCTGGGGTCCCTGGGCTGAGTGGACCCTTCACAGCCTCACAGGGTCTTGGCACTGACCCTCACAGATGGTCTTTCAGTCACCAGTTCTCCGACCCCAGTACATTTGTACTGGTTCCCATTCCAGTAAGCACAAAGCTACGTCATTCAGAATTTTCTCCATGAATTTCTCACTTCAAATTGGTTGACCAACGTAGGACCACAGCCCAGTTTTTCCCAGTGGGCACTAGGGCAACTGATGTTTTTGCACATTTCCGAGAAAGGAATGGAAAAAGCAGAAAGGGACAGCTATCTAGCTCGGCACTTTTGCTTGTATCCCAGAACAACTGGCTCTTCCTCAGGTCATTCATGGCCATAGTCTGAGCCTCAAGCAAAGGTTCTCCTGTGCTCTGCAAACACACCAGCTGTCCTCCTCTCAGGACCTTTGCATCACTGGTCCTCTCTGCCTGGGATGCCCTTCTCTGATGGCTGTGACATTCCTTCTCCTACTACCTTCAGGCTGCTGCTCAAATATCATCTTTCAGAAATACCTCCTCTGACCACCCTAACTAAATGATTAAACCTCTCCATCATCCTTTCTCCATTATAATAATTTATTTTTCATCACTTATTGCCACCAGAAAAGCCCACATACATTTGTTTATTGTCTGTCTCCTCCCACTGGAAGTAACCTCCACGACAATAGGAACTTCATGTGCTTTTTGTGTTTTGCTGATTGCCCAGCTCTTGGCACTTAGGAGGCACTTGATCAGTGTATGTTGAGTTAAACCCCCAAAACAGTATAAGACAAATTAAGTGGCTAAGTCCGGAGATCAATTATCTGAACAGGGCAGCACACTTATTTCTAGAAGTTGGCTCTGCCCTCCAGATTATTCAGGAGTTTCTTTTCCTGGCATCTTGCACCTTGTTCCCCACTAGCAGAGCCTCAGGAAGAATCTGAAGAAAGCTTATTAAAGGCTAAGATTTGGACCCTCATATCCAGGTTCAAGATCAGATTTGTGGTAAATTCACAGAGAGGCACTAAGTGACTGTTGATTCCACCACAATCCAAAGTTTGATCATAACTGAGAAATGGGAAATGAACTAAGGGAAAACCAATTAGCCAGGACACTCAATCTCTCTGACCGCAACCAACGTCGAAAGTTAAATGTTTCATGGAATCTTGCTTCCTCATTCTCAATGACCTACAAGCAGGGGCGTAGAGAGGTTAAATGGTTTGCCCAACATCCAACAGTGTATTAGCAGATGTACTGGGCTTGGAAACCACCAGGGTTCCGTATTTCCTGTTTACGACCAATCTGATATAGAGAACCATGCAGGGACACGCAGAGTAACTTCAAGCCCTAGTGCATGAGGAATCTCTCTCTCTCTCACACACACACACACACACAAGCCCACACACTGACCCCACATTCTATGGAATGGATGTAGAGTTGCCCTTCCCAAGTTTTCTATTAAGATGGCTGAATTTACAGATGGAAAGACAAGCACATCTTTCCAGCTCTTGCCAGCCTGGAACTACCACCAGCGAGCTGGAAAGGGACTAAATCACTTGCTCCTCAATTTCCCATAGTCCCAAGACAACCCAGATGACAATACAATTTTCTGTCCTTCACTTCCCTTAAAAAACCTGTTCCACTTATAATAAAGAAATGACTTGAGGTTACCTTTATAACATTGTGTAATCTCTTTCCTCAAAGAGTAAATTTTAGCATTCAGCATTCAACAATCAGAAGAATAAAACAAACAATAGATGAAAAAGACTCAGAAACAACAGAAGAAAGGTAGACGAGAAATACAATTTCTACCATCTTCTTTCTTTTTTTTCTCTGCCTTTTATGATTTTGCTAATCCCTTACTACTGCTCTTCTTCAATAACCTCCCCATCACCCTCTCACTGTCTTCTGATTTCAATCTGATACACAAATCCAACAGCTTAATTCTTCAGCTGATATTGTTAGGCCCTTTACATCCAATTAAAATCAGTAGTTCTTACTGTGTTAGTTAAGGACCCTCACTATCCACTCTCATTCTGTTGTGATGGTCCTCAAGGGGGCCATTTGGCCAGGTCACAACTAGGAGCAGACTATTTATTGTTGTCTGGTGCTAAACATTCTCCAATGCCCAAGACAGCGCCCTACAACAAGAAATTATCCAGCCCATGTCAACAGTGCTGGGGTTGAAAAATCTTACTCCATAGCTTTCTCTCCACTCTTTTTTTTTTTTTGGCAGTCAACTCTTTAATAGATGACCAGCAATCCCCTAGAATATGGCTCATGTGTTCAAACCCTTCAGCTCCCTGGGATATTGGGATTTATAACAAGAAATATATATTTGGTCTTGATTCTGGCACAAGGCTCCAAAAACTCTTGGAATTTTCCAAGTGAAGAAAGTGATGAAGCTGTCTTTTGCTATGTTAATGAAGCAATATTTGGAAAACACCTAAGGATGGGGTCAGGTTGCAGGAGGACACAACTTTGTGATTAGAGGGTTGGAAATTTCAGTCCCACCCCACTGATCTCTGGGGAGGTTGGGGGTTGGGGGAGGGGGGGAGTGCAGCGAGGTTGAATCAATAGCCATTGGCCAAATAATTCAATCAATCATGACTATGTAATGAAGCCTCCCAAAAAAAAAAAACTCAAAAAGGACAGAGTTCAGAGAGCTTCCAAGTTGGCGAAATAGAACTCCTTCATGTGCTACCATGCTGGACCCAAACTCCACGGGGACAGAAGTTCCTTTGATTGAGATGTCACCCTATGTATCCTTTCACCTGGCTGTTGATTCATATCCTTTAATACCCTTTGTAATAAATTGATAACCTAGTAAGTAAATGGGTTTCCCAAGTTCTGTGAGCCATTCTAACAAATTAATTGAAACCAAGGAGGGGGTCAGAGGAAGCTCTGACGTATGGCCAGTCAGTCAGAAGCACAGTTAATCAGCCGGTTTGCCATTGGCATCTGAAGTGGAGGGCAGGCTTGCGGGACTGAGCCCTTAACCTGTGGGATCTGATGCTATCTCCAGAGAGACAGTGTCAGAGTTGAGCTGAATTGTAGGATACTCAGCTATCATCAGAGAATTGCTTGCTGGTGTAGGAAAATCCCCCGCTATAAACACACCAGAACTGGGAATCAGAATCTTACCCACCTGGTGCCCTCTCCCCACCTGAGAAGCCTCAGGCCTTTCAGGCTGCTGGCAGACTCCTATCTTTTCTCAAAGGCCCACCTCCTCCTTGAAAGTTTCCTGGATGGATGTGTTCTTTCTAAATTTTCAGAGTGCTTTGGTATCCCTCTTTGATGAAATTTATCACATATACTCTGGAATCATATACTGTAGGCTCCAAGAAATAACCTTATTTTTTCAAGACTCTATCATCAGTGTCTGAACACTGCCTGGAACAGAGTAACACTTAATCAAAGGATTAACTACCTGTGTTCTAGATTCTTCACTCTCCTATTAGAATAAGGCTCTCTGGAGCTAGAAACATCTCCAGAATACTTGCATTACCCCTTCTACCTAGAAGATGCTTAATAAGTATTTGTTAAATGTCTAAATAGCTAAGAAGTACACATATAATAGGACAGAAATATTAAATACTTAAATGTAAAAAAATAAATGCAATATATATTAAATAAATACACAACTGAAATAAACAGGCAGAAATGAAATAAGTTTCAGGTTGTAGAAATTTGTCCTAGGCAACAGCTCACCCATCTCAACTTTTAATTATATCAGAGAATTCACGTCACAAGCATGGCCCAATGTCTTAAATTTCCTCAGCTTTAAAAAGTCCTGAAATGCACACTGAAATGGTAATTACTCATCTGGAGAACACATGAGGAAGAAAACACGCAAAGATGGCATGAGCCATTGGCTGACTATGCCTGAATAGCAACCAATGCATTGCCCCGAAACACTGACTTCAGTTTTCAGTGACACGTTATAAACTCTTGCAACACATAGATACTAATATGTAAACTGTGACCAAATGATCACGACAATGGTTAAAAATAGGAATGAGTGGTAGATAGCATTAAACTTGATTCTCTAATGGAAATTTTAATTTTCTATTAAAATTTTCTATTTTCCACCTCCTTATTCTTCCATATAATCCGTAATCCTCACAAATTGAATAGATAGAAACAAATCTAACATTTTAATTAGCACTTATGTGTGTCAGACACCCTCCTAAGCATTTTTTCCTGCATTAGCTCAGCTACTTCTTACAATAACCCTAAAACATGGGCTATCATTACCCCATTTTCACATTAGGCAATTGAGACTCAGAGAGTTTAAGGAACTTTCCCAAGGTCACATAGCTTAACCAACTCAATGTTCTTATCCGTTGTGAGTTGACTCTGTAACAACTTTAAGATTATCTTTGAACTCATTCGGATTTTAGTAAATATGTATTGCATACCAACAGTGAGCAAGGCACAAGAAGAAAAAACGGAAAGCAGTAAGGCATGTGGTCATTCCTCTCAGGAAGCATACAGTCTACAGGAAAAGATAGATACTAATGAAATTACCATTGTAGTGAACACAAATTTACAAACCAAGCTAAGCTGTCAGGTGCAGAAGAAGCAGAGGCTCTAAGAATGTTTAAAGAACCTACCTACAGCTGAGTTGGGAAAGGCATCCCTGTGGAAACTTTGCCAGCTGAGGTCCTAAGGATGGGTAGGAGTTCATGAGGGATGGGGAACTGGGACGCAGCATGGGCAGGAAGCTTTAACAGAAAACAGTGAACAGTGTACAGAGACCCTGGAGGGAAGGAGCGTGGCAGTCAGCAAACCCCAAGGGGCAGGAGGAGTAGAGTGCTGGATGAGACTAGAGGCTAGATAGGGTTGGCGCTGGTTTGGGTTCCTGAGATGCAGACTTGCAGACAAAGAGTGGGTTCTGGTGGTTTAATTAGGAGGTGATTCCAGAGTGCTCAGGGAGGGAGGAGGAAAGAGAAAGGGGAGGGAGGGAAGCAAAAATAGCACAGTAGTGAGTGGATTTCTGTGTGAGCCCAGTTCAACCACGTGAACCATACCTCAGATTTTTCCCACTGAGGGAAAAGAAAGATGAATCACTGACCACCACCCTCCAACTCCCACTGGATCATGGTGCTCCTGGGGACCTGGCAGTGCCTTCTGGGAAAGAGAAGCAGGGAGCTTCCACAAGGAGAGGAGCCGCCCCAGGTGCAGTGAGTGGGTGGGGCATGGCCAGGACTCCACCCTAAGAGCCTGGGGAGCTATTCAGAGGCCCTAACTAGGGCGAGGGTGAGGCAGTAACCCAACCAGACTTGGGTTTGCAGCACTGACTCTGTCTGCAATGTGCAGAACAGGGTGGAGGGAGAAGTTTCCACACTGTTCCAGACAGGACCAACTACTTAGTTTGTAGGCACCAGTGCAGAATGAAACTGTGAGGCCCCTTGTTCACAAAGCAGGATGGAAAGTGCTTGGTGCAGCTACATGGAGAAAAGCATGGAGGTTCTTTAAAAAATTAAAAATAGAGTTAACTGCCTGATCCAGCAATCCCACTTCTGGGCATATATCCAGATAAAATTATTACTCAAAAAGACACATGCACCCCAGTTTTCATAGCAGCACCATTTACAATAGCCAAGACACAGAAGCAACCTAAATGTCCACAAACAGATGAATGTATAAAGAAGATGTGGTACACTTATACAATGGAATGTTACTCAGCTATAAAAAAAAAGAATGAATGCCATTTGAAGCAACACAGATGGACCTGGAGATTGTCATATTAAGTGAATTAAGTCAGACAGAGAAAGTCAAATATCACATCACTTACATATGGAATCTAAAAAAATGATACAAATGAGCTTATTTACAAAACATAAACAGACTCACAGACACAGAAAACAAACTATAGTTACTAAAGGGAAAAGAGGTAATGGGGAAGGGATAAATCCAGAGTACAGGATTAACATGTACACACTACTTTATATAGAATAGATAAATAAAACAGACCTACGTATAGCACAGGGAATTATATTAAATATACTGTAATAACCTAAAAAGTGCTCTTAAAGTTATAAAGCTGTTTCCTTTCCTCTACAGTCTCTCTCTCTCAACCTGTGCTGGTGGTTTTTATTTGCCATTTAGTGTCAGCTCCCTTGGGCATGGGGATACTCACGGGACAAGTACAGACACTCTCAGGCACCTGGGTATCTTATCCCGCCATCTTCCAGACTGAAGTGCTACGCCCTAGCTAAGAGTTACGGATAAGCCGTGTATCTTCCCTCCCTCTGGGCCTGCCTCCCAACCAACAGCAGAGGGTGACACTCAAAGTTATCAAGACCTTCGTGCCAGGAGACACTAGGTACCCAGACTGGGGGTGAGTAGGCTAACCCTTGCTGAGTCATCTGCCAAGTATGCCTTGGGATTGCCAGTCCAGGACAGGAATGGGCATCTCCATGCCTTGTCCCAACATCCCACACTCAATCCCAACACTCCCTACACATGCCCAGTTTCCCAAGAGAGGCAGAAGGTGATGAGGAGACTAGGCAGAGTCTGGGGTGCCAGGGACAAGGGGAGTGAGTAGCCAATAATTATCTGAGGAGGCATGGAGGCACGGGAGGTGGGATCACGTGTCAGCCAAGACCCCAAGCCCCTGGCACCTGCTCCACTGTCCCCCTGGACTTCACTTACAAATTACAAATTCAATGACGAAATTATTGTTAAGAATTTTAAGACAGCTAATGCAGAGCATTAAACTCCAAGTGAAGGGTCCTTTAGAATGTGGGGCCCTAGGGGACTGGTCACACGCTCATGAAATTGGCCATGAAATTAAGAGAGAGAGGATGCTACCTGGGCTAGTGTAGAAGATGGGAGAAGTAAACCAAACTGAAAAATATCTTCAAGATAAACTGAGTAGCAGTTGGCTATGAATTTGGTCTGGATGGGTAGAATGGTGCAAGGTGGAGAAATAAGGGGGAGGAAGTACATGCAGTCCATGTGCCTGGACCTCCCTTCAAGAAAGAATTTCTATTCACTTGCAAGAAGTGCAGGAAGCCGACAGCCTCCAGCTCTTCGCACCTTCAAGTTCTGTGCCTCAGCCTTTGTGCTGAAGCCACACTGTTTGTAGGCCACCCTCAGCCATGACTGCACAGGGCAGGGATACTAGGGCCTGCTCCTTTTTGTGCAACACAGGACTAATGCAACAGCAGTGTCTGTCCCGGGAGCTCCCTTTTGGATTTTCCAAGACTGTCAGATCCCTGTAGTTAGAGGCTCCCCTTGCTCAGTCCTGCCTCCCCTACTTTTCCTTTT